>NC_071506.1:92122367-92747367 GCF_027887155.1 Malaclemys terrapin pileata | reverse complement strand
TTTGTGGGATTGTTTATAATCATCTCTCTAAATGAAGGTGTGAAGTAAGGAGATGATGTTACTAAAAAGGTTCAAGAGAACAAGATTTTTTTGGTATATTTCCTATAATATCAGGGGAATACAGTAAAAGCCAATAGAATGAGTATTAGCCCTAATTTTTATTACTATAAATCTCAAGGAAGCCCTGCCCATACTTGACATGGCTGGCTCTTGAGATGTACTCAGTGTCTGACCCTTTAATAAGTGCATCTCCCTCTCCCTTGAAAATTTCAACCTTGTAGTTCAACTAGAAAGTGATATACAATGCAGCTAGAAGGGATTTCTGAGTGTAGTGTGCAGCCAATACCATTCTCACCTCCAGAAATAGATTCACTGTTGTTCTATTAATACCACAAGCAATTGGTGGCAGGAAATCTAATTCTCCTTCTCTTTGGACATATTTGTTTTTCATATACACTTGAGAAGAGGCCAGATTGGGCATGAATACATTCTGCACGTTATTCTAATTTCCTGTAGCAATGAAAGACCATTGAAAGAGAGAAAAGGGATGAGATAAAATGTAATTTATAAACAGGGTGCCTCGAATTTGGTAATATACTTGTTTCTTTCCTCTTCTTGTTTAAGTCAAGAGCCATTTTGGTGAACACAAGTAAATTGGGGGCAGATGGTTTTCTGGTTCTTCCAAGATTGATTTTTTATAAAACACTGAGTGTCTGCACAAGAAAAATCTTGCTGAATTTCCAAAGGAATGTGAAGTGTAGCAAGAAAGAAAAAAATATGCATCTTGAAATCCAAGAAATAAATGCTGCACTATAAATCTTTTATCTTTCCTTTGTCAGGGAAAGAGCACAAGATATTAATACATGTACATAGTGTGCATCACTTTGCTTAAACTGATCCGAAAAATATTTTTGTGTGGACTGATAAACAAGGTAGATGTTTGCAATGTAATAATACTAATACTACTAATAATATAACCTAGCTGTGATATAACAATTTTTATCAAGAGATCTCAAAGCACTTTAAAGAGGAGATAAGTATTATAAGCTCCATTTTACAGATGGTGTGTAATGTACAGCATGCAAGAACATTTAGAAATGGTAGCAATTGTCATAAAGTACCGGGAACTTACTCCGTGGAAAACGTGGTGGGTTATCATTGACATCGGTCAGGGTGACAGTTACAGATGTGGTCCCGGATAGTCCACCATTTTGTCCAACCATATCCTTTGCTTGAATAACAAGTAAATACTGGTCTTTGGCCTCCCTATCCATGTTCGGAAGTGCAGTCTTGATAATACCTGGAGAACAACAAAACACACAATGTCATTGGTTGCATTTATTATTGGTAAATATATTGACATAAACATTATGTTTGCCTTAAAAGAATAGTGTCATAATGAGATACAATGATGACTTGACCCAGTATCTCCATGTATATAATATATTGTCAGGTACAACGGTGAAGGTCCTTGTTAGGTCTACCTAGGACAGCATCAACATCTATAGATTTATCTTTCCTATTGTGAAATTAGTGATCAAGAAAAGTAGTTTATTCATAGAAAGCTTTTACATAGGCATCAGCCATGTAGTGTAAGCTCCTGCTAACTGTTTGAAGCTTGGTCTGAAATAACTACCTCTAGGTCAGTTTCCATATCCATTCAATCCTTTGCATCTCTGCTGAGAGTGCCAAGGTAATTAGTATCAATTTTGTCATGGCACCTTTTCACTGGGAATTGAACTGAACCCACACATTCATTTCAAAGTGTCCACCATTCACTGTTGTCAGAAGGTAACAATTTTCAAACAACGGTACCATGGGCTAATGGCTCTCTCTGCCTTATGGTTTTATACTGCCACCCATCACTGTACTATGAGAGCCTTCTATGAAAAGCAATAGCAATATCAAAGTCCCTAGTGTACTTCATGTAGTTGCTGGCACTTGTACATTTTTTGGGTCCTCAGCCATCCAGTCTCTCATACACCTGTATTTCCCCACTATTTTGGTGATATGGAGAAAGACGCATTTGTTATTGTTTTTCAAGATTCCAAGCCGAGCGAGCAATTTAACAAATGTCTTGAAATTGTCATTGACCAAATGGAGTCTTAGTATTATTAATCTCATATCCTACTAATGCCTTCAAATGAAGCTATTTTGTATTGGCTACTATTTATTTAAACAGTAGCTACTTCTAAAGCACTCCATGTAATGAGGTAGCTTTGATGTATTAACTGAAATACTCTAATATATGAAATAATATTATTGCTATATCCACTTAGTCATTTACATACAATTTGTAATTATGGTTTAAAAATAAAAAAAAGCAAAAAATCCAGTGCTTTACCCATTCTGCTCTCTCCATACGTATCAGATAAATAAATATTCTTTCTCAAACCATGATGACTTTATGAATATTTCATGTTTGGTACATTGTACAGCTGCTAACTCTGATTTCCAGAGAGGCAGGCATCTATTCTACCAATGCTTAGTGTCACCAACAAAGGAAACAAACAACTGAAATAAAGGAGAGGCACACTGGGGCTCATATCTCTTCATCGGAGATTTGTCAAATGTTTAGTTACAGTTTTATTTATCTTCTCTTCTTTTGAATACAGGGCTCCGCATTAAACTTTTCTGTGCAAAAATATTTGCTTTACAAATAGATTTCATGGTACAACAAATTTGTGGAAAAAAATGAATACTTAATTTCACAATATATTTGTTTAATTGTTTCTAAATGTTCTGATTTGCTTGCTTTTTGTCATTTATAGCTACTGTCATAACTCTTCCAACATTAGTCATCCTTTCTGGAAGATAATTGTCATGTACATAGAGGACTGTGGCGTCACAACTAATAAAAACATAACAAAACATTTCAGTCTCATTCTTCAAAGATTTTGATTGAGCAGAAGTTACCATGCCACTATCTAAGAGGCTGGTCTACACAAATTTTAGATACCAGTATATCGATTTAGAAACAGGCACAAAACCCCTAATGTGAATGCAGTTAAACCAAAATATAGCTCATTTTCATAAATTCAGGCATTGTTAAAGCGTGGAGAGAGGATGGCCACGTGGTTTATGCTCTGCACTGGGACTCAGTAGAGTTACATTCCCAGCACTGCCACCAACTTCTTAAGTTGCCTTGGGTAAATCGTTTTATTTTTTTGTGCCTCAGTTTGTGTTAACTGTAAAACAGGGATAGTAAGAATTCCTTATTTCACAGGGACATTGTAAGGGTAAATTCACTAATGACTGTTGAGTACTCAGATGCTGCATTAGTAGGGACCAGATACATACTTAAAGAAAAAGGGCAAAAGTTACTAATTTTGTCTTCATAAGAACGGATGCAATAGAATGGATAATGTTCACAAACTTCAGGAAGACGTTTGTGCATGATGGTTTGGCTATAAAAGTTCATAAATTCCTATGAAACATTCAGAAAATTTTTTTTAGAAATATTTCTTTTTGGTAGTGGCTGGAAGAAAAGTGACAGGTGATTATTGGTTTCAAAAGCACAATGTCTTGTTTTTAGCCCTGGTCAAAGAAAAAAAAAAAGATAAACATTTTCTATGGAAATTTTTTAATAAAAATTAAAAAGAATTGTTTGACATTTCTCACAGAATTTTCATTTTCACTCACTGAGAAGGAAATCCGGAGTCAGAAGACATCCCAAAGGAGACAACATTTACAAAATGGGAGAAGGGAATAAAAACACAGAAGCGAGAGGAGTACAAAATAAAATCAGGTAGGGAGGCAAGTCTTAATCTGTATGTCTTGTACAGAATATCATGAATGCTTAAATGAAAATAATAATGATAACAATAACTGCAGCAGCTATGCAGCAACTGGTGGCAAATGTTTACCGATATCACAATGATGAGTACAATATGTGGATCAAAGCAGAATGGAATAGAATAATGGATCCTTCTGCACAAAATGTTTGCAGGCCCACATTGTAAACCATAGAGTTTATTATAGTCTACTTTTAAGTAAAATAAATGGCACTGATTTGTGGTGTGTGAAGAACACCTTGGAAATTTATGCCAAAAATTACTCAATCTCATTGTGGTGCTACGGATGTGTACTGAGATGGTGGAAAGTGGGAACAGGCTTCTGGTGGAGATGTTGAAATTTTGATCATTTTATCAAGAAATGTCTGAATTTTTAAACCATTTTTCTTGCAAATCCACAACCCTACCCACACACCAGCGTAAACTCCCAGGTTTAACCCTGGACCCTAGCTGGTTTATGGCTTTGTATTGGTCCTGAGCTGGCTACTTGCATGCCGTTGGGACTTCTTAAACAGGCATGCCCAGAGAATTATGCTCATCTGAGAACATCTAGAGACAATCCAGAAATGTTCAACGTTTCAAAGGAACAATCTAGGCCAGGCCCCATACAGATATGAAGACTGGTTGAGCCCCACAGTGAAGTTTTTGGCAGCAAAGAAAGATGGAAGCTGAGAAAGATGGTCATACAGAAGAGGAATCTCGGGAAGCCTGAAGAGGGCTGGTGTGTGTAGGGGCAATGGATAAGGAAGCTGGTGATATCACAGCCAGGGACAAGACAGATACAAATATTTTCAAGTGGTTATATATTTCAAATGTGTGCTGTTAATTTATAAACCGAACATGTTCTTGACATATGGAAATAAGAGCGCTAAAACCACATTTCATTTTCTAACAACACACTGCACTAGCAGGTATCCCGTCTGAGTTTCAAACAAATGTAGTATAAACTATATCTCAGCATTGTTGTGGACTTATCTGTGGGGGAACCTGAAAAAGTTACCTGTCTTTGGCTCCACAGAAAAGTAAGGTTGTCCTTGCAGAATACTGTACACCACTCTGGCACTGTTGCCGTAAGTAGGGTCATCTGCATCAGTAGCTGTTACCTGAACCACAGAAGTTCCTACAAAAGGTTTAAGACACTACTTTAGTTAAATGTCCCACAGTTCTGAATTACATTATTGCAACAAACTAGACTTACAAACAATGTTATACTTTTTCCATCCCTCTGCTTCCACCTAACATAACAGGTGACTAGCCCACCCTACATTTCCACACTGATCCCACTCCGAATGTTAGCTCACCTTTCTAAATGACTACTACAGGCTACTATGATACAAGTTTGTAATGTCAGTACAGATTAACTGCTGCCCTTTAAAACCTCCTCACGAAATGTATAATAAGTACATAATCTTATTGAATATTGTAATATTTTGCCTTTATGGTTATTTTTCGTTCTGATGTAAGAGCTGGCTTCGCTGTTTTTGTGACGTAAGTGTTTTAGTAGTCCACAAGATAGGCAGTGAGAACTACCCCACATTGCCCCATCAATGTAGCTCAGTCCTGACCTGGAGGGACCAGATTTAAGTATGAGGGACATTCATTCCCTATGACCACTTAATGTTTGACCTCAGTGATCAGATCACCAATAAGGGAATGCATTAGGGACCCCTGTGATGGTAATTTGCTATGTAAACACTTGTCCACCCACAAATGGGCTGAGATCCCAACTCACTATTAGCTATGGCAACAACTCTATACATGCCCCACCCCTACCACCCTTCCCTATCTGGGGCCAACAGTGGAAAGAAAACCTTTGGCCCCTTTAAGGACAGTCTCTCCTAATTTTCCTCTCCTCCTTGTGGGCCCTCAGCCTCCTCACTGGCTTGGGGAGAGGAGGCTGGCTGGCTGGAAGGGTTCAGCAAAAGCCCATTGGCTCCCATGCACTTGATGGGAAGGTCAATAAGCCCTTTCCTTTGCCTGAGGTGTCATTCTGCATCTGGGATGAACAACTCCCACCCTGCCCCTGTTTGGGATCAGAGAACGACTAGGTTTCTGGGTCTTGGGGCATGCATCAGGCTAGTCAGCTTTTGGGAGCTGGGAAGGAATTTTTCTCTCACTGCCAGATTAGACAGGGAATGGTGGATTTTTGTCACCTTCCTCTCAGCAACCTAGGGACCTGGTAGGTACTTAAGATCTTTGATTCAGTACTTTAAACTGGTTTTACAGCTTGAGCTACAATGAAAGCTAATACAGAGGCCTAGTTTAACCCTGCCAGAATCCTTAACGTTGGAGTGTATGAATATTATAACCATTATTTGATATTCTGTACTCCTTGTGAATGCCAGGCTTACTATGTTGGAATTTACAAGGTCGCTAAGCATTGCCAATGGAGCTTACAAGGTCTGCAAATATTGCAAGTGATGCTTAAAACATCTTCAGACAGTAAGGTCTTTGTTCACTGCTCATGGTTTTTTCAAGGTCTACAAACAAATGCCTACAAGGAAATGACAAGTTCTGCAGCCACAACATAGGGAGCTTGTAAATTCTTCAAATTTAACTGTACTTGTGTACTTTCAAACTCCATTGATGAAGCCAATTGAGCTTCTAAACTTCATGAGAGGAATAAATCAGGGACTTATTAAATTATTAAACCATTCTTTGGTGCACCTGGCTCTCCTCTGGAGTGAAGATAAGTCCCTTCATACAAATATCTCCTGCAGAAAACTTTCTAGGTAGAAAACCTTCATATAGTAACCTTCACACAAATCTATATGTGTGTTTCTGAGCAGATATTTTATAAAGGACTTTTTACAAAAGAAATGTGTGCAACCTACTTATTTATGTATATGATATTTAGCATGTAGAAGCCTTTGTGTAGCAAATTTTCAGCATAAAATCACCTCAGATAGGAAGTTTTCTATGTGAAGGTTTTGTATAGAAAATTACCCCTGGGAGGAAGATGTGTTCTAAGGGAAGTACAAGACAAGGTTTGGAGAGTCAGTACTTGTAACGCTCAGAAAATGCAGATAGTGACAAAAAGCCCTGGTAGTCTTGCTTTTGCGTCTCTCAAGGAGTAGAACATACATCCTCCCCCCCCCCCCCCCCCCGGCTGTTTTATCCTTATATAAGTTAACAAGATTTGTATTTCATTCTTTTCCAAAAGTTCTTTATTAAAGTAATTTAAAATAGAAGTGGAAAGAAATGGAAGTACTTGGAAGTTTTACTTTACTTAAAGAAAAGAAAAGAAAAGAAAAGAAAAGAAAAAATTCATTGCCAAAAGTTTGTTAAGAAAGATTTAAGGACAATAATCTATATTACTTAGGAAAAAAAAAACAGATTTTTCTATAGTAGTTACAATTCAAAACCAACACTTTTAAGTAAGGAAATTGGAAGTTAAGATTCCTACACCAACTTTAAAGCTACCTGTTACTTCCTACCACTTTTCCTCATATAATATTCAAATATATGCTATATAACCTCACTATCCCATGATCAGTTCTACATATTGGCTTATAAAGTGTGAACCCACCTACTACTTATAGACCACAGACCCAAACCCTTTCTGGCCTCCAGGTATGAGGTAGGTATGCTACATCTTGCAATTGATACTCCACATACAAACCACACCACACCTTATTCCCATCTGTCACCAATAATGAACTGGGAGCCCCAATGAATTTCATTCACCATCCCAAGATTGGTCAGAGACCCCAAATTCCAGATACAAGCAAAAGATTAATCTGCACCATATCCACCTACATAGGTGGGCTGTGGAACACACAGCAAAATACACATCCTCACAATGTCTTGTGGTTTGCCTATACCTGTATAGGCCAAAAATAAGACTGTAAATTATTTTATCCTCTGTACTTGCCAAGGAGGTTTCTTCCTTTTCTTTTAGATGTGGATCTAACCACAATTATCCATGCCTTAGTCACTTCCAGGTAGGACCTCTGTAATTAGGCTACACCTTAAACTCTTCCAGAAAATACAGCTAGTGCAGAATGGAGCAGAGTGCTTATTAAATGGTGTTTCATGCAGGGAGCAAATATTACTATATATATATAGAGAGAGAGTTATAATAATCTGAAGCATGTGACCTAACTACTCTCTTATTTAAACTTTTAGGGGATAGCAGCAGGACATTTGGAGTGAGGGACTCTTGGCTTTACAACTCATTCCCACTTTGATTTGGTGGATTCCCAGATTCAGGAAATGCTGCTAAAGGTCACCTATTCTCCTAGGCTATTCATGTTGGTAAAAGGTTGCTTGAGGTTAACTGGTTTTTGCAGAGGAGCTTATTTGGGGGTTTGTAGGTGTACCTTGAGAAAAAGCGGTGGCATGGGAGGCAGGGTTTTTAAATGAGGTTGTGCAAGGAATATTGGGGAGAAGATTGTTTTTAGGGCTGATATGGCCCATTAAGGAAAACCTATTTTTAGTGACTGGCTATGCTTGATAAAGGTCTGGTTTAAAAAAAAAATTGTAAGTCCCTGCAGAGTTGACCAGTGGCAAAATAACAGATTAAAAATAAATAAATTTAATAAATCATCATACGATGAAAGCCCATCATATATGTAACAAGACAGACATGTTTCTTTTATGTGGTAATGGGGAGGATTTCTTGTAAGTGAAAAATTGGCAGAGCAAAGAGACAGAATTAAGGTAGGCGTAAAAATCTTAATTTTCAGTCTCCTTACTTTTGAAGCACATAGGGCCAGATTTTCAAGTGTTCTGCAAATCCACTTTTTTAGATGCTAATGTGGGAGCTTTTGCATACTAAGCCCTTTTGAAATTCCAGCCTACATCATTAGATCCATTCGCAAAGGGATTTATTTTTTTGTTTGAAATATAACATTCTGTTACATTTTTAAAATAAGCAAAATACATTGTCACTCATAACTCTATCCATAATTTAACATGTTTTATTGTCTCTGACATTCCTATAGGCCATACTTTTGGAGCTTTTTTAATTCCAATGAAAAATTTGCAAGCCATCAATATTTAGTGATTTAGGTTGGGCATTACGAAAAACTTCCTAACTGTCAGAATGGTTAAGCAGTAGAATAAATTGCCTAGGGAGGTTGTGGAATCTCCATCATTGGGGATTTTTAAGAGCAGGTGGACAAACATCTGTCAGGGATGGTCTAGATAATACTTAATCCTGCCTTGAGTGCAAGGGACTGGACTAGATGACCTCTTGAGGTCCCTTCCAGTTCTATGATTCTATGAAGATATTCCCCTGCCCAATATTTTCATAAAAGGTCCAATCCAAAGCCCACTGAAGGAAAGACTCTGATTGGCTTCAATAGTCCTCAGATAATGTTCTAAAATATTTGCAAAATGTAATGTAGAATCATCATGCTTACATAATAATGATATTTGGAAGTGTGGGGTTATAGTTCTCATGCTTTTATAGTTCATTTTGGTTTATAAACCTGTGATCTTTTTTCATTCTGTTTCATATTCAATTAAGGAATCCTTGTCATTGATATAATTTTAGACAAAATAGGAGAGAGATACTTTGTTCCCCCTTAATATTTCACGAATGCTGCAGATGTTTAATTAGAAATTATGTAATATGAATAAACTATGAATCAATGTGACTATGTAAGATAAATGCCACACAAGGGCTTCATGCTACTAAACCCTTAATCCAATATTAATGCAGTATTCAGTATTACTACAATGCAAACTCCAAAGATGTTTAAAATGTATTATTCTAGAAATCTCAAATGAGGTGCAATTCAGACCCATGTAGAGGTCAGCACAAGGCTTCCACACCACTCAAGTCCCACTTAAATTCCATTTTGAGTAGTTAAGTAGGAGTGAAATGGTATATATACTTTGTGCTGATCCTCTGCTCAGGGGAGAATTTCACCCAGTCATTTATGTTGGTGAAGCAGCAAAGGAATATGTGAAAGTAGCTCACATTAAACAATAGTGTGTGTGTTCTCTACCATATATAATGACACTAGTGTGGGTTGCTATCAAATGGCAAAAGAGTCAGGTGCACAATCCAGTTTCAAACGCACAACAAAAAAAATGTTTCCAACTATATTTTTTGGGGGGGAAAGCCCTCACTTTTAGTGTGGCACTTACCATGGTCACTACCAGTCTTCACTACGGGGGGGGGTCGATTTAAGATGCGCAAATTCAGCTACGCGAATAGCATAGCTGAATTCGACGTATCGCAGCCGACTTACCCTGCTGTAAGGACGGTGGCAAAATCGACCTCTGCGGCTTCCCGTCAACGGCGCTTACTCCCACCTCCGCTGGTGGAGTAAGAGCGTCGATTCGGGGATCAATTGTCAACGAGAAGCGATAATTCGATCCCCGAGAGGTCGATTTCTACCCGCCAATTCAGGCGGGTAGTGTAGACCCAGCCTTAACAATATAAATAAATGTGGAAAAAGGCAGAAGTTACACCAGGAGGAAAGATGGAGATACTGTTCTTCAGTGTGCAAGATGAAGAAGTTAGATGCTTTAAATCCTTACTTCCTGTTGCACCATGAATAAATTTACTTGAGCCAACACTTTAAGAATGATATATATTTAGTACAAAGATGACTGAAAACAGTGATGCTGCAGTAAAACTAGCTTAACCCTGGGTGAGGTCACTTAGTCTGAAACATCGGTATTTTGGTTTTTCTTGGTAATGAATATATTGCTCTTAAACTTTTGGATTATTTGTTCTTAAAAATCTCTTGAATTATCTGAATTATCTTCTCTTTCCAGAGTGCAGCAGGAAACAGTTTTTAGAAGTATCTCTCCTCTTCACCTTCCCCCTAATATTTTACAAGAATATCGATCTCCCTCTTTCCTTCAAATGTTACTTCTGCCTTTTCTGACTCTGACCTAGAATGAAATGATCATGGACAAATGCAAAATATCAACTGAGGGATCATATCTATGACTTCTGCTAAGTAAAATCAAATGACAAAAGCAACATTCTACTTATGTTCTCTCTGCTAATATTTTGGATTTCAAGTGAGCCTCCTTTATTTGTAATGGTGACTAATGATTTCAGTAGAGTCCTAAACAAGATTTTTTTTTTTTTTTTTTTGTTCTCTCTCCTCCTTTCATTCTGGAACAGTAACATAGGGCTTGCCAACATACAAAAGCGAAACTGTAAAAAACTAAAATGATTGTAATTCACACCAGGGTATGTGGACACTGTTCATTCAGATTGAATGTCCCATTTTGATACAACTTAAATCAGTAAAAAATCAATTTAAATTAAATTGACATAGGGCAGTCTTAATCTGAAAGAAGAGTGTCCACACATACAGCTGCAAAGTAACTGAAGTAACAAAAGGTTTGAATTACAACATATTTCGGGTTTTTTTTTTTTTCAATTCCAGTTTATGCGTAGACAAGCCCTTAGCTTGGAACAAAACTCAATGTAAGTGAGCCGGTTTCTGGACTAGATTGCCAGCTGGTGTAAATCAGCATAGCTCCACTGAAGCCAATAGAACATTGACAATTTACACCTGTTGAGGAGCTGGTCCTTTAAAATGACTAAATAATGGATCTGAATGTAGATAGAGTTTAGATGTGCCTCATTCACATTGCTATATTCCAGTAGAATACTTGAACTACTTACAAGGCTTCACTCTCTAATTCCAATAAACTTCAAAACTCTTTTAAGTTGGGCCAAGTTCTGCTCTTGGGTCCATGCATGTTTTCCCACAGAGCATAATTTGGCTATTACAAATGAGGTACAGTTCTAACACACCAATATAAGCAACACACACTAAACACTTTATGTACTAAATGGCTTTTAAAGGAATTTGTTCATAATGGAGTTGATGTATACAAAAGGAGGTATTATCACCTCTCTGTGCCAGAGCGTAGGTGTGAAACTTTCTGTTCTTAATGAGAATTATAAAACAAAGGTTCTGGGCACTGAAATGAGAAGTACACCATAAAATGCCTATCTAAATCCCGATGTAGCTAATTTAAGTTTTTCTACATTTTTGAAAGAATAAATATTTTGTAAAGCCTTATTTTCCCATCAAGCCTGCAAACATCCAACTGTTGCAGGTGGCTCATAGATAATTAAATAGCTTGGTGTAATACCATAAAAAAATAATGACATTTTAAAAAAGATAATAAGAACAGATTTCCCAAGATATGAACAATGTATTCTCTACTTACCCACGGGAGACATCTCAGGAACCCCAGCAGTGTAAGGGCCATCCAGAAATTTTGGTTCATTGTCATTGATGTCCTGAATCTTAATGACGAACTCCGACTCTGGTTCCACAGGTTTATTAGTCAGCCTATCTAGTGCTTGTGCTCGGAGCGTGTAGTAGGCCTGCTCTTCCCGATCCAGCCTCTTTGTAGCATGAATATCCCCAGTGTTCTCATCAATAATGAAAATGGAACTTGCCCCTTCGCCTGACAAGATGTATTTGATGGAGCCATCTCCTTTATCAACATCAGAGTGAAGCTGGTGAAAAATTGATGAGAGATGAGATTAACTTACAAGAGAGTCAGTGATATGGAGATATGTAAAACTAATTCTTATGTCATGCAGCAGTACATGAAATTCTATTGTTCTTGGAAAGATAAGCTGACTGTTTATTGTGTGCGGCATGTGAAAGACTATTAGAATCTGTCAGCTTGCTCTTGTGAGCAAGAAAATGTCTTTCCTTTCTGTATGCAATCTCACTTTCAAAAGTATTTTATGTCATTTCAAAACAATAGTAGCCTCATGCTGTATTTCAGTTCTAGAATGCTGTCTGTTCTTAAATAGGTGTAACCATTTAGCAGCTATCAACGCCTGTCCTACAGGATGTTTGTGATTTTGGAGCAAAGTTACTATCAACTAAATCTCAATAATTGTTTCTTTGCTTTTGGGTACCCTAGATCAGCTACAAGATAGTTTTCCCAGTGTTCATTGTACAACATAGTCTGGGAGAATCAGAATAGATTAGAGAATCAAGGAGTCTTGCTCTGCTACTAACATATTGTATATTCTTGAACCAGTCACTTAATTCTGTGCCTCAGTTTCCTCATATGTAAAATGTGGACAACCCTTACCAGACTGCAAAGAGTTGCACTAGTGTTAAAAATTATCATTTCATTGAGATCAAGAAGAAGTTCACAAAATTTCATCCAAAACATGATCAAAATACAATTTTGTAATACAAATGGCAAAAGTGTAGATCAGTAAAAACCTGGAAAATAGTCACACCTTTCTATGCTCCAGGAATGATATCAGTTTATTCATTATACATCATCTAAAGCCCGTCCTAAAATACAGGAAGAGTATAACCAATCTGCACCAATATAGGTAGTAAGAGCACTGTATGCCACAGCTGCATTTCATGGCTGGAACCAACCCTGCTTGACACAGGTATGTGGCTAGAACATGAAAAGAACCAAGAGATGGCCTAACACCTTTATATAATGTCTACCACTTCACAGAATGAATGTCAGAGCGTAGTTATTATGGGACAGAATAAAGGTAACAGAACCCACACATGCACATCCCCAACTCCAACTCCACCCCCCCCCCACACTCACAATAAAGCCCCAAACAAACAAAAAACACTTCAGTAGGGAACAAGGGAAAAGAATAATCATGTGCACTTTAGCACCTGCTGTTTTGTTAAAAGATTATATTACTTGAGAACAATGACAAAGATGTTCAAACTGTTTGCTTCTCTTATCCTCTTTGGAACATCTTTCACCCTATATCAAACGCAGGTTGAGCCTGTTTGTACTTTGCCGTCATCGTTATCATTCTTTCCATCACTATTTTTTTTTCTCAGCTGGGAGTATCACTAGAATTGTAATCACTGCCAGAATTCATGGGCAGAAAATTGCTGTCTGAGTCAGAACTTAATACAATTGCAAAAGGCCTGTGTCATTTCAGCAGTGAAAAATCAGAGACCAATTTTGAATTTTTCAAATGGATAAAGAGCTACATATTACTTATACATTACCTAGCTTATATCCTCTGGATAGCTACTATTTATGCAGTTGCAGTATGCTCCTTCTACCAATCTTAATAGATGGATTGCAGTCTGAACTTTTAGTGGACAACTGATACTCTGTGGACTGAAAGAGTGACCAGCAATGTTCTTTGATACTACAAAATTCAGGCTGTGGGTGAGCTACACTCACTGCACATTTTGTTTTATTAAAATTACAGAATATTTTGTTCTACTAAATCTTTAAAAAACAGTGTCCCAGGCTCAACTAGCTGCAGAAGCACTCCCTACTTACTTAACCCTAGGGAAAACCCTATATCACCACAGAAGGCAGTGTGGTGCTCTCATTCTATAAGAACACCCTAAAAAGTTTGTTTAAACACTGTTTTGAGTATTTTAGTACCAGGTTGAGAAAAATGAAAGTTCTGTGCAAGGAACAATGTAAAAAATTCAACTGCACTGAAAGGATCCAGATAGCTGGAGAATGTACACATCAGCCTTGCTTTGGGTCTCTTTAGTGTAAGTCTACTGTTAAGATGGAGGAAGTAACTCAACTTGTAGACTGAGCACAGGACTTAGACCCAGGAGTTCTGGGCTCTACTTCCACCTCTGCCACTGACTATTAATGTGTCTGTGGACTAGTCTCACTCTCAGTTATTCAGTTTCCCCATCTGAAAGTGGAATAATGATATTTACCCAGGTCAGAGTCTAAAGATTTGTAAAGATTAATAAATGTCTGCAGAGTACTTGGAAGGGCTAAATATTGATATTTGGCCTTGTAACTGACCTGGGATGATCCTGGGGGATTAATATGCAGAAAGAGATGGTGCCACCTCTGCAGCACTCTTTGCCAGCTGTTTTCCAGGAAAACCCTGCTCTGGAACTCTGTGTGGAAGAGCTCCAGAGAGTTTCTGCAATTCAGATTGTGTGTAAGGTAGAGTACTATTGCTCTGTGGCACTGCCCCCAACAGGCTCTCCGCTGCACTTGTGATTTCCCACATAGAAATCCAAGAGGGATCTAGCACAGAAGTCTAAAAGGGGGCCCAGCCAGTAGCAGTGCAAATATGTTATGATTTCAGGGGAGAGGTTATCCAGTAGAGCAACATAAATGACTCATGTCTCTGTAGAGAGGGTGGTCCCAAGAATCCAAAGGGTTTGGAAGTTTTGCCCACTCCCACTCTGGAGTTCCCCTAACTCATTGCCTTTCAGGCACAGTTTGTAGGAAATCCAGTGATCTTCACCTCAGAGAGATCTCCTATCCCCATCAGCCACAGATTTCTTTACAAGAGGCCATAATTAGGGGGGACTGGTCTTCATTACTTTCTCTGAACCCAAACTTTTTTTTCAAAGGATTTCAGCTCTCTTCATTTAATGAAGGTACTATATGTTTCCCCCAATTCCTAGTGCCTCCATGCAAGACCACCACATTGGGGATCTAGGTCACCTTATCTCTATCTTCCAAGATCTGTTGAATGGTCCCAGATGCCTCTCAGCTGAGCCCCAAGCACATCTACCATTAGGCTTTGTAGGTTCTGTGGTTTAATCTTCCCTGGCATGCACTGGGCACAAGAGCTCACGAGAACTAAAAGTGAAGGCACCAGCTCTAAAAGAGAAAACACAGAATGCATCCTTAACAGTGGGAGGATGCTTCCATAATCAGGAAGATTTAGGGAGAACTAACAACTCTAGAAAGGCAGGGTCATGTTAGCCTGTTGGGAATGAGGAGATCTCCAGAGGTTTGGTAGTTTTCTGAACTACATATACACATTTTTTGAGGTTTATGTATCACTAATGACAATTATTTTCACTGTGTGCTTGACACTGCAAGTTGCTGAGAGCCCTTAACTCCCAATGAAATCAACACTTAGCGCTTCACAGGATCAAGCCCTACAAAAATCACTTTAAAATATTCTTGTGTGTATGTGTGAGAGAGAGATACAGTGAGCTCTTTAGATTTTGACCAGCAAAGACACTACTTCTCTAATCAAAAAATAAACCAAATTTTGCCCTCAGTACACCCATGGGACCTGCTGAACCTGAAGGGCTAAACCTTAGGGTACAGTCAGACCTGCTGTGTTTGTATTTATTTAATTAGGACAACAATTACTCTGCCATTGAGGGTCTAACAAATGACTAGTCCATTTCTTTTAGATTCACTGACACTAAATGCTCTATGCTTTCAGCCATCTTGTAGGTTGCGATTCACAGGGCCAATGATAACATCATTTTGCATTACTTAGCATTATTGTGTGCTGTTGTAGTATCTCCTATAGAGCTAAACATCTATTTCCATCAATAACTATAGATACCTGTGCACTAGAGTCAATTTGTCTGACCAGCAAGGCTCTCCCTGACTTCTGGAGGCATGGACTGCTATTTCCCTGGTTTCAGACTCCCTCAAAATAGGTGGAATGCTAATATTCCTGTCTTCCTCTTTCTAACATTAAATACATTTTAAATCTATATCTGAAGCTGTTCCTCATGGTGACAGGATTGTTAATGGCTCCTGTTTCATTGCAAGGTCCAGAGAGATGCAAAGCCTGGGGCAGGGTAGAAAAGACAGAGACAGAAAGAACATGAGGAGCTGCAGGCTTTCCACCACCAACAGGATCACAAAGGCTGTGGTGAAAAAGAGGGAGAGAAAAAGAGTATGAGACACTGCAGTATTCAGAGATTCAAAAATATTGGGCTTTTGAATCAAATATAGATACTTATTCTCAGTATAACTGAGAAAGTCTCTTGAGGAGGAGTCACCACACTTCACCCCTTTTCTATCCCACTATGAAAAGTATGAGAAAGGGATGGGGGACAAAGGAGAACTGATTCCTCATCCATAGTGGAGATGACACAAATGTACCTGCTCTCTTGTCTTAACACTAAAACTGAGCAGGGATGATGGGGAGATAGGAGGATGAGGGTTGGGGGAAGCAATAAAGAAAGACAAAATGGCAGAACTCTCTGTTTTGGCTCTACAATTGTGGACTCTTCAGGTCTTATGTCCAGCCAACAGTTTCGATGAGCTAGGTCCTTGGCAGCACCCTTCTCCCCATTTTCTCCCCTCCCACCAACTCATCTCACCAAAAAGACTGGAGATGGATTGTGAAGTGAACTACTTCACAACTACCTGCTGCCATCCCATTGGCAAGACTGAGAAGTGGGCTGGGAGGGAATGTGCAGCCACATGCCCAGATGAAACTAAAGGCACTTTTCAAATATTAAATTGTCTAAAGATGGAATGAAAGTAGGGGGAATCTCAAACAAAATTATTTTAGCAAAGACTGTATTTCCCTCCTTTCTTTCCCATCTTATTCATTTCAATGGTCATGAACGACAATGCTGTTACTTAAATACTTAATATTATTGGATTTACTATTTTATTTGATGGTAACTATGCAATTTTGCCATATATTTTTATATTGTTGTTTGTATTGGCATTTTGAATTGTGATTGTTAATTTAAAATGTGTTACATATTTCCATAAAATATATACCTATATAATATTTGTTATATGGGAGGGTGTTTGGGGATCATGACTCAGTGAACTGGAATAATTTCAACCTGAGTAGAAGTTTAAATCTGGAATGAAATTAGTCTATGTAGGGCTAGTGTCAAAGTTAAATTTGATTTGGAGACTTGTCATATTCCTGTTAAAATCAGGGTGCTCGCTCTCCCTGGCTCACACTCACTTATTGACCTTACTGTTCTCAAAATGGGTTCTTGAGTATTGAGCACTTTTGAAAATCTAACCGTATATCATGAATTGCCAATTTGCCTCATCACAAAATCATGTGAAATAGAAATAGATAATTGTAATACACATAACTGACATCAGCAAAGGCTTGTAATTCGCATCATTCACCTCACACCCAGGAGCTAGCCATAGTACTTCTCAGCTGATAATGATTTTCTTTTAGAAACCTGCTTCCAAAAAACACTGAGGAACAACTCCTGGAGGGCAAATGTTTCCTTTTGTTTTGTTTTGTTTTGTTATTTTATGTTACATTGCTGTACAATGCTAGGATCACAGGGGGAAAACACTATTCTATGTTCTGCTTTTTGTATAAGAATCAATATAGGGAAGGGATAAAGTAAAGAGAAAAGCACCAAATATAAATGTATGTCCAAAAATAACTATAATCTTAATCAGCGAATGTTAAGGGGGAAAACAAACTATTTTAAATAAGATGTGTTCTAAAGGCTTGGCTTTTGTCATGGTGTCCAAGCCTTCAGCATCAGCAATGCCATCAGTGCTTGAATGGAACCAATGTAGATAATTATGCCACAATGCCACTATTCACCCTTCTGACATACTAGCCACGTGTGTTTGGCTCTGTTGCTTTGGGATCTTGAGCAGAAATGACCATAGTGCAGTAGAGGAAGTAGCACCACAGTAAACACACATTCACTCTGTGTAACACAGGCAGAAACATCAAGGACTACTAAGAATCTGGTCCAACCCAGAGCACAGTATCTGCTGGGCACTGGCCTGAAGATACAATGAGGCGCAGATGCCGACTGGAGTGTAGATGGCAGAAGAGATTAGTACTGGCTTTGCAATGCAGAGACATGGTCAGAAGTCCAGAGATAATGGAGAGTACAGATCCATATGGGTCAGGAAGGGGAGCAGCGAGATGTGAAGAAAAAAGACATCAGGGAGAAGAGAACAGAGTAGACATGACACCATAGACCCGGGGTTCCCAAGCTTGGTTCGCGGCTTGTTCAGGGTAAGCTTTGTTTACTTGAGCGTCCACAGGTACGACCGCTCGCAGCTCCCAATGGCCACAGTTCGCCATTCATGGCCAATGGGAGCTGCGGGAAGCGGTGGCCTGGCCCGCACCGCATATATTCTCCCGCATATATGGCCATAGACCATATATGGGGAGAATGAGAGGAAAGCAGATGTCAGACATGGAAGGGGTGGGCACACCAGATATGGAGGTCAGAGTGACAACAGAGGAGGAGGGAAGGCACTGGGGTAGAAGGATATGGAGGGAAAAGATAACAGGAGAGATAGAAAGTGAAAAGGAATGGAAGGGAAAAATAAAGAACTATGGAGATGGTAAAAAAAAGAAAGAAAGGACAAAATAAAGTAGCGAATGGGGCTGATTTTGCAGTCTAGGGGTGGAGAAAGAATCTCTGGGATAGAATGGTAGCAGCTCACCAGCATTTTTAATATTCCAACTTGGGCAATGGATATCCTATGAATGTTTACAGCATTTTTTGCTGCTGGACAAGCATCAAGTAACTGTAAATGTTTGCTGTAACTACCCTGTGTTTACAGAGAAACTTTGTTCTCCAGGGAAAATTTGTATTAACAGTTACATTATATATTAGGAGGCACAGTGAAGATTGTAGTACATTAAAAAAGATGGAGAATCAGCAGAATCAGGTGCTAAGCGGGGGGTGGGGAAAGGAAAAATGCAAGTGACCACACATGCACAGAGCAGTGAAAAGAATTAGAGTATTTTTCAAAATTTAGAGTCACAGGCTCAGATCCTCAGCTGTTCCAGAGCTCTGAACAGCATAGTTGAGTGATAAAATGGAAGGAAATACGGCCTTAAGAAACTTTTGTGCTTCACTAAGCTTCCGGGCTTCCATGGGTCACTGCAATCCCCAGAGTAATTTAGAGCAGCCCAGGGCTGCTCTAAATTATGCCAGTTTTGAGAGCCCTCCTTAAGGGCCTCTGTACTGGCTGATGATTGCCTCACCATCTCCTGCTCCTGCAGCCCTTCTGATACAATGGGCAGTCAGAGAGTTCGCATAGGGCTGGCTATGTCAACTCTAGCCAACCAGCTTCCCTATTGTGATGCTGTATGATTGAAATATGACCATTTGAATCATTAATATTGCCACTGTTAGACAATTGCAACAAATCTTGTAGAAAGTATGTCATGTAATGTGTCAATGGAAAAGATATGATTTGCTGAGTATGGTTATCCTGTTTATATGCATGTAGCATTTTTGTGTCTGAAGTTATGAATATTTGCTATACAGATTTATATATCAAATGTGTTTGCTCCTGACATAACACCCACAAGGTAATTTATATCCAATCTGGCCAGCACATTGTGAATGAACTATTCAAGTTGATGGCCCATTAAATAACACTTAAATCTCACAATGGGCCACAGAAAAAGCTTCTCCCCACCTGGTGGTCCTTCCTGTGGATGCTTTAGTCAAAATATGGGTAATGCCTGTGTCTATGAGTCATCAAAGCATGCAAAGTTATGTGACTTGCTCATGCGACCCTGAACTCCATCTTGTGCCTGTAATTTTCCATAAACTAAGCAGTCCCTCCACATGGGAGAAAGTATAAAAGAAGGACCCTGGAAGCATCTCCACTTTGCCTCTTTCCTGCTCTGATCTCTGGACTATGGATTTACACTAAAAGGACCATATTTACTGTGGTCAGAGGACCTTCTAATCTTTTGGAAGTTACCACACACTTTACAAGTAAGCAGTCTGTAACGTCACTGCTACAAACCTGATCCAAGAACTTTGCAATGATTGTATGTATAAGACTTCCTTAACTATTTTAAATCTCTCCTCTTTCTTTTCTGTCTTTTCTTTATTTTCTATAAATAAACCTTCAGATATTAGATAATAAAGGATTGGCAACAGTGTAGATTATTGGATAAAATCTGAGTTAAATATTGACCTGGCTATGTGGCTGATCTCTTGGGATTAGAGGACCCTATATGTGACTAAATTGGTTTTCAGTAACCACTCATCATAGAGTCCAGTGTCCGGGTGGTAAAGCAAGGACTGGAATGCCTAAGGAGACTGCATTTTAGATTTATTGTTAACCAGTGTGGTGAGACAAAATTTACTTTTGTTACTGGCTTGGTATATCTTATGATAGAATAACCACCAGTTTGGGAGTGATTCTGCCCTATTTCTCAGCAGTTTGTCCTGAATCTGATATTTTCAGCTGTGACCCACTGTGACACATATGCCAGCTTACTCTTCACTGATCCTGTTAGGGAAGATTTCTGGCCCTTTTTGGTGCTAGAGCAACACAAAGGGGCCGGAGCTGAGAGTAGGCACTGGGTCACAGAGATCAAAAATTAAGAATTTTATTCATTTCCTCACAGGAAATATAGTTGCTAGCTCTTGAGGCCAAGTTTTGAATTGACAAGAGGACTCAACTGTCCTCTCACTCCTACAAGTCAAGGGTTGAGACATTTGATGGGGCAGTTTGGTGATGCATTCACTGCAAAAGCCATATGCAGTACCTGTCCTGTGAATAAGGAGGACTTCACCCTTCCACACTGCCAAGCCTCCAACTTCCACAAGCATTATAAATTTCATTTAAAAAGACTCACTTTTTATTTTAACCTTTATATCTTTAAAGTAGCCAAAGAGCTTTTATGAAGCACAGAACCTGTCTACACTTCCAAACTGGTACTATATAAAGTAGCGTAGCTAGTGGGGTGCAGGGGAAGCAGCCGCTTTCCCTCAGCACGTTTTCAAAAAGCGGCGCACCTGCCAGCCGGCGCTGAACTCCTGTGGGCAAGGGGGGGCAGCACCGTAGGAGGAGCCATGGGGAGGGGGCGGCATGACCGGAGGAGCGAGGGGGGGGCGCAGCGGGGCGGCGCGCAGCCAATGGGCCGGGGTGGCGAGTGCAGCCGGAGGAGGCAGAGTGACGAGGGGCGCAGCACTGGCAGAGTAGCTGTGAGCTTCCTTGCACAGGCCCATTATCCCATCGGAATAACTCTTCTTTCCTTTCCTTCGCCTGCTGCTCTAGCCCCCTAGTGTTCAAGTGAGACACAAGCTCAGCCCCGGCGCGGGCAGGTCCCCCGTGGCCCGAGCCTGCTGCAGCGAGCTCCACTCCTGCCCCAGCCCTGGACACGCCCGCCCGGGGCGCACTGAGACACGGAGGCAAGGGAAATGGCAGCGCCTGTCCCGGGCCCAGGGGCTTCGATCAGGACTTGGGCAGCTCGCAGGGCTCGCGAGAAGCAGGAGGCCCCCGCCCCAACCCTCTGCAGCCGCTGGCTGCCCCCCCCCCCGGCTCTGTAATCAGAGATGCAGCGCTCAGCTGCTCCCCTGCCCTAAAATCCAGCCTCCCTCCCGGCACGGGCTTGTCCCTCCTCCGCACACAAAGGCTGGTGCGGGAGGCAAAGTCACGGGGAAGGGTGGGGCCGGGAATGCCGCAGGAGCAGCAAGAACCCACCCGGGGCCGGGAGAGCCCCGCAAAGGAGGCACAGACACACATCCCCTTCCGCAGCGCCGCCAGCAGCCATGGCCGGAGGAGCAAGGGGTGGGGCACATCATGGCGGCCGGCAGCCAATGGGGGGGCGGAGCAGCTGGAGGAGGAGACAAGGGGGGTGTGATCAGAGTAGGAGCCAAGCGGGGGGCGCCTTTTTTATGTTTGCTCCCCCTGCTCTTAGATCCTGGCTATGCCACTGACTATATGGTGCTAATATCACACTGTGTAGCCCATATCAGATTTTTAAACACCCTGGGATCCAACTGAACATTGATTGAACCAACATTAAAATAAAGAAATGTTGATGCAAACACATCTGTAATGCTTGATAAAACTATTATTCAATCATAATCCATGACAATATTCTTAAACTTACTCCTCAAAAAATTTCAGTTATAATCTAAGTAAGCCCTCAAGGTTCCTGAATGAAACACCAAGTTCAGATGTCAGGGTCCACCTAGGAATATGAGGTACTGTCATCTAAGAACTGGAGGTTGAATAATTAATAAGAACATACAGAAAATTGGATGTGATAAGACCAGCCAAGTCACACACATGTTCTATAACATGTGCACAACTTTTTTCCTCTCAAGCAATGTCACTCAACTAAATATATACATAATATATAATGTCATACAGAGATATAAATCTCCTTGTTGGGTCCTCTCAATTCTCTACATGTCCAGATGCTGCAATCCTAAACCTCTGCCTTCCTCTGCCCCAGTTTTAATAAGAGCATGGATGCCCTGTGGCTGCAAGGAAATGTGCAGCAAGCCCATTAAGATTAGCACAGTTAGAGGAAGAGCACAGAGGCAGCTGCTGTTGTAGATGGCTGAGTGGCATATGCA
Organism: Malaclemys terrapin pileata; assembly: GCF_027887155.1. Taxonomy (NCBI): domain Eukaryota; kingdom Metazoa; phylum Chordata; order Testudines; family Emydidae; genus Malaclemys; species Malaclemys terrapin. The sequence goes on along the minus strand of NC_071506.1, from coordinate 92,724,575 downwards.
GTCCATGAGTATTCTTGAGGAGTTTTAATGGGCCATCATCATGGTATGTCACTCCTCAAAATGGTCATTTGTTATTCGCGCTCTTAAATGACAGTTTGGCAGCTCTGAGTGGTAAAAGCCATTTGTATAATGTGCATCTTCACATACTAATTGCAAAATATTTAATTGGAAAAAGCAACAATTCTGTACTGTAGCACCACCAACAGCCCACAGGCAACATCACACTTACATAAAGGAAGTGGGCAAGTAAGGGATAACTGTGTGGTTACATACATAGAACCCAATTTTGCCCTCACTTATACACATGCAACTCCACTGAAGTCAATCAGGCTGTAACTTAGAACAGGGAAAATAATGTACATTCAACAATACACTGGATGAAACATGCACTGAGAGGTCTGTGTTTACTGTGAATATTCCTTCAAGCAGGGTTACCATACGTCCGGTTTTTCCCAGACATGTCTGGCTTTTCGGCAATCAAACCCCCATCCGGGGGGAATTGCCAAAAAGCCGAACATGTCGGGGAAAATGCCGGCTGGGCACTTCCCCTCCCGCGGCTGCTCTGCTCCTCCCCTGACTCTTCGGCTCTGTTTAAGAGCCGAGCTGCCCAAGCACTATGGGCTTCAGGCAGCCCCCTTGCCTCCGGACCCCAGCCGCCGGCCGGCACTTCCCCTCCCGGGCTCCGGCGGGGCAGGGTCCGGAGGCATGGGGGCTGCCCGAAGCCGATAGCGCTCGGGCAGCTCGGCTCTTAAACAGAGCTGAAGAGTCAGGGGAGGAGCAGAGCCTCCGGCCGCGGCGGCTCTGCTCCTCCCCTGACTCTTCGGCTCTGTTTAAGAGCCGAGCGCTACGGGCTTTGGGCAGCCCCCATGCCTCCGGACCCTGCGCCGCCGGAGCCCGGGAGGGGAAGTGCCCGGCTGGGGGTGCAGGGTCCGGAGGCATGGGGGCTGCCCGAAGCCCAAGCGCTACCGGCTTCACGGTTTGCCGGGCTGCCTCCAGACCCTGCGCCCCCGGTTGGGCGCTTCCCCTCCCGGGCTCCAGCTGCGCTGGGGAAGCGCCGGCCGGGGGCGCAGGGTCTGGGGGCTGCCCGGCAAACCATGAAGCCGGTAACACTCGGGCAGACCTTTTCGCGTGGCTGGGAGTGGGAGGGAGGAGGGGGCGGAGTTAGGGCTGGGTTGGGGCGGCGAAGGGGTGGAGTTGAGGCGGGGCTGGGGGTGGGGAAATGGGCGGGGCCCCGTGGAGGGTCCTCTTTTTTTATTTGTTAAATATGGTAACCCTACTTCAAGTACTCAGTATTACTATTTCAATATTCAAACTGTGTAATTTGCCAGATAAGTTATATGGTATTGTTTCTTCTTTCTGACCTAACCAATATAAATTACTTCTGTTTCTACCCAAAACCGATTTCATTTTGTGATCAGACAAATCTCAGTGATCCAACTTTGCTCATACAAGTGCTTACGAAAACAAATAGTGTGAGAATATGTTTGAAGCACAATTCTACTTAAATAATTGAACTGAATAATTATTCTCAAGAGCTGGAGAAGGCAAATTTGAACCTTTTAATTTACTTTCGATGTCAAGATAGAGTCACACCTCTCTTCCAAAATGCTACAGGTTTTATCACATGCGTCGTGTCTATTCACAATGCATCATGCTTCCTGATATTATTTACTATGCCAATGTATTTACTAGTCCAGTGACTTGATTTATTTTGTTGCCAGGAAGCATTGAAGCTGTAAAACAAAAGCCAGCTACTCTCTGCTTCAGTTTTCTAATCAAATTGTGTAAGACTCTACGCTCCCTGTATTCCACATGTATAACTCCTATAAAAGTGAATAGGCACTATGAATGCAGTGTAATACATGAATATCATAGACCCCAATGCTGCAAGGTGTTCCATGTAGAAGGAGCGCTGTGTTTGCACAGAGGTCCACTGACTTCAATGGATCAGCTCACATGGAGCAATGTTAGTGTGCAGCTAGAGGTATCAAATGCATTTGATAGGGTTAAACTATGTGCCCCAATTATCTCCCCCAAACATGTCAAACAAATCCCATTTCCCACCTCTACTCCCACAGTTGGAAACCATCCAGAAGCACTAGCTAGCATAATGTAAATAGAGACTAAATTTGCATGAGCAAACTTTCTTCCAGAAACTGCATGGTTTTATTGCATTATGTAGGTCATCTATTTTTTATGGAGTTTGCAGAATATTAGAGGAAAAGTGTTTTTTTTTTTCTTTCTTCTATTAATTATTTAATGTGTAGTACTCAGATTTGTTTTTGACATTACAAGATTCTGTTCTGTACTTTGGAGTGTGTGGGGGGGAAATCTACATAGTACATGCAACTGAAATTTTGCAAAAATAATACTTTTTCCTTCCCCCTACTCCCCCCCACCCCCCCACTGCTTTTGGGAATACATACAAGGAATTTTTTTTTTAAAGCACACCTACTTATAGGAAAGCTAATTCTGCCACAATATTTATTCTGATAGTTAGGCATGATATTTGAAACCTGAATCAAATACCCAGGAGTCTGGGGTACATAAAAAAGTATATTTTTTCCATCAACATTTTGGAAGCATTAAGACCAAAAAAAAAAAAAAAGGAAAGAAAGAAAGACCTCAGAAGTAGATACAATTGTAGCATCACTCACAATATACAGCATTTTTATGTAAGTAATTGAAGAGTGGATAGATAAGCATACACTAACTCTATATGGTCTTTTTTTGTCAAATTACTGATCTACAGTTTAAAGACCAGTGGGAGAACACTTTAACCTGTCTGGTCATTCAGTGACAGACCTGCGGGTGGCTATATTACAACAGAAAAACTTCAAAAACAGACTCCAAAGAGAGACTGCAGAGCTAGAATTGATATGCAAACTAGACACAATCAACTCCGGTTTGAATAAGGACTGGGAATGGCTGAGCCATTACAAACGTTGACTATCTCCCCTTGTAAGTACTCTCACACTTCTTATCACACTGTCTGTACTCGGCTAGCTTGATTATCACTTCAAAAGTTTTTTTTTTTTTTTTTTTTTCTCTTAATTAATTGGCCTCTCAGAGTTGGTAAGACAACTCCCACCTGTTTATGCTCTCTGTATGTGTGTATATATATCTCCTCATTATATGTTCCATTCTATATGCATCCGAAGAAGTGGGCTGTAGTCCACGAAAGCTTATGCTCTAATAAATTTGTTAGTCTCTAAGGTGCCACAAGTACTCCTGTTCTTCTTTTTAGTTTAAAGAGATTATTCTTTTTCCGTTTGAATTATCTAAAATAGCTTGTAGCACTATTTGGTTGATAATGATTTTCTCATAGGAACCTGCTTTCGAAGAACATTAATCCATTAATACAGAGAAATAGATTCCTGGAGGGTACATGGGGTTTTTTTTGTTTTGTTTTGTTTTGTTTTGTTTTGTTTTGTTTCAAGGTTGCATCCATTTACTGACACTTCCTTTGCTTTTGAAATTTTAATGTTACTGAAAATTCTCTTGTAATATTACAGTGCACGTCAGTGGGTCTGAGAAGTGCTGAAACCCTAATAGGATGGGTGAAAATGGTATAGTGTGTAAATGTAAAGCAGTCAAAGTAATTACTGTGACTAATTGTCTCTGCAGAAGTCTATAAAGTGCTGGACTGCAGCACTATGCGTGATCTGATCATTTTAATGATGAAAGATTTATAATGCAGAACAGATACAATAAGCCGGGTCCAAGTCCACTCTAACCTTTAATTCCCTGAAAGCAGTTAAAGACTAGTTAAATAAAATCTATGAAACTATTAAAATAAAATAGCATTATCATCGCTTGTCTCCCTCCTCTTACTTTCAACCCCACTCATAACACACATGTATCAAGACATCTTGCTCAACTCTAGCTGTTTTGCTTAAAAATCAAGTTACTATAATTAAATATAGCACCATATAACTGTATGGGTGATCTGAGCTGAACAATGAACAAGTCCCTGCCCTGACAAGCCTATAGTCAGTTACAATCAGTGCAGTGCTATATAGTATAAGGAAGTTATATGGTTATACTTAGAATGTTCCACAGACTAGGTTTAGGAGGGTTGTTCATTCCTTCATTCATTTAAAGAATGATCTTTAACCAGGAATTACTAAAGACATTTGCTCAGTTTTATTCTTATGAGTATTCCCACTAAATTAAATGGGACTATTCACAGATTTAAAATTAAGCATGAGATTAAGTGCTTTCCTGGATCAGGGCCTTAATGTACATACAATAGGTGGCTATTCCATGCTTATGGCACATCACTGAAAAATAGCAAGGAGTTGAGAGTGGGCAAAGAAATTTAAAAAAAGAGAATCGCAGACAAGCATGGGTAAAGTGTTTTAGCATGGGTAAATTATTTAACAAAAAAAAAAAAGGGAACCAATGAAAATCTATACCATGCCATAGACACCCCATACCTAATATATCAGAGGGTAACACATGAAACCAGTGCATAGCTCAGTTTCTTATATTAGTGAACCTCACAATTTAATTATGCTCCCTTAGATGCTGGTGTTGTGTTTTAGTGCCAGTGCTGGGTAAAGTCCATTAAAAAAAATAACAGCAAAATCCACTGCCATTGTTTAGCCCATCATTTCAAATCATTGTTGCCCATTTAATTTAATATTCTTGCTTTCAGTTAATATATATATATATTCTTGCTTTCAGTTAATATATATATATATATAATTAGGGTGGGTAGTGGTTCTTCACTGCTACTGGCTTGGTTGATGTTCAATCATAACACTTTTTTAGTGTTCTCCACCAACCACCACTAGTGTTTGTTTAAAGTTGCAGTTTCTGTAGGGCAGACCACCAGATGGAAGGATAGATGAAATATCCCTTTATGCATTCAGAAGTTATGGGCAAGATCGTACCATTTTACTTCATCTTTTCTCATCTTACTCAGTTTTTATTTATACTGATTTTCCATGTTCTCTTCTTTCCCAAGATTTCTTTCTTTCTTTCTTTCTTTGTCAACCAGTACATTGCTGAAACTTTAACCTCACTAACAACAATGAAGTAATTTAATCCAATATTACACCTGTGACGGGTTGGATCACAGAAACCCCCCTGGGAGCTGCCACCTGATGTGCAAAAGACTACCTCTGCTCCTGTTTTCCCTGCCAGCTCAGGACTCCAGCATCCTGTCTTGCTGAGCCAGACACTCCCGTCTGGCTCCAGACACAGACCCAAGCTCTGAATCACTTGTCCCAAAGCTGCAAGTTTACCTGAAAACAGCTCCCAGAAGTGTGCTTGTCTTTAGCACTCAGATGCCCAACTCCCAATGGGGTCTAAACCCAGATAAATCCGTTATACCCTGCATAAAGCTTATGCAGGGCAAACTCATAAATTGTTCGCCCTCTATAACACTGATAGAGAGATATGCACAGTTGTTTGCTCCCTCGGGTATTAATACATACTCTGAGTAAATTACTAAATAAAAAGTGATTTTATTAAATACAGACAGTAGGATTTAAGTGGTTCAAAGTAGTAACAGACAGAACAAAGTAAGTCACCAAGCAAAATAAAATAAAATGCGCAAATCTATGCCTAATCAAACTGAATACAGATAATCTCACCCTCAGAGATGCTTCAGTAAGTTTTTTCTCAGACTGGACACCTTCCAGGCCTGGGCACAATTCTTTCCCCTGGTACAGCTCTTGTTGCAGCTCAGGTGATAGCTAGGGGATTCTTCATGATGGCTCCTCTCTCTCTCCTTTGTTCTCTTCCACCCCTTTATATATCTTTTGCATAAGGCGGGAACCCTTTGTCCCTCTGGGTTTCCACCCCCTCTCACTGGAAAAGCAACAGGTTAAAGATGGAAGCCAGTTCAGGTGACATGATCACATGTCACTGCAAGACTTCATTACCCACTTGCGGGCACACACATATACAGGAAGATTCACAGGTAAATACAGCCATCTGCAGACAATGGGAGTGATCAAGATTCCAAACCATCCTTAATGGCCCACACTTTACATAATTACAATAGGCCCTCAGAGTTATGTTTTATATTTCTAATTTTAGATACAAGAGTGGTACATTTCTACAAATAGGATGATCACACTCAGTAGATTATGAGCTTTGTAATGATACCTTACAAGAGACCTTTTGCATGAAGCATATCCCAGTTACGTTATATTCACTTATTACCATATTTTTTTCTAAAACTATCCCAGTTACATTATATTCACTTATTATCATGTTTTTATAAAACCATATAGACTGCACAACGTCACAACACCTTACTAAATCTGTGTCAATAACACTCTGATTCAGGAAATCAGACATATTTGTGAAGGTTAAACACACGCTTAAAACTCCCATTGAAGACAATGGATCTTAAACGGATGTTTAAAGCTAAGCACCTGTGCAAGTGATTTCCTCATCTGGGGCCTTAATGTGCATGCAGAGCAAGGGTATTTTAATGAACAGAAATGTGGTTACGAGAGGGAAGCACTGCACAGACTAATTGCAAGAAGCAACATTAAATGTCGACGGGATTCTATTATATAAATTCATAGTGTAACTGTTCAGTATTCAGAACAAGCTGAAGTATGGCATGCACAGTAAATATGGATGTTTCAGAGTCTGTCTTAAATTGTTCAGATCATTTAAAGTGATCCCCAGTGAATAAGTGCTTTAAATGGTTTGGTTTCTTCTCAATTCTTTTCTTAACGTTAACATTTGCAGGTCTACTAGGACTTCTGGATATAACCAGATTGGTCTCTGGGTAGTGATTTGGATTTTGATAGGCACTTTTACTGTAGGTGACAGAGTTGAGTGGAAGGGGACAATACAAAAATAAACCACCTACATATGGTATGGATGGCCAATATCAGACAAACTGCTTATAGTACCTACTGACTTCAGTGGGAGTTGGATTGGGTTTATAGTGAATCGTCTAATGCTGGTCTGGTAGTTGAAGGGGACAGCATTTATTTTTTCCCCTTCCTATTCCTTTGAGTATGCAGAGTGTTACATAAGTATCATCTCATCTCACTCTTGTGCTGTCAGTACATCTTGTTTTCTTAAAAGAGCACCCTTTAGCATTTAATATGATCAGCTGAGGACATTAATTGATTAAAATCAAAGCTCACTCTGTATATATATAAACTTTTCTGACCTAGGTGATTAATACCAGAAAAATGACATGATTTTTATCTATTTTTCATATCTGTGCCATTGTCTCCATGTTTCTTGTAAATTAGCCTCCACTGTTAATTGCTGGTGATATAATGGATTTATGTTCAATTTACAACCAAATGGTAAGAAATTAGTGAAATGGCATGTGCTGTTTTACTTATGGATATGTGGGGTTGCTGAATCTACATTAAAATTCAAATTGGGCATTCTCTGTGAATCCTGAAAGCTGTCTGGTTTCTACTGGAAATGTTTAAAGTTTCAGTTCAGAAGCTCATTCCATTATTCCACGTCACTGGGATCTTCTGATTTACATAAATATTTATCTGATTATATGACACAAATATTTCATTTTACCATAACAAAAGCTTTTCCATGGTATAAGCAAGTTGAATGTACAAAGACTCCCAAACTAAAATTGAGGAAATTAGAGCACTTTTATCTAATCATCAGTTTCATGCTGTTTTTCCCTCTGAATGAACTCTGGTAGGATAAGAATAGAAGTGCACTCCCACTATACCAACAGGACACTCCATGTATTTTAAGAATTGTGATCATCATGAAGGTAGAGGAGTTATTTCATTAACAGCAAACTAAATCAGTTTCTTTAAGTTTCCTCCCATCTACATCAACTATTAAATTTACTGTTACTTGCATGCCTGTGATGCTTCTTGATTGTGTATATCACCAACCATTTCCTAAAGGAAACTTTTATTACAGTGTCTGAACACTTCATTTTTAAACCTGAATCCCCAATGTGTTGTTTTTGAAGATTAGAGTTTAAATCAGTGTAATACTTGCCCCCAGCGTTCAAGACTGATCTTTGCTAAGTTTCACTTGACACAGCATGTAAACTTCTCCACCAGATTGTTTGAGCACTCTCAAAGCTTAATTGATCCAATTTGCATGTCTCATCTTGGCAGAATTGTGTATCATTTCTATCCTCTTGGACTAAGTGATCGCAATCTAATTACTTTGTATACAAAGCATATGGAATGTTTCCAACTCCTTTGCTATCCCCTTCCGTGCACCCATGTTAAAGCTTTCTAATTCTACAAGCAATCTGATCTTCCAGTATTTTTTACAGGATTATTGTCTCATTGATTGGCCTTCTGTCACCAATTATAGTACCCTAAAGCCAATGTACTTTTTTTTTTTTTTTTACACAAAGCATTTTCACTTTGTATAACACCTTCTTGTGGGCTTTTTTATAACAGGTGTTTTATTTAACACTCTGTTCATATTAATTAACACTATTTAAGGGGGCAGTCCCTTCGAGGCTAGATCTTCTGGTGTAAATCAGCATTGCTCCATTGACTTCAATTGAAATATGTAAATTTATACCAACTGAAAATCTGTCCCTATATTTTTAGGGAGGAAAATAATCTATCATTTCTCCATTGCTCCGAATCCTGTATATTTGAAGGTAGTTTGAAGGACTGCACCAATTTTTCACCCAATTTATAACTTTCAAAGGGAAAAAAGTTACTTTCAAACATTGATATATATCTTTCAAGTATTAATTAAGCTTTTGTACATTTATTATTATTTTTTCACTTACCTAAGAGTAGTTGATCCCAATATTTTTCCCTAGCTACATTAAAAATGTTACAGTAACCATCCTTAAATACCAAGGTAATCTCTTCAGAAATTGCATTACCTATGAATTAATGAGATCTAGCTGTCTAAAATAAAACAAATAAATAAATTTAAAATAAAAACATTGAAAAATCTGAAGCACACTGGTCAAATTAATGAAGACCAAGGATGAATAAACTTTGGACATAATTAAAACCAAGTACTAGAGCGAAATGGAAAATTCTATTTGATCAATTTAATTATCAGTTCAAGGCTTGATCTTGATTCCCCCTATGTCCCCAATCACCATTACCAAAATTCTATTTTAAAACATGAGTATTATGCCCCTTTTACTGGTGTCCTCTGTGCTCAGTTTTCCTACCTCGTGTCCCTTCTCCCAGGATCCATAGGCAACTAATGCCCAGTATTCCTGCACTAGTAGAATGCTGGGTGGTGGTTGTTGTTTTTTCTCCCTATGTTCTGCCTTGCTGTTTTATCTTGTTTTTCATGCACCTCTCCAATCATATTTGTTAAGAGGAGAAGACAGGGAGCTTTTTTCTTCCATTTAAAAATATGTTAATAAACTTAAAGTATGTAGTTTACAACACATGAATAGTCTTCAGGATTAGAGTTGATGGCCAACTACGGAATCATCTAAGAGGGAGCTGGGAATCATTGGGTCTGCTATGCTGCTGCAGATGACTAAGCAAACACAAGGAGACTAAATAACTCCAGTGGAGAATGTGTAGATGAATTATGAAGTGTCATAGATCCAAGTGAGCATCGCTCCCTATCCACACACTAAGACTGCTGTGAGAGGAATCCAAGCCTCTGGTGTTCTCAGTCCCTGTTTTGTTTTATGCTCCTGGAACTTAAAGGGAATCCAGCCACTGCCCCGACCTGAGGGTTCCTAGGTGCACACTCAGGATGCAGGCCTTCTATCTGGCATCTGCCTCTGAGTGTTGGAACCTGCTGTCCCACCACCTAGCCCTTCTGGGTGCAGTGCTACACTATCAGAAAACTGCTTCTTAAACACAACCCTCTGTCAAAACTCCACCCCAAAGGTGTGAATCTTTTGGTTTTCAGTTTAAGGGTATGTCTACACTGCAATATCCCTCACTATCTAGCTCACCCTTCCCTTTTGAGGCCTGGGGGGAACCACTGGCATCCAGGCAGGCAAGATGTTCCCGCCTCATGCAGCTATAGCTGGTCTTTCTCCCTCATGGAGCACCTTCCCCACTTCTGTGACCTTGTTCTATCCTGCACCACACTTAAGGTGGCCACTCATGCATTTCTAGAATTCAGGACATTCTGGGAATGGTGTGATGCTGCCCCCACTGGCATGACCTTGATCTCATGGTGCATATGAAATCATGCCACATGGAGGATGCCATTTTGAAGAGTGTGCCGCTCTGCCCTGCTGGCGTGACTTTGCACGCATGGAGCATGTGAGGTCAGGCTGGCGGGGGCAGAGCGGTGTGCTCTTCAAAGTGGCATCCCCCATCTGCTGCTGGACAAACTCCCATTTGGTTTTGTGACAGTACCGAACTGGAGGACAAACCCATCCAAAAGGAGGACTGTCTCGTTTAAAACTGGACAAATGGCCTGGCTACCCACATTTTCTCTTCCTGTCTTCTCCTCCTGTTCTTGTGTGACTAGCTGCTTAAACCCAACTGGCTTCCTTTGTTCTGTCTTTGAGGTAACTTTCCACTGCTCCTGCCTCCCCCCTCTCTTCAAAGGAGTTAAACTAAGACTAGTTTTCTAAGGATGCAGCTCATCCATTGTTCAAGTGTTTGTGTCTAAATAGGATTGTTGAATTAGAAGCACTACTCCATTGTATCTCTGGTGCTATAGAACTTGTCAGCACTCATGACACGGCAGTTTTTCATTATGCAACTTGATATTATGAATCTGAATTAAAAAATCATACAAATATAGCCCCAATTCAGCACACTAAGCTGGATGGATAAGTGGATAAAGAAGCAAGAAGGGGCTATTCAAATGCCATTTTTTGTCTTGGGCAACAACAGAGGAGTGCCAGCCTAGTAACAGAGCCCTGGAAGGCCTTGAGTCTATGCAAATGGAAAAATATTGGTTTGGACAGTGGGAAAATATGAATGTATGAAATGTCCAAAACAAAAACACCGTGAATTAAATACTGTATTGGTCAAAGAACTGATTCAATCAGCCCTACCAATAAAAACAAAAGTAATAATAAAAATATTCAGAGGAAAACAGGTTTGCTCTTAACATGCATTGTACTCTGAAACTTGACTGGTTAAAAATGGCATTGTGAAAATCTGTATTTATTGCTTCCCAATTTATTGCATATCTAATGGGCTCAGTGGACAAGTGAAAAACAAACTATCTTGCAACCTTAATCAAGTCTTGTAAAGCTGTGTTCTACCATTCTGCTGCATCATCACTAGAAATAAAAGTCCTGCAGTTATACCAGGAAAAACTGTCTGATTTTCAAATTCTGCCCTCATCAAATGTATCGTCCCATTGCCTGCAACTGGATTACACAGGATTAACTCATTGGAACCTTATAAAGAATTCTGTAGATGGTACACACACACACACGCACAAATAGAAAACAGCTCACTCTCTCTCTCTCAGCACTGTTGACTCAGTAGGGCTAACAGAAATAAAAAGCAGAAAAATTATTTTTGTCACCAAAGACAGCAGATGTGATTCTCACAGGGAGCTGATCTGTTGTGTAAGCAAGCACCCCATTTTACACAGTCACTTTTCAGAGTAAAATCACACTTTAAGCAAAAATAATATATGGAAATATACAAAAGCCTTTGAAACATTCTAAAAGGAATCCAGCCAAAGGTATTGACTTCCTCTCCTTAATTATCAATATCAAAGAGCTCTCTCAGCTGAATTATATGTGCTAGTTCATTATTATTAGTAATAGTAGTAGTACATCTTATTTGTATTATGGTAGTGCTGAGGAGCCCCAGACGTAGACCAGGACCCAATTGTGCTAGGTGCTGTACAAAAACGGAACAAAAAGATGATCTCTGCCCCCAAGGAGTTTACAATCTTAGAATTGTACTATTTCTTTGTTCACCAGTTCAATAAACTTTACAACAGATTTTAGGGATACAAATATGGACAAACAAATTTCTCTTTCCAAGATTTTGTAAAACTGTATGAGTCAAAATTATATATCCTGGCATTTATGAATGTTAGCCTCTTAAAATCTCTGCTAAAATATCATTTTATCCTCTGTCACATATTATTAAAGAATCTCTTATTCTTTTGGACTGGAAAAACCTATCCAATCTTATGTGATATAAACAACTACAATTCCTACATTGTCACCAACTAAGCTAGCAGCATATCTTGGTTTTGTCAGTGAATTAGGAAAGTGTTGAACACACTGTCCATCATTAATTGTACTCATACTTTCAACAGAACAATCTAATCATTGGAAAAACAGTCTGGTTTCAGTCCATTACTCTGTACAACCACTCTCCTTGAATTCACAGTACACATCTGTTCTGTTATGGATAAAGGGCTATTTACAGGTGCTATAATGTTGGACTCAATGAAAACTTTTAATATTGTTAATCACTCCACTCTTTATTACAACTTTATTCTTCTGATCTTAATGATCAAGCCATAATTTGTTTCACATGATATCTTGCTAATCATTCTGTAAAGTAATTTTCCAGGGAAGTGAATCTGAACTACAACTGTTAATTCTTAATACTGTGGTGCAAGGCAGTGTTCCTGTTTCCTCTTTATGGCTTAAGAATTTCTCCAATATTTGTATGAAAAGCATGAGAATGTAATCCACTGGTGAGTGTGTATGAAAGGTCCCCCTCTGTGCCTAATCCACGGAGAATATAAATTTGTCAAAGCCCCCACCCAACAGTGTTGGCTCTTCAGCTCAAACTATCAAGACTCTTGCTTTTAACTCTGGAGGTTCCTGGTTCAAACCATGGTGCATCAGCCAACATGGCAGCTTTCCTAAGAGGTCAATAGGATCTGATTTAATTAGTTTATTTCCCTCTTTCCTTTTATTTTGTAATTAGTAAAATTAGAAAAGGTTCTGAATTAACTGACTTGTAGAATGAAGTTTTGACTCGGACAGTTACAGCAGAGGCTGTGATAGCGTGTGCTTTCTTAAACCGGTATATAATAATACTGCCAATTATTATTATTTTAATTGTTTTTTAATAATAAACAATTAGAAACTAATGAAGATTGTGTGCAAATAACTATTTTTATAAAAATGGGAACGAAATCTTTGGAAAATTTGAGCATGCAATAAATAAATCACCTGATCTAGACTATATGCATTATGTGGGCATTGAGAATAATAATGAATAGAATTAGTTGAAATTTGTCAAGTTTCGAGAATTTAAAAAGGATTTACACTATTTTTAATTACCTATATTGATCCACTGACAGCAGAAAACTCACTGATATTAGAAGAAAATTAGATGTAACTATTTTCAAAGAAAAGCACAGAAAAGAATAGAGATCCTGATAGTGACCAACCTGTAAGTCAAAATTTTACACCTTGTACAATAATGGAACAAATTTTAAAATGGAAAACCCCCAAACTTCTAGATGAAGGAATCAAAACTTCAACAACATGGGTTTCTAAAGAACAGTGCTGTTAATCAAAAAAACTTTATTATTTTTTTCCCCTTTGGATAAAATTATTAAATTAGTTGATTGTGGGTAAGTAGTAGATGTAATTTTTGATTTCACATAGTATCTCAGAAAAAAACTAACCATGAATGTATCATTATCAGTGGAACTGGAGTTAGAGGGCACAAGTGCCCTGGAGGGGACACCATTGGAACATGGAACACAGGGAGATAGGCTGAAAGCAACTCAGCGGCATGGACAGAGAAGTCCACAGGGTTTAATAGAGTTCCAGTTGTTCAACTTAACCTGCATTCAGCTTCACTCTTTGTGAAAGAAACATGATGGCAGCATCTGAGCTGTGAGTTCTCTAAAGTACAGCAGCTGGTAACATGAGCCATGGTACTTGGTTTGAAGCCCCCTGGATTTTTCAGACAAAAATCTAGCCTAGCAACGGACCCCAGTGGAAGGAGGAATTTTAGATGTACATAGACCTGGCCATGCAGGAGGATAAACACTTGCTGCAATCAGCTTGCATACAAACTCACACACATAGACAGAAAGCCAATTGAAGGACCTTAAGCAAAATGTAATGATTAATACCAAAGTATCAACTTGGGGAAGGTATCTGTTGAGGTACTGAAAGGAATCAGTGTGAGATCTCAGCTAACATTTTCAAAAGCACCTAAGTGAATTAAAAGCCTAAATCCCATATTCAAAGGTAACACATATTTAGGAGCCTAAGTCCAATTGAAACTCAATGAGATTTAAACTCCTAAAGGTACGTCTATACTACCCACTGGATCGGCGGGTAGTGTTCGATGTATCAGGGATTGATTTATCACGTCTCATCTAGACGCAATAAATCGACCCCCGAATCGACTCCTGTACTCCACCTCGGCAGAAGGAGTAAACGGAGTCCATGGGGGAGCCGCGGCAGTTGACTCGCCACCGTGAGGATGGCCAGGTAAGTCGAACTAAGATACTTCGACTTCAGCTACGTGAATAGCGTAGCTGAAGTTGCGTATCTTAGTTGGAACCCCCCTGCTAGTGTAGCCCAGGCCTCAGTAACTTAGGGACTTCTGAAAATGTTACCCGTGTTTTTATTAAATAGCTACATGATCTGGAATAGGATGAAAGCAGCATATTCGTAAAAGTTACCAATAATAAACTAATGGGAGTTGAAAAAACTAGTAAGACCAAAGAAATAATAAAAAGGGAACTAGAGAATTTCTAAAACATTAAAATGAAATTAATCTTAGAAAAATATAAAGTAATACTGAATGAAAACCCTATTCCACTAAACAGCACTATCTGGCTGGTCATAAGGGCTTTGGGTTTCTAGGCTGGGATGTCATTGACCTGGTTTGCTATGTCATTGGTCTAGCAACAACTGGAATTGGGTTAATAATCAAGTGGACTCAGAGTGTTACCTCCAGCTCCCTGAGGATGTGTATACAGATGGTGTCAACCTGCCTCTGACAACTTTCTGAGAAAGTTCTGCCTCTGAAAATTCCCAATGCATAATATACACAGTGTTCTAAGTAGAAACAAACAAAAACAACCCTCCCCCCAACTATGATAATAAATACCTCCAGGTACAGTAAAATAAGGGGGATAAGTATACTGGGGGAAAAGGACTTGAAAGGAATAGATAATAGTCTATAAAACAATCAGTTTATCCATTAACAGACCGCCAAACCCAGCTGTCTGCTCCCTTGGGTCTCTGAGGCTTCTGCATGTAACCCTAATGGTCCAGCTAGTAGATTAATGCTAAAATAAGATTTTTAAGAGCTCCCTTTGCTTTTGGCCATTGCTGGCGTACAGCTGGTCTGCAACGTGCATCCAATGGATCAAGACCAACTTTAAACCATTTTCAGGAATACAAGCCAAATGAAAATGGCATGTTGAAGTGGTTCTTGAAGACACATAAGCCCACAGTGAACCTGTGCTTAAAATCCAGGGGTACAGATACACATAAAAATCCAAAGCCGCACCTGTCCTCTCCCCAAGGGTTCACTGACTAACTAAATCATGATTGAAGGAGCATCCCCTGGGGTATTCACACCAGTCAGAGGGTGATGTACATGGGCATCTAATGGATCCTAGCTAGCTAGTCAGTCCACATCAGGCAGTCTGAACTGTGGAGCCCCTTGTAGTCTTTGTTATTATTTTCCCCTCCAAGAAAGTAATCTGATGTCCTCCTTTCCTTATTTGCTCTGTCATACTCAACATGGCATTGTCTGTGGAAGAGAGAACAGAACAACTGGTTGCAAGAGCTACTGTTTCCATTGCCAGGGAAAGCTTTATAGTGGTGCAATGGACTTCACTCTCTCAAGAGCTCTGGCCATATAATGTTTCTGACATAAATCTGTTGCACCCTCAGGGGGTGACTCAGGAGGAGGACGCTGCATTCAGTGGGGGGGGAGGGAATCCTGAAAGGCAGCTATGCTTAACGACCTCCACCCAGGGGTGGCAGTGGACATAAGTTTGCAATATAGTATGGTATAAAAAGTGGCATGCAACTTTTGAGTTGTAAAATCTGCATAGTATAATGGAGCAGGAGGTAACAGTTTCCTTCTGCAGCTCTTGATTAGCTGAAGCTATAATATACTGTTCACTTCTGGGCTTTTCGTTACCAGGAAGAGACTGAAAAATTGGATGGAGTGAAAAAAGAGCAATAAAAATTATCAGAGGGCTAGAGCAGTGGCTCTCAACCTTCCCAGATTACAGTATCCCTTTCAGGAGTCCGGTTTCTCTTGAGTACCCCCAAGTTTCACCTCACTTAAAAACTACTTGCTTACAAATCTGACATAAAACTACAAAAGTGTCACAGCACACTATTATTGAAAAATTGCTTAATTTCTCATTTTTACAATATTATAAAATAAATCAATTGGAATATAAATATTGTACTTACATTTCAGTGTATAGTATATAGAGTAGTCTCTATGAAATTTTAGTTTGTTCTGACTTTGCAAATGCTTTTTATGTAGCCTGTTGTAAAATTAGGCAAATATTTAGATGAGTTGATGTACCCCCTGGAAGACCTCTGCATACACCCAGGGATACTGGTGCCCTTGGTTGAGAACCACGGGCTAGAGGGCTGATTAATGAGGAAAAATTACAAGAGCGAAATATACATATTGCTTGACTAAGCAATAGCTAAGTGGTTGCGGGAAGGGGCATAATAACAGTCTACAAATATTTGAAGAATATAAACACCTAGGCATGTGAAGAGTTAATTAATGGTCTTCAAATAAACCCCATACAGTATCACAGTTCTGTAACTTAAAAGGGAAACATAAAAATGCATAACACAATTTCAAGTAAGTTTATACCATGTAACTTAAGCACCTTTAATGGAAAACTAGTTAAAACTATTTACTCATTTATGGTATTCTATGTATGCTGCTGTGACATATCTAGGCAAAAAAAAATGGGTATATGCTTCCCAGATTGTGATTGAAAATCTTTCATTGTTGTAGAAGCACAAGCTAAAATTAAATTAACAGAACACTCGTGTAACCTTATAGAAAAAAACTGAACTGGCTTTGATTTACTAGCAGGCAGGAACTTCAAGTTAATACTTCAGTGAGAAATATTTTAACAGCTTATCCTCTTTGTACTGTATCTAAGGCTACATATACTGTATCTAAATCTACTGCACCAAGAAGCATAATTTGCAGCTCATGTAGAAATCAGCATGCTAGCTTAAACCAAGCTAGATTGCTAAAAATAGCAGGGAGGACATGGTAGAGCAGGATTCAGAGTGGGCTTGCAACATGAGTACAGACTCAGGCAGATTTGCGTAACCCATGCCATGTACACGTCGCTGTGTTCTCACTGATAACACTGCTCTACAGCCAAAATGCTTCTGAAATAAATGTAGTCAAACTTTACTAATTCTGGGTCACTGAGAACGAAAATGATGCTTAAAATTGTTGATAGGCTCTAGTTTTCAAGATATGGTATTGGGTCAGTATATACGACCCTTGACTTTGGAATGGCGGAGGATAAATGAGTTATAAAGGGAAGTGATCTCAATTTAAACCAGAAATTACTAAAATACATCTTTGACTGGATCTAGGAATAAATCTATGACTGGGTTTGGACAGTACTTGCTTTTTAGGCAAAACAATGAATGATGCAATCTGAAGCTGGTATTGCGTTATACATGATATGAATTGCATCATGTTATTCCTAGAAGTCATGGGTGATGCAATCATAACACAGCTTACATCACTCTGCTGAAAAAATTGCCCTATATCAGCTCTAGAAATCATACAGTGTCGTGCTCTCTTATTTGTCAGTGTTTGATTTTGCAAAGGGACACATTTCTGTTTAGCCAAAGTGAGCAGAGATGCCTCGTACTTGTGTGAACAGTGCAGATAACTTCTGCTATGTTTGTGGTGAAGTGACTTTTGCATCACAAAAGCATAGTAAAACCACTCTAGTTAAGAAAGCCTATCACCTTTATTTTGGCTGCAAAATTGGAGATCAGGACAAGAGGTGGGCCCCACACATATGCTGCAACACTTGTGCAACAAATCTTGGCCAGTGGTTGAACAGGAAAAGGAAATCTATGCCTTTTGCAGTGCCAATGATTTGGAGAGAGCCAACAGATCATACCAGCAATTGTTACTTCTGCATGGTGCCTCCAGTTGGGAAAGGTGTGTCAAAGAAGAAAAAGTGGACTGTGCATTATCCAAACATTCCATCAGCTATACGCCCAGTACACCACGGAGGAGGACTGCTGGTTCCTGATGCACCAGAATCATTCTGACTTGAGTCAGACGAGGAAGAGGAAGAGGATGAAACTTCTGGTCTTGAACCATCAATGTCACAGGACCCACATTTTCTCCCATCCTCCTCCTCTGAACCACACCTCATAATACAAGGTGAACTGAATGACCTTGTCAGGGATTTGGAACTACCCAAGAGTAAGGCAGAGCTGTTGGGCTCCAGACTACAGCAGTGGAATCTCCTGGCAGGTGATGTTAGGGTTTCCATGTACTGTGACCGTCAAAAGGATCTTGTCCCATTCTTCTTCATGGAAGGTGATCTTGTAGCCTGCAACAACATCGATGGTGTGATGGCAACCCTCAACATCGTTCACGATCCAGATGAGTGGAGACTGTTCATTGATTCATCGAAGACGAGTCTTAAAGCTGTTTTACTGCATAATGGCAATGTTTTGCAATCAATTCCAGTTGGTCATGCAGTCCATATGAAGGAAACCTATGACAACATGAAACAACTTTTGAGGTGCATAAACTATGACCAACATCAGTGGCAGCTTTGTGGCCATTTGAAGGTTGTTGCCCTCTTGCTTGGTCTGCAGACTGGATACACAAAGTACTGCTGTTTTCTCTGCAAATGGGATAGTTGTGCAAGAGATTCCCACTACATCAAGAAAGATTGGCCACTCCGACAGTCATTGGAGCCTGGGAGGAAAAGTGTTCAGCATCCACTTGTTGAATCAAGGAAGATTTTGTTACCACCCTTACACATCAAGCTGGGTCTGATGAAGAACTTTGTCAAGGCCATTGACAAAATACAAGCAGCTTTCAAGTACCTCCGTGGAAAATTTCCAAGGTTAAATGAAGCTAAGATAAAGGAAGGTGTCTTTGTTGGTCCTCAGATTCGTGAACTTCTTCGAGATGATGCATTTGACCATGCACTGCGTGGCAAGGAAAAGGCGGCCTGGAAAGCCTTCCAGTTAGTGGCAATACATTTTCTCGGAAACAACAAGGCAGACAACTACAGGTTGTTGGTGGAAAACCTCCTCAAGGCATACAAAAGCCTTGGTTGCAATATGTCACTAAAGAGACATTTTTTGCACTCTCGTCTAGATTTTTTTCCACCGAACTGCGGAGCAGTGAGCGACGAGCACGGGGAGCGATTTCACCAGGACATTGCAACAATGGAGAAACGCTATCAGGGCAAACGGAGCCCATCAATGCTTGCAGACTATTGCTGGACAGTGACAAGAGATGCTCCATTTAATGAATACAAGAGACAAGCCAAGAAGCGCCGAGTAGACACTGAATAGGACTAAACTATGTACATAATAGTTTTTTGCCTTTTGTTTCATAATAAATTTTATTTATATAACCCTTTTGCTGATTTTTAAAGTGTTACATAAACAGGACAGGTGAAATATTATCATGTAAAGTAACCATAAACACATGAAAAGACCTAGCTTTACAATTTATGATTAAAACTCTACTATCTACACAATATACATAGACATAAAATGTAAAAACTTAAATATCTTAGAAACAGTAGCCAATCAGTTGTTTTAATTGTCATATTTGAATTCAGCACATCAAAATACATAATAAATAGCACATTTTATCTCTGAAGCAGACGACTTCTCAAAAATTGTAGACCAGTGTAATTTTAGCAACCTGGCTAGAACAATGCTTTCACACAAGATAGCAAAATACAACCTGACTGCAGTGCAGACATAGTTTAAGAATCAGACTTGTTCTTAATTTTCCAATGCATTACACAGAGACACAAACCTGTGGGCTCAAGACTCCTTCCACTCACACCAGTTTTACATAAATGTAACTCACTAGCTCCGTTGACATGAATACAGTTGCTCCTGATTTCCATAGATGTGAAAGGATAATAACACCATGTGACTCCAGTTCATTTCAGGGGAAGTCAGAAACTCAGACATCACTTGGCAAATGTAGGGCTTTATTCATTTCTCACAGTCCACAAAAAAGTGGTAGAATTTTTTGGTCCAGATATTCTTTTCCTGTTCCTAAAATTTATCCTGTTCATCCATGGGAAACTCTATCAAGCACTAAGATAAGCTGCAGTCTACCAAGAACACAGAACTTTAGGAAGTTAAGGCATGCTTTTTCCACTGCTAAACTGTGGAATATATTGCCACCTGTTGTCCAGCAATTCTCAGCACTCTTTGTTTAATAACTTGTAGAGTTAAATCTTGTGACTGGATTTTAAAAAATGGACTGAATAATTTTATGGCCAAAAATAACATAGGTAATTATGCATGTGCTGTAACAGAGTCAGTAGCACTTATGCTTCAGAGTGTAAACTGATCATCTTAGTTTGTGCCTCTTTGAAAAATGGCAGGATACACCCATTTAACCAGGGCTGCAACACCCACTCTCGGTGACTGGGCATCCGGCCACGTCCCCTAGCAGAATGGCCACTGCCCCTTATATCTCCAATATAATACAGGCATTAGGACTGAATCTTCAGTTCTACCCCACTGTACAATCAGCAAAGCACATTACAGAGTATTCGCCTTCTTCTGAAGCATTCAGTATTGTCCCCCCGGAGGCAGAATACTGAGCAACACAGACTGAGACTCTGAGACATTATGGCAAATTCTGTGACCTTTATGTACCTTCAAAAGGTACATGTACATATTACAAATTACTGTACTGTACTTGTATCAAAGTGTTTCCTGTTCCATTAGTACTATTTGTCTTCCCATGTATTTTAGGATTATATATCGCCACACATATACAAGGACAAGGTCTCTACCGCAAGGGTCCAGTCTTTCAAAACACTATTGAGCATTGGAGCTATCCAAGGCAGCACGTGCAAAACTTGTCTCTAAACATCTGGAAGATTGAGTCTTGAATATACACTATTATTTAGCGCACATGTATTTTCCAGTTTTGGTTTCCCCTGCTATTTTACCACATGATCCTTCAATATTTCCAGTTGGTCTTCCTCCTAAACTAAAATGAGTTATCCTAAATAATGATTGTACAAAATAAATGTTAAACAAGTGAGGTATTTTTTGTTTGTTTGTTTTAAACTGGAAGAAAATATACTTTGGTAAGAAAGATAGATGTTTTCTATATAACCAAGAAATATAAAGGGAAATGTTTTGAATTTGACTAACAAAAGTTCAATTGTTATGCAAAGATATACCGCAAGCCATTAATATTATATTTAAGATATAAGACTGATGGTTATTCTGCACCTTTTTGGATTTGAAAAAAATATTTACCCTAAGATAAAAATCCATACATAATCATTCTCCTATCAATGCTTTGAGGACAAAATAAAATATGCATTTTATGCTATTATAACCTGCCAGCCCTTTCATAGCGTATAGCTTAGCAGCAGCATATTTATGCAATATATTTTTTTGTCCAAAGCAAAAGGTACAGCAAAAATACTGATGCTAATTTAAATTAACTGTATGATTCCTTTCTTCCTCAAATGAAAGTACTGAAAAATACCTCCAATATAATACAGAGCATATAACAAAATAACGGTTGTTCTTTGAAGTTTAAAGAATTAGAAATAGAAAATTTCCAGCTACGATAGTTAATTGAACTATAAAATTATTAAAGTTAATACTACCCACTAACCAGAACATGAACATAAAGAATATATAAGCAATTAGGGCCATGTCTTACTTCTACTAAAATCAATGGGAGTTAGGTCATTGACTTCAGTGAGAGCAAAAGATAGGATTTTTTTCCTTTATTAAGAAGTTGTTTAGGTGTTGGGTTTTGTTTTTGTTTTTCCTTTTCAGACAGCACAAATGAATGAGACAAAAGTAAATGTATCTTCTGATGTTCCATTTCATTTAATACAAAGCAAACAGCAAAATAGATAATCTGGGTTAGGACACAAATATTGAAATGTAAAGGAATGTAGACTTTCACCAGTACTGACAAATATAAACCAGCTGTAGTGTTCCTGAAATACAGTACTTGTGGAATGATGCAATATAACTACTTTGAAGAACTTAGTTATTACTGTGTGCCCAGCTAGGAATGGGTTATATGCACACATGGGTTGGGACAAAGTGAGATACAGTGAGGGATCTAGCTTTACATTCCATTTTTGATATTCTATGCATATAAAAGGTTATACAATATTTTTAATTGGAACACAGAACCTCCTATGCCCCAATTCCCCATTCAGATGTAGTTGGCAATAGAAAATACAGGGAACTGATTGTTGCTCATTGATCCTCATCCATCCAGCCTCATTGGAAGCTAGAGAAGCAGGAGACCTTTAACTTTCACCATTGGTGGAAACTGGAACTCATGTGATGGTCACCACTTTGGCTGACACATTCAGGACTGAATCAGAGCTGTCCAGAGCTAAAAGCATTAGCTTGTATAGCTTGCACTAAAAAGTCAATTCCCTCTAAGTGGGGCTTTATCGTCACATATTCTCTGCAGATCAGACATAAAGGAGGATCTGTAATACACGCTCATTAATGGGGAGAGGAGGAAATCAGGCATAACAGAGCTCAGCTCCACCATACCTCTACCTGCCCCTGACATGCACCCCTCCTGCATTCTGTGCACCCTCTCCTCTCAAGTATGTTGTCAGTGTAGAGGAGATGTACACTTACACAGGGAGAAGCAGCAAAGAGTTCTGTGGCACCTTATAGACTAACAGACGTATTGGAGCATGAGCTTTCGTGGGTGAATACCCACTTCGTCGGATGCACCCACGAAGCTCATGCTCCAATATGTCTGTTGGTCTATAAGGTGTCACAGGACTCTTTGCTGCTTTTCCAGATCCAGACTAACACGGCTACCCCTTTGATACTTACACAGGGGAAATTTTACAACACAAATCTCCATTATCTTTAAGTTCACTTGGTTGTGCACTCAAAGCAAACTTTGAGCCTTTAATCTTTAGACACTAGAACATACAGGATCTCCAAGTGTCTTTAAACAAGTCATAAATGCTCTGTTTAACAAAGAGGGAAAGTTCATACAGAAAAAAGACCCATATGCACTCACACATAAACATACACCCAGGAATATGGTTTGTGTGTATTAGATCTTTCCATAGAAACATTTTGTCAAGTCTCTAGAATGATGGAAGAAACAAAGGGTTGTAACAAGAAGGCAAGGTTATTATTTAACAGCTGGAGAAACAGAGCATAGAAGAGATGGCACAAGCACTACAATGCAAGTAATAGCCTATAGCACAGCAATAGGTCCAGCATTACTTTATGGTTGTGAGAGATGAAAAACACTTAATACCTGGAATGAAAGCCTGATGGGTCTGTAGATAGATATTTGTGTCAAATGCTTCAGGAAGGTCTGGTGAAAAATGTCAAAGTAAAGAGAAAGATTGCCCGGAAGAGATGCACTATGCTAGCAGATTGTAAAAGAATCAGACTTGCTAGGCATGTTTCTGATATCACCTCACGAGGGGCATGAGCCAAAGCCCATTAAAGTCAATAGAAGGACTCCCATTGCATCCCCCGTACTTTGGATAAGACCTATGAACAGTTAGCTAAGCACTGGCATGGAGGACAAGAGGTCCAAACATACATCCTGACTTGTCGTTGACCACAAATGAGACAAAAATCTTAAAGGTGGGACAAATAGTTATCGGTTCATGAAGTTTAAAATGATGTAGGATTCATTTTTTTTAGGATAAACAAAATTACCAATAACCTCCATTTAATGGCTCTGCATTTCAGATTTCAGTAATTTACAACAATAAAAGTATATGACAGAGGTAAAACTGCACAATTAGTGATGGTCAAAAGCTATGGGTACAGAACTAAAGAACAAGTTCAGAAGATGAAAAGGAGGTGAAATGCTAGCGCAAGACAAAAGGAAAGGAAAGCAAATAAACTAAAAAAAAATAAGCTGAAGCAGCATGAGCTTGACTGTCATCAAAATTTTAAATCTGCTCATGTCCTCATGCTGAAAAGGCATTTTCTGATAACTAGCCAAGCATGCATGAGACCTGCATCTACAGTAGGTCACTGCAAAATTAGCTTTTACTTTTCTATATTGTTAGAGAAGCCCTTATAACATAGTTTAAAATAACTTCCTGAAGAAACATCAAGCATAATGCTATTGGTGAAGGCCAGTGGCCAATCAAAATGCAGAACTGCTATTAAAAGATTATCTAAATAGCATGACTGTGTCATTGAAGAAAAGGTTCAGGTGAGGGCAACAGTGGTGATGTCACCACTTCCATAAAACTTTCCGTTCCACAATACCTCACATTAAATGTCAGTGTTCTATCTTATGCTAAAGGATCAAAAAAGTGACACTGTCCACTTCCTAGTTCAGTAGGTATCCCATTAGCTCTTTCATTCACACTATCTTTTCTAATAAATAAATTGTTCCTGGCCCTTGTGTGGGTGCACGAGAGAGATTGTAAGGAATCTTCTTCCCATTAAGTCCCCTCCAGAAAGAGCAATCACATTCCCTATGCTTAGGGGACTGCAAAGACTACTTCCTCCTCTTGTACCTTGGGAGCACAACCCAGCCCTAAGGTGGTGGGGAGGAAATAGGGCCATGGCCCATGCCATTTATCACCACACAAGCCCATAAACCTGACCAGGAACACAGAGGGGAGCTTGCAGCCCCTTGTATGCCCTAGAGCACAATGGATAGTGTGCGCAGCCCCCTAAGACAGACATGCTGAGATATCTAAGTAGAGTTTAGATTCGTTTTATTTCTCATTTGTTTCAAATAGCGGCAGCACTTGCAGTGCAATATCATTGACAAGAATGGTGGTGTCCCTTTTTACTTAAGGGATCAACTGTTATCACTTTGTATTATATGAAGCAATAAAGAGCTGCTGAGACTGATAAACTTCAGAAGCACAATAGAATTGTTTTATCAATCTCCAGAACAGTTGATCGTGAATATACAAAGCAATAGAGCTTATACCTATTATGCAACAGAAAAAGGCATAGACAAGAAAAACTTGCACATATACATATTTCCTCCATGTGAGTCTGAAATGACTGTGTGGCTACTTTTTCATACCTCCCAGAAAGACATGGCTAGGAAATATAGTGCAAGAACACTTAAAGTATTTGGGAGCCCAGATGTAAGTGGCCATAACTTGGCATTTGCTTGCCGTTTCGGGGCTCAATTGAGAATTTGTCCCACAGTGTCAATAACAAATTCTTTGGTGGTAATTTCTAATAATTGGTGAATAGCCAATATTTGTATTAAGAGGTCTTCAGCTTTCCTACATTACTTTCTTCACTGAAGAAATCTCCTCAACTCTTCAGGAACTGGTGTACCATCATATTGGTAGGAGTTAGACCTGAACGGCCAACATTTTCAAAGTGTACTAGATTGGGCACCCCAAAATTAAACCCCACAAAATAAATGGCTACTTCTGAAAATGGTGGGCTATGCTCTTTGGGGTAGCTCTTTGTTGCTCTAGTCTACATGTTCTGTACAGTGTGCTGTATGTTTTTGGAACAGTATTAATAATGTATGTGAATATCATCCCTCCTTCATCAGGCCTCCATCTCCTACCTTTACAGGGAGGCGAAAGAAATGTCCTGTACACTAATAAATCTCCTCTCCTGGCCTCAAAGAGAAAGGGAAAGAGAGCACACTCTCCACCCCAGTAACCCTCTTTCACAGGCCTGACAGGGCTGGAAAAAAAACCACTACCGTCTGCCATTTGGTCATACAGAAAAGAGAGGAGACATTTGGATCATTCCATTCCCCTACCCATAGATTCCCTTTCCCAAATGGCACACTGCATATATATACACTCTCTTAAATATACTGGCCCTCTAGGCAGTGGGCTAATGGTCTTCTACCCACTCATGAGTCCACAGGATTCTGGCACGTTTCAGACACAGAGAAGTAAGAGGCCTTTAGCAGTAAGTGTTTCTGAGACAGTGTAGAATGTAGGGGAAGAGATGTGGATTGATTATCTGGCTCCAATTAAGAACATTTAATAACCATAGAGTATGAGCCTAGTTGCCCAATCTCCCTGCCCAAAAACTGTAGATAGGGTAAGTGGGCCAGCTGACCACCCCATTATAAAAAATAGGAGGAAGGAGAGGAGCAGGTGATTGTCCCCTGCACATGTCAGTAGAGGAGATAGGACAAGTGGAATAGAATGATACAGGACTACACTTCAAAAGAAAGTGTGAGTTGCATAAGAGTTCAGGCCTAATGAATGACAACTACTTACCACCATCTCATCCATGGTGGTTTCCACAGGCTAGTTGTAAGATTAGGGCCCTAGTTTTTGAGTTCTCTGGGGAAGGGTCAATGTCTACCATGTTGTATAGCATCTAGTACAACAGGGCTCTGATCTTGATTGGGACTTTAGGACACAGCTGCAATATAAATTAATAATAATAATTCCATTTATATATCTTGGCCCATATTTGAAAATTGTGTCCAAATGTCTTTTTAACTTCAAGTAGTTAAGAGGAAGCACCAAGAGGCTATCTAACAAATAAGCAAAATGGGGCTGGGAGCCAGCCAGTCCTGAGTTCTAACTCCAGCTCTGACACACTTTAACTGAATAACCTTGGGCAAATCATTTAACTTTTCTTTCTCAGTTTCCTCATCCGTAAAATGCCACTTAAAAGTCCACAGGGATTTTTCTTTTTTTTTCTTTCCACTCATTTATACCTATTTTCCTTTGTGTTTTGTTTGCAGAATCTTTCAGATCCTATTGAGATTGTATTAAAAAAGAAGGGATCTCATTAAACATATTGCACATAACTGGAGATGGACAGCACCACTCCCATTGCTCTCAAATTTGGAAGATTTTAGAATCCAGAGCTGGGTTTGGATCTGATTTTGACAGCTAGTGCCTCTCTCTAGACAAACACTGATTAAATTAGTGAAGCCAGAAATCAGACTGTAAACTAGTACACTCCCGTTCACAGTCTTCTTCTCTTTTCCTGATTTGTTTGTTTGTTTAGACAGGCAAAAAATGGAAGAGGTTGCGGCTGAATGAGATCTGGTGTCATGCAATTTCTCACAATGCTCTGGAGGAGACTGAAATTCTTATCAGCATTTTATCCAAAAAAATAAAATTAAGAGAACATTAGGGTTACATGGTTAAGCAATCAAGAAAATAGAAAATTCCCAAGTTATCATTGCACGCACAATTTTAACTCTGCCCCCTGGTGCATATATGTTTCCACACAGACTTTAATTACATGATCACATATTCGTTCTCAAATAGTACAATATAATAGCATACAATTTTTCTACAGCTTTAGGCACACATGCATAGAATTGTTTAGTACTGTGCACTATTATTTGTATGCCAAACAGGCTTCATTAAAGTAATTTATATGGAAAATACACAGTAAGGCATTTTTACACAAAATACTGCAGAGTAATAGTAAACATTTGCCAACAAATATAAGCCACCTAAGTTTCCAGATAAATTGGCTTCAGAGTTGACTGGCTTATCCCCTACATTTCACCTCTGGTATGCATGATTGCTCAGCTCGATTTGCTAAATAATTTTGTATTCAGTTAGATTTGCTAAATAATTAACTGCTGCATCCCCTGAATTGTACCTGTGCTGTGCTGATGGATGGAAAGAAATTGTGCCGTATATGGCTAAGCACCTTATCCTATTGGGTATTAAGCACATCCCAGGAGGCACTGAACATAATGCAGGATTGAGCCATTGTGATGGGGTGTCCACTGCACACAAGGCCTGAAGGACTAAACAATTCTCTGCATGCCAGTATAAAAATTGTATGCTATTATATTGTATTACAGGGATCGACAACCTTTGGGACAAGACTCATCAGGGAAATCCGCTGGCGGGCCGGGATGGTTTGTTTACCTGCAGCGTCTGCAGGTTCAGCCAACTGCAGCTCCCACTGACCACGGTTCACCGTTCCAAGCCAATGGGGGCTGCGAGAAGCGGCACAGGCCAAGGGATTAAAGTCTGTGTGGAAACATATATGCACCAGGGGTCACCGCTTCCCGCAGCCCTCATTGGCCTGGAACGGCAAACCGCAGCCAGTGGGAGCTGCGATCAGCCGAACCTTCGGATGCTGCAGGTAAACAAACCGTCCCAGGCGCCAGCAGATTTTCCTGACAGGCCACGTGCCAAAGGTTGCTGATCCCTGTTGTATTATTTGAGAACCAGTATGTGACCATGTAATCAAAATATGTGTGGAAACACGTATGCACCAGGGGGCAAAATTAAGATTAACCTATAGGCTGCCACTGGAGCAAAGCCAGGTAGTGCTAAGACCTAATTTGCTGATGAAGTTCAGCTGGGGGAGAAGGTGGGCCAGATTTATAAAGACAGAAAGCTGGCAACAGAAAGGGGCTGCAGGGAGGTAGTCTGTCATCACTGCCTGGGAAAAGGGAGATGTTGGGGCTACAGTGCCAGGTAGCCTGCAGTTAATCCCTGGAAGGAGGGAAAACCCAGAGAGGCGAGGGAGCCAGAAAATAGAGCTGAGATGTAGGAAGGAGTCCAAGAGAAGAGCAACATGATCTGGGAGTGAGCAGGCCACCCTTGCTAGAGATAGGGTCCCTGGACTGGAACCTGAAGTACCGAGTTTGCCCAAGTTCCCCTACGAGCCACTGGGGAAGACTGAGAAAATTGCCTAAACCTATTGGTATGGTAAGTCTTTGATACCCCAGAAGGGGAAGACTATAATGACCTGGCTGGAGGACCAAGCCATGAAGACAGAGTCACAGGGATTGTGAGAAAAACAACAGGGTGTGCAGCGACCAGCACAAGGGGGTGTCAGACCTGAGTGGAGCTAATCCCCAGATGCAGCCACCAGGAAGTGCCCCAGTGGTGAGTAGCGTGCCCCTGTGACAGACCTGAACCATTAAAATTCAAATCTTGGAGAGAAAAGAATGTATATAAACAGGCTAAGGGTCTCATTCTCCTCTGACTTCTAACAGTTTTAAACTGATGTACCTGCCCCAACAATAGTGAAGTTACACGTGGTTTACACCAATGTGAGAGAAGAAGCAGGCCCTGTTTCATATAAAAGTATATTGATCTATTATGGCAGTGAAAATCGTTTAAGGATACAAGAATGCAATATTACAAAACACTCCATATATTCATCTAAATTCTAGAAAAACTATGATATTATATCATTTGAAAAAATATTATGGGTGAAATACTGGCTCTATTGAAGTCAATGGGACTTTGACCATTGACTTCACTGGGGCTATGACTTCACCCTCTGTCATCATGTACCCGATGTGTCAAAATGCATACAAAGAAGAGGACAAAATTAATGTTAAGCATGCATTTAACGCTGGCACTTTGTGACTTTGCATGATTTCCCATGCAACTCTAACATCCTCTAACACTGCTTTTTAAACTGAAATGCCTATGGCTTCTTAAAGAAAATGATAGGAAAACACATACCGTAATGTGGATCTATTTGTCTAAATGTTATTGAAACACTTTATCCCAAACAGTTTCTGAGGGCTACAGGAAGGTGTCTTGTCCTGTGCAGTTTGACCTGGACTGCACCTTGCAATGCATTTTGAACAAGGAGCTATGCACAGCTGAGCTGTCCCAAGAGCAGAGCATATTGGAATGTGACTTGAGTTTGGTCCTGTTTCCCCCTTGCTATGCTAACTATCCCAACACAGCTTACTTCCCACTCTCCTCGAACACTGGGGTGTAAGCCTCACCCAGTCACCACTCCCACCTGTCCACTCACCAACCATTTGCATGGAGGTGGAAGCAGCAGCTCACCTGTGCCTGCTCACTCCACAATGTTACAGTAGCCCATACAGAAAAGTAACTCTGCATTCCTTCACTCCCCTGCATGGAAGCATTGCTAATATCACAATCTGACCCATAGGAAGTCCACACTACAGATCCCCTTTCCTGTTAACATTATGATCTGTGCATCTTATCTTACAATATGCACAGCAACGGGTATTTTTCAGTAAACCACTGTCCCTTTTCCACATGCAAATTTATGCCTATATTTTCTGCATCTGCAAAATGATTTTCTAGTTCAAATATGAGTTCTGGTACCAGCAAATCATTTTGTGGATGAAAAAGAAAAATAGGCAGCATACAAATTGTACCTAGAAACAGAGAGCTCATACTGTAGTCCGACTTCTGAAAATGTACCCCTAAATGACACAAGAGTGCCTTTGGAGGCCTGCCTCATTCACTATGCACCTTCAATAAATACCTCATTGTACCACTAAATTAGCCATGCACGTGTGGTGTGGACTTCTTTACCTGTGCATGGTACTGCTATAATGAGAACTCGATGCAAAATGTACTAAACATGTGCAAAATGTGAATTGCAATGGATCAAATCCAAACCAACTTTCTCTAAAATAGCTGTAGATATTTCTCAGCTAGGACTATTTTCAAGCCAAACTTCAACTTTCTACTACCAGTCAAAAGTGTCTGAATATTTAAACAGACCTACACCTTCAGACAGAGATCAAGCTGGAACAATTTCAACCTCAAAGGTTGAAACCCATAAATGACTGAAAATAGGATATCAGAATAGAAACTCTTACATGACCTTAAATATAGCAGGTCTTTTTATGACTCCTGTAATAAGAAATAACTGGAATCTGATAATTTCATCATCTCTGACCTTAGTAAGTCTTTATGGGCTCAACTGTGCAAGGTGCTTAGCACTCTGACCCCTGCTGAGCACAGCACTTAAACATGTGCATAACTTTAAGCATAATAACCATCCCTCTTTTGATCTTTTTGGGTCTACTCATGTGGTTAAAGCACCTGGCAGGATCAAGGTGTACTTAACTTTGCAAACACTTACAGCATAAGTAATTTTGACATCACTGGGACAGATCACATATATAAAAAAATTTCACGTACCCAAGTGTTTGCATCAGTAGGCTTTGAATTATTTTATTTGGACCCTGGATCTTCTTATCGACTTATAAACTTATAATTTTATCAGAAATAATTACTATATTGTATTTTATGTTTGCTTTAATTCAGCCAAGAAACTAACTACTTCTATTAATTTGTATATATTTCTTAATAAGAAACTAGATTGTAAAATAGGAGAAAAATGTTTCTTTCAATAAACAATTACCAGAGATATTAAATAAAACCTAACCATTTCTCATTTGGAAAGGTACTGATCAAGCTATATTACATGCCACCACAAAACAGTGACTAAGCTTAGGCCCCGCTTCACAGCTGCACTCAGTATGCAGCAAGGGGCTACAAAAAAGCCATTTGGGACTCCCTGATGCTGGAGGTTGTTTTATACTGGCACAGTGTCCCCTTTAGTGTAGCTCAGCATTTGGATTGCACTAAAGATTACTGGCCAGCTATGCCCCCAAAGTACCAGTATGTCAGTCAAAGAAGACCAGGGCACAGCAGAATTCCAGACACTCCCTCATTCTCCTAGCCACCACCTACAACCTGCCATTCTGCCCTTTCACCATTGTCTTCAGTAATGCAGACCCCGATCTTAAGACTGTAAGCAATATAGGGCAGAAACTCTGTTTTCTGTTTGCCTTTTTTCTTATTTTTTTTAAAGGACTACGTACAGTTATGTTGCTATATAGCTATGTAACAAATAAATGTCATATTGAGTGTAATGAGCATCTATTAACTTTATATGTATAATTAAATATCATATTTGTGATAACAATGGTAAAATGCTTAGGTTATCCTAATTCTTTTTTTAATAGCTACAATATATGGCCCTGGAAAAAAAACTCTAAATGAGGAATCAAAGATAAGAGTGTATTGTTACTGTTTTTTGTAGTTCCAACAATCTTTTTATTTAAAAAAAAAAATATTCTATTCTGGCCTACTCCTACCAAGTCAATAGACTGACAAATCAGAGTCATACTGTAAAAATGCATCAAGAAAACAAGCATCTTCACTTTCCAAATGCTGATCAAATCCCCTACCTTTCCTACATAGAGAGGGTCTGTACCCATGTATTCCTCCAGCACAAAGAATTGATTCCACACCCAGCTGCGCTTGGTTCTCGGCCTCCCTGATTGAAAGTAGGGCTTTGATCTGGACCTTGAGAGTTCTGCTTGATTCATCCCAGAAAGACACAGGAAAAGAGCTATTATCTGCAAAAAATGGCAGAACTCCACTTTGCCCAACTTCATCTTTTTTCCCCTGTGTAAGAAAAAACCTTGATAAGAGTGTGGGCGCAATTCCAGTTGGCTCAGTAGCTCTAGCCTCCGGCAAGGTATCAGCTGGGAGTCCAGAGATAATAATTCATGGAGTGTTCGATTGGAAGAGGTCACCACTGCTGAATAGCTTTCACCAGTGAAATGGTATAATAGGTACCTATCAGAGGAAAAGACAAGAACTATTGTCAGGAAGTTAAAAAACATACATTCGCTTTCAGCTTTCACTTGCTGCATCTTATACTTTACTAAAACTTTTCTCATCATCGTTAGTAGTATTAACAGACTTTAGCTTATACAATAATGCTTTGACATTTTATATTGTCTTACTTTGATTATATTAATCTTGCTGGTCGATCTGCATCTTAATCATAAAATCATACAAAGTTTTATATTTTTCTGATGAACGTTCTCTTGATTATGAAGTTTTCCTAATACAAACACCACAGTCTTTTCTCTTTCCCCCTCCTTCTAATTATTTTACATTTACTAGCTTTGATTTTTTTACTCCTCTCTGTTACAGCTAATTTTACTTGTCATTATTAGGACATAAGAACAAAGCATCTAACAGCAGTGATTCATACCAAAGGATAGGACATACGTTAGCTTAAATCTCTTGCATTTAGCAGGAAAGTGATAGAAAGTAGTATAAGGTGACTCAGAACTTGATTGATTCTGAGTCACAGTACACCAGATGTTTTGATGTGTTCTGATTTGAATCTGATCAGCTAAAAAGCCAGGAGTTTCCCCATTCATTTTTTTTCCCATTTCAAAACCAAGTGTCAGATATGATATGAAGCATGTTACGCAACTATTTATATCTTCAAAAAGGTCAGAAAATAATTTGATTTTATATGTTCAATGCAATGTTGGTGTGAGGCTGAATGATTCTTATGTAGTAACACAAATAAACATTTTCTTATACTGTATGTTCTCTGTTTCACTTTCAAAATTCTGGTTATTCAGGAGCTGGCAGAATTTACTAGGAAAGATGACCAATCCAAACAAAATGCCTCAAAATAGCATGGGAAATTTACTAAAACATGGATTTAAATCATTCTGATATACTTTCTGTCCTCTGGCATTTATTAAATCTGTTTTGATCTATCAAATAAATATATCATAACGCAAAGAGGTTATTTTCCCAAAATCTTTAACCTAAATAATTAAATAAAAATAGAGTTATTTGAGAGGGCCAAAAGTAGGTCTTACATTGCAGAGATATCATCTGACTGCTTTAACTCTATGTAAGCAATGTTTCCTCCTGCAGTAAGGATTTCCGCTCCTTATCTGGCCAACGTGTCAGGCAGTCAAGATGCATTAGAAATGTGTCAAATATAAAAGGGCAAATGAGGATGAAGTTAAAATGGTTACCAAGTAATTCATACAGAGTGAAATACTGTGATCTAGGAAGCCCTGGAAGAAAAAAAGAGTTAATCTTTTGCATGTTTTACTTAACTGAGTGGACTAGCGATTACACTGTAAATGTTTTAGGTAAATTCTTTTATTACTAACCATCTTTATTAGAGCTGAGTGAAATACAGTTTCTGATAGTTGTGCACAGTATCCACAGTATCCAGAGGTTGGTTTTTTTTTTTTTTTTTTTAAGCTGTGCAATTTCTATATATCTCCCAAAGGTAGCTAGAGGGCAAAAAACCAAAACAAATAAAAAGCCCTTCTGATTACAGTCTGTATTTAATGCCTTTTTATAGTAATCCCTTATGGGTACTGCCTTGCAACAGAAAGGCTCTACTTAGAGACCAGTGGGATAAACCACAAACCCACTAAGCATGTTCACTAAGCAGCAGTAATTTGAAAGCTCCATATGTAAAGAGCTAGCGCCTTGCTACAGGCAGTGAAGAAAATAAGCAACTTATTATCTCATGACCCTGATTTCTAAATGCTACAATTCTGAAGCATCTCTGGAACATGGAAGATTCCCTTTGCAGTGGGACTAACATAAAGGTGCCAGTTTCAGCTAACTGGTGTATGAATTATTTGTTATATGTTTGAATGATTACTTCTGAATAGCCATAGCTCAACTTTGATGTGAGCCTTAAATTAAGACAATAGTCTGGTTAAAAAAAAACACAACCAGCAAAAATAATAGCATGACAATTCAGGAGAGGATTTGTTCGCTGGCCGAATGACATGTTTCTCACTCCACCACTCAGTTCAGTTAAGAGACGGTTCTCCAGAGAAGTGCTGTTCATACCAGAAATTGTAAATGCACCCTTAAAGTACCAACTCAACATCTCTGTTACACCAGGTTAGTTGCAGATATCTGATATTGATAAACTCTCTGTTTATTTCAAAGAGGCAGCACGCTAATATCTATCAGAGATAAAAATATGAAATAGATTTTCATTAAAAATGTCAGTAAAACATTTATAGTATGTTAGAGTCTCTCTATAGAGCACTCTGAAATGCCTTTGCTCTGAACAGAAATTTAAAACCTAGCATTTCTGTAACCTTTATCTTGAACATTTTCTGATCCCTGTTCTTTTACACCTGAAGGAAAGTATGAAAACCACCATATGGAGTGCTATCCTTGTTGTCCCTAGCCACACATCACAGCATGGAACTGAAAACTCACCCAAATTACCAGCTGAAATACAGTCTATATCCTAGAGAGTACAATCTGATAAAAAGCAGAATATACAATACTCATGTACTTCGGAAGAAATCATTCCTTACCCATTCTCAAATAGTTTTATCACACTGTCTCATTGTTCCAATTACTTTTATTATTACTTTTATTCAGTTAAATGGCAACATACTTTTTCCAATGGATATTTCATTCCTCTTACTATTAATATACGTTATTTTATCTGAACTAATTTTTGGAGGAGCGGGGGGTTTCAGTCCTTCCAGCATGTTTAATAGTTCAACATGATAATTCCTTTAAAAAAATCAATATCCAGTGCATAATATTCTTTGCTTCCTGGCAGAACAGACAATTATTTATTAAAATGATTTTCATTGTCTCTCTCATTAATATCTCTATGTATGCACAGATATACAATACAGTATATTCATATATATCATATCATATATTCTCTCTCTCACTGTATGTATATAGACTAATATACATATGGGGAATAACTATCTCTTCTGGATCATCTGATGCATCTATATGGAATATCATTTTGATAGCGCCAAAAGGTAAACTGCAAGGCTTTTTTTCCTGCCAAGGCATAAATGTAGGGTTTTGTGCTTCACTTGAAGCAACTAACATTGAGAGCACTGTATGGAATGCAGCTCTGGCCTCTGATTTAAGTGTCATTTGTGTCATCTGCTGTTGAAGGACTGGGTACCAAGTGAAGGAGAAACTGATCCTCAATTATTGTCTATCGTGTTTTAAAATGTTCTTGTTTTGAATAAGGTTGTCCACACAGTATTCTGGGTGCAAGTGACTAAGGGAGACATCATATGCAGATGCAACTAATGTAAGTTAAACATCTAAGCACCTAATTACACCTTCAGATAAGGTACAGTAGTCAGACATCCGAATGATGTAGGTTGTGTCCACACAAGGTTTGGGGTGCAAACCTGTGTCCTCAAATTGTGGATGCAGAAAAGCAGGTCAGATTTTAAATGTCAGGGTGTGAAATAATTTGGGATTGTATATGTTTTTAAATCACTGCAGTTCATTTTCAGTGAGAGCTCAGCTTTGTAATTTACTTTGTACAAAGCTCCCTGGTTTCCCAAAAGTGCCAAACATCAGTAAAAACATTCAAACTGTAATTCAAGGGATAAATCCTGTAATCTAAGGGAGTATATTCTGTGACCAGGTCTTTAATATTTCTGTTTGCTACTGGCATATCTCACAATAGCTGAAATGTATGCTTTATGGAATAAGCCCAAAGAATCAGAAAAATCCATAAGGAGTAACCATTGAACATTTACTGTATATTGTTTGTGTTGTCACACAGACATTTAGCTGGTTGATCTGTAAAACATCATGGCATAAAAAAATCACAGGTCTAAAGGAATCTTGCTACTGGGATTTTAACTGCATTTGAGTTAAACTCTACAAGCAAAGGAGTTTCAGTGAACACTTTTAAACTGAGAAATGATATGCTTTTATGTTGTGAGCACAATCTGATAGTGTCAGAGTGAATAATGTACATTGTTTCAGAAGGGCAATCCTGACTGGAAGAAAAGAGCCAGCTCATGGGTCCTTAGCTGTTCTAAACTGGCAAAGGCCATTAACGTCAAAGCAACAAGCCCTATTTAAACCAGCTGAAGATCTGGCTCAATATTTTGTTTCAGTTGCTAATGTCTGTACCAGTAATAAAACTTTTTCTTGTTGTTTGTGGTTA
This sequence comes from Malaclemys terrapin pileata, assembly GCF_027887155.1. NCBI lineage: Eukaryota > Metazoa > Chordata > Testudines > Emydidae > Malaclemys > Malaclemys terrapin. The sequence continues at coordinate 92,688,016 of NC_071506.1, read as the reverse complement.
GGGTTGAGCCTACTTCTTCCCCTCACCTTTTTTAGATATTCAGGTGTAAGTTCTTCCTTTCCCTGCTTTCCCCAAGCCTCCAGGCTATTCAATAGAAGATCCTCGGTTCCTCCCACCACCTCCTCTGTTTTACAGAGAAAATCTATCTCATTAGTTTCATAGGCCTCCACTCACACATTGCTACTACTGTATTGTTGACAGTTTAGTTCATGAACCATGTTGCTCCTCCTATCCCACCTACTCAGCCCCACCCTAAGTTCCTTGCCTTTCACATCCCAATACATGTGTCCTAATACTTCTAGGCTGGGAAATGATAGACTAAAAGCTTTTCTAATCCTACATTTCTTCACATGACAGTGTAATGCTCTGCTGTGAAGTCTCCCAGCCAGCTGATGACAATTTTTTTATGTGTGTAACTGAAGAGTTTTACCGGTTCTATCCACTTTTCCTTCCCCACATCTATTCTTTAAATGGCTTTCACTTCTCAATACCATGGCAATACACAGGGGTTAACCCTGATCTTCACTGTCTCTGGAAACATCCCTGAAGTGGGACCAAGACAATACTGTCCAGTAAATGATGCCCAAGATGGGTCAATAGTGCAAAGTTATCCCTTAATTTTCTCACTACAGGTCAGTCACTCAATAAAGCAACACCCTCTGTGCTGAGATAATTGTAGAATTGACTATTGCCACTGGAACTTGAACCATGATTCCTTGAATACAGTGGAATCAGCAGGTTAGCCCCTTGGTAGCTGAGCTATTACAACTGAAATATTTATGTTTTGACATTCTATTTTACAATGCCAGTTGGAAATGGTCCCATTTTCTGTGCAAAATAAAACTCCCTTTTAGTGACTGCGAGCTCTAAAGCATGTCACACATGGCTTTCCTATCACAGGAGTCTCTTTTACATTAAATAACATTAAATCCATGCTTGTTTAGACAACTATGGGTGAAGATATGAAAACAAATCTAGATAATTATAGTATACATTGCAACTGCTGGCTTTACCTTTCTTCTCAAAAAAAGAGAGTTCCTTTGAGCAAGTGAGGTTCTACAAGTCAAGCCAGCATGATCATACCCATTAACTCCCTGTGCCAGATGACATTACAACTACAGACCACAACCTCCTGCCGCTAACTGGCCTAAATATTCACATGGGAGCACTGTAAATGGAGTGCGCATCGTGTAGTCTGCATCTGGTTATCAAGCAAGAAACTAACACTGCTCTAAACATATGGCACTGTTACACAAAGCTAGCTCTAGTACCCTCTGACTCCGGTGAAAGAATTTGGCAAGACAACAGAAAAACAATGGGCAGACTTTAATAAATAACACAGTCTCGCATAATGTACACAGAACGCAAAGTGATTGTTACTCAGTCTTCCATGGTATTCTGGAGTTGATTATGTGACATTATATGGCTGAAATGCTATATTTTTAAAGCATACTTTTAAAAAGTCTGTCATTTTCTCCATATGCAAGTTCTTTGTAGCCTCCCAATCTGCTTATATTAAACTGTTGCTGAAAAGGATCATGCTAACTTGATCAGTTATGTAGATATCTGAAAATAAATGTTTAACAATATTTTTACAGTTGTGACTATACAGCACAAATAGTTAAATTTCAGCAATGGCCTTAGTTTGATTTTTGCATTCTCAGTTATTTTGTAGAATTTCATACAATACCTAGGGAAAGAAATTACTTTGTGGTATTTCCCTGTAGAACCACTAAATCCCTAGAGGAGGCACTCCTATATTACTGCTTATGGTTAAGCGTGCTGTGACAGACAGGGATTGAGGGAATCATCACATATCTTATGCACCCTCCCTCAGCTAGAATTAACTGATCCTTTATTGCCACGAGAAAGTAATACCCAGTAGTGACATGAACGCAGACATGAACAAATTGTATGTGATCAACTAAGGCGAATTAGATGGCTAAGGAGTTGGATCCATTGAAAATGGTATCAGAATATCAGGTTTAGAAATAGCCAGTGAAATGCAAAATGAAAACTTATTAGCCAACCCCGCATTCATAAACTAACTCCTAAGTAGCAAATTTAGCCCCAAATCACATCAAGTTGAAAATACTCAACTCACAATTTTCTATACACAGAGGATGCAATTTGTGTATTGAGAACCCTTAAGAAACCCTCAGCAATGCTTGTTTAATAAATAAGGACTTTGGCTCAGGGTAAAGTAACATGGAGTTTTTTTAATATATATTAATGAAGATTTCCTCAAATTTTTACTGCCTGACTGCTAACAAGATTAAACAGAGAGAGATGCACACAACATGCACATAAAAAGTTGCAATGTATTGAGCATATATATGAAGGATAAACAGAAGCCTACACTGAAGCTGCATCACTTTCTGTTCATAGGACATTACAGTCAATTCAAGGATAAATTGCAGTTATACAGATGCTTTACAATTACCCTTTTATACAGAAGGGTAAAAGCACTTTGCTATTAAATCAATAAAAGTAAACTTAAAAGAGTTGTGAGGCTGTCAGCTGATTGTTAACACGGTCCTAATGACCTATAGCAACCCTTAATTACAATAATATCTCACATTATAAGGGCACAATGCCCTCTGATTAAAACTGCAAAGCTTAATGGCGTTTTTTTTTTTTTTTTTTTTTTTGCAGGAAAACGGTCTGCATTACTGATTATTGTTTTTTTTTTTTTCCCTTCACATTAACTGACACATTTCCAAGGTATGCAGTATTGTTTAGCTGTGTTAGTCCCAGGATATTAGAGAGACAAGGTGGGTGAGGTAATATTTTTTATTGGATCAACTTCTGTTGGTGAGAGAGACAAGCTTTCAAGCTTACAGACCTCTTGACCTGAAGAAGAGCTCTGTGTAATCTCAAAACCTTGTCTTTCTCACCAACAGGAACTGGTCCAATCAAAGAACACTTCCCATGTACAGTACTAGATCAGACTATTGACTCTGATATTTACCTAACACTATTAGAAGTTTGTGTCTGTTAAGTTTTCAAACCAAAGACAATATATTTTTTTTAATATAAGAAGTTGTCAGAGTCAGCTCTTAGCTCTTTTTCTGTTCTCCCCCTTGCTTTGTTTGTTTGTTTGCTTGTTTAAATATTTTTTCATCTTTTTTTCAGTGTTCCAAAAAACACAAAAGGTTGTAAAGATTAGATGCCCTGGTAGTTGCAAGCTGGAAAGGCTAGAAAGTCTAGACAAGGACTTTCAACAAGAAGTCACATTCGGGCCCCAGCTAAATATTTCAAAGGTAATAACAGCACAGTCAAACCATGCTAGTTTTAATGGCCAGATTATTTCTAAACAGCCTAACTACACTGCTGTCATTTAATAAACTGTTTTAATGTTGCTAACAGCATGGCAGCATGATCTTTCCTAACTAATTTTTACCTGCTGCATCTTCAAAACCCTTATTCTAGACAGCAGTTAAAGCAAGTTATAGTTACACAACTTTTCTGCTATTAATGTAATCTGTCAATCTTGGTACTTAAATGACCCTCATCACCTTACCTGGCTCACATTAATGACCATGCAATAAAATACATTGTCATGCTAACTTCAAAGCATTTGGCAAAGAGAAAAAAAGTATTAATCATAATAAAGTCTGAGAAAAGTAAATTGTCTACACCTCATTACCAAGCTGAGGTGCTTCTAGAGATTGGCATTCAAGACAGTTTAGCTATAGGATTGGGGAGGGAGGAGGTTGTTTGCTTATTTTTAACCCTTCCCTGAGAATGATTTTATTTTCTACATGTTTTATGATTACCCATTTTGATTTGAAAAATGGCAGGGCAGTATGTCTTGTGAGAGGGACTATAAAGTATACGCTGCCCTTTCAAGTCTCTGCTTTGACTTGAGAAGTTATCAATCAAACAGAAGATTTTTCTTTGCAATGGAAACAGATTAAAGTATCAACATTTCAATTTGCAGAATCAGAAAGCCTCAGTAGCATTAATCCTTTCCCCTGCTTCCCCCCCCCCAAAAAAAACCCCTCCCTGTATCACCAGGGAAGTTAACATAACATAACCCTGACTCACCTGAACTACATCATCTATTGAAAGCACAGAGGTAAGAACTGATCTTTAGGGAGGGGGGAAAGCAATTTTCTCCGTTTATCAACTTGAAGCCTGAGGATCCAGTCCAGACCATGAAACACTTACCAGCAATGCATGTACTCTGCTCCAAGAAAGCAGGATATGCTTGTATGTGTATGGATGGGAGAGGGGTCAGTATCAAACACTCAAGCACTGCAGAGCTAACCTTACCAGCTGAATACTAATTAAAGAAATAAGCCTTTCTCATTTCCACATTTGCAAACCTGATGCTGGATTTTGGGTGCAACAAAGAGAGCCACTTGAGTTTTGCATCAGTTAATGAGAAAAGACTTGCTCCTTCCTAAATGTTGCAGAAGTATTTCATTTTCTCCCTTTTGTCTGCGTGACTTACGTGCAGAGACAAGGCGACTGTCTTGCTATTTTCTTTTTTAAATCATTATTACAGTTCTCGACTATTTCTGCTGTCACATCTGGTGTCTGTATTTCTGATGGCTTTTCCAAACCGCACTGATCTCTCGCTCTCTCAGCTCAGGCTATTTGCATATAGTCGCTTTCCCAGTACACAGACCGGAGAACACAGCGAAAAGGAAACTTCTGAAGGCGAACAACGCCAAGCCACCGCCTGACTCTGCAGATCAGCACCATCTGACTTTGGACTGGGAACAGTTTAGCGAGGGAGAACGAGCGGATAAAACCAGAGACAAATATCGTCCCTGCAACTCCTCAGGCTCCCCGCCCCCCGAAAACACCCGCACCCAGTCTGAGCCGGCACTTACCTGTCTCCTCTTCCCCTGGATCGGCTGCTGCAGTGAGGCTTTTAATCCAAACGGCTGCGGGTGGCTCGCCAGCGAAGCCCTCGCTGGATGCTCTCGCACATGTGCCCGGGCGGCTGCTAGCTCCGCTGGAGAGAACTTGCTCGGCCAGCCGAGTCTGTCTGCGCTTCGGGCAGCGCCAGCGCGGGGGGCTCCCCTCCCTCCAATCACACGGCGCAGAGCGCCAGGCAGCGCCGCGGGGGACTCCTACCGGAACGCGATCCCCCACCTCGGTCCTCCCCTCCGAGCTCCCGCGTTTGACGTAGCGGAGCCCCCTTGTCCGCGGCTGCGAGGGGCGCGCTCCTTCCCCGTGCCAAGCGCGGCTCAGACTGGGCGCGGAGCTGGCGGGGGGAAGAGGAGCATGGGGCGGGGGCAGAGGGGGGCGATGCTCTTGCGGATGGGGGATGTCACCGCTCAGCGGCTGGAGCCTGCCGTCACTTCCATCTGAGGCTGTCCAGAGGAGGCACTGAGACTTTGCCTCCCTCCCGGGGACCCACTGGTGGCTACTGGAAAGGAATCCAAAGAAGAAGCCGTCCTCCCCATCCCCACAACTCCCCCCACTCCCCGCTCCTCCTCCTCCTCCTTGACAGGATATACAGATGGAGTCCTTTGGATAAAAATCAGGAGCAGGGCTTAAAGGGGGTGGGGCTGGAGCCAGTCTATCTCAGGGTGAGCTATTTGCATTTGAAAGCTTGGAGCTGGAGGAGAGAGTTTAAGATATTTTTTTTAAGCTTGTCATAGGAGCCATGATCAATTGAGCTCCCGAGGCATGAAGGCAAAGTCATCAAACTAATCAGAACTTCTGGCTTTTGAGTTGTGCCCTTTCAATCTCCTCTCAGCCTGTCCCACTTCCACTTCTCTGGGCTTGGAGACAGACTCCCCTCCTCCCGCGCTCCGCTCTCTGGGGGAAAACTTCGCTGCGGTGTGAGCGGCTCCCCGTGTGAACCAGGCACCTGAGCAAAGGGGGAGCGCCTCGCAGCCAGCTGCTGCTGCTCGAGCGAGGAGCGGCTTAGGAGACAGTAGGGGGACGCTTAATGATTTGAAGAGATTCTCTCCTTCAAGAGTCTCTCCTTGGATGAGGAGGGCGATAGGCTTGTAACAGGGTGGCGGGGTGTTGCGGCTTTAACAGCCTAATTACACCGCGCTGCCAGTGCCTTGGGTTCAAAGAACTTAAATACAGAGGGAATGTTTGGAGCGGGCTTAGGCTGTCATTGCGATCACATTAGGATCCTAGAACTGTAGCTGCCTTAGCCTATAAAGTGCAACTGCTCCTCCTACCCACCGCAGGTTTCAAAAACCAGAAGGGCTTATCATAAACCACATGGTGGAAATAGAAGATTGAGTAAATGGCAATGTTTCAGTGCTGAAGCTGTATGTACTGGAAGGAGAAGGAAAACACATTGTCTCTCACACACATACATATAAAATGTACACACACATTCTAAATCTCACAGCTCACAAGAGAGTTGACAAAAATGTAAGATATGAATCGCTGACGTACTGTATTCAGTTAATCTTTGAAAGCAGAAGTACAACTTTGTTTCATTTCAACATGCTTTAAACATTTTCCTCCCGCAATAAAACAGGGTGATATTCTGGTAAGTGATATTACCAGAAAGTCAGAATGCTTCCTTATATAAATGGCACAGGGTACAAATGATGTAGTAGGTTGACATTTTCCTTAGATTCAGAATATTTTTAACACTAACTGCTTTTAGAACAGTGAATCATATCAAGGGCAACTGTTTGAAATAGGCCTGAGCCAATGTTGTCTTTTGATTTATAGCCTTTTTCTTGAAAGCCTTCTCGAACTTTCAAAGAGCAAAAAAACCAGTGTAGTTTTTTTTTTTAATTAAATGTTGCTCTCTGATAGATCATACTGTGAAGTATGGCACTATTTATAACAAAATACCTTGATAGTAGAGTCATTTGCTTATTTTTACAAATAGAGGGCTATTTTAAATTACTATATTAAATAGTGAAAATCTTTGGATTTGTTTGCAGTTTGCAATAACTAAATTACAAACACAAACGTTTTAATAAATGCAAAATGGAACAGTTGCTGTGGCAGTATGTGTGTCTTGTCGTTTAACTTCATTTTTAGGCATGTGTTTTCTGAAGTCATCCCACTAGGAGAGATAGGCAATACAGCATCATAGCATTTGTGAATTGAGGGAGAAGTGGTTTAAAGATGTAACTAGAAGCAATATGCTTTCTGTAACCTACATAGCTCCTGAGTACACAGTCATATTTTAATACTGTAGGATGAATTCAAGCAAGAAAACCGTGGTACATAACTGTACAGAACTATTCAAAATTTGTCCAAGATTGCAATAAAGGATATTTTAATGCATCTTTCATGATTAAGGGGAATCAGGGAGGTTGGCACTGATCTAAAAAAACAAGGTTCAAGAACAGAATATTGTTTAAATCACCAAATACAATAAATGCCTGGGCTTTGCTTCCTGTCATATTTTATGAGATTTAATCAAAATTTTGAATCCTTATATTTTCATACTTAATTTGATAGCCACAACTACAAGGATGAAAATATGTTTTAAAAAGAATCTTTCATTTTTGAACCTGGGCCAAGGAAGGGAGGTGAAACAGTAGGAGGGAACTAGTATTATAAATTTTAACTGAAAGCAACAAGCTTTGTCCTGTTGAGACTCATAGTGTGGGCTAATTAATTATCTGATAATTTTAAACTATCCATGAGACAAGGGCTCTTTCACCTTTATTCTGATTCTGATATACTACTGAGGCAGAATACTAATACTCAGTATTAGCCAAGTTAAAGGGTTTCAATGTCTTAAAAAGTTTAAAGGCACACTGTCAAGTATATTGTGCCAAAGATCTACACTCTGTAAATCAAAACATGAATTAATAAATGGAAATGGAATAAATGGAAATAGTTATATATTTTAAAAACAAATTATAATGAAAATAGGCATTTTTTCTTTTGTGTTAATTTTTACATTCCCAAATTGAAATTAAACTTATTTAATCAATTGATTTACATGGGAGCAAAACTGAGCCCAGTGACTCCAAAAATGAAAATGATTGAACAGACCAGTTTAGTTTCACTCCACAAACTGAATAAAATATAAAATAGTAAATTATTCTTATTCAGTTTTAGAAATATAGTCTTATTAGTAACACAAGCAAATATTTTAATATATATATAAATACTCTTCACTGACCTATTGATGAGTTTTTGATAGAGAGGCAGGCTATATCCAACACATTGGCTAGTTGAGTTTGGCTGTCGTCTACACTTCTAGTGATTTTGTCTTTCTTTTTACATGTTTTCTATGGAGTGTAGTGAGTGTGAGAGCTATGGGTCTGAGAGTTCTCAGTTTGTCAGAAAAACAGGTGTGGCGGGGGAGCAGCAACATAGGTTGGATCACCCTATGAATATGCCTTGGCTACATCCTGAAGGAACCACTCCTAGGTGTGAGAAAGTACCTTGATCACTATGTCCTTTTACTTCTTGATCTGTCTACTAAGACTTCAAATGGGGACGCCTTTTTTTCTTTCATACCAGTTGTAATGGGTGATTTTTGTGCTGCAGACATTTGGTCTGAACTGAGATCACAAACTCATTTCACATAGACTCTCAAACAGCCATCAGATGGTAACAACTTTTGGCCATTGCTGCTCAGGGCTGGTTCTGAACTGATGATATAGACATAAAAAGTTCTAAAACGTATTACTAGTCCCCTAAGCTGTCCGGTCTCCCAACATTGTTATTTATATCCATACTCAAAAGTATGTGCTTTAAAAAGCAATGACTAGATGCTGGTAGCTGTAGCTCAGTGACTGTGTAGGCAAAAATAACAGTCATTATGTGTTCAGCAACAGCTTGCACAGTGCCTTGGATATTAGAATATATTACACTCAGAGACATAATGTTAACTTTCTCTTACTATTCCCGAAAGTAGAAGAGTCTACTGTTTAACATTTCATCTGAAGGATAGCACCTCTAATAACTATACCATATGGTTTGAAAAAAGCACCAGTACAACTATAAGTACCTTTAGGAAAGCTCTCTTCCTATTGCCCAGAAGTGCTCTGAGAATAAGTCCAGGTGTATGACTTTAATTTATGACCTTCTATCTCAGAAGTGAGATTGTTGTCGATTTCCATATCCACGCTGATATAGTTATAAATCAAATACAGAACCGTGCACTGACTGTCTTCAGTCTACAATTATTTCCTTCATTCCCATTTCTCAAAACAGCAAAAAATACCTGTCAAGACACGGCAAAAAGCTTTCTGGTAGCAGAGAACCTAACCTCTATTACTAGTATAGTCAACATAAGGATATTCCTGGACTTTCTGCACTCCTGCAGCTTCCATTAATTCATTATCTATCAACACTATGTTTTTTGAGGTAGGGACTTTGTATTTCTACATGTGTGTAAAGGGCCAGACACAGCTTGGAGCTATTGCAAGCATGCATAAATAAATATCTACAGTACATTACACTGATTTGAGATATAAGATATTTTGATATACATTTTTATAGGCTATTTAGCTCAACTTTTTTGGTTTATATTGTAGCACACATCATAACAATTTTCCAACAGACTGCAAGAATGTATGCATGGCCCTGCAAAGAATGAAGTATAGGCAGCCCCACTGACTTGAGTGGGACTCCACTCAACATAAGAGGTCTGCTGCATACTTCTTTTTGAGGATCTGAGATGAAGTAACTCTTTGTGAGTACTGACTGCATTTACATATGATACAAACTGTTAAATACCCATATAGTTAGATATGGTGTAGTTATATGTCTACAAGACACAAGGGGCTAGATGCACAAAGGAACCTAAGTATGGTAATGCCGTGCATTGCCATGACTCACTTTTAGGCACAAAGCCTGAGTTCAGGGCCAGGCTTCCTATCCAATGAATGGGGAGAGACATGTGCCTCACAATGAGACTGGCAAAAACTGCCACGGTGGCTCCTAAATTAGGCAATGGCAGGTGCCAAGCCAAGGGATGTGTGCTCAGTCCTGCCCCTCTCTCAGAGATAGGCACCTAATCCAGGGTTCAGGGAAGCATTGCCCAGATTCCCAGCTGCAAACCTTCTCTTGGCAATAGGCACTTATACCATTTTATCAAAAAAACAGGGTGGGGAGGAAGGACCTCCCTTGTAACTTTTCGTGGTTAAGGTATTGACCTGGTATGTGTGAGACCCATGGGGCAAGTCCCCTCTCCACCTGAGGGGGAGAAGGGATTTGAAGTAGGCTTTGCCACCTCTGGGCTATGGGATGTTCTGAAAGGTATGTCCCTCCATTTCTCCTGTTGAAGCTGTTCCACTGTGGTAAATAATTTTAAAAACCCATTGGATGCTGCATCTCCCAACTCCTAGGTGAGTGCTCTAACTACCAGGCTACTGAGTCTCTCTCTTGCTCTCACTTTTCCGCCCCCAATGATTCTTTTATTATTTATTCAAGGCTCCACCTGTTCTCTTCCCCCATGTCCCCTCCCACTCCTGCCTGAATATGGGTGTAAGGAGGGATAGAAAGTAGCACCCCTGTGGAGCCTGGAGGAAGTGGTGGTACAGTGCACTGGTGATAGGAAGTAAAGGGCACCTTAACCCTTTTATTCCTTTGCACTGGTACACAGGATGGGCCATCAACTGGCTTTTAGAAGCACCAGATGTTGTCTACTGCCAGAGCCAGGATGCTGTACTTGCTGGCCCACAGAATGGCTCTAGTGTTGTCAATCCTAGGCTCCTTTGATTTTTAAATAGAATTACTACCATTTTCGCTGATTCATTAGATTTTTTATTACATATATGATATACTACATACACTGTGTGGTCTTTGTAGCAAGAACTATCTTTTTGTCATGTGTTTGGGGATAACCACGCTATCACAATACCAATAAATAAAAATAAGCACACACACATTGATATATGTAAGTCACTTTAAGGTATTTTGTATCATCTGATAGTTTGAAATATTTATAGTCAAAATATACATAACCTATAAAATTTATATAAATTATTTATTTAATGATTATGGCATGATTAAAAAAAATAAAGAAGTTATAAACCCTGAATAGCAATATACTTTCTTGTAAAGGATTGTTGAACTCTCCTCTTTGTTGAAACCTTTATCTTTATATCTACACATTCGTATTGTTAATCTACATTGACTGAATCTATTGGAATACTTTTGAGTAGTTTTTTATTTAATGTACTCTATCTTCAAAATAGTGGAACGGCTGTAAGAATGGCTTCATATATGAGTTACATATACATTCTCAGTCCTAAGGACAACTAAAAAATAGGTGCTCTTTGAGCAGCAGATGCCTGCAGGAGGATAATATACCCACTAGTTACTCAGCTGCTTCATATGTCATTTTTATGTAGGTGTGTCATGGTTGGACTGAGCAAAATTGCCTGTGAAAAGCAATGTGGAAAAAAAAAGCTGGTAACCGTTTCTTAGTGTTGGCTAAAATTAATGCATATTGTAATTATTTTGAGGGGGAGAGGGGAAATATAGGTGAAAATGGATATGAAAACATCCAAATACTTTAAAAATTAATCTTCATATACTATCAGTCATGGCAAGTGTTAAAACATTGCAGTGCAATCATTAGTCAGTTTAAAAGTTAACTTAATGAGAAAATTCGAAAGTAGCAGATATGAAACAATGTTAAGCATAAATTCCTTCATACTTCTTTTCAAGTATGTTTAAGATTTGGGCTGTCAAACACCCTTTAGTTGGGAGAATAAAAGCAAAAAAGGGAAAATATAACTGTTCTTCAATGCTATAAGCCCAGTGAGTTTGGTAATTGGCTGAAGATTTGTCTTCTGACAAATTTTCCAGAAACGGGAGGAAAAGGGATAAAAAAAGTGTTTTTCCCAACACATTCTGACAGACACCCATAAAAAAGACCCAACTGTGCATGTTGGGAAACATGTCCAAATGCTTCTCTATTTAAGGCTTTTTTCCTTTCAGTAAAATGTCAGTACCTCTTTGAAAAGATATTGTCCTCAGCCAAGACCTGAGTGAAAGGCAACAGATGTTGCTAAGATTGTACCCAGTCTGTCCTCGATCCTGTTTCATTTCTAAAAGGGAGAAAGAGAGAAAGAAAGAAGAAAACTTGCTTTAAATCACTGGACCATTTTGTACTTCAGCAAATCTGTTTGCACATGCTCGACTGGCCTAGTAGAAAAGGCCGAGCCTTTTGCATTCAGCCTGAGGTCAGTCCTAATGCTCTGTTCAGTGGTCCACGCTCCTTTCACATGGAGCAGCTGCCTCTGATTGCTAGAACAAATTGAGGTGATTCAGGCCACCAGCAGGGCAACAGTATAACTTCTATTCACCAGAAAAGGAGGAAAAGTCTTAGAACAGGACCAACTGGGGCTGTCCACAATAAACCGTAGGATTAGATTTGATACACTCAATATTAAGACATGCTCCTGTTGAAAAGTAGGCTATAATGACATAAACTACAAGACAGTTACATGGAGGAGAACAGGGGGGAAAATGGAATTTAAACATTTATTAAGTTACACCTAATTATTTAATGTGTGAACATTTCAAATTGACACACTAATGATTCAGGTTAAGGAAACAAACGGCTTGTTGGTTAACACTTGAAAGACTATCCTAGGATCTAAGTGTTGAATGTGTGATCAAAGATCAATTTCCCCCCATAGCATCATTAGAACCTTGCCTCTAAATGACACCAGAGAACTTTTTTTTTTTAAGTGGTAAACCACCAGTTCACACCACCTTATCAGTCTGTTTCAGTGCTTGAAAACAGCATGCTACATAATTGCTACACAAAGAAAATGTAACATAAGACAAATGCTGAGGATTTGGTATTTTCCACCTATAAAATTCTTTCTAATCTACCAAATGAGACAGGAACACAAAGCAGGCATTAGCAGGGAAAGATGAAGGCATGACCCCTTGCTTACTGCAGACAAGCTCCTGCAATTACTCACTTCAGTCCCAGATTTCTCAGATCCCAGTGTTTTCTGCTGTGCTAAGGATCAGACCAGCAACTCTCTGAGACCGAGGCCAAACAAAACAATCCACTAATGCATTAAGCCAAAACGCCAACTACTTACGACTTCAAAAGGAAATGCTCTTTGATGGCTCCAGAATGAAAGTGAAATCTGTGCTGACACATAGGTACTTTCACCAGATTGGTTCAAAAGAAGTAGCTTGAGGTTGTGGCTCACCTTAATTCATAAAGCTGTAAATTTAAGACCAAGTGAAATTGGGTATTACTGCATTTATTTAGTCTCTGCACTCAAACAGAATGGCTGGGCATAAAAAAACTAGTCTTTGAAATATAGTTATACATGAGGTAGGGTAGTAATTGAGGAAGAAAGAAGATGGGATCTCACTATTTCATCACTTAGATGGTACAGAAGCCAGAAATAGGGGGAAAAACATGTATATTGATTCAGGCCTGAGGTGGGTGTATAGAATGGTATGTTGGAGTCCTGTGCTGTGTAATTTCTGAGGTTTGACCCCTGGAATAGCAGACAGAGAAGGCCAAGTTAAGCTCTGGTTTGATTTCAGAATAGCAGCCGTATTAGTCTGTATCGCAAAAAGAACAGGAGTACTTGTGGCACCTTAGAGACTAACAAATTTATTTGAGCATAAGCTTTTGTGGGCTACAGCCCACTTTATCAGGTGCATAGAATGGAACATATAGTATGGTTTGACTTCATTAGAATTTCAACCCATTAGGCTAGAGTGTAATTTGGCCCTGTGACATCTAAAACAAATGCTGCATATTCAAACAGGCCTTTTAAAACAAAATCTAGAAAAAGAGTTTCCTGAGAGGATGCACTTTAGTTTTAAGATAAACCTTTTCCATCACATTTGTCTTCTCTGTAAGGTGTTGGGACACAGTAGGTTCTTAGAGTTTTCATCAAACTGGCCGTGGGGAAGTTCAGGCTTGAAATTAGACGAAGGTTTCTGACCGTCAGAGGGGTGAAATATTGGAACGGCCTTCCGAGGGAAACGGTGGGGGCGACGGACCTGTCTGGTTTTAAGATTAAGTTAGATAAGTTTATGGAGGGAATGGTTTAATGGTAAAACATAGTAGCCAAGGAAAACCAAGCAATGGTACGTAAATAGTATAATGGCTAACAGGGGTCAGGCTAGAGACTCTTGCCTACATGCTCGGGGTCTTACTGATTGCCATATTTGGGGTCGGGAAGGAATTTTCCTCCAGGGTAGATTGGCTGAGCCTCTGGAGGTTTTTCGCCTTCCTCTGCAGCATGGGGCAGGGATCACTAGCAGCAGGGTCTCTGCCGATTGAAGTCACTAAAACACAGGATTGGGGACTTCAACAGCAGAGTCCAGGGAAGGGGTAGGGACGGTTTTGTGGCCTGCAGCATGCAGGGGGTCAGACCAGATGATCATAATGGTCCCTTCTGACCTTAAAGTCTATGAGTCTATGAGTCTAATCATTACAAAAACAGTTTTGAGGTGATCCTTCTGAAAACACAGATAGTTACATTACGTAGCCATAGAAAGAATGGATACTAGAACTGATAAAATGTGTGTAAATTGTTTAAAGGGGACTTAGTGTAAATGAGAATCAGGTCCAAATACTTCAGCATTGGCCACCATTTTAAGATCCCTTTATGTGCCCAGAGCCTAAATGTAAAGGATAATCAGGCCAAGAGTGTGTGTACTAAAGACATTTAATACTATCCGTCTCACCTCCTGATTGCTTGATATCCTCTTGTGCAGGACTTTTTAAAAACTCTTGAAAGTCACAATCTGCCCAAGAGATTTTACATGTAGATATTGAATAGAAATGGGGAAGGTATAGAACCTCATCAAATTCTATAAGTGAAAGCTCTTGAGGTGGAGATAGGGATTTCTGGCAGGAAGGATCAGTCAGTTCTGTGTACTTCTGCCTTTGCATGCCAGAACTCTATAGCAAGTAAGTTGCACCACATGACTGAGTGTCAAACATTACTGAGAAAAACATTTTGTTTTGATAATATTTTTATTTCAACATTTTTAAACCTTGTTTTATTGTAAATTAACTTAAAATTTGAAACAAAAATAATTTTTCATAGAAAAAATTGAACTTTTTAATTTATAAACTGTAATTTTGAAATGAACTCAAATAGTCAAATCTGAAAAGGAAAAAACAAACAAACCACCTACAACTTGCTTTTCCTCCTAGTTGTGGCCAGGAGTGTTTGTTCCATGCTGTCAATCTTGGACTTGGTCATCATACATTTTCATACAATGTGATTAAATATAGAACTCACTGCCACAGGAAGTCATTTAGGTTAAGAACGTAGGAATTGGATAGTTATATGAATATCAAGAATGCCCAGAATTATAATCAGTGACAACCGCAGTTCTGGGAAGGATATTAAACCTTGTGCTTCAGTGCTTAAGCATATCTTTAACTTTTAGAGACCAAGATGAGATCTGCATGAAGGGAAGATATGCCTACTATGGCATTTTTACACTGTACTCTGAAACATCCTGTGTTGGTCACTGTTAGAGATGGGATATTGGATAAGATAGACCTTGGATCTGATCCAGTATGGCAATTCCTATTTTTCTCTTTAACATAGGAGGATACAGTGACCACAGAGGTAACTGGAACTCATGGACTGCAGTGTTTTTGTTGTTTGGGTTTTTTTTGGTTTTTGGTTTTAGATGTATTTCTAAGTAGCTACAGACTGTTTTCTGAGCTAAGGATATGGTTCCCCCATGGCCCTTGCAGAACCACTACATCCAAAGCTCTTTCACTCAGGCTCTGCATAAGAAGGAGGGCTTATCAGTTACTGAACAATGTGAATGAATATATTGTGAAACTTTATACTGACTGGAGGAGCCGAATGATATAATACATAATAATAATAATAATAATAATTAATAATAAATGATCTGCCACTCTTTTGTAACACTGTACTTCTTCAAAGCACTTTACCAACATGAATTAATTAATACATTTAAATTATTCTATGGAGACAGAAAACTAAATGTCTACTATACTGTGTCTTTCCTATGTGAATTACCCTTAACTTCTTTTGCTTTAGTAGATAAAACAAATCAGCATTAACAATTTTCTTACAAAGCACAACTGCATGTCTTCCACATCTTCCCTGATGGAATAATATCACAAACATCCAGGAATAAAAATATTTTATTGCTGTTGAATTTAAATCTCTCTTCTCCTAGCAGCCGACAGGGTATATTCACAGTTTCTTCAATCTGACACTCCTATCATCCTTAGTTTTTCTCTACCTTTGCTCTATTTCATTTCTCTGATTGTGCAATTTGATCACTCCATGTAATATATATTGAATCCACTATTATGGCCACAGTCCTGCACTCCTAATTCAGGCACAATTCACACTGGAGACTGGGAGACTTTGGCCCAAAGATGGAGTGTAGGTTTGGGCTGAAGATCTCTAGCTGAGAAAACCTGGATCCATTCCCTAAAGAATTTAAAAGAGTAATTCCCCCTAACAATCTGCTGGAGCTTTATACACTGGTCCAACAAAGGTTGACAAGCTGCTGTGGGACCACTCAGCTCTGCAGACTTTTGCACCTTATGAGTCTGCCCTGTAGTTTGTCTTGGAACTTGGTCACTGGGATGTGTGTTACAGGCAACCAGCTGAAGATTTTCATTCTAAATGCCTTCTGTAGTAATTGTTCAATAATTTGTTTAACTAAATACAAAGTTGCTGATGTCTCCTGTCTTTGCTGTTTCCTTGATTTGAACAGGGGGTTCTCTTCTCTCCCTCAGGGGAGAATTTAACATACAAAATGTCTCCCACATCTCAGGTGAGTGCTCTAAACACTGGTCCAGAAGTTATAAGATGTACTCCTTCTCCTCTTCTTGTTTTGTGCTGAGCAAGGCAGACATCTAACTCGCTCTCACAAGAAACAACTAAGCCTAAGCCACCTGACTGTCATAGAGGGATTCCCAGTTGTGGATCCTTAGCAAGATAGGCACCTGCTTGCAGCCAAGATTCCGAGCCTATTTCCATGTAGGGGTCAGGTTTAGGAAACACCTCTCTTGCTGACATCTCTCACTGGTTATCTTAGGCCTAGTCTTCACTTACCGGCTGGTCCGGCGGCACGCCATCGATGTTCTGGGATCGATTTATCGCGTCTGGTTAAGACGCAATAAATCGATCCCGGATCGATCCCGGAAGTGCTCACAGTCAGCGCCGGTACTCCAGCTCGCCGAGAGGAGTACGCGGCGTCGACGGGGGGAGACTTCCGGCCGCGTCTGGACCGCGGTAAGTTCGGACTAAGGTACTTCGAATTCAGCTACGTTATTAACATAGCTGAATTTGCGTACCTTAGTCCGAAGTCCGGACTAAGTGGGGACCAGCCCTTAGATAGCTCTCCACACTGGCTTTTGTGGATCACATTCTTAGTTGCCTCCTCTCCCCATTCATTGTATAGAGATGCTAGGATTGCAATATTGTTCTTGTGATTTTTCTAGGTGCCTAAAAGTTAGTCTTTGTGATACCAAGTGTCACAAAATCTCAGTTTCTTTGTATATCCAGGTCAAAGACACTATTACAAATGGAACTTAGGTTTCTGTGTCACTTAGGTACTTTTGAAAAAGTACAGGAGTAGTCCAGTGAAAAATGGAGCATAAACAGTCAGAGAAAGGAACAGGACTGAGGCCATAGTTTACAAACATTGCAGACCCCAAAAATAGTTGCAAAGATCTGCAAAATCTCAGTGTACATGAGGTTGCCTATTCAGCCATAATTAATTTATAAAATTAGTATTAACTTGAATTTTGAATTCAGTTTTGGTCAACACTTTGATTGGGTGTCTGTCCCACACTGTCATGAAAGAGGTTAATAGAGCTCTAGGGAGGCTGTGCAGGAAGCAACCAATAGGAGAGGGGCTGCAAAGAGCAGCCAATCAGGGCCCAGCAAGCCCATATTACATATTCATCACTCCTTACATATTGATTACATATTCCTAAGCATGAATACAATTGGTAGTATAGGTTTAAGGAAGCATGTGACATCAACGGGGACTTCCACTGTAATTTGTGGTTCAGACAGGAAACTGTGCAACTGCACTTTTAGACATGATACTTTTTAGACAGACACAGGTCGACCTCATTTGAAAAAGCAAAAAGGGGGGGAGTAGATGGGGGAATAGGCTGCCCCTACTCCCCAGGAGTAGAAGTTGTTGCTGTCTGGGGAAGGCTAAGCCATGGATGGGGCTGCGGCCAACTACAAGTGCCCCATCACAAGTACATCTAAAAAATGAGAGGAACAACTAGAAAAGATCCTAAAAAGGGCTACCAAAAATAGCAGTTATGAAGTCTTTGATATAGGTTTACATTAAAAAAATAATGATTATTTTGTGTGGAAAGGGAAAGAGTAAGAAGCCAAACGGTAGCTGATTTTCTGGGTTCTGGAAGCACATTTCTCATTGAAAGAGAAATCTGTGACATGGATTCTGGATATTTCCTTAGTGTAGTTTACATACAGTACATACACGAGTCCTTGCACAGAAGTGGTAACGGCATGTAGGTAAATCCCTCTTTCAGAAATCTCATTCACAACACCAATACCTAGTTCTGTCAAATCTGCCCCAAGTATTTTCTCCAGTTAGAGAGATTAAGGCAGAGTGCAATTTCTGGTGTTTGCAACAGTTTTCCCCCAAAAGAAAATATATTACAAAAATAACAACCACAGCATTTTTTGAAAGACTAACCATGCTCACATGGTGGGAAAAAGAAATCATAGAACAGTTTCTAACAATGCCATCTGGTGAGACTGGAATTTTCATCGTTCACAGGGAACAGAGTAGGGCATTTAATGCCCTCTGGCCACTTGAAAATCCCAGTCTTACATTATATAATGAATTCTATAGAGAAAACCAATTTGCCACACTTTTCCAGTGATATAAAACCAAGAAGGTCCTCAATGAAAATAAAAGGCAATACACTGCAAAGATAAAAGTAAATATTATAATGCAGTATGTGATTAACCCATGGAATTCTCTGCTTATTGAGGCAAAAGGGAAGGAAGATTCAAAAAAGGATCAAACACATGAAAGAGAAGAGAATCTGACATTACAACACCTACCTAGGCTAAAATTACAAGAGCTACCATAAATCCTAATGCTTCAGGATATTGACAATCAGTTAAGATAAGGAATTCCCCCCCGCCCCCAGCACAGTTAGGTGCACTTTCACGGTTTTATGGAATCCTGTGAAACTTCAATCACTGACCATCACCAGAGACACAAAGCTGAACTAAGTGTACTGTTTGTCTGTTCTGCTATGGCCATTCTTAAACTACATTCCATGCAAAATTGTTCAAAATAGTGATTTGATAATAATTCTGATGAGAAGAATGACAAAATTCTGAGGCTACCAGAGGCATTAGGATAGAGTGCTATTTATTTTACTTAAAAAAAATTGAATAATTTTGGGTATAATTCTCCGTGAACAACTGTATATTGTATGGGTATGATCAAATCTTATAGAGTAAGAAATAAAAATAAGTAAAAGAATTGTGATGTAATGAATCCTTTCTTTCTATTTGGTGCATCAACATTTGCCAATAACCTGAAATACAATTAGAATTGCAAATGTGAATTCACTTATTAAGAGACTTCATTCAAATTTTGAAAAACTATCAGTTTGGTTCCAGTAGAGCTTTCAAAGTTAAATCAATGAAGCCACACCACCCTGCAGTGCAAGGGATGTTAAATCAATAAAAAGAGCAGTATGTTAGAGGGTTAAAATTACAATACACAACATGGATAGAAAAATAAATTCAGTATAATCAATATACACCACATCTAAAATAGATTATAGCAGAGTGATATTATTAGTATTATCTATTACAGTAGTTCTCAACCTGTTGTCTGCGGACCCCTAGGGGTCTGCAGGCTATGTCTAAGATTTCCAAAGGGTTCTGCACCTCCGTTCAAAATATTTTAGGGGCCCACAAATGAAAAAAGATTGAGAACCACTGATCTATTACATATACTGGACCATCTTCGTAAAATAAGACCAGAGCTCAGATTTGGTTGAGAATGGTAAAAGACCTGTATCTCAACTTCTATGAGTACATTTTTGGCATATTAACAACTCTGGGATTCATTTTCTGCGATCCAAGTAGTTATCCTCACCACTGATGAACAGCTGCCCGGAAGGTACAGTGCATTGCTGGGCAGAAATCTCAGGGAAGACATCATAATAGCAGGAGGGTTTGATGTGTGATAGAATTTTGTTTCCACCAATCTATGAGGTCAGCTGTCTGTGGCATAATGGGCTGAGAGTGATACGAACAATATTTGTTCTTCACTGTATTTCCATTGTTGGAGACTTGGAATGAGCCAGTATCTTCTCCCAACAGCTCCACATATTTATTGTATCCACTATTTGCAGAGGGCAGCATAGGCTGCTTTTGTACAGGTAACAGTTTGCTTTAAAGGTTGATTTTTTTGACTCTACAGTTTTGTTGTTTCTGTGCATTCTTCTATTCTGACAAATTCACAGTGACATTTCCTGCAGCAGCACATGCTGTATCTGAATTAGATGGATAGACCTTAAGCTGTGGATCCACAGGCAACAGGATAGCATCCACTTGCTGTGTTTCAGTATGGATGGACTTGTTTGAAATGGATTTTAAAACTCTTGATTTAATTGTTTGGATGCCTGGATGTAGAACTTCTTGGTTTATGGGAGCTACCAGTGTTCAAGCAGCAGAAACTTCCAGAGAAATACTGTCTGGATAGAGCTTTCTTCTATGTTAGTTCCTCAAATACCTTTAGCTTTTGGAGACACCATTGGAACATAGTCAGTGCGGCCACATTAAGATCCTGGGAGTAAAAGAGAGTGAAAGCCCATTTTCCCCCCAATAAATATGTATGTTGTAAATGGAATTCTAATCACTCATGACTTCTTTAAGTCAGTTTGGTTGCAACCAAGCCTCATTCTCATTGTAAGTTTTGCAGCTGAGAAATTGCAGGAAAAGAGTGTCTAAGGGCTTGTCTTCACTACCCGCCTGGATCGGCGGGTAGAAATCAATCTCTCGGGAATCAAATCTCGTCGGGACGCGACAATCGATCCCTGAATCGACGCACGTACTCCACCAGCACAGGTAGGAGTAAGCGCCGTCGCCAGGGGAGCCGCGGTGGTCGATTTGCCGCCGTCCTCACAGCGGGGTAAATCGGCTCGGATACGTCGAATTCAGCTACGCTATTTGCGTATCTTAAATCGATCCTCCCCCCCCCCCCCCAGTGTAGACCTAGACTAAGATGCCCTGCTGACTTTCAGCTGATTGAGATCAAGTTTGTTATACCCGACTGGTATAGTAGTGCAGAGCTACTGACTGTGTGTGAAGCACCCCAAACTGTAAAAGTTAATCATTAAAAGCTTTTATGTTAGATTCATTGTTTTAGACCAGTCATGTACTAGAGGTGGTTCTCTTGTGGTTGCTGTCAAAGTCACTGCAATACATCACAGTTGTCCTTTAGAACCCCTTGTTCCTTCGGTGTGCTGTTAATCCCAGAAAGGACCATGCAATGTCTCTTTCAGTCACATGCCTGTAGTAAGAGTAACAGCTGATGGTTTTTATCAAAACTGACACCTGCTGCTGAACATTTTCACTCTTACTGGCTACAGCATTGTGAGCAAAACCCCAGAGGGAGGGGGATCTTCTGTAATAATGAGGATCCAGTCCTTTAATGAGACATTCAAAACCAGCACTGGACAAATAATAAGCCGTGTTTAAAATTCACTATGAATATGGGCATTTTTTATGCATTATCCACAAATATTTCTATGATTCACCAGGCTGTACCCAAGGCACATAGCCTCTAAAATGTCTATAGTTAGCTGTCTTTAGCCATCAGCTCAGCTAAGGTCACGTGAACTACTTTTGTTGCTGGGACCCAATCACTATCTTGATTATCACTTCAAAAGTTTTTTTTCCTCTTACTTAATTGGCCTCTTAGAGTTGGTAAGACAACTCCCACCTTTTCATGCTCTCTGTATGTGTGTATATATATATACTCAATATATGTTCCATTCTATGCATCTGAAGAAGTGGGCTGTAGCCCACTAAAGCTTATGCTCAAATAAATTTGTTAGTCTCTAAGGTGCCACAAGTACTCCTAATCTTCTCCTTTAAGCTGCACATTTGTCTGTAGTCCTCAGAAAATGAGACGTTTTCCATCTGAGGAGCTCAAAGCACTTTACTACTCGTTACTTTTTACAACACCCCTCTATTGTAGGGTAGAATTATCATCATTTTACAGGTGAAGAAACAGAGGCACAGCAAGCTCAAATGACTTGCCTAATGTCATACAGGAAGTATGTGGCAGAAT
Organism: Malaclemys terrapin pileata; assembly: GCF_027887155.1. Lineage (NCBI taxonomy): Eukaryota > Metazoa > Chordata > Testudines > Emydidae > Malaclemys > Malaclemys terrapin. Next base: position 92,665,783 of record NC_071506.1, on the reverse strand, counting down.
TAGGAATAGAACACAGCTCTTAATTGATTCAGCCACAAAACCAAAGATCAGGACAGTATCTCAGCTGGCATAAATTGGTGTAGCTCCAATGATGTCACCAAAACTATGGCAATGTATGATTTAGGATTTGGTCCCATACTCTTAGGCCCAAGAAGCATCAGACTGAGTTCATATGACTGCTTAAACACATGGTTCTCCTTGAACCTTTGCACAGTATTTTGTCACACCTCCATTTTTTCTGATTACCATTTCTTTCTGTATGGGTATTGAGGAGCAACCAAACAGTGTGTTACCCTGAGGGAACCTAGCTTTGCACACGTTGTTGTCAGTTTTTCTGGAATATGATTCACAAACAGAAAAAACCCATCCCAGGCTGCTTTTTTTCACTCGTATCTAAAACAAAGTGAAAATGGATTCACTCAAACCAAGCTCCGAATGAGTATTTGTTTGTGAGAACTTGGAGACCAATCATATGACTTAGGAGAGTGAATGATGTGACATCATTGTGATATTTGGTTGGTTGTTCCTTTTAAACTTGTACAAATAATCTGAGTGACTCTGAATATTCTCAATACCTCTGGATTCATGTGCAACTAGATTCTGAACTGGGTATTATTCCATCTCTAGTAAAGTTGAAAAACAAAATGGTGATGGCAAAATAATCTTGTTGAAGAGATTATGGGCTAGATTCAGATCTCACATAGGCTGGTGTATATGTGGAGTAACTAGATTTACACTCATTTAAATGAAATCAGGATCTTACCCCTTCAGTATTGTCTACCTGCTGCTGGGAAAAACAAGAAGTTTAGTGAAACAACAATACAATCCTCTTCTTGAAAGTCAATGATATCACTTCAACAAAAAGGAAGTTAATGTTTGTGCTCTGTAAGAGGAAAAATGCTAATGTTTTATTTTTTCTACTGAAGCTAAGATTAATTCTTAGTGTTTTATATTCACATGCAGAAATATATATGTACACACATTCACACACAAGCACACAGAGTATATATAGTTACAACTTGTGTCTAAGTGAGGTAATTTACAAGACTATGATCTGGAAGCTGAACTGAACATGAAATCTGGAGGAGTCATAAAGCAACATGGTTTTGCTGATTAAAACTTGAATTTGATTTTATTTTGTATTCATTTTTGCATTTGACTGTTTTTATGGTGATTAATTTGTGCAATTTTTATTATATTAACTTTAGGCCTTGAATGAATATTTCACTTGCAATTGACATTGATCTATTGAATATCACAAGTTGTATGTATTACTGTATTTAATTCATCATTCTATTTTGTTTTCAGGGTTGCGGGGCAGCACTGCTTAGCAGTATAAGCAAAGAACTGGGAGTCAGGAGGCATAAGGCTATACATACCTCTACAATTAACTCACTGTGTGGCCTTGGGCAAGTCACAGTCTTTCTTCATCTCAAATTCCTCATCTGCATGGGATTATATTTACACATCTTTATTAGGTGCTTTGAAATCTGTGGATGAATAGTGCTTTATGAGCCTAATTTAGCTCTAATATAAAAATTCACAGCTTCTGTTTACTTCAGTGAGAGGTCTGCTACTTACTTCCCAGCAGTATTTAGTCTCATGAATATTAAGTATTAATAACAATATTCATTAGCATATATGAGTTTGAAGGGTTGGCAGCTCAGGATTGTGATTTTACACTTTAGAGAAGTATAAAGTTGGTCTTGTGGTCCAGTATAAGGCACTGGATTGGGCCTCAGGTGATCTGGACTCAATTTGCATTTTTATCACAGACCTCCTTTGTGATCCTATGCTAGTCCCGCAATCTCTCGGTGTGGGACTGTAGCCTTTATGTTTAAATGTTCTCAATTAATATTAAGTTGTTAAAGATAAGGGTGCAATAAATCCAACTTAGTTTTCAGGTTTGAGCCTCGAGGTCAGTTGCAGAACGTTTATTTAGTAGAGGACCACTACGGGACACTTTGAATGAAACCACTAAATGTTATTAAAAAGGAAAACAAATGATTAGTTAAGCAAACAGGAATGAAATTGCTGCTTACACAAATGTTACTATTATTCTCACACTCAAAGATGAAATGGTGTAACAGTGGGTGATCAGTCCACTGGCAACAGAGTGAAGTACAGTCTTATAATCCTGGAACCTAACAGTACACTTTGAATATTAATTGGTGATCTCTTCCAATTTAGCAATGCTTACTCCTTTTATTTTCCATTATAATACTAATTGACATTGAACTGTCCTTTACTATAATTATAATTCCACCACCTTCTTATTGGCTCTTTACATTACACATTATTTAAATTAACATCTGCATCAATTTCCTTCCCACACTGTCAATACGGGTGACATTTTAATAAAACATTTGCAATTCTCAAAAACACTTATTAAAAACTTTGCTCAAGCCAGTTAGAGCATAAACATAATGGTAATATAAGCCTGGGTCATGTGCTTGTCTTCCTATAACACTTTGGGTTTATCTACACTTACAGTGCTGCAGCTGTGCCTCTGTAGCACTTCAGTGAAGATGACAGAGCTTCTCCCATTGTCATAGTTAACCCACCTCCACGAGAGGCAGTAGCTATGTCAATGAGAGAAGCCCTCCGATCAACACAGTGATGTCTATCCTGGGGATTAGGTCGTCATAACTGCATTGCTCATGAGTGTGGATTTTTACATCCCTGAATGAAGCAGTTATGCCCATGTAAGTTTGTGGCCTTAGTGAAGACACTACCTACAGTGATGGGATAGCATCTCCTGTAGACATAGGTACTTCACCTGTCTGAGGGGTGGGGATAATACCTTTTAGACTTTGCTTGTCTTGTCTATTGTTGACCCATGACCATGTCATACCTTTGTAACAACCCTATTGGGCTATAATATTGATAGGTTTTAATTTCTATTAACTTGAAAAATTCTGAAGGCATGTAGGAGGACACAAATAACTGGGTTGTTGGGCTTTGCTATGATATAAAGCCTGTTTTATTACTGTGATAAGCTTATGCTAAGATTTGACTTTAGATGAACCAAACAAGCTCAAGGTCTTAAACATAAGCATGAATTATGCCTTCTCATTCCATGTGACAAATAAGTGACCACAGAAAGACAGGTATATGGCAAGCTTGTAAAAGTTATTTGAAACAGGGGGACAGTTTGGAGACTTTTGCAATATTTTGCAATTTATTTGATAGGGCAGTGGTTTTCAACTTTTTTTCATTTGCAGATGATGACAGGCAAAACATTTGAATTGAGGTGCAGATCCCTTTGGAAATCTTGGATGTAGTCTGTGGACCCCAAGAGATCTGCAGACCACAGGTTGAAAACCCCTGTGCTTGGAAATTATACTGTATTGGTAGATATAATCTATTAAGAAACTGATTGACTCTCATGCTTAGGTTAATGATCAGAAACATTAATATGGGCACTCGCAATGCCATGTATGGAGAAGGGTAGGTACAAATCTTGTTATTGTCACAGAATATTAGCAAATATGGTTGTGCATCTCAGGAATTAAATAAAGGAGGGGGTATAAACAATCTAAATTTTGGGGTCCTGAGGGTCTTGAAATGGTGTCAAATAGTTTGCGACCTGCTTTCTGATGCCCCCCACTCACTGATTTCTTCTACTGTGTTGTCCCTAAGCCTTAGGAGTATGCCTACATGCCTGAAATCCTAAGAGCTATCTCTGTGTATGTAGCTTTAGGTTGTTTGACTATATTAATGAGTGGACTCATTTGGATGCTAAGTAAAGCTTGTACTTCTTTTTATCATTTCTATTGTATGGCTCATCAATCCCAATCAGTCAATCAATTGATTCCAATTACAAGAATTACAAAGATCTTCTGAATTGCCATCTAAGGGGAAGGGACCAGTGTTAAAAAATAATAACTCTGTTATATATACTTGCAATAATTGGTTAGGCTACAGTATTGACGTAAACTCTATTGAGTATACATTGAGCATGTACAGCAACTAGCACAATAGGGCCTCTAGGAACTACTGTAAATAGAAATAATACCTCACTCTTACATAGCACTTTTCATCAGTACATCTTAACACATGTTATATAAAGGAAGGTAAGTCATTATTCCCATTTTACAGATGGGGAAACCGAGGCACCGAAAGATGATGTGACTTGCCAAAGGTCACCCAGCAGGTCTCCTGAGTCCCATACAGTGCTCCAACCACTAGGTCACATTACCTTTCCAACTCATAAAAAGCTTGTAATTTTGTTTTGTTTTGGGGGGGGGGAAAGGGGTTATTGGTTCGCCCATTTGCTTTGAAGTTGTGTTGTGTAGTTAATAGTTACTAATGTATAATTAATTGTGTTATCACTATGTGTTGGTGTTTTTCCTCTTTATTTTTTTTTTCCTAATGCTTATAAAATGGACAAGATTGACAACACTTGAAAATGAAATCTGCTTAACCGCAGAACAAGGATAACATGGAGAGCAAAAGATCATTGTTTCTCAGGTCTGTTCAGGTGTGATAATTTCTGAAGGGTAATTTGGTCTCCAAACTCTTGACTTCTCTGCTAAACCTGCTGTTAAGGGTGCTAATTGGCAATATTTGTGTTGGTGGTTGGTTTGATGTAGATGCCTGGCCCATTAACAGCAAATAGAGGAGTAGCAGGGTGTTCTGCCTCTCTAACAAAGGTTAGTTTAACAAAGCTCTGCTTAAAACAAAAGTGCAGCAAATTGGCAAATGGATATCCACCTTAGGAGTTCTTGGGCGGCAGCGCTTTAATGTGGCTTGTGTGGTCGTGACAAAGCGCTGGGAGAGAGCTCTCCCAGTGCTTTAAAAAACCCACCTCCATGAGGGGTGTAGCTACCAGCACTGTCTACACTGGTGCTTTACAGCACTGAAACTTGCTGTGCTCGGGGGGGTTATTTTTTCACACCCCTGAGGAGAAAGTTGCAGTGTTGTAAATTGCCAGTGTAGACAAGCCCTTACTTTGGGGTGGGAGCGGGAATGGAAGTAGGAGATGGGTAGTGGACACACGACTAGTGAGCGATAAGGACTTTTAGTACAAGAGCTTTTTTTTTGTTTGTTTTAGTGGGGCATCTGGTTGTGGTTCTTCACAGAGAAATAAATACATTTTATTTTTATTTCTTCATCCCGATTTTTCTGAAGCACATTTATTTGTATAAAGTCACCCAGCTGATGATAAGCAAATGACTGTTGGTTATATCTCAATTAATGGCCTTGAATTTGGACTCTGTAACCCATTTCCTATCCTCTAAACTCTACAATCCCCTTCTCCCCCCTCCCTTTTTTTTTTTTTTTTAAATGCTTAGAGCTAATGCACTTTTCGTTCCTCACAATGTAGGGGATATCTTGGTGGTCTAGATTTTGACAACTTCTTTTCTTGACATTATATCTATAACCTAACTCTTTCTGCATGCAATATACACCTTAACTATCAGACAACATTCCACTGAGACTGTCTTATAGAAAGCTGTGTATCCTGTCTACTGAACTTATGACATAAATAAAAATACAAACTTGTTTATGTCATAAAGAGCAGAAGGATTCCCATCTGAGTGATTTCATCCTAATATAGGTTATGGTAGCCATAAGGGAATCAGGAGTAAGAGGAAGAAAAGAAGAAGAAGAGAAATAAATCACTAAAAATAAGATTTTTTTTTTTTTTTTACAAAAAGCTATGTGTGTCTTGTAAGAGGAGCTTGTTTCTCCTCAGATGGAAGAGGAATAGCAATATACTAGCTCTGATTTCATGCTGGATAATCACAAACCTATCTTTTTTTTAGGCAAGTTCAGTACTAACTTGTGCAGAAAGTGATACTGTCACATAGAAAGATGATCAGGGAGAAAAAAAAAACTGATAGCCCTTCAGTAATCTACAAAAAGATGAAAGTTTAGGAAAAAATACACTTTTGTTCATTGGGCAATGACTAGTTTTACTAATGAAAGAAGCCCATCTTTTCCTGTTCCATATGCCCACCTTTTAACTACTTGCTGAATTTTGGCCAAGAACATCCCCTTCCATAGTAAAAACCTAGGAGAAATATAGTTATAAGCGTGTGTGATGGAGAAATCTTTTCAAGGATCCCCCTGCAGAGCATCTACCCTGTTATTCTTGTAGGCAGAGGCAGGGTTTGCCTCAAGTAGAATAGGCTGTGGCAGTCCCCAGGGATCCAGAGGAGGCTAACACCATTTGTTTTCTAGAAGCCATTCACTCTGTTCTCCCATTTCTGACAGTAGAAATCACCTGAAGCTCCACATTTTGAGTTGCCACTATGACATGATTATAGGATACTGTGCTACACGTACTGCTTTACATACACATTATATTATGTGAAATCTTTATGGAATACCAAGCATTGAGACTGAGGACCAGAAGGAATGCATTTGTTAAAATATTACATCCCAGGTAAAAACTACAATGGCAAATTCTTACCTTATAGTAACTACCCAGACTTCGCTATTAGAATATATTCCACAAGAGAAATAGTCAACTCACACTAGCATGTATTTTGCACAGCGTTTAGAAGAAGGCTCTTTTGCCATTTTACAATGTGAAAATGCATATTTCAATCAAATGGGTAAATGTAAATAACCCTTGGAAAGAGCAATGCAAATTATGGAAGATTACCTGGTGTAAATTTGTACATATCCTATGGTCTTAGTGGCACAAGATCCTTCAAAACAGAGTTTTGTGGTGTGTGACCTGGTGAAAATTATTGTGGAAGCAATATATGTAACAATGATTTTAAAATATAATGCTTAGGAGTTATCCAGAGTTTCTGATATTGCTATAATTTAAGAACATTTTTAAAAAATCACTTGGACATTTAAAATATATATGGTACTTTAAAATTCCTCTGTATTGCTGTTTTCTAGATGCCAGCAGCATCCTCCTTTTAAAAAAAGGGGGCACTTTTGCCCCACCCAGCGGCCACCACCTAAATTGTCAGCTTTGCTTGTCTTTAAAGTAGTCCCCATGATATGCTGGATGGATATGTGACTGAAAACTGAACAAAGGCAGCAGCTGTCCCCTGTTGCTAACATTAGTATATTAGGCTATCATCATCAATGACACTGCCATCTGTAATGTGCTCTGGGGCAAACACAGAGAGTGCCAGCAGCTTCAGCACCACCGGCAGATGCTTCATCATGCAAGGAGATATATGAAACCAGACTATGCTATACATGAATCCAAACAATTGGGAAAAGGAGGAAGGGAAGGAGGGAGGGAGAGGGCAGGCAGGAAATAGCAGTCCATACTCCTCACTATTAATATAGCACTGTAGAAGAAAAAAGCACTGATTATTAAAAATAACCTAGCCACTCTTAAGGAGTAGCAGGGTTAAACAGGACCCTTAATTTTAATTCATTTTACTAATAAATCTGAATGACTGGACTTTCCCCTCCTCTTTTCTTTCTTTTTTTTCTCTTTGATCTCTTCCCTACTCTCCCATACAATTCACAGAAATTGTTTACAAGTAAAACTAATAAGTAGTGGTTCTTTTCCTGAAATTCCAGTGCTCTCTTAATTCTCTTCTTCCCAAAATGCTGACTCTTCATGTGCAATCTCACCATACTCTCTCTGACACAAGGTTAGTGTCCTTCTCTAACATTAGGATCCAGAGAAAATAGTATTCATTTTTTGGTTGCTGGCTTCACCTCTGCAGGGACAAGTTCAGAACAGCTCTAAGTCCCTTTAACAAACAAATAGGAAGGGAATAAGGGTCCAATTGTATTTGTTTAGTGTAATATTATTATATACACATTTTATAGAAAGACACAAAATGGATTTGGTTGTATTAGAATGTAGTTACATAGATTATATATATGAAGGCACAGCACTGTTTCTCACATTTGGTAACATGTAATCCATTATGTTTTGCTTATATTGTATAGAATTTATTTGCTTATAGTGTGTAGTGTCCTACATGGATGTCTTCCATGTAGGGTTGGGGCAGTGCAAAGTCTACCAAATACATCCTTAGTAGAGAAGTCCATCTATGTGGACAGCATCTCAGCTGATCTCCACAAGGTCCTTGGTGTAAGTGATAGAAGATCTACCTTTTAGTGATGGCTCTTTTGTATTTCATTTGTTCTCTGTTTTGGCACCTAAAAAGCCACCTTGCACCATAGAGAACAGAGAAGCAGTGTAGATTATTCAGGGGTTGCATTGAATCTAATGCCTACAATTTATATTAGATTATAAATAATTATTTTCACCATTTCTCTCAATATAGTTTCAATTATTCTTCAAATATGGTTAGTTACCATTGTACATTTCTCAGGTAAAAATGATCCAATTCATACAAAACCATTCCTCTAAATAATTTCTACTAAGTATATTTGTAGAACTCCTGCATCCACAGGAATTACAATATAAAACATCAAATTATAAAATAAAAAAATGTATAATGCTCATAGGTTATATGTTTAGTTTATCTTTTATTAATTAAAATCCAGTTCTTCAGCTTAAATAAAATGATATAGACTCATCAGAAATTGTACAGTTTAATAGAGTTAAGAGTATAAATGGGAGAGCCAAGACCTTCGAACCCAAAGAAATCTAAAGATCATGGGAAATTATTTTCCTTTTTCCTTAAAGAGCCATTCTATGGAACACAAGAAAGTAAAATGGTTGGTCCGTGATCAGAATTTCCCACCTCTCTCTCAGCTCAAAGACTCCATTTGGGAATCATCTTTAAAGAGTGAAACTCTTTCAAGAATTACATATTGCCAAATGTGAGAAATAGTGTTGTGCCTTCATATACATAATCTAGGTACCTAAACTCTACAGGGAACTAAAATAATTTTGTGTCTTTATATAAAATGTATATATATGAGAACCTTAGCACAATTTTGTCTGTTTCTCAAACTGGTTCTACTGTATGTTTGCAGTGATATGATTCTCAAATTATTGGAGGGTTGATATTAAAAATGCATTTACTCATCATGAGGGATAAGGTGTCACTTGAACTGTCATCTTCCTCAAAAATAGAGGTAGAGGTTTTAAAATGAATTACTTGAGTTGCACAACTAGCTTTCAGTTGACTAGGACCACGTTTGCAATGGTGGGCTGTTCCAATAATGTATCTTCAATGCATAGCTGTAGACTGAAGCATCTCAAGTTGTATATATTACAGTCACCATTAGTCCTATTGTTTTAGAGCATTTGCATAGCTAAATTTAGGGGAAGGATTAACAAACCTTACATTTAAGTTGTCTAATGTTGTCCATTATAAAAATGCTTCTGGTCACTTTTTTAGAAGCTCTAGCACCTCCAGGTTTTGCAGCAGGAACTTTGAAATTTGGCAAGGAAATAGACATGGGATAAAAGAGGTGATTTTTGTTATAACCCTAAAAACCCTAAAAAGCCAAGTTATAAACTGTCAAAAATTTCCATTTCTTTTCTCTGTGTTCTTCAGTAAATCTTGCTAGAGATAACAGCTAAAATCCTCAAACATGTCATGAGAACAGAGCATGCACCATCTTGGCATCTTGCTTCATGTGTCATACTTAGCTGAACCTCTAGCATAGAGACAGACAAAATGGATCCTTCTTGTCCTGTCAGTGCCTATTGAAATACCTTTTGGTACAGAGAGGAGTGAGACCATTATCTAGACCATCAGTTCTAGACTTACTTGTAATGATGACTTAATAATCCTGTGTCTTTTGCATATGATTTTGTTCAGCAAGACCTCAACCCTGATAGAGTTTACATAACATGGAAATAGAACATACATTGCTAATATGCATAAAACTTAGCCCATAATGATAGCATCTTTCAGAGAGAATCGGCCAAATATAAATACCTAGCCGTTTAGTATACTGTTTCATTGTATTATACAGATATCAACACATTACAGACCTACCTACATGAATATTACAACTGCTCAGGAATTTTGTGACAAAACATTTTTTTAAAAGTTGATTAATCAAAAATGAACCTTTTTTCAGGAAAAGGCCAGTGTGGCAGAATTTCTCAACTCAAAAAGAAAAAAGAAAAAAAGTTTTAAAATTTTCTAAATGAAAAAAATCAGGTTTTTTGGCTTGAAATAACTTTTTGTTTGGAAGCAGTATAGATTATTATTATAATAATAAAATTAATTATAATACTAAAAATAAAAAAGATCAAAATTAAAAAAAATATTTTGAAGTTAACCATTTTGATTGATTTGAACTGAATTTTTTCCTAATTTTGATTCATTTCCAAAATCTCATTTTTTTTTTGCACCAGACATGAAAACTGTTTCCTACCCAGCTCTATCTACTATATATACATACATACCCATTCTTTTTTTCCACCCAATGGATCCTGGCAAACAGCTGCTAGGACATTTTACCACATACAGTACACTCCTTTCCTTCACTGAATCCCTCCACAATATATGCAAAATACCTTTAATATGTACTCAGTGGGGATGTGGCTATTGAAATGTTTTCACTTACACTGAAGGTTTTGTAAACCATTGTTTGTATTTCATTATGTAGCAAAGTGTTCTTTGCTAAATTTTTGTAAGCATCTGACATTTCTGTTTTCTTCTTTAAAAAATGTTCCCAAACAGTTAAACTAGTTCAAGTTATTCTAAACCACATTTGTCCAGGGCAAGTTTCAGGGGATTTGTCAATTTTAATTAGAAATGGCACAATGACTGTGCACAATGTAGCAGATTATCAGGGCTACTTGTTAAATTATTAAAGGCTGGCTAAGCTTCAGAATGAAGTTAGTGTCCAAATTAGCAAATTTGATAGTTTATACTCACAAAAATAATTGCTTTTCTCTTCCTCCTTTTGTAGACTGTGTTTTTTATCTGAGAAAAATACCAAGCCTGTACATCTCCGGCTAATTTCTGTGAATGAGGTTTGATTTCATAACAATACAACTGAGTGAAATGCTATGCCCTTTTATATGCCTCTTTATCTGGTTTTGATGTTTCTTTCTTTTACATTATATTCATAATATTCCCTTTGCTGCAGTATAGCATGCTTTTACCTCAGAAGGTCATATATTGTGGAATCCTAAAAGCCAATGTTGAACTAAAGAAAAACAGCTCTTGCCTGTGTATCCAACAGACAGCACAAAAATCTCATGGAAGCCATATGTGTAGAAATAAAGACAAATACATTCTAATACACAGTTTCTTAAAGTGTGGTGCATTAGCCACCAGTCATCTACATAACACTTGTTGATGGTTAGCAGAGAGATGGCTACAGATATGGCATTGGTCTTTCTTTTTATTTACAGATGCTATCTTACTTTAAAAGAAAACTAAGCATACTTTAGAGAGGAAGAATGGTTCAGTAGTTAGGACATAGTCTGGGACCAGGAGCACCGGCAGCCTTTTTGGCACCCTATGTGGCAGAAGGCCCTGCCCCAAAAATCGCACCCCCGACAGAGGCGGCAAAAGGTCCCGCCCCCGAAATACTGCTGACGACTGCGGTGGTTGGATGTTCGGTCGCCGCCCCCCAAATGTCAGCACCCTAGGTGACCGCCTAGGTCGCCTAACGGGTTGCGCCGGTCCTGCCTGGGACTTGGGATACTCGGGTTGAAGTCCCTGCTTTGGCACAAACTTTCTGGGTGAACTTGGGCAAATCACTTAGTCTCTCTGTGCCTCAGTTTGCTATCAGTGAAATAATGGTGGATAATAGTACTTCCCTGCCTCATAGCTGTGTGAGCATAAATGCACTAAAAACAGCTGAGGCACTCAGATGTTACAGTAATAACAGTCATGTAACTATCTGAGAGGAAAGTATTTAATATATCTATCATTATTTCCCCATGCAAGCAAGGGAAGTAGTTGCCACAAGGATGTTCTGCATTTGTGAATGGGAGGGGATGTGGTATACACAATTAGTAATGTGTGGGAGATAGCCCATGAGACAAAATCCTCTTTAAAATGTGGTCCAGACTGATAAAAGTTTGAGAACTGCTTTTCTAGGTGTAGGCTTTACGTGTCCTCTTATTTACTCAATACATATACACAAACACTTTCACTTTTAAAAGAAAGTCCACCTCCAGTAAATGATTGGAAGCTAGTTTGGTCAGAAGTAGCTTTCAAGGTGTTGTGGATGATTACATTTCATCTTGTACTCATTCATTTAATCTTCTTTACCTCTAAACCAAGGGTCTTCCTGAACACATAATTATATGCCTCATATGCCCAGTAGACCTTGCATTATATTTTTTATTTCCAATACATTTTCTAATGTCTACCCACACTGAACCAATCCCATATTCTGAAGTAGAAACAGTTAAGATAATGAACATCTATCACTCTATGTGACAGGCCAGAGGAAAACACCTACTCAAACACCCACCCTCCTATATGAAACAGTTTTAGGGATGTGACAAGAACAGAAGTCAAGATTCAATTCCCATGTCATTATGTGTCCAGCCCACCCACTTTGTTAATTAGCTGATCTATACTGGGGGGGAACAATAAACACAACCTGAAAATTTGTCAGGACTGATACACTATGGACACATCTCCACTCTTTGCAATAATGTAATCACTTCACATCTATCACCTGGTCAGCGACCAGGTGGTTTGCTGACATCAAGTGGTTTCATTTTAGAGGTGATTTACTGGAAACTATATTCACCCAAGTTTATTTTTATCACCTGAAGCACTGTGATGATCATGATGATAGCAGCAAAACAGCACCATCTTCACCAATGTATTCTGGTTAGAATTAAAGCCTTCTAAAGAGTACGACCCAATTAAACAATAAACCTTTACAACAATTCATTTCATTAGCATGACATCCATCCCTAAAGACTCCAATTTGTAATGAAATCTTTGCCCAATACTCCACCTTAGGAAGCAGTATGTCTGTTAGGAGTATATCAAAATAATTGTAAAACAATTAAGTATGGTTTTTAAATCTGTTAGTTGAATGTATAAAATAAAGGAACAGGAACTAGATTCACTGGCATAACTACTCCAGTGGTACAGAACAGTATCTTATTTTAAGTGGCTGGTAAAGCCAAGTTTCTGGTTGCTCTGCATCACTGCATGGTGCAAAGGAGCCAGAGGGAAGTGGTGAATCTGGCCCTAGCTCTTTATAAAAAAATTATTTATTTATTTATTTTAAGTTCATAAATTTAAAAGGTTGCAATGTACAGTGTAGTTCAGAAATTATGAAGCTCAGTGATCACTTTCATTTAAAACATGGACCTTGTCTGTGTTTGTCAGGTTTTGTTTTTTCATGAAAGGCTGCATGCTTTATTTGAAAACAACATATTTTATTGAACACAAAAATGTAGAGATCATGCCCAGCATAAAGAGAGGATTTTTCCTTTACAAAGAAGGTCTTTCTATTGGCTTATTTGGAGAATTGAATAAAACCCTTTGAGTACCCTTAATACGAATTCCAGGAGCTTGTTTATTCATATTTTTATTGAATGAAATATACTGAGGTCAATACTCAAGAAAGATTTATTTCAGATCATCATTTCAGAGTGAGTTCATGTACATGCGCTGGACAATGTGTTTTTTATTTCCTCGGTGCAGTCTCCAAAATTGTATTGACAATAAGCCACTTTTGTGAATGTTTTGCTCTGAAAATAATCAAAGAATTTCTATGTTGTGCACACATTCTTCCACTGAATATTTATATTTGCCTTGAAGAGTGCAGTCTGCAATAAAGAGGGTTTCATTATGCAATGGATTTGACCTTACAGAGGCTTGACTGCTATGCAAAACACTGAGCATCCTCTATTGTTCATCTTCCCCCTCAAGGTGGTCTCTAGCGATGCATCTAGGAAACATATCTTATACCCTTCCTAGATAAGAATGCGTCATCTCCAAATTGATTCTATATCCTGATCACTGACATATTGTCAGTATAGACTAATTTGTACAGATGTGGATGTGTTGTAACATAGTTAATATTCTGTTCCAAATTAAAGTTAATCCCAATCTCAATTTTCTGAATAGTTTGTTAGTTATACTACAGAATGGGCATTGTTAAATGAAGCATCTGATTTCTCAGCAATGTTGCAGGCTGTGTGGGTGTTGTGCATAGGTCATGACATGGAAGTCAGATTATTCTCTCTAAAATCATCATGTCTATCTATACTTGGGGTTGTCAGAAAAAGTGAAGGTAAGGAAAAAGGGAACATAAACACCATAATACAGTTTTCGATTATGTTGATTTTTTTCCAAGTTAAAACGTTAATGAATTTAGAAACTTAATGGATCATTTTGGTCTGTATGTGACGTTGAGAAAACAGTATTTGCTTCTATCAGCCTACCAACAACTCACTTTTTACATGTAGAAAGTGCGCACTGGGCTTACATAAACATACTGTGTAACATACAACATCTAATTTATTCAGTAAATAAAATGGAGCTATTGCCATATAAAAAGTCCATATTTATACATTGTTACTACACAATGGCATCTGAGATACCAAAGATTATCCTCCAATTAGCATAGGAAGTAAGGGTCTGATCCATGCAAAACAATGGAAGAATTTCATTTTGTTAATGGCTTTAGATCAGGCCTATATGCAGGATCTCAGACTCTACTGTGTGGCTAAATATTTATTTAGATTTCTAAATGGAAATATCACATTCCAAGTTTGTAATGCAGAAGTCCAATCATGCGATCAGAGCCACAATTAAACAACTCTTCCATTCCATTTGAGAGCCCTGTTCTCCTTAATTTGCACACTCACCCTTCCAAAATATCCATGAAAACACATGTCTTTTTGCAATATTCTCAGAGAAATAATTTAGGCTCTTTCAGACCAAGCAGCAGAGTGAATTCCAGTGTCAAAGTTGCTGCCAGCAGCCCCACCTGATTAAACTGAAGATGCTCTACCTCTACTGATCACAATTATGGCACTATCTCATGGGGGAAGGTGGTCTTTCAAGCAGATAACTTATAGACCATTAAGGGCATAAGAGGTCAAAACTGATACCATATATTCCACTGGAAATAATCAATTCAGAACAATCAGACATGCAGCACTGATATAATATGCTCTAGGTGAGATGCACCATTTAGTACAGTGTTTCCCAAACTTGGGACGCCGCTTATTTAGGGAAAGCCCCTGGCGGGCCGGGCCGGTTTGTTTACCTGTCGTGTCCGCAGGTCTGGCTGATCGCAGCTCCCACTGGCCGCGGTTTGCTGCTCCAGGCCAATGGGAGCTGCGGGAAGCGGCGCAGGCAGAGGGCCGTACTGGCCCCCACTTCCAGCAGCTCCCATTTGCCTGGAGCAGCGAACCGTGGCCAGTGGGAGCCGTGATCGGCCGGACCTGTGGATGCGGCAGGTAAACAAACCAGCCCGACCCGCCAGGGGCTTTCCCTAAACAAGCGGTGACCCAAGTTTGGGAAACACTGATTTAGTCGACAAGTAACTATATTGTGTACCCATTTAAGATTCTAAGTGAATTTAAGGTGCAGCTGTATGTAAAGCACATTGCAATCATCTAATTTTGAAGTGGCAAGGGCAAGAATGATGCTTCACATGGACTCACAGACTTTAAGATCAGGAGGACCCATTGTGATCATCTAGTCTGACAGCCTGCACATTGCAGGCCACAGAACCTCACCCACCCACTCCTGTATTAGACCCTAATCTCTGAGTGAGTTACTGGAGTCCTCAAATCATGGTTTAAAGATTTCAAGTTACAGAAAATTCACCATTTACACTAGCTTAAACTTGAAAGTGACCCAGGCCCCATCTGATAGCAAAGCCATATCATTCTGGCTGGGCATGGACAAAAAATGCAGTTCTAGCCATGAGCCATTACTTGATCACATAAGAGCGGATTTTTATTTAACTTTATCCCCGAAGTGCGAACTCTAACAACAAACAATAGAAGGCACCCTCCACCGAGTGCACTACTACTGCACTCAAATATCACAGTAATGGGCGTAGCATGTGACTATAAATAAAACAACATGTCTCCTAACCTTTTTGCTTGTGTCCCCCAAACAACCATTATCACTTGCATTTTATCTGGATTGAATTGCATCCTCTTAGCCCCAAAACTGAAAGTGCAAAATCAGATGCCATTAATAAATAAATAGATAGTTATTTAATATGAAATAAAATGCAAAATATTATATTACAAACACATTTAAATAATGTTAGAATATGTATTATGTAAAAGAACTGGGCAAATAATGAAAAACATCATTTGTAGAATATTTTATTCAGTCTTTCTTATTTGTGTCCATTTATTCTTTGCGTAGAGACTGTCCGATTTGGCCAGTGTACATGGCAGAGAGGCATTGCTGGCACATGATGGCACATATCTCTGTACAGATATGGCCAGATCGGACCCTTTGTACACAAAAGAATAAATGGACACAAATCTGACATCAGGAATTATAACATTCAAAAACCAGTAGGAGACCACTTCAGTCTCCCTGGTCACTCAATAACAGACCTAAAAGTGGCAATTCTTCAACAAAAAAACTTCAAAAAAAGACTCCAATGTGAAACTGCAATTAATTTGCAAACTCGACCCCATTAGATTAGGCCTGAATAAAGACTGGGAGTGGTTGGGTCATTACAAAACCTAAACCTAATTTCCCCAATACTAATTTCCCCCTACTGTTACTGACACCTTCTTGTCAACTGTCTGAAATGGGCCACTCTTCCATTACCACTTCAAAAGTTATTTTTCGTCCCTTGGTATCCTGCTGTCAATTGAATTGTCTCATTAGACTGACCTCATACTTGGTAAGGCAAATTACGTCTTTTCATGTATTTATACCTGCTCCTGTATTTTCCACTCCATGCATCTGATGAAGTGGGTTCTAGCCCATGAAAGCTTATGCCCAAATAAATTTGTTAGTCTTTAAGGTGCCATAATGACTCCTTGTTGTTTTCGCTGATACAGACTAACACGGCTACCACTCTGAATGCTGTCTGATAGTTGCCATAAAAAGTCAGCATTTGCCAAGAGATATACCATACAGAAACTGCAGAGGGTGTGCTTTGAGGAAGCCTGCATTGCTTCTACCCAGGCCACGTCCACTCTGTGGCTAAATAGAGAAAAATTCAAAGTAGCCATTTTCTCATGATTTTGGAATACTGCCAATTCTTATTAAAATGCAGAATTTCCCTGTGCATGCATCCTAAACACGAAACGCATAAGAAATTGTAATCTGATAATTTTTGTCTTTGAGGGGCACTATGAACAGACATTTAGAGAAATGTAGAATTAAAAAAAATAACTCATCCAAAACTGACGATAGGTTTCCCCATATTTCTAAAGAGTGATATTGTACAGAGAACAAAAAGAAGAAACATCTGTTTCCTTAAAACAAGGATTTTCAGGAATTCGGGTGTTTTTCTTTCAATTTTCTATCCTGTAAAAGTACATTTAAAAATATGAATCAAATCAATTTTAATTTTAGCCTTACTATGCCAGCTAAAGTAGTATGGCATTGGGGGAGACCTGGCTTTCTCCTTATCCTCTTCTCATGATCAGATCCTGAGCCCCAGGGAGCACTGCCCCCCCACATACTTTGTTATTGCCTCTCCTCCCCACAGGAATCCACTCTGTTTTCAGGTCCTCCATACATGAGAGAGCTTTATGTATGGAATTGCCATCTGCCCCTTACATTACTATTTTTATTATTTATACTTTGTATTATGGTAGGGCCTAGAAGTCCACATTACAGCATTCCAGAGTTTAGAGTTCAAACTTTAGAAAACATATTTTGTGGACACTCAAAGCCAAAAACAATAAAATCCATAAGTGACAAAAAAACATACAAAACAGAAATATCCATATGCAGAAGAGAAAAATAGAATAATCCCATCTCAATAACGGATACAAAGATTGATTATGAATATATAAAACCATTAACTAAAATCAAATCTATCTTCTGAAATTAATTATATTATACAATCTAATACAATACAAATTCTAGTGTATTTTAGAATAATCCACATTTGTAGTATATGTCCTCTGTTGTCCTTTTCATATTCACATTTGTGCACTACACAGTTTTGGACATTGGAGCAGCTGCTCTTATATGGATCCTTCATCTGGAAGAAAGAAATACCAAGCTTGTAACTTAGCAGCTGTGAATGGCCCGTAAAAATGGGATGAAGTTGCAGTTATTATATGCAGATTTTATTGTCTCATTTCTTCTAGCTGGGCAGTGTCCCAAAGGCAGGACACCCTCTGTTTCGCCTAAGAAGAAAGTAAATGAAAAGGACAAAAAGAGAATGTATTCCAAATGTGGAGTTCTGATGGAGCAGCCTTACAGACAAATTGAGAAAAAAAAAAGTTTTAAACACAGAAATCTGATAGAAGTAATTCTGAAAGATTGCTTCATATTAACAATTGTTATACTATCTTTTATGCGTGTATATGAGCCCACTCCTTGCTTACTCTTAGCTCCCAAGATTGGTATAGTCCACTGCTACTCTGTCCTAAATGGCTATGAGGCCCATCGAAAGATCTGAGGCCATTTTTAAAATGCCAGCCTTTAGCTTACTATTCTTCTTGGATGATTACTGGATTCTTGATGGATGGTGCTTCCACCATCCACCAAGTGATCAGATGATAACAGGAGTTCAAAGTCCCTATGACGTGTGGGAGAATTTTTATACTCTCAAGAAGTCAAAAGAAGAAGATAAATGTAGGGATGAAGGGTAAAAGAAAAGGCATGGATGTATGGAAGGTTATATATATATATATGGACAGTGAATCCCAAAACAAAATCAAACACTCCCTCTGTCAAATTGCTGCTTTTCAGCTAATCAGACATAATGCAAGAGAAAGAAATGAGTGCAACCCCAAAAGAGTGTGAGTCCCAAAGTATGAGGTAGGTCTTCTCTTGGGTACGTGGTGATGATGACACAAATATTCATCTCTCTGTGACCCTCCCTGTCTCAGGCTAGGTCTATACTACCCGCCTGAATCGGCGGGTAGAAATCGACCTCTCGGGGATCGATTTATCGCGTCCCGTTGGGACGCGACAATCAATCCCCGAATCGGCGCTCTTACTCCACCAGCGGAGGTGGTAGTAAGCGCCGCCGACAGAAAGCCGCAGAAGTCGATTTTGCCGCCGTCCTCACAACGGGGTAAGTCGGCTGCGATACGTCGAATTCAGCTACGCTATTCACGTAGCTGAATTTGCGTATCTTAAATCGACTCCCCCCTGTAGTGTAGATGGACCCTCAGAGTATGCTTTAACTGAATTCTTCAAACCAGCCACCCTAGACCCCTTTCCCACTGTGACAGATTATACCCCGGTGTCTACTCTTGTAATAATATTTGTATAAAGTACACCTTTGAAAACTCAGAATTTGCTAGTCATTATTGTCCTGGTAAAATATGTGTGGTAACATTGTATGTAAAGTTATAAGACTCTGCTACATGGTGTTACTAACACATGTTTCAAGTCTGGGGAGCAGCGAAACCAGTTCCTCAGAGACAAAGGGCATCCTCAGCGAGATGTAAATATTGTCAATGGGTCATTACCTGCTAAGTGGCCATTCTTTGGCAGGAAAGGGATCAGAGGAGAAAAATCTACATCTTAACAAAGAAACTTCATGGAGTTCCTCTCCACACAGACTGCTTATTGCCACGCTCCCAGCTGGAAATGCTTCTCAGAGGAAAGCAGGACTATAAAAAGAAGGGGCAAGACACCCCAATACACCATTCCTCCATGCTCTTTCTGTGTCCATCGATTCACTGCACCAGAAGGAACAAAGGAAGCAGTCAGTAAACAGAATAAGGGGTCCTGGCCTAAGAAGTTTGGCCAGTAAGACTGTTGGTATGTGGTGAGAAAATCTTTGCTTTGAATTTAACCTTGTTTGTTAAGTTAGGCATTAATTGTGTATTATCTTTATTTTTCTTGTAACCATTTCTGACTTTTATTCCTCAGTACTTGTATTCACTTAAAATCTCTCTCTGTGTAGTTAATAAACTTGTTTTATTGTTTTATGTCATTCAGTGTGTTTGAATTGAAGTGTTTGGGAAATTTCATTTATGATAACAGGATGTGTGCATATCATTTTGTGGAAGCAGAGAAAGAACTGACAGGAAGGGGATTGCAATGCATGACAGTTTGGTTATTCTCCGACATTTCTATTAATGAAATGACAGACATTATATGAATGTGTATGATCCAGGAGACAACTGGGCAGTACAGGAAATATATTTCTGGGGGGAAATCTAGGATCACCCTGCAGTATAACTAGGCAGCTGAATTTGCGTATCTTAAAGGTGTGGCTGGCTGCAGCATGCACACAAACATAGCTGGGAGTGACCTGAGTATTGGAGGCTGTTTGTGAGCAGTCCTCACTGGAGGCTGTGAATAATTTGAGCAAGAGTATTGTCAAGCTTGTTCCGTGTTAGGCCTAAAACTTAAGGAAGCCTCAAAGATCAAGCATAGCAACCAAAGCAAGTGTCGCAAATTCAGACTAGGAAATATTGAAGACTTGTGGACAGCTGCAAAAAGCAGGCTTTGCAAAATTACATACGGACCTGTGGTCAAGGTGTAAAGCAACCATGCACTTCTTTAGGCTGTTTCAAATGTTTTGTGTCTGACACATTAACCACAATTAGGACAACTGGCTGGATTCGCAGAAAATGAGCTGTATATCTGTGTATAAATCATAATTGCAAAGTAACCACAACTACCACAGTAAACATTTGGCCTAACCTGATTGGTTGACCTGCTTCAACACACGGTGGGCAGATGAGATAAAATGTGTAGAGCCTCAGGTCGGTTTGTGTGTGCATCTTGGTCTAAGAAGTTGTTCTCTTTGATTGGTCAGGCCCACACCCCCTGAACAGAAGCAACCTGAATTACACCGACTATCTGTACCCGCAAAGAGCGGTTGACTCTAGGGTAACGTATTCTCGGCAGGGTAATGTTTTGAAATTAAAAAGGTCTGGTTTCATGCAGTCTAAAGTAATGAAGTAAAGACGTCTGGGTTGCTCAAGCTAATTTGATCTCAAGTTGTGTTGGTACTACAGTATTACAAATGATAGTGTTAGGATAATTTGATCTCAAGTCATATCAATGCTGCAGTATTATAAATAATAGTCAAATCTTAATAGAAGTATTACATTGTTTAGGGATAGTTATAAGTTGCTGATATAATAGTTTTACTTATATTTGTGTCCACTGGTGGCAGGAACAGTACATGCAAAATTGGTAGTCAATAAGTAACAGTAGCTTTGCATGTACTTGGAGCTGCCTTCAGTATCACCTGTCATTTATATTCAATGCTAATAGTATGCGTTATAGTAGTAAGTAATTGATGCATAATACTATCCATATTTGTGCTTGTTTGCAATATAACTTGCCATTTATATTAATCTTTATTCAATGCTGGTCTCTATTTCTCCTTTTCTTATTCTGTCTGTGTTGCATTTATAGCCGTAAATCAGTAAAAACCTTTTTTGAGTAATAGTCAGTAGTCTTAGTTTTCTCTTATAGGGACACTGCTCAACCTCATTACATCTGTGTTGGATGGTGGGAAATAGCGATCACCCGGGGCCACATTGGGGTCCTGACGTGTGCCTCCTTCTTCCTTTATCTCCGCAGAGACTACAGCAGCAAAGCAGATTAAAGGGCACCCCAGGTTAGAAGGCAGGAGTGAAACAGCTACTCACTAGTTTGGATTGTATTAGGTATGTCACAGCCACCTAATTAAATATAACAAAAACAACGAGGAGTCTGGTGGCACTTTAAAAACTAACAGATTATTTGGGCATAAGCTTTTGTGGGTAAAAAATCCATGCATCTGAAGAAGTGGGGGTTTTTACCCATGAAAGCTTATGCCCAAATAATCTGTTAGTCTTTAAGGTGCCACTGGACTTCTCATTATTTTTGTGGATACAGACAAACACATCTACTCCTCTGATACTTGCTAACTAAATGTAGTACCACTGTATTCACAGTGGCTCTTGAAGTAAATAATAAAAAAAAGTCCTCATGGGGCTGAAACCATGGCCTTCCTTTGGGATCCAGAGCAAGGGGGTGGACCTAGCACAGGGGTCAGCAACCTTCAGCACACCTTCCCACGCTGATTCCTGCAGCTCCCATTGGCTGGGAATGGCGAACTGCGGCCACTGGGAGCTGCGGGGGGCCATGCCTGCAGACAGTCAACATAAACAAAATGTCTCGCAGCCAGCCAGCGGATTACCCTGATGAGCCGACCCCTGGCCTAGCTGATGAGACTGGAAGGCGGTGTTTTTCCTCAGATGAATCTCCAACAGCTTAGGTGTACCATTTATCCTCTCCTTTAGGTCCATGACTGGGCAGGCTGGCTGTCCTCTGCTTTCCAGCTTCGTGTTTGATGTTTGTGAGGATGTGCTATGGAGGTATCTGGATTCTCTCCCTACCAGATGCCTGCTCCTAAGTTATTCCTTTCTCTAGCAGAGCTGCTCTAGGGAGCAGCTAGCTTGGAAATTAATATTTTATCAAGCTGTGTGCTTTGAATCAGCTGAAATCTCACTGCGAGACAAGTAGGCTTGCCTTTTTCAAACTCACCTGTCTCGCCCAGACGAGGAAAGGCTCCCTTCTTTTCCTCTGAAAATGTACTTTTCAGGGCTCTTTATTCATGTCTGGCAGTCCCAGCCAGGTGCAGGTTCTGGATGTAGGATGTGGTTGTCCTGGTTGTCCTTCACTTCCTTGCCAACTAACTCTTCCTTCTTGTCTCTGACCAGGCTCTCAATGGCTGTGCAGTGTTATGTACCTGAGGGATTTTTGTTTTCCTAGAACATCATGCTAGGGTTCCTGATATAGGTTTTCAAGCAAGCAGGTTACTGTCAATTTCCCAATTTCTGCTTGTGGACTCCTGTGAGAGCTGTCTCTCTTAAACCCCCAGATCAACTGATCTCTCTAATCTATCTTTTCCCTTGGTTTCTTGTAGATTTTTTCTTCATTCTGGTTTCTTATTCTGTTTACAGATTTACACAGGTTAGACTCATGAACAGAGTATGGATCTGAGCATGCAATATTTATTCACATCTGTACTGACTTTTCTTGCTAACTCTTTGGAGTTACGGTTTCATGAGTCTACTTACTGAGGAATGCCAGGATATGATCTGCTGGATTTATTACAGTATATTCTTGCAGTCGCAGACACTATAATCATCATCATCATCAAAGCTTACTTGCATATCACATCAGTAGTCTCATTGTGTCTCTTTTTTGAATAAACAAAGCAAGATTTGGCCCAAGATTGAGATAGCTATTGCATTATAAATCACTGCTTTCAGTAGTTTATAAAGTGCCAAAATGTAACTCTGGACTTTTTGTAACTTGAAGGACACAAGTACAACTGTTTGGAAAATTATTTGTTTTCTTTAGAAAATATAGAGAAAAAATGTTGAAATTCTCTATTCTATATTTCAATTTGAAAAAAATGCAACTGTTTGTGCAACATGAGAGATGCAGCTGGGTGGGGAACCAGTCAATAGAGAATATAGGGTCATGAGGTGCCTGATCTACATCTGCTGAAAACATTGTTTTCCAGGTGTTCTTTTTTTGACAAAAAGTCAAACTTTTCTGTAGAGAGCAGACACCTCTGGCTAAAAAAACTATTTAGTCAAAAACCCATTGTTCAGTCAAAATGAAGTTTTGACAGAACATTTTGACCAGGTATTTGTGTACACAAGTTGTTTTCTTCTTATCCCCGTATATTGAGAACTTCATATCAGAGCCATGAATTAATTCGTTATTATGTTTATTTCTGCCTATTATTTATGTATATAGCATGTCCTTTCAAATATGTCGTTTAATATTGACAGAAAAGTAATAAAACAGAATAAAAGGGTGTAATTACTTCTGCTGCATGAATAATTAGCTGCACAATGCAATTAGGCAGGAGGGATAAGGACATTTTTTTAGACTAATTCAGAAGAGATCATACTTGGTAATCCTGAGAGGACTTCATTTTCTGTCAGAATTAATCGAGACACATAAAAAATCTCTCTGATCACACCAAAGAGAAAAGAAAACAATCCAAACATGTGAGACAAATAAACTACCCTTCATCAATCAATGTCAGACCTCAAGCAATTATTTTACCTAAAGCCTTTCCTACCCTGCAGTGAAACTTATTTCTTTTTTGCTTGCAAAATCATCATTAAAACACGCCACACTATTTTCTGTGGGGGTGTTGCTTCAACTAATCCTGGCTGACTCTTGCTACAAAACAAAAGGCATGGTAGAAGCTTAAAGAAAAAAAACCTAATTTACTGAAATCACTCAACTCATGCTAATATACTGCAACTCAACTGGCATCAGTTTTAGTCACCATTGGAGGCACTATTGTCTAGATGCAACCTCACTGTGATTTTTGCTCACTTTCCAAATGCTGCCTAATACAGCTTTAGAGGCAAATAAAACTATTTCTATCCTTCTGAATGAACTACAATTTATTTCAGACACCTGGAATGATCAAATAAAAATACTGCTGAATCTGAGTTTCAAAAAAAGAGTGTTCATTTATTCTGTACATTTAAATGAAAGTGACATTAGTGGATGATATTATTTTATTGGAATTAGTCATGATAACCTCTCACATTTTAGTTTTCCTTGTCTTTTCAGACACTCAGGTGGGTTGGTTCAGTAGCACATTATTAAGGTTTGCTTTCTTTATAGATTAGGGTGTTTTCATCATCTGTATTTGTTTTGTTTTACTGACTAAAGAGTAAGCAAACAGTAGAATAGAGGACAGAATGTATCTGAGAAATGTAATGGATCATACAATAATCTTAGCTCAAACGTTCTTTTAATTGATTACCAATACTTGGCATGTACATGACACTTTCCTTCAAAATATTTTGCGCACTTTTCAAAGATTAATTAATTTTCACAAACACGGCTGTGAGAAAGTTAAGTGATACTATTCCTGCGGCACAGGAGAGAACACTGAATCAGTGGCATGACCAGGAATAGAATACTGGAGTCTTGTCCTCTAGGCCTTTGCCCAAATGAGACCACAGTCCCTCTTGCCATCATGATGGGACATTTTCAATAAATATACCACAAGGAAAGAAGATGAGAAATTATGGCATTTTTTTTTCTGAATGGTTCAAATTGGATCAATCAGGCCATTTCAGGTGACAATAAACCTGTTTTGAGAATAATTAATTTTTTTTTCATATTTTATCTTTTATGGTGCCATGCCTTGTGGGTGAAAAGACACAAACAATATGAGTATCTTTTAAAGACATTTGATACTGTAGTCGAAGGAGACGGGTTTATTTGATCCTATGGAAAAGGCTACACTACAAAATTATGTCAAAGGGTTTTCAATGTGTCCTGGGGGCAAATGAGTTATGCAGGTGTGACTGGGAACATGGTTTCAATATCCCATGATCCAGTTTTATCCATCTCATAATTTTATCTGCATCCCATAATGGTTCACGCCTTTCAAAACTGCAAACCCGCGCGTCTGCCATCTGTGTGAGAGCACAGCTCATGCAAAGCTCTGCACTATTGTGATGAGCATTGTGAGCACAATATACCTGATTCTGCATCATTTGCAGAGCTGCCAGAGGAGCCGTGGGGAACAAGACAATTCCTTGTAAGCTGGCTTGTTGTGGAACATAGAAAGAAACAATTCAAGATTGTTGGCATTCATGGAGCAACTGCAGATGGTGGAGCGCTGGTTCTGGCCCAAGAAACAAGCACTGACTGGTGGGATCACATCATTATTCAGATATAGGATGACAAGTAGTGGCTGCAGAACTTTCAGATGCACAAGGCCACATTCCTGGCTGTGTGTGTGGAGCTCTCCCCAGCCCTCCAGTATAGTGACACCAAAATGAGAGCTGCACTGGCAGTGGAGAAGTGAGGGATGATCACACGGCACTTTTGTGGGTCCCTCTTGTAGCCCTTCTCCCCCATGCCCAAAGCCATCTGCTCATAGATATCAACCTTTCTATGGCTGGATCGGAACTATGCCTGCACAGCCTCTTCTCCCTGCAGACTCAGGCGATCCAACACTTCCTGTGTACTCCAAGGAGGAGTGTGTCTGCAGCATGGACCTGGCATGGTCAGCTGAGCAGTTGCTAGGTGAGTTCTTCACAGTAAGCAAACAGGAAATGGAATTTCAAAAATTTGTGGGGCTTTAGAGAGGAGAGGCACCTACCTGTGTACCTGACTGCTGGGCAGCAGAGTTCAAAACGGTGGCCAAAGTTGTTGCAGTGGGGCACTTTGGGACACTTCTTGGTGGCCACTAAAGTCAATGTAAGTAGCTGTGTCACTCCTGCCTTCTAACCTGGGGTGCTCTTTACACAGTGTCTATACTTAGCAATTTAACTACATTGACCTAAGTGCTAAGCCTGTTACAGCGTAGCAGGCGAGTTACATTGGTGGGAGTAACATTTTAGTGTAGATGCTTACAGAGTGAGGCTGATGTAAGGTGCCGTGTGTTGACCTAACTCTGTAGTATAGATCAGGGCATATCTTGTGAGCACCTAGCAAGTGCTTCATTTTACCACTCTGAGTATCCTCATTGATTCCAGTGAGATTGCTCACAGTATTAAGGAAAAGCACATGCATAAGTGTTTGCAGGATTGGGCCTAATGAAGAGCATTTTGGTCAAAGACGAGTTTCTGAAACAAAATAAGGTAGTGTTTTTGTTTGTTTTGTTTTGTGTTTTAACTAACGATACATTATTTACAGAGGACAAACAGCAGATGCTTGAGCAATTGATAAAAGCAGCTTGACTCCTTGCCTGCTTCACCTGTTCTTTCCTCTGGAAGAAAAAGAGGAGATATGAACTTGGTCTGTCATTACAAAGACATTTGAGCAGCTACCTAACCAATTCATGTGAGATAAGGAGGACATCTGTCTACTTCCAGCCTCTTTTTCTGGTTAAACTGGTTAATGTCAGAGTATCTTCGTCTTGGGATACCTCAAGTCTTGTCATGATAACAAAATCACTCAGGCAGCTCACTCTACTCACATTTTATAAGAAATAATGAAAAGGGTCTCAGCTTTTTAAGAAATAAGTTAAGTAACTAGAGAAATATAAAACTGAGGTTTTTACACAGCCCAACTAAAAAAATCACTGAAGTTGATGGTTTGATTTTAATGTTGTAATGTTTGTTTAATGTTTTGGATCCAGTCCATATTTAGGCAGCTAAATAACTGGTTCAATGCTTAATAACAGGAAATTCCCAGTGCAGTCATATGGGAGCAAGTGGGAGCTGCTGGCTACCTCAACAGTTTCAAGAATCAGGCCACTTCACTTACATATGTGCGTAAACAAAGAACTAAGAGCCTAACTTTAGGCAAGTTATGTCCATGTACAGCCACTGCAGTAATTAAATCGCTTTTGAATGTCCATACTATACTCCATGTGTCAGCGGTGCACGTCCTCACTACTCAGTGCTTGCAGCAATGCAGAGAGCAGTGCACCACAGGCATCCATCCCACTGTTCAACTTGTCACCATCTAGCGCAGGGTGTGTATGTTTGAGGATGCTCTAAATCATGAAGTTCAGTTCCAGGTTCAGACTTTCCCAAAGTTCAGGGATGTTTGGCTCCAGGGTTTTGGTTAGGGCCTTTCTCTAACAAGCATGTAACAAGATTTTGCTTTTGACATGTTTCTGTGGTAATCAGACATCCTTGCAATTCTGTGGAATTTTTAATAGTGTCTCCTGATATTCATTTTTTGGAAAGCTTAATGACAATTTTTGCTCCCTCCTCCAGCAAATCCAAAGCAACAAATAACCCATTGCAAAAATCATCCAATTTCTTTACTTTCTGAAAGTGAGCATTAAATCATTTGCATAACATCTGCATTGCCTGGACGGATGGAACCCCTAAGGCAATTAGATCTGTTTTCTATAATACACAGTCACAATTCAGACAATCACTGCAGTTGAGCTAACTTAAAATTTAGTTAAAAGAAGATGCACTTCTATTTGCCCTTTATTATGAATGCTGCATTAAGTATCATCTCAGAGCAAATGAGCTAGGTATTTTATTTTCAAGTACATTCCAATGAACATCTTTTCCATATATTATTTTAAACTGAAAAAACCTTTGAAGGACACTCATTCAATATCTTTAATGTGTGCCTGTTTACGTCTGTGGTATATATTCTAATTTAACTGATTTTACACAGCTGTCATTCTATAGCCTATAATCTGCATACATGTGATATAGTAATAGGCATTAATGAATAATAATTATATGCAAAAGTTGCTAATATATTGCTAGCATCGCAGCACCTGCCAACACTTCTACAATTAGAGGCCTGTGTCAGCATTTCAGTTATATTGCACCTCCTAGTTTGGGGGATTATAATTTGACAGTAAAAATTCATTCTAAATTGTAGCTTGACATATAAGGTCTCAGTTCAAAGCATTTTTACTAATATTGGTTTAAATTGGTTTAGATGATGTAAAATTATAAAAGACTACAGTGAGAAAGACAGACATTCCATGGATGCTTTTTCATCACTTCTGTGACTCAAAGAAGGCTTTGAGTAGGAAATCCCAAATGTTATAGTCATTAGAATGTAATTAGGATCAAAGATCTGGGATTTTTTTATATTACTATAGCAGCAATATTGAAGCTTTAAAAATTTGCTAGCTTGGTGGCTGTTACCTTTTCATCAGATCTCTAGTATGCATATTTACTATGTATGTAGTATATACATCAATTATATATGATGCCCATTTTTAGAAACACCAGTTCACACTGATAAAATAGGTCACTGGGTGTGTTTAATAGAATCTGTGGTTCAAAGGTCCTTCCCTAATAATATTGATAGCATATCCATGAATTAAGAACTTCCTGAGTATGTATTGACATGATAAACAACAATTGTTGGAACTGAGAAATTACTGTTTATTATGTCAATAAGGTTGCCTACTGCTGTTCATTGACATGATAGATGCTAATGACTCCCTGAGATCTATTACCATCTGTTGTGGAGTGTAAACCATTTGCAGGTTGTGGCAGGGTTAGGGTACCATACATTTCCACAGGGATTGTCAAGGCTCTTAGGAAACATCAGGATCTGAAATACTATAATGAGATCAATGACAGGGAGATAATCCTATTTTTAAAGGTGGTTTTAAGAGAGAAAGCAAAATAAAAAACAAAAATAAAATAATACATAGTGCTTCTATAGAGTTTTTCATCCATAGATCTCAAAACAATTTGTGAAGAAAGACATTACCACTATCCCCATTTTACAAGATGGTGAAACTGAAGTACAATTACTACAACCCCTACATTGGGGGGGCGGGATAGCTCAGTGGTTTGAGCATTGGCCTGCTAAACCCAGGGTTGTGAGTTCAATCCTTGAGGGGGCCAATTAGGGATCTGGGGCAAAATCAGTACTTGGTCCTGCTAGTGAAGGCAGGGGGCTGGACTCAATGACCTTTCAAGGTCCCTTCCAGTTCTAGGAGATAGGATATCTCCATTATTTAATTTATTTATTAAAATAATGTTAAAGGCCTTACAAACACATTAAAGTTATTGCACCTATAAACAACTGGTTATGTCATAGAATATCAGGGTTGGAAGGGACCTCAGGAGGTCATCTAGTCCAACCCCCTGTAAATGAATGGAGATATCCTATCTCCTAGATGGGACCTTGAAAGGTTATTGAGTCCAGCCCCCTGCCTTCACTAGCAGGACCAAGTACTGATTTTGCCCCAGATCCCTAAGTGGCCCCCTCAAGGAGTGAACTCACAATCCTGAGTTTAGCAGGCCAATGCTCAAACCACTGAGCTATCCCTCCCCTGTCATCATATGACCAGGGGGCACTTTTCATCATAGAATCTACTCAGTGATGGAGATAAGCTAGATTTTGGCCAGTTCTGCAATGTAAAGAAACTATAAAGTATCAGGGGGTAGCCATGTTAGTCTGTATCTACAAAAACAACAAGGAGTCTGGTGGCACCTTAAAGACTAACAGATTTATTTGGGCGTAAGCTTTCATAGAGTGCACTCTATGCATCTGAAGAAGTGAGGTTTTTATCCACGAAAGCTTATGCCCAAATAAATCTGTTAGTCTTTAAGGTGCCACCAGACTCCTTGTTGTTTTTGTAGAAACTATAAAGGCATCCTGGGAACCTCCCCATTAAAGGAGCAGCATGGGATTGATATACACAGCCCTACGCTGCCTCACTTTGCTTCCCCAGTATAGGAGCACGCTGGGGTGTAGCTGGGGGCAAGAAGGGGGGAAACCATGCTCAGCATGGCCAGAGTGCTCTGGCAGAGCAGACCATAGGCAGCCATGAAAGGCTGCCATAAACTAGAGCAGCACAGAGGGCTTCTCTAAGTTAGTTTATGGCCACTGCTAGTCCCAGGCGCAACCCCGAATCCTGTAGGCGCAAACATTTTATAGTCACTTTAGCCTTCCCACTTCCTAGGCTGTACCTTCTGGGCACCTTCTAAGGGGCACAACAGAGAATCTGACCTCACAATTCCATTATGTCATGTGAACTACCCTGCTTATATTATGTATATTACATGCGAAGATGCACTAGTTTGAATCCAGCACCTACATGGAATTCTAAAGACTTAAATGGGATTTCAAACAAATACAGGAGTTTGCACTAGTGCATTTACTTTTAGGATCAAGGCCTATAATTTTAGCTGACTAAAGAACAAATTAAGAGATATCATAAATGATTCTGTAAATTAAGACATTAATAAGTCATTATAAGGGAGTAATCTACACACTGAGGAAGCAGAGCAGAAGGGAATGTGTAGAAAGAATTGCAACTAATAGGAAGGTGTCAGATAAAGTCATGGGGCTATTCTACACTATCTCTTACCCACACATTTATGTTTAATTTTCATTACCATTAATATTACTTCTGAATTTGGCCCAGAAATATATGGTTGGCACTTATAGGTGCATTATGTATTCAGTGGGAATTTGTTTTAACATTCAATATTTCATAACAGTTTTTTTTTATTGGCAGTTGTTTTCTGTATTATTTAAGGCAGATATAAAATATAAGTATATTGGAAGAGATTTTAAGTGTTTATTGCTATAGTTTAGTTGAAAATTTGGTGTTACTATATTTGTCCCAGTGTCTTTAAGAGGTCAAGAGACAGGCAATCAGAAGAAAATGCAATCACAGGATACAGTAGCCTGCATAAATTTTACCCAAGAGAGTCAGCATTATATACTATTTCTTGTAACCTCCTGTCTGCCTTACTTTGTTACCAGTCTTCATGACAGACTGAGGATACCATCATTGTGTCCAGTCTTTCTAAGAGAGCACAGAAATTACTTTTCATTAGATTCTCACCGGGCCCACTAATGATTGCAACAGAACTGAGAGAAATCTGCATTGTTAAAGAGCCGTTTGCAAATGTGTCTGAGTCTGGCCTTCTTTTGTGCATATACAAAGAAGTGAATTTATTATTATTTACTAGGTGCCTAAAAGCCGTTTGCATATATATATATATCCCTGGTATTTGCACATTATTTTAATTATCACTTTTGCATGTTATTATATTGTTGCCACTCAGCAGAGAAAGTCCTATTTTCATGAACAAGTGATAGAGGTTAAGGTTTGAAATGGTAGAATGCTAGCCTTAGATTTCCTGGTGCCACAGGGAGATAGGTGTGTTTACTTGATCAACACTAGACTTTAAAACACAATTTGCAGCACCCTCTAGTGGTAAAATATTTAGTAGAAAGTTCTGGAAATTGAAGAGAGAGAAAGAGAGAAAGCCCTGGGTTGAGGAGAGCCATCTTTTGATACCAATGTGCTGACAGGGGTCAGGTTTTGTTATTATTTACAAAGTAAATGAGGAGGACTTACCTTCTTGCTGATTTTCCCCAGACTATGGTAAACAAAGAACCTTTCCTCTGTCATAAGCTGTCCCAACGGAGAACAGATATTTATGAGTTTAAATCATGCTAGTAAACAAATCTACAGGATTAAAAGTTGGAACAAATACTTGAAATATGTATTTCATGTTATGCAAATATTTAAGCCTCAAAGTGAGAATATTGGACTTAAGTATATTCTTGGGATAAGGAGCTAGAATGCCCCCACAACTCATTGAACTCAAATCACCTCCCAAAATTGTGAATAATTCCTCTATTTCAGCAGGGGATTGATCCTGCTTTGAGCAGGGGGTTGGACTAGATGACCTACTGAGGTCCCTTCCAACCCTGATATTCTATGATTCTATGACACAAACATGCCCAATGCCCCCGCCCCACTCACATACATACACATGCATAACCACACACACACATTTGTGGGCCCACAAACATACACATTATTTCAAAGGAAAATGAAGATGGCACTGGATATAATTCATGTCCAAATACATACCAATTTATATTTTAAAATGTTAACATTATTTATATGGTGCAAAAGTCTTATAGCAATGTATTAGTAGTTTTATTATCACATTAATGTTTATATTGTTATAAAAAGAAGTGCTATCCACAATAGACTCTTCTGTTTAAAAGGTTTTCATTTACAGCAGAATCAGTTAAGCTCTGGATTTACCAGCTGGTTTAAATCAAAGTTAGTTTTCTTTTCTTTCCCCCCAATAAAACAGTACTACTGCTCTAATGAATTAATAAGGAACATAACTGTTTTGTGATTCTTGACCTCTGAAATTAAACTGCTCATAAATACTGGTATATAGCCACTCTCTTTTTAGAGCTACTTTGCCCCATGAGAAATTGCACTGCCCCTACTTTCCCAGATCTGCATACAGATTAAACCCAAAGAGCTATAATTTAAACCTAATGCTCTGTCTGAAATCTTAATGAGATGTGGTGTTTTGATGCTTTTAGGGGCCTGCCATCCTCAGTTTGTTGGGGAATATGGTAGCACAGTCACCTCAGAAATAAGAACATAAGATTGGCCATACTGGGTCACAGCAAAGGTCCATCTAGCCCAGCATCCTGTCTCCGACAGTGGCCAACGTCAGGTGCCCCAGAAAGAATGAACAGAACATGTAATCATCAAGTGATCCATTCGCTCATTCCCAGCTTCTGGCAAACACAGGCTAGGGACACCATCCCTTCTGATCCTGGCTAATAGCCATTGATGGACCTATCCTCCATGAATTTATCTAGTTCTTTTTTGAATGTATCTAGTCCTTTTAAATAGAATACAATTAGAACTGAAATACAATTCTCTTATTGTTTCCTCCCCACACATGCTAAAATAAGGTTAGCCATCTTGTTCTTTATATCAGAAATGGAAAAATGACAAATTCTTAAAAAATGGATTTTAAATAAATTTATTTGGTCCAGAGATCCATTGTGAAAGCTGATGTCCTGCGGTCTTTTTTCATCCACTCATAAATGTTGAATGCACTGCTTATTTTCTCTCCTCCCAATGCTATTGCAAAAAGACCTCCAAAGAGGTTTCTTTTGTTAAGCTTGCTTGCTTGCAGAATTGCCACACACTATAAATGCCATTTACTTAAATAATCAGCAACTGTAGGTGAGAACCACACACCATGGCTACGCTCAGGCTACGCTACACCTATGTTTTTCAGGCATCAATGTTTGCTCACTTTTTCCCTTTATTTCATCATCATTTAAGTACTTCTTATTGCTCCCCATTCTTCTATGTTTCTCAGTTTGAGGAATGAACAATGAACATGAACAATGAACATGAACAATAACTAAAGTAGCACTGGGTCTTCCTGTTTGGGAAATTACTGTGAACTTTTCTTGCATGCATGGATCAATTACTGGTCATTTGAAAGCAGAGTGTTAGCACCTTCCTTTGTTGTAAACCAAAGCTGATTATATAAATGGAGTGGGATGGTACATTTTGCAGAAAACAACAAGTGAAATGCCTTATTATTTGCTTAAAAAATGTCATAAAAAGTTATTAATAACTGTGTAAAGTGCTATAAGATCCTTGGGTAAAAGGCGCTGCTTAAATGAAAAGCACTATTTTTGCTACTTTCATTAACATCAAGAGAGCAGAAAATAATATGATAATTCCTGACTCTCAAATATACATACGCAAAATAATAGAAATAGAGCTGTTTCTGCAGGAATAATATTTATTCCCATAGAAACAGTTCTGCTCCCCCAAAACATAGAGCTGTAGAAAGTATATAAACAAAGCACAAGACCAGTTAAATTTCACTTGGCATCAGGTTTTATTGCAAATGTTGAACATTATTAGCTTATAGTGGATTTGCTTACCAAGTTGCAACATCTGGTCTGAATTTTATATTTTGGCTCACTTAAGAACTCCTCCCTCTGTTCCCTATATAGCTGTTCCCTCCCCTCATCAAGCTGTGGGACACTCTCTTTTATA
This sequence comes from Malaclemys terrapin pileata, assembly GCF_027887155.1. Lineage (NCBI taxonomy): Eukaryota > Metazoa > Chordata > Testudines > Emydidae > Malaclemys > Malaclemys terrapin. The sequence continues at coordinate 92,631,553 of NC_071506.1, read as the reverse complement.
GGTTTGTTTGAGGGAAGGAGATTAGCTTAGTACTCTGCCATCCTTTCAAACTCCATTTTACTGTTTTCTGGGGACCCATTCTCAGGATATGTAGGAGGCATTGCTAAACGATTGCAGTCCCACCTTCAAAATAAAGCAGTAGTGCATGTGCTGGCTTGCTGTGCTCTATTCCTGGTACAGGGCTACTGGAGCAGTTTGAAGCCTGTCCACTGTGTCAGGAACGTTTTTGGCTCTCACTGCTACCTCTAGCTAGTATTTTGAAAAGACCCAGTTTTTCATGTTTGGTAACTTGTTAGCTTCCTCAGCTCTGAAGACACCTTACAATTGGTATAGGGAAAGGATTTGTGGAGTTGGTTGAAGATAGGTGAATTGTTGCTGGGAAGGAAGAAGAGGGTCAGGATAATTGTTTGAATGTGCTGTCTTGTAGTTTTGGGACTCAAAAGAACCGGAAAGAGTTGAGTTCCTGGCAACCTGAATGAACAGGACCCTCTAGTTTTGGTTTGTAAAACCCACATAAAATAGTAGGTTTCATCCAGATTTCTTCACATTTCCTTGAAGAGAAATGTTTTACTGCCACTAAACCTAACCTCAGTTGGCCAACTGAAGAAGCTGCCATGAGGAGTTCCAGAGAGAACTGCCTCCCATCTTTCTACGAGAAGTTCAGCACAAAGCAGAGACTTTGCAAGAAGCTAGTCCTGATTCTAAAATGTACTGTTGAGCAAATCTTATGAGGTGCTGAGTATGCTCAACTCTACCTGACCTTGAAGGTGACCAGGACTACGCAGCATCAGCCACTAAAGGAGGGAAAAGGGATTGAGATTAGGTGTACATTGAACCAAAGAGAGACCATTTGGAAAAAAATGAAAGCTCCCAGGAAAGATGATTCATTATTATTTTCAAATACAATTTATACTAAGTACTGTGCCTAAACCATTGTCTAAACCTTGTGCATGAATATGTACATTTGTCAAGGCCAATTTAGAATACCAAACTATTCTTGTTTGTATTAAGGATTTACTGAATTCACAGAGGAGTTATTCTCAACATGAATACACTTCATTTATGTTTTAGATGTCTAACGCTGGCATTGACTCAAACATAAAGAAAACACTATTAAGTACACCTCAAATTAATATCATAATAGTCTTCACCATAACAGCAAAAGTGTGTCTTTCTCATAAAGCTTTTTGCAGAGAAAATATAGATATAGCCTCAAAGATAAAACTGTCCCCAACTTAGTATGCATTCTACCGGATGAAAGAAACAGCCATAGTATGTGACATAGACAAGGCACAGTTATGTGACACATACATGTTAATTTTTTTCAAGAAATTTTTTAGCAAGAATAGTGAACATTGCAAACAAACAAAAACAGTGACTGCTTCTCTCGATATTGCTAACTATAACACATTATGTAATATACTTTTTGATATTTGAGGTTCATTAGAAGGTTTCATCTTTGGCATGGGATATATTCCCAATATTTCTTGTGCTGAATCGATCAGGATAAAATAAGATCCAGTCTGCAACTTCAGTCAAAACCAAAACCAAATCCAAACAAATATATTTTGAGGTTCAAAAAATGTCGGTGAGCTTTGTTATAAGTTCATATTTCATTTCCCAAGAACCACAGCACTTTGTGGTTCAAGCCAGGACTGGAAATGGAAATGACATAATACAATGAGAAAATTTGTGAGATTTCCAGCCTAATTTTTCAAACTCCAAATGTTTCAGGTAAGGTTTATATATGCATCCAACTTTTAAGCACTTATAAGAACTGAACCACCAAACTTTTAAAGATTTTCCAGTAATTTACCATAATCTCACATGTTCAGCCTTTCTTTCCTTCCTTCACCTATTCTCTTGAATCAGCCTCTATACCAGATGACTGGAGGATAGCTAATGTGATGCTGCATTTTTTTTTAAAAAAAAATGTCCCAGAGGTGATCTTGGCAAGCCTAACTTCAGTACAAGGCAAACTAGATGAAGCTATAGTTAAGAACAGAATTATCAGACTATGATGGGTTGGGGTACTCAGTGGATGGCAGTCCCAACAGTTCCTCTGGGTATTCAGCAGCAAGGCAGGGGTACCTGGCTCTGGCCCACCTAAGATGGAGACCCCACCTCTCATACTTTCTGTCCCGACCTTCTGCTTCCAGAGTGGGGGGTGGGGTGGACCCATCTTGGGTGGAGCCACCAGGAGGCAGGGAGTGGTTTCTCCTGGTCAGCCTCAGAGGGAGGTCATGCCACCTCACTACACCAATCAATAAAGAAATGTTGGAGTCAATGTGGATAGCTCTCTGAAAACATCTGCTCAACGTGCACTGGCAGTCAAAAAGCTGATGTTAGGAACCATTAGGAAAGGAATAAGATAATAAGAAAGAAAATATCATAATGCCACTCTATGAATCTATGGTACACCCACACCTTGAATACTGCATGCAGTTCTGGTTGCCCATCTCAATATGTATACATATTAGAATTGGAAAAGTTATAGAGAAAGGCAACAAAAATGATTAGGCTTATGGAACAGCTTCTGTATGAGAAGAGATTAAAAAGACTGGAACTGTTCAGGTTAGAAAAGAGATGCCTAATGGGGTATATGATAGAGGTGTATAAAATCATAAGTGATGTGGAGAATGTAACTAGGGAAGTGCTATTTACCCCTTCACAAGAAACAGGGTTCACACATTTAAATCTATAAAATCGAGGCTGCAGGTTTAAAACAAACTTAAGAAAATGCTTCTTCACACAACAGACAGTCAACCTGGGGATTCCAGGGGATTTGTGATGGTCAAAAGTATAACTAGGCTTAAAAAAGAATAAGATACATTCTTAGATGATATGTCCATCAATGGCTATTAGCTGGGGATGTAACCCTATGCTTTGAGTGTCCATAAAGTTTTGACTGCAGAAGCTGTGTCTGGATGATAGGGGATGGATCACTTGATAATTGCCCTTTTGTGTGCATTTGCTCTGAAGCATCTGACATCGGTCACTGTTGGAAGACAGAATGCTGGGATAGATGGATAATTGATTGGACAAAATATGGCCATTCTTATCTTACTATTTTCTTCCATGTGATCCTTTTGATTTCTGTACTGAGAATATTTTGTGCTTTTCTTGATTAACTTTGCAATTCAGCTAGTCTTTAGTCCCATGACTAATAACTACACTCAAAACACAACAATGTAAAACTTTAAAGCCTGTAATTCCACTTACTCCTACTTCTTGTTCAGCTAATCGCTAAGACAAAAAAGTTTGTTTACATTTATGGGAGATAATGCTGCTCGCTTCTTATTTAAAATGTCACTTGAAAGTGAGGACAGGCCTTCGCATGGCACTGCTGTAGCCAGCATTACAAGATATTTATGTGAAAGATGTGCTAAAGATTCATATGTCCTTTCATGCTTCCACCACCATTCAAGAGGATGTTTGTTTTTGAGTGCAGTTATGTAACAAGAAAAAAATCTAAATTTGTAAGTTGCACTTTCACGATACAGATCACACTATAGTACCTGTATAAGGTGAACTGAAAATACTATTTCCTTTGTTTATCATATTTACAGTGCAAATATTTGTAATTCTGTTTCAGCTGATGATAAAGACATTAGGATACTTGTGCTAGTACTGTACAAAGAACAATAAGATGTTCCATGCCACAAAAACCTTAAGATCTAAGGCCTAAGTACCTGATAATGGATTATTTGCACCCAAAGCTTGCATTGAGGCCAATGCCTAAAGAATACAAGACCAAGTTTTAGGTGTTTTTAAAATGATAATTTGCTGCAGAATAAAAATTGAATTCAAGTCTTGGAAGGTGGCACATTAAAGCTTTTCAGTTCATGTTTCTTAGAACCATGTGCACTTTGTCTGACTCTTACTCTTATATTCATCATAGAAAAGTGGATTCGATACATCCTTATAACTCATATACTGGGAAAATAAATATTTGAGTAATATGCATCCACAGCTTCTTAATCTTACACTGAAGGGTTACTGATGCATCCCCAAAGACCCCTTAGTGTGGTCTGATTTAAAATGTGCTTTGAAGCAGCTACAAGCTTGTTTTGAACTAATTATCAAGAAACAACACACTACCCGGCCTGACAACTCATTTCTTAGTAAAGTAAGTATCACCTTTTTTATGGAGAAACTAATTCTGACCTTAAAGCGTGTGAATAAATCTCATGTCCGACAGCTTGCTGAAACAGCTTTATGGAAAGGAACCTGGCCATTTATAATCTTCATAGTGGGTAATATCTCAAGTGAAACGATCTCAATTAAAGAAAGGTAAATAAAGAAAAGTGTTGGGATAAAGCATTTTGGAAAATTAAGATAATTAAAAAATGGGGAGGAGGAGCAAAATGCTTAGGAAGAGGCCTGAAGAAATCATTTCTGTTAATGTACAGGTGACTTACAAAGCTTGGCAGCCTTAAAAGAAAACTTATTTTATATCCAAAATCATTAAGAGGCAGTTTATGACACTCTAACTCCCAATGGGTAGTACCTTACTTTGAAAGCAGTCCCATTGCTTTCAATGGGACTAGTGCATGCAATAAAGTGCTACTTCAAAAAATGAATGTTTCAGAGTCATATACTAAGGCAGGTCTAGATTAAGGCAACCTGGGGATACAGGCAAACCATGACATGTCTTCTCCCGTTTCCCCACACACACCAGACCTGGCTCTCATTCTATGGCCCCATTCCCATTTGGAGTGACAATGGTGGAGAGACTCTCCCCTTTTTCCTCTGTACCCTGGAAGCAGCACCAGGGGCTCCCCTCCCTTTGGGAACAGCAGAAGAGGTGAACTTTTCCCCCCTTCCTCCTGGCCAGGAAGGTTTAACAGAAACAGGGGCTGGTCCCATTCAGTGCTTACCAGCTGGGATGCATCTATAGACCAGGCTCACAGTATTCTCCTCCTTTTACAACAAACAGAATCTGCTGGGATGGTGTTAATGGGCCTCCCACAAGCAGGGGTCTTGCAATTAACACCCCGTTCAGATGTATGGAGTACTTCCTGAGTTATTGTTTCGGGCTCCATTAATCCGTTACACTCAGGTCACATTTTCACACTTTCCTTGAGAACTATGTGGGCCAGATTTTATTTTTTTTATATTAAAGCATAGATTCTGATGTAACCGTGACTCCTGGAGCTAGGTCCCTAGGCATGGGGCTGTAGTGCCTAAGACTTAATCCAACTCTTCCCAAAAGGTGAAATTCACCAAAGTTTAGAAGGACTGCACTAGACACCTACATGCTTAGCCTCCACAGAAGGGCTATGTGGAAGAAGGGGACAGGAAGTGAAGGCAGAGCACATTGTAGAGAGATTTCAGAGTAACAGCCGTGTTAGTCTGTATCCGCAAAAAGAAGAACAGGAAAAACTAAACTAAAACCTCTCCAGCGCATCATCAGAGATCTACAACCTATCCTGAAAGATGATCCTTTACTCTCACAGATCTTGGGAGACAGACCTGTCCTCGCTTACAGACAACCCCCCAACCTAAAGCAAATACTCACCAGCAACCACACATCACTGAACAAAACCACTAACCCAGGAACCTATCCTTGTAACAAACCCCGATGCCAACTCTGTCCACATATCTATTCAAGTGACATCATCATAGGACCTAATCACATCAGCCATACCATCAGGGGCTCGTTCACCTGCACATCTACCAATGTGATATATGCCATCATGTGCCAGCAATGCCCCTCTGCCATGTACATTGGCCAAACCGGACAGTCTCTACGCAAAAGAATTAATGGACACAAATCTGACATCAGGAATCAAAATACTCAAAAACCAGTGGGAGAACACTTTAACCTGTCTGGTCATTCAGTGACAGACCTGCGGGTAGCTATATTACAACAGAAAAACTTCAAAAACAGACTCCAAAGAGAGACTGGTGAGCTAGAATTGATATGCAAACTAGACACAATCAACTCCGGTTTGAATAAGGACTGGGAATGGCTGAGCCATTACAAACATTGACTCTATCTCCCCTTGTAAGTACTCTCACACTTATTATCAAACTGTCTGTACTCGGCTAGCTTGATTATCACTTCAAAAGTTTTTTTTCTCTTAATTAATTGGCCTCTCAGAGTTGGTAAGACAACTCCCACCTGTTTATGCTCTCTGTATGTGTGTATATATATCTCCTCAATATATGTTCCATTCTATATGCATCTGAAGAAGTGGGCTGTAGTCCACGAAAGCTTATGCTCTAATAAATTTGTTAGTCTCTAAGGTGCCACAAGTACTCCTGTTCTTCTTATTGTAGAGAGAGGTAGCCACACCAGCCCTGACTATGCTCATGAGGAAGATGACATTGTGAGCAGGCCAGAAAAAGGGCAACCTGATCCATACCTATGTACATTTCCTGGGCCAAACCCCACACCTAGCATAGTGCTAGAGTGCCTAGAGGAGCTGAGGCTCAAATAGCAGCTGCAGTGGGACTAAGTTGCAGCCTGATGACTGCTTCTATGGCAGGGAAAGGATATGATCTCACCAGAGTTCACTGTGCAGAGCCTGTTTACTTTCGCTCCAGACATATGAACTGCTAACAATTACAAACGGTTAAGTTTGAAAACAATGTAGTCCTTCCTATGAGGACTGATCCTGTGAGGAGCTGTGTGCTCTCACTTTCCATTCACTTCACCACCTTGCAGGAAGCACTCAGCTCCTCAAACTCTAGCCTCTTACGTACATGCTAAGGCCTGAGGATTCCATGTTTACAAGTGTTCATAGCATCACAGCCACCCAAAATCGCACAGGCGGCACTGATTCAATGGGTGAGGTCATTAATTGTTACAGAAAAAAACACAATTCTGAACTTAGGCAGGTAAAAGAGCAACTGATTTTCAGGTATTTGCTTTAATCAAATGTATTTGTAATGTTAAGTCTACACATATTCTCTTAGCTAGCATGAAAAAAAACCCTGAAAATTTATTAATATAAAGCCTTTGAAGTTCACCTTTAGGAAGCTAAATTAGCTCTGCTTGGTGATGCAACACACCCTACCTCATGGGAGACCAGAGATCAAATCCAGCCTCATAAATCTCTCATTTCATGACTACAGAAGTTGTCAGAAACCAGATGTTGCTTTCAGTCTCCAGGGGAAGGAGCAAAGCAGACTGCATTGCTCTCAAGCACTCTCTAGCAGCTCACCACTGAACTGCATTATAGTTTTAGAAGAGACTTCACTTTTGGCTGCTGGGGTAATATTATGTCCTTGATAGGGCTTGGCTCACTGGTACTAAGTGCACACCAGTGTGAGTAAGGGCTTCACAATCTGGCCCATAGGGAATAAGAAATACCTGAAGCAAACAGTTTGTGAACATCATAAATGATTACACTTACAACTAACCATTATATTTGGAACTGAATCACAGAGTATAATAATTGGCTAAAACACACTTTGCTAACCGATAAAAGGGCTAAATTCATAACAAATATTGGGTAAGATTCTGATCCCTTATACACATCGATCAGTACGTTATTCCCGGACCTGTCCCGATTGGCTGGAATTCACCTCACTTGCCTCCCAGCTTGCCCCTATACAGGACTACTCAGAGAAGAATGAAGTACTCAGTGTTAGAATGTATGGCAGATCCTTGCCCGGGACTTGTAGAAAATTGTTTGACCAGCACAAGTAAAACCTTTCGGTCACCATTTCCCCCCCAAAATCTGTAACTCTGTGACAGGGAGACTGTTACCCCTCTTAAACAATATGAGTAATTCCCTGCTGTAGTGTGTGGGCAGGTGTTTATCATCTGTGCCACTGGGTCCATCGTGAGTTTAATTTCTCCACATTGCTGGAGAAGTTAAATGGTTTACATACTGTGAAGAAACAATTAAATTGCCTAGAAACTGGATGATGCAGAGCAATATAACAAGTAAGAGGAGGACAGAAGCTTTTGAGTGAGCTAGATTTGTTGTACAGACAAGCAATTTGAAATGGCTGAAGTGAAGGTGAAGGGCATGTTGGTTTAAAAATTGCCTGTTGCAAACCTTCCCCAGCTAAAAGATTGTCATTCTGCTTTTTCAACACCATGTGATTTCTACTTCTTAATTATAAGTGTAGTTTAAGAAGTGCTAGTAGTGTGCTGGCTACCTCTGGCTCTGCTCTTTACCCCTGCATTATCTGTGACAAGGACTGCTACTTGTGAATTGGACTTTATAGCCACTCATGATGCTGCAGCACAATATATAGTAACTGAACTGCTTTAGGCTTACACCCTCGTCTTTCGAGATGGGAGGTTGACATTTAGTTTAAGAAGACGTACATTTTATAGAACTTTAAATATTACTTCATGTGGACATACCTCTTTGTGTTTATTTTTAAGCAATCTTTTAAAAGAAGTTTGGCTTTTGTTTGTTCTTTAAACTGCAGCTTGAGTGAAAATCATAAGCAAAGGAAGAGTCAAGTGTTTGGAAACAGACTGTAAGTGGCTGAAATGTAAATCTTACTGTTTTAGGCATTTATAATATCTGAATGCCTTCTAGGTTAATTAGCATAGCAATGCTCCTAGTGGATCTCTAGTTGTGAAAACCTCTGGAGTAGGTTTTGTTTGTTTGCTTCTGGGGAAAGAAGAGTGTTGATGTTGTGAATGTCATTCTAATTACAGGAGAAAGATTTATCAGAGAGGAAGGTTTTGCAGTGTGAGCAAGATGCAGTCAGACTTCGCTCATTCCCCACCCAATCACCCAATGACCAAAAAATGTCTTATCTACTGATCTCAAATGTTTCGCTCTTGACTTTGTGATCTTCATTGTCCCAGAGTGTAGCTGTCTCAACAATTTATAACCTGAGATTCACTCCCTAATGTAAGTGGGAAGCTGTACCTATTTAAGGACTTTGAAGATCAGGACGAAGGCATTGAAATGGCAGCGGAAGCTAACTGGAAGCTAGTAGAGAGACTAGAGCTCACAGGCAGCCTAATCCATGGAGGAGGTGGGTAGCTGCACTTGGCACAAAATGAAGCCTTTGCATTGTTTTTACTTTCCACTTCAGATACAGTGAATTACATTTATCTATATTGGGTATGACTAAGGCATGGATATGACTAAGTCATAGATCACTGTGGCTAGGTTCTCATTTGGGAGGAAGCATGAAGTTTTCTTGCAACCTGGAGGTGGAAGGTTTTTTTGTCATCACTGATGCTACCTGATCATCTAAGCTCAGAGATGAGTCAAAGAGCACTCTGATGCACTGCACCACTTTGACAAATGGGCTGAATGACTTCAGTGAAAGGGTAGAACAGTGTCCTGGAGAGTTCTTCAAAGTATTGCTCCCTTCCAGCTAGCATTGCTTCAGTCTTGCTCAGACTGAGCATAAGTCACTTGCTCTTCATCTAGGAACTACTCTTGTAGGCATTGTGACAGCTTAGTAATAGCATTGGTTACTAAAATTACTGATATATAGTGGTTAGGCACAATCTGGTCCTAAAAATAGGCTTTGGATGATGTGCTATTTAATAATATTCCAAAGGTGGACAATAAACATGCCATTTAATTACACATATAAGCTGTGGCTCATTAAAATTTATGAGTTGTGTTGCCATGAGTGTCAGCAACTAGTACATAAAATGAAAAGGCTTATCCACTGTTCACATGCAGAACATTTGCTATCAGTTTCTGATTCATAATACAGGGAACTTTGTATTTTGTGTGAGTCAAGGCTTCTCTGACCTGCAAGAGGTGCTTAACACTTTGCAGGAACAGACCCATAACATGTTAATACCAAATTATTGTCCTGAATGCATGTGTGTAATCCCATCACCTTCAGTGGAATACAGATACAAAGCCTGGGGCAGAATTGGTAGCATTTACACCTTGCACAGGTGCAAGGTAATATACAAGGTGCAAGACAGTAGAGAAGCAGGCCTTCTGAAGGGATATGTGGGATTATTTTGTAACCTCACCACTTTAATGCACCAGGGACCTGCCTGCAATGACACAAACTCAAATACAAAGTAAGGAGGGAGGTGGAAAATTCAACCCGGATGCACTGACCTTATCAGAGATTAATTTGATCCTCCTCAGTCTCTGAAATAGCATCTATCTCCTCTATCCAGAGGATGAGAGAAGCTCAAATCCGGTGAACCAATAGGAAGTGCGACTCCTTTGAAATTGCTGGCCCTTAAACACAGTCCCAGAGTTTAGAGACATGAAAAATTAAGAGTGAAAAGAACTTCAAGGTGAAGCAAAAAACATTAAAATGCAGCAGCGGAACATCACAACAGCATGGATTTTGATAATTATTTTTTTTAACCAAAAGTAATACAGAAAAATTAAAAAATATATATATATTGCAAAAAATTCTTAGCAAAGAAGACCATACCTATGAGATCAAAAAGACTACAGATAAATATGCAAGCAATTACAGAAAGGAACAAAGGAAAAGAGAAATGAGTGCAGCATGCAGAGAGCACATTTTGTTAAACAACCACTAAAATTAATTATAGCTTTTTGACATCTAATTCATTCAGCCGAAATGACTTCAGTGTTGCCATTTGCCAGTTCATATTATCCAACATGTTTCAGTCCCTGAAGGAGGCTATTTTATTTCATTTCTTTACAATGTTTTTTAAAAAAGAATTCAGCACCAGTGTACTAAACTGGTATCTTTGTGCTGTATAGTCTACATCATATCTGTAGGTACCACGCGCCTGAGCCAACGCCCATTGAAGTCAACGGGAGTCTTTTTATTGACCGCAGCTCAGACCCCATATGCCTGATAGACCTATAAGAAGTCATTCTGAAATCATCTCTAAAATTTTTGCTGGACTCACGTTACTGAGAGGGAGGGATAGTTCAGTAGTTTGAGCATTGGCCTACTAAACCCAGGGTTGTGAGTTCAATCCTTGAAAGGGCCATTTAGGGAGCTGGGGTAAAAATCTGTCTAGGGATTGGTCCTGCTTTGAGCAGGGGTTTAGATTAGATGAGGTCCCTGATATTCTACTTTTACACTCCCCCAGTTATCTGTGTTTTCAAAATAATTTGGACAAAATTTTAATAAAATAAATGATTATTAGAAAATCTTTCAGGTAATGACTAATCAAGCTGAATCTCTGAAATTGTTGTTCTCTTGAACTTGCAGAGTGGAAGAGCCTAACCATAGGCCGAGGTCTCCAAAGTTTGGAAACTCACTTGGACAACATGGTGTTGTTTGTCACAAAAGCTTGAGACGATAGCTTGTCAAAGAAGAAAAATAATAGACAATCAACAGACTAGAAGCAACAATGACTCATTTGATGCTTCTGCCTTTCTAATCCAGGATCAGACCAACCAGGGAAAAATCAGACATTTACACTATGATAACATATACCAAAAGGCAGGGGGAGCATCAGAAGCAATGAGATGGTCAAAGATACCAGCCTCTTCTTCATACAGACAGAGAAAATTCTGCTAGGTATGTCAGTCATCTGTGCAGCCAGAAACAAAAACATCACAGCTGCTAGCGTGAGGCAAATGCAAGTTAGCCTGAAAGAATGGAGGATTTTCATAAGGCTTTACAACCATAACTTCATCAGGAGAGGGAAGGGTCCAACAGGGGTTTGCAGGGTTGTAAAATAAGTTTTTTGCTGCAAGGCGAGTCATTTGGATATTATTGGGTAACTTGTGAGTAAACGTGGAACTAAGTCTATCAAGGACCATAGTACATATCAGGGTTTCTTTATATGAACTTGCTTTCACTCTGGCTACAGGGAGTTGAGATCTTTATGTCCCATCCTGTGGCTGGATAACCATCTCAAATGGAGTGGGTCTGAAGCCAAATAATTCAAAGGTGATTTCAATAGATCAAACTTTGCTCTCTTAAGACTAATGCTTTCCCCCTCTCCCAAATACCCTGCTTAGGAATGATTTGTGAACAAAAATATCTGGCACTATAGTAAAAACACAACAACATCAGCCTTACAGTTCTATAAGGAATATAAATCATTGTCTTAAACATATATGGGGCCAAATATTGCCCTTACTTGCACCCAGGGCAAGCCTATTGAATTTAATAGTTCTGCCAAAGGTGTAGGATTTCCCTAGCACCCCCTAAACAGCATCCCCGTCAGATATTTATTTCCTTAACCTCATTTTCTTCTGCCAGGACTGAAATGTGTGGAGGAAAAAATGTGTTTTGGGAATTGCAAATGGGTGTCTGGGCTATAGGGAAATGATATATGTAATGAATTAAATCTCCAGATTACATAGTGAATGCTAATGAGTTAAAACAATATCAGATTAAGGTACTTGGATTCAACAGAATCACTGAGCCAGAGCACTCAAGTTTACTTTAGCTTTTTTTTTTTTTTTCCTCCTTTACAGCCTGAATGGATTAATTACTGGTTCAGTGCAAGGTTAATAATCACTATCAACTGTCAGATTCACTTAAGAGTTTACTGAAGAGATATTAACAACACTCTGACATTGCAAAGCTTAGGCCTTCTGTGAAGTCAGTTCTTCCAGGAAAAGGGTACGAGACACTCAATGAATACTTTATCCAGACAAACACAGATCTGCCACGGCAGCTTAGCTGGTATAAATAATAACACTAAAAAAGACTCATATAAAAGAATGTTAGATTGTCCAACACATTCTTTTTCCTAATGGGACTTCTCCAGGGCAAAAAGGACGAGAGATGAAGGAGTATCAGTCATGCACAGCAATATGTTGATGTAAAGATTTCATTCTTTAATTTGAAACCTTTAAAAAAAAAACCAACACAGTAATTAAATTAGGTTGATTTTTTTTTTGAGGGCGTGTGTATGGGAATTCCAAATTACCAGTTCCAGGTGCGGAGGGGATAAGTGAAGAACTGAACTGAGAAAGAATCAGTGCAGATGGAAAATGGAAAGAGAGTGTATATTAAGCTGTTGGACTTCTTTGGGGAAAATAACTGTAAGAATAGTACAATACATCAGGACGATGCTGTATTTTTTAATAGCAGGGGCACTTTTTTTCCTTCAGTGTAGTTAATACTGTAGCAGATCTTTTAAAATAAATAATCCCAGAGCTGACAGTTCCAAGGATAATGTCCTGCTGTGATTGACTGAGAGGCCTGGGCTTCCTCCTGACACACTCAAGGGAATTTGAACTGACTGATTTAAGGGGGAGGGGGAACGACAACCAAAACCCTTTAATATCCTGGCACTGCTGCATTCCTGTTTACTGTAACAACAGCTGTGGTGATGCATTTTGATGTACTTTTGAATAGAAGCACCTTGTCTGGCTGGCTAGCAAGCATGTGGGTTGAAAAGGGGACAAAAGTTCAGGCATGATAGGAAAATCTTTAGACTTCAAGCCCTCCAAAGCATTAGAGATATAAGGGATATCATAAAATGTGCACCATTCTCTGCTATCCCTATAATGCAACACAGAAGCTTCTGAACTGGACACAGGCATCATCCCAGATGTAAAACCTTATCATACAATCAGTATGTTCTTTTCCTCATTTCAGAATGCAACTTCAGTTCACCAAGGGGGGTTGCTAATGGGGATGGGGTGGTTTGGTATATTTTTAAATGGACAACATTTAAGCCTTGATTTTTGTTTTGTGGAAAGTTTTGTTTTGTGACAAACTGAGGTCTGGATCATGTTCCAGTTTAACGTGGTTGTGCAGAAGAATAAAGAGAAATAACACCACACCCTACTGCCTCTGTGCAGCTGGGTAAGACCTGCCTAGTGCATAGTTCTAGGTATTACGGATGGGGCTGCATGCGGGGTTCTCCCACGTGGAAGCAATTAGTCAGGAAACAGTGAAGGAATGGTTGTGTCCACCCTCTGCAGCAATCAGCAATCCTCTCTGGGAGTACTCTGCTTACTCCCCTTCCATTGCTCAAGTCTTTGCTTAAAGGCACAACCTAGCCTGAATCAGGCTTCAATCTGAGGTACTGGTGTTTGTGGGCTTTATATGAAAATGTAAGTGTAGGTCTGGAACCTAATCAGCACCCCCGCCCCCCATATTAAATCAGCCTAGCGTGAAACTCAGGGAGTTCCCCACTAAAATGGAAAAACATAGAATGTTCTGTTAAAGCACCCCCTCCTCAGGAATGTCCCTAACAAGAGTTATAACCACCAAGGTTGTAAAATAGAGATATCAAGGCCCTGGGAAATTTTAGGGAGCATACAGAGACTCAACAAATGTTAAGATAAGCTCTAACCAGTGAATTTATGCTGACCATCTGCAGAAATGGAGAAGGTCACAAGTAACTTACAATTTAGGCACGGAAGATTAAATGTAAGAAACTTTGGCAGGAAGGAGGACACATAGGTGCCAGTGTTTATCTGGGTAAAATTTTTGTTACTTAGGGCAGTGGTTCTCAAAGTTGGTCCGCCGCTTGTTCAGGGAAAGCCCCTGGCGGGCCGGGCTGGTTTGCTTACCTGCAGCGTCCGCAGGTTCAGCTGATCGTGGCTTCCACTGGCTGCCGTTCGCCACTCCAGGCCAATGGGGGCTGTGGGAAGGGTGGCCAGCACATCCCTCAGCACGCGCTTCTTCCCGTCGCCCCCATTGGCCTGGAGCGGCGAACCGTGGCCAGTGGGAGCCACGATTGGCCAAACCTGCGGACATGGCAGGTAAACAAACTGGCCCGGCCCGCCAGGGTGCTTACCCTGAACAAGCGGCGGACCGGCTTTGAGAACCACTGACTTAGGGGATAATGTGATAGTGAATTGGAAGGAGAGAGCTAGTTTTACCCATATCATGTAAATGAAAAACAATGCTCTTTGGAAACCATTTCCGGACTCCACTTCAACATCAAGCTGCTGGAACTCTGACCCCTCTGCACAACTGTGATGTGCAGAGGCATGGCTGGGAACCCCTAGGTTAGTGGATCCTGACTGGCCATCTTGTGAAATTTGTATATTGGGAGTGGTGAGCATAAGAGATTTGCTTGGTATATTTATTCTGTATGTGTTGCTAATAAATAGATGTCTAGAGCACAGCTGTGTAAGGCTCTTTCACTGGGAAAAGGTTCTGCAGACCCTTAGAGTCCTGAGCCCTGTGGGAAAGGGCAGGTACTTAAATAGATCAGGTTTCTCCCTGAGCTCCATGGGTATGAGCAGGTGCTTTACTTCCCGAGCCCTCAGAAGGGAAAGGGTAGGGGTGTCTAAATTGACCGGGTCATGTCTTGAGCCCTCAGTAGGATATAGGCGGGGTGCCCTAGGTTGTGCGGGTAACATAAGTGCATGGAAAACCTTCAACCATAACCTTCTTGGAACAAAAATCTTTCTTCCCTGGTCTTCAGCTTGTAACACAAGCTTTCACTTTGTGAACAAATTCTGTGCAACTTTATAGGCAATAAGGTGGAAAACAGTTACAAAAGAATAAAAACCATCACAAAGAAAGCTGTGAATTGAGCAAAGCAGAATTTTCTTAAGTAATTTTTCAAGTTCAGTTATAATCAGAAAAGTAACTCTGTGCTTATGGCCTTTAGTACTGACCTCCTCCGCCTTTTTCAATGGGGGCCACTTTACTACTGTTTGCCCAGCAAAGTTAATATACAATAGCAACAGACGAGCAAGCTGTGTCAAATTCAGTCTCAGGCATCAACAGATAAACTCCGATTCCAGAGAGAAGAGTGCTAACCTATAGTGAAAAGCAACAGAGGGTCTTGCGTCTGACGAAGTGGGCATTCACCCACGAAAGCTTATGCTCCAATACTTCTGTTAGTCTTAAAGGTGCCACAGGACCCTCTGTTGCTTTTTACAGATTCAGACTAACACGGCTACCCCTCTGATACCTAACCTATAGTGGTTACCAATGATGTATGAAACAGAAAAAAAAACCAGGTAGGTTTTGAACTTGGTTAGGGGACCCTTGATCAAAATTTGCAAACTTAATACATTTGATATGGGGGTCATAAATAGAAAATAAATATGGAACTAAGGTGTTATTATTTACTGTGTCACTTTTCTGGCCATAATAACCCTCCATTGACAAGGATCCTTCACATTTTTAAAACCGTTCCTAAAATGCTCAGCATGTCACCCTGGTGCCAAGGTTGCACTGTTGCTCCTCAATTTTCTAGCAGAACTTGCTCATCTATTTAAATTAGCTTTGAAATGCTAGGTCAGAAATAACTGACCATAGATGTACACATTCTTGTAAGTGAAATAAACACAGTACTTTATGAACAAAGAGCCATCATGTTTTTTCTCTCTCCACTCTCCCCTCCCCATTTTACTGTGGTGGATATCCAAGGCTTGAAAAATCCTGAAGTATATATATTGATCTGGAGGCAGAGTGAGAGCAGGCTGATTCTATACACAACATGTTGGAAAGTATCCCAGGAATGCCTTAAGAGATGCTTCTGCCTTCCTCAGGCTGCTGAGCATTGCTAGCATTGCTAGCACCCTATAAGTACACGACAGGTGTTCCTGACTGCTAGCAGTGCCTCTCTTTGACTGTAAGGTCTTGAGGGCAGAGACTGGCTGCCCGTGTATATGGACAGTGCCAAGGAGTCACTAAAACACAAATAATAAATGGTTAACCATTAACAGGTCATTTTTTCTTTTGTTTTTAACCTGACAATATTTTACTTTATTGTTGAAGCACAATAAAAAAGCCGTATCTGTAGCACAATCAGTGGAATTAGACTTCTTCCTCTTCACTCATTTTGAGTCTCTTTCACCCATGTTAATGGATAGTGTCACATATTTGTTCCTTGGTGAGTAGTAAAGCTATGATTTAGTGTGTTATAAAGACTCATTATAATCAGCACAGCTGGAGTTTTAGTGAGAAAAGGGCAGCAAGTCCTAAAATTTTAGGGCAAAATTATAACATTAAAATAAATGTTGTTGACATTTCAGTGATTTTTTAAGATATTTTTCCAGCCTTTAACCCTATTTTATGGGCTACATTCTGCTTTCATTATCTCCTCAAAAGGCCTCAAAGGGATTGCACAGGTGTACATGAAATGGAAATTTACTCTTTATATCTAAAGTGCTATATCCAGGCATCCCACTACTTGACAAAATTGGGGCCTCTTGTCTGCTGTCTCCCCCTCACTGCTGTTCATGGTGATGTGTTTATTTAGGCTCTGCTCCTGCAAATATTTGCAGACATGCTTAACTTCAATCTTATGAGTAGTTTTTTGATTACTCACAGTGAAATCAGTGGAACTACACACATGCTTAAAGTTAAGCATGGACATAATTTAAAGTTTGCAGGATTGTAGCTCTATTTTAAAATATTTTCCTAATTTCTCACAACCTTTTCTTACCACTGCTTCTGGCACAAATACCTTTGATTTTACACATATAACTGTATTTACACAAATAAAAAAGCTCTTCACTAAACACTTGTGCAGACAAAAACTCAAGGCCCCAATTCTCATCAAAAATCAAATAAAAAAGGGAACAAATATTTTCAGATCAGGTTATGAGTTGGATTTAGCAAACATGATCACAATTACATTTTTTCCACCAACTGCTCAGTTCTGGTCAGTAAGACTCGGGAGCTGTAAGTACTCTATTAAGCTCCGATTTAGGAAGACATCCTTATTCATACAGGCCACTTAAGTTCCATTACAGTTGTTGAGATTTAAACACATGCTTAAGTGCTTTCCTGAATAAGATCATTAACATAGAATCTTTGTATGTGCTGCTCCTTCTCAGATCCTCCTGTATAAAAACAGCTGTACTTACATGATTTATTAAAATTCAAAAAAGCAATGGGGAAGATTTGTTAGGATATGAGTAAATTGTTAAAACATAAGGGCTGCATTCTGCTACCCTTACTCACATTCAGTACTATCTCACTCCACTAGAAGTGCCATTGATTGCCCGGCTAAATGTGAGTAAGGATGGCAGAATCAGGCCCTAAATTAATGCATTTAGCAAATCCCCAAACATTTACTTGACCTCCTAATTCTCTGTAAGACTGGTGTTAAAAATATCCAATAATTTATTATTAAATTGCTCAGTCATGTCTTTCTGCAGAAGAGAAGCTGATCAGATGCCCTCAGTGTGGAACTTCCTTTTTCTTCTTATCTTGAATTAGGCTTGTAAGAAAGGAATAGTGTATGTTACACGCTAAAACGAGCTTGGGTCGTAATCCAAACTGGAACTAAGAAGGCCCAACCATTTCTTTCTGGTTTTGAATGTTTCTTGTATGAGTTTTCCCCTGTCTTTGCCACTTCTACTGAATACATCATTCCTAGTTCCTAGTCACCAAGTCAGCATTTGTCAATGAGGAAGTCCAGGCTGGCATCCTTTGATGGTACTTTTCCTGCAGACCTCATATCAAGAGAATTACCAACACACTCCCTCAGAGACAAATCAGAGTGGCAGACTGAGGGGGGGGGCACACAGCAATTGGGAGGACATGCTGTTACAGTACATACACGGAGGGTAAGAGTTCTTGACATGTAATTATGATTGATGCTGACTTGGCCTGGGTAAACATGCTCTTTAAGTATACAGCTCCAACAAATGTGCTTTAGAAACACAACCCCTGCTAGGCAGTACAAGGCTTCTTAAACAAAGATAAATCAATTTTTCAAGTAACTTTCTACTGTAAATTGTAGTTTCTCGTTAACCTTTTCAGTTCCACTATGACAGAAAAAGAACTAATTTAGCAATGAAATGTCATTCAGTCGAAAGCAAATCTGTTGCTGAAACCTAATTTAAGTGTCTTGGATCTCACCCTATCAAAACATCTTCATTTAAATGCATACTTTGTCTTTCATTGCAGCATCAGACTAATTTGAAAAGCAAACTTCCAACATCACTGTGAAAGGGTGGTGGATCTTTTCTATTACAGTCTGGGTTTGTGTGGTTTTGTTATTACTTTATCCTAACTTTGGTTTAATTATTCACTAAATGAAGCAACACAATTTTTACAATTTTTCATGTCAAAATCTAGATTTCCAAATCAAGTTGAACCTAATTTTCCAAATTGCTGTAAGCACTTTCATCTGTAACACTTGAAAATGTTGATTTATTTGGAAGTTTCTGCAATGAATGTATGTAGCGATAAGAACATCTAATAATAACCTGAGGGTTGGTAAATGAACACTGCTGTCCCAGCCAGGAAGCCAATGGATTTTCCTTGGTAAAATAAAATGTAAAAAAAGTAATTAAGTTCAGCAATTCCATTGTAGCTGCTATCCACTCCACAAAGTGTGTTCCTAGTGAGTTTGCTATTGTCTTCTGACACAAGCTGTCAGATGTTGCAATACTCTGCCTCTTATTGTGGAAAATGTGCAGGACTACATCAGGTAGTAGAGCCTCGATTCACACAGGTATTTAAGTACATAAAGTGAGGCACATATTTAAGTGCTGTGCTGAATCAGGGCATTGAAAGGGATTAGAATTCAGAGCTGCAACACCACAGTTTCAAATACGATCCTGGCTGTGGTACACCATTTTCTATGTAACATCTCTTAGGGACATAGGACTAGAAGGGTCATCAAGTCCAGTCCCCCGCGATCACAGACAATCCCATCATATGATCCCATTCATAAATTTATCATGGGCTCTATTCTGTGTATAAATGTACACCTTCATCTGATTACTGCATCTCCGTGTATGTACTGTAACCAGATTTAGGAAACAGATTCTAAAAATGGACTCTCATTGACTGGTTGATTACTGAATTCTAGACTATGGGCATTAGAGTAAGCAACAAATAATTCAATAAGAGGACACAGTTATATTATGTAAAAAAATGGATGATATTATGGTATACTATCATGATATGTGGGATATCACATATTGCTTCCTCATAATTCTTTGCTCTACCATGACTTTCTTGGTGTGTCCAGAAGCCCCAGTAAGGATCGGGACCTTATTGTGTTAGGATTTGTACAAACATATAGCAAATGACAGTCGTGGCCTCCCAAAATCTAGACCATAATGAATCCTTATCATTTCTCCCACTCCATTGCAAACTGAACCAGAGTGTTATAATGCTTTGAGGCTAGATCAAATGGGAAAATACTGTCTTAAAAGCTATTGGGCTGATGTTGCAATGGCAGTTTCCATATAAGGACTGGAGTGGTACTAAAAGACTGTAAAAACAGCTCTCAAAAGCAGATGTACTAAGAAAAATGTAAATTACTTCCTTGCTTTAACTGTAAGTATGATTGAATAAGGTGTTTGTGTAATTAACATAAGAAAGTAGCTACTAGTAAATAAGTAGAGCATATTATATTTAGATTGCTTTTATATTCATGCTAAACTTTATAACTTTGAACTGCACAGAAATTAGATGGTTGCAATCTCTGTATGTGCAGAAAGCCAAGGGGAATCTGTCAGAAATTAAGATATATGTTGAGGCTCGCAAAAGATGAATATCCAGATGGTATCTTTGCAAGGCATTTTTATGCTTTGCAAAAATCTCAAAAAACTAGATAAGAAAAATGTGTTAGGTTTGAGGTAGTAGCACTGCAGCATAGGAACCTTTCTGCTGGACAATACAATAGTCAATAAATATTGTCAATAAATCAAGTGTGTTTTTGAATAATTGTCAATTATATTCATATTAAGTTGTGCCCAGGACACTTTTTACTTTGTTAGGTTGTTTAACCAAGGGCTAGTATGAAGTGGTGTAATATCAGTGCTAGGCACAGAGATATACTAGAAAGACAAGATAAAGATGAATAGTCTTGTTGATGCTTACCCAACATGCAGACTATACCAAGTTGCAGATGTCTCTAATTTTGCTGACTTCTAGAAAACTATGTTCCAAACAAGACAATGGTCAGATCTGGGGCATGAATCCTAGGCAATAGTGTGGGATATGTGAATCTTCCATTTCATTGTAAACAAGGGTAGTATATAATGAGCAGAAGTGAGCTCATAATTTCAGAACAGATTGAATGCTGTGAGACTTTGTTTTCCAGGTTGGATTGGTAAAGTACACCTCTACCCCGATATAACACAACCCGATATAACATGAATTCGGATATAACGTGGTAAAGCGGCGCTCCGGGGGGGGTGCGGAGGTGCTCCGGCAGATCAAAACAAGTTCAATGTAACGCGATTTCACCTATAACGCGGTAAGATTTTTTGGGTCCCGAGGACAGCTATTGATCTTTGACTAATAAATCTGACTGAGCCTGGGTTATCTAAATAAAATCCTGCTCTTGTGCCTGCACTCCTACTGTTAAATCCCTTTCTAGAGCTGATCAAAAATGAAATTCCTTTCCTGGGAGAAATTCTGACATTCTGACTTTTGTCTTCATTCTGAATTAGGATGGAAAGTCAAAGTATCAAAACTATTCACATAATGAAATTTCAGAAAAAAATAATTCAGAAATATTTTGTTACATTTTAAATAAAAAAGAATGGTCTGATATTCCTGAATTGAAACAATTAAATTTATTTTATCAACCTGAAACAAAGTCCGATGATACATGCAGGACTGCAACATCAGCAAGAGACTCCAGTGAGTCATGGGAGATGGAGTCTGGCCTGGGAGCCAGACCTATGTGGGAGAGTGGAAGGACATGGAAGTATAACCTCAAGAGGCACCAGGGTGTCTCAGGTGAATGCAAACTGACCAGAAACCTACAAAAAAAACTATCTCAAGGCAGGTCCCAAAATTCATACTTAGACCAAACTCACATTGAATTCAATGGAAGTTTTTCATGAGTAAGTCTTCAAGTTTCTGCCCTCTATCCAGTGTGCCCTCTCCCTGCACATTTACCTATTTTAATGCTGCTTTTTGAGGGAGAAACTTGTTTTAATTCAATGTGCTTCTGCATCGCTCTTCCTTCTGAATTCTATTCTTGTTTCCAAACATTTCATCCCAGTTTTTAATATGTTTAAAGAAATCCTCTATACTTACATCTCCAGCTGTGCGACTGCAACATCTAAGTCTCTTTATTCCTAACCATTTCAACTGTCCCTTTAAATGTACGATATGACTGAGTCCCTAGTAGATCATATTCATGCACAGTCATTATCGTGGCCTGCCAAGGAATCTTGGGATAAAAGCATGCGAGATGTAGTGCAAGTATTTTTTTTTCTTTCAAATCCTGCATATGTTGACTTATACTCACTAACATTATCCTGATGTTCCTCTTTGGCCTAATAAATATCTTACTGACAATCTCCTTTATCCCTTACAAACTGTTTCAGTACAATCTGCTCTTCTCAATAAGATTTTCCTAATAAAATGCTTCAAATACATGATCCAGTATCAAAAGGAAAGCACAGTTAGACAGAGCTAGGCTGGGTGGCTTAGGGATTGGGAAATAGCATACAGAGCATTTATCCAGGGCCGGCGCTTCCATTTAGGCGACCTAGGCAGCAGTTCGGCGGTGGGGGTCCTTCCGCGCTCCAGGACTTCGGCGGCAATTCTGCGGCAGGTTCTTCACTCACTCCGGGACCCGCCATCAAAGTGCCCGGAAGACCGGGAGCGCGGTAGAACCCCCCCCGCCGCAGAATTGCCGATGACAACCGGGAGCGTGGAAGGACCCCTGCCTAGGGCGCTAAAAACCCTGGCGCCGCTCCTGCATTTATCTATTAGACACTAGCTCAAATTTAGCCTAGGTTGGAGAGACCACTTTTTGCTCTAGTGGACATGTGTCAATTTCACTAATAGGCATGCACAGAGGCCAAAGGTCTGCATAGAGATGAAAAATGAGCTACTGTCACCTTCGAAGAAATTCCTTCAGATTAGGGATGAGGTGTTTGTTTGAATGCAGTTGTGGGAAGCTTGCTATACCTGATAAGAGGAATGAGGATTCCCTGGGGTGTGGCCAGCTCAATCAGGACCCAGGCTGGAGCTCCCCATCTCCTCTTGCCCTTCCCCCAGCACTGCTCTACTTCTGGTACCTTGCTCTTAGGCAGCTAGCCCTTCCCACTCCAGGGCTAGAGTGAGACTCCTTTCACTCCTGGCCATGATAAGAGAGCTGGAGGGCCAGGAGTGAAAGGAGTCTCACTCTAGCCCTGGAGCGGGAAGGGCTAGCTGCCTGAGAGCAAGGTACCAGAAGTAGAGCAGTGCTGGGGGAAGGACAAGAGGAGATGGGGAGCTCCAGCCTGGTAAATGCCCAGGCTGCAGGCTTTGGTGAAGGCCTACAGAGGTACCGGGGCTGCAGAGGTGTAGCTCGGGGACAGGAAGAGGCAGCTGGTCATACCCCCTTGCCAATGATAAGTGGCCATTATAGTCTGCAGTATGCCCCAGAGAATGGGGGCCAGATGATGACTGGCAGTAGCCACTGAGGCAAGGTTGGTATAAGGGCTTGGTGGTTCCCCTGGGAGGGGAGATCCAGAGTGTGGTGGCACTGTGGTGGGCAGAACCCCGAGAAAGGGGCACCGGGGTCCGGGAGGGACATGGGAGGCCTGAAGTAGGTGAGCCAACCGGCTGGCAGAGGACACTCCAAGGCTGGAAAAGAGCTAATTCCCAGGAAAACCAGCAGGAGGCACTGCAATGGTGAGTCTTGACCTTGCTACAAGTCTCTTGGAGGAGACTTGGAGGAACCCCTTCAGTGGGCCAGACTCTGCAGCATTCCCACTCTTTCTTAAGGGTAGCCTCAATACCTCTGAAACGGAGCCTTTGCATTCTAGCATTCCTGTTTCACACCATGAACTCTGTCTAGAGAGTCCTTCAGAGAGAGATTCTGAGTCAGAGACTTTTACCCACTCAGTAAGTATTTGCAGTGACACCAGGCCACCTTTTCAAAAACACAGTACGGTTTATTAGTCAATTGGAACACAACCTCAGAAAGTCCTTAGGTTAGCATAGAGAAACAAAGGTTAAGACACAGTTCATACTGGCCAAGCCAGAGCAATCAGCCAGCCAAACTGTACCATGGAATCCATTTCTGGCTCTGTTTCTCTGTCTCTCTGTCAGCCCCAGGTGATAGCCCTGTGTCTCCAGAGACCAGCTCTCTTCCTAGGCATTTGTCATCTCTCAGTTCCTTGTCTTCCTCCTGCAGACCCCTGTGGAGTTCACATGCTCTGCCTGTCCAAGTGTTATGTGTCAATTTGTTCAATCCCTGGAGTTCCCGTTGTCTTTTCAGATCTTCCCTTGACATGGGTTTGTTTCAGCCAGTCCTTAATTATCCATTCATACCATCCCGGACAGTTATGAGACACAAACAACTCATGTCTCCTGCTCCACCCCAAGGACACCCCAACCATTTTGCACCCACTGGTAGCAATCCCTAGTCAAGTAAGTCACTGCCATGCACACTATTCATAAAAAATATTACCAAAATAATCCCTTATTGGTCCACCAAGGGCATGGCATGAAGATTCCAGAGCCAAGGGCTGACAGGCCCCAAAAGCCTGAAGATGGGCTGAGTATCTGGTATAACACTTCTAGACCATTGGAATATTGGACCTGGGATTTCTCTGGAAGGGGATGGACAAAAGGTGAGCCAAGAGGGAGCATACCTGTGATGAACAGACTCTTCTGCAAATAGCAGTGATACGCAACCTGCATATCCCAATCTACCAAAGAGACAAATACCCCAAGAAAGGCTATTTTCACAATATAGCCTGATAGAAAGGAGGAAATACAGTACTGAGTAAGGCTGCAAAAAGTCATGAGACTGGCTAAAAATCTGATAATTTTTAGCCAAAGTAATACACTTTGGGTTCTTTGCCTTTCATTTTTAAGCCTTTTGGGCCACACTTGGCCACACTCTCATAGCTAAAAAATTCCTTTCTTTTTTAAAATGAAAGCTGAGATTCCCATGAAATCAGTTGTACCAAGGAACTAAAAAGCTAAGCTAGTGAGACTTGCGATGAAATCCTGAGAGCTAGCAACCTCGGAAATGCACAGGATCTCAGGAGAAATCCTGACTAGTATACTGGCAAGAATCCCAGTCATATTTGTCAGACTCAGGACTTCTGGATTGTTTGGATAACCCTTAAATAAAATAGTCAGGATTTCGGGGAATTAGACAAATTGAACCCAAACTCCAAAGGACGAATTTAAACCTACTAAGCTCAACTACATTGAAGTCCTGGATTCCCAGTCCGGTGCTTCAGCAGCAAAGCTTTCTTATACGCATTGAATATAGGGAATGAGATTTTAGCCATGGCAGAACAGCTTATCTCAAAAAGGGACATGGTCCTGATACAAGGGCTGGCCATAGTATATGTTCACCTGAACCCCCCAGAGGGTTTAACAGAGCTCTAGTTGCAATACACAGATGTTATGTGGTGTTCCACAATGCTGTTCCCATTCATTTTTTTTTTCTGCTGAAATGATTTCCCTCAATTGCAGTTTTTTCCCTGGTGACAGGTGCTCTCTCTGCATCAGTTTCCATAGTATCTCTTGGGAAGAACTCTGGCACTAGACACTTCTTTGGGAGCATCATTAAGACGTGATGTACAGGATTTCAAGGGGGTGCCTCTGAGGAAGGCTAGGTTTGCTTGGCTGAGTTTTGGATCAAACTGTCAAAGAGGCTCTGCTGTACCAAATTGATTCTAAAGTGTTTACTAAATTAACTGGCAATCAAGGTGCTTGAGATTGCATAAACAAGGCAAGGCTAACCTTTCACAAATAAAAACTGGGACTTGTGGGGTGACTAGAACACAAATAGCAAATCTTTTACTTTCAAATATTTTATTGTGGCCCATTTCTACATGTAACTTTAAAAAAAACAGTGACAAAGAAGCATTGGTGGCACAAGTTTGGTGTCTTAATGTGCCATGGAGCCTTTGTATAGTGCATTTATTATGCCTTGTATTGAGGTTGCCTCTTTCCCTTTTATTTATAGATTTAACTTGTAATTACTCACATCGCAATGTCCACTAAATGAAATACAAGAATTTAATACAAGAATACAGATGGAAAGATGAACGCTGCTACTGTCTTTATTGACGTCTTTGCTATTAAACATATAGCTTGCAAGAAGTACAATCTTTACTGTGGGTTGTACTCTCAATCATGAGGTTTACATTTTCATTAAAAAAAAACCACTTGAAACTTTAAGGACATAATCTTCTGCCTTTGATATTTTAACTCTTGATAAACAATTGGGGCTCCTTGGGTTTCATATGTGTCCAAATTACAAACAGTTAAAATAGACAATTAAAATAATTGTCTCAAATGTAGGTGTTGGGATACTTAGAATCTTGTACATTTTAAGGAATCAATGGCCAAGTTCAACCTAGTACAGTAGTCCATAAGGTTCAGTGGAGTTGCATCCGCTCCCCCCTTGACTCTACCTGCGCCTCTCACTCCGTTGGAGTACTGGAGTTAATGGGAGAGTGCTCAGCGGTCGATTTATCGCGTCTAGACTAGATGCAATAAATCGACCCCTGCTGGACTGATCGCTGCCCGCCGATCCGGTGGGTAGTATAGACAAGCCCTAAGTGATTTTTCAATTGGGAATTTTCTCTGGAAACTGCAGGCAATACATTTACTTTTCTGAAAGTACTGGAGGAGCTTTAATGATCACAGGTAATCAGGACCATGTCTTCAAATTTCACTCAAAATACCAAAAAAATGCACTTCAAGAATTTGCATTAAATGTTTGCACCAGCACCATGCTAATCTTTTCTGTATTCTTCCTGTCTTTCTAGAATTTTCTTTGAAAAGTCAATTAGTATGGTAATAACATTATAATTACAGAATCTAGATGACAGACAATAATCAAGCATTCACAATAGATTAGTTGTCAAAATAAGGCAAGTTGAATTCCTGAAATAGAAAGGAAAAACTTCAGCGATAATATGTATATGTGCCCCAAAGATCTTTTCAAGATAAAGACAGACATCAATATTTATAACTGGACTAAGGATTCGGCAATTATAAACAAGAAGCTGAACAGAGTCAGTAAAATTTTTTAAGGTTAACTGGGGCTTTGTCTACACTGGCACTTTCGTCACTGGAACTTTTGTCGCTCACACCCCTGAACAACAAAAGTTTTAGCCATGAAAAGCACCTGTGTGGACAGTGCTTTGTTGGCAGGAGCTGTGTTCCCGGTGATGAAGCTATCACCCCTCGTTGGAAGTGGTTTTATTTTGTCACCGGGAGAGTTCTCTCCAGGCGATAAAGCGCGGCCACACAGCACACCTTACAACAGCACGGCTACAGCGGCATAGCCACGTCGTTGTAAGGTGCGAAGTGTAGTCCTAGCTTTAATCTCATCCAGAACAAATATACAATGCATCAACAGACACACAGGTCAGAAGTCCTGTCAGAGAATGCTTATGCTGGTTTTTTCCCTTCAGTTCACAGCTGTAACAAAATCTATTAGCCACATCTTTCACCTTTCTCATCTCCTGCACCTCTTTCCCAGGTAGTCATTATTAGACTCTGAAAGCCAAATCTGTAACACTATCAAGTGTCACTTTTTCTCCGTTGATTAAACTTACAAGCAACCTTGAGAGTCTGGTCTTGAACCACTGTCTATGGCTTATGCATGTTTACCTGTTCCTGTCTCTCTATTTTTACTGTTTTCTTTTGGCTATTATTTTGAATGAATATAAGATCCAAAAGGAGTCTTTCAGTTAGACTCCCTGCCCACCATTTTCAACACTAACACTGTCCTTGAAGAAATTTGTGCTTGGATTCCACCAGTATTAGTAATTCTAGCCCAATTATGCTCCATACCCAGGTTAGAAG
The DNA here is from genome assembly GCF_027887155.1 of Malaclemys terrapin pileata. NCBI lineage: Eukaryota > Metazoa > Chordata > Testudines > Emydidae > Malaclemys > Malaclemys terrapin. Next base: position 92,604,019 of record NC_071506.1, on the reverse strand, counting down.
ATACCCAGACTTTGATCAATGCATCCATTATAATTATCAGTCAATAAATGTAATGAATTATTTATGAGCTTTCCTACTTTCTTCATTAGTTGTCTTCAGGTTGCCTAAACCAGTGGTTCTCAAAGTCGGTCCGCCTCTTGTTCAGGGAAAGCCCTTGGTGGGCCGGGCCGGTTTGTTTACCTGCCGCGTCCACAGGTTTGGCCAATCACGGCTCCCACTGGCCGCGGTTTGCTGCTCCAGGCCAATGAGGGCTGCAGGAAGGGTGGCCAGCACATACCTCAGCCTGTGCCGCTTCCCGCAGCCCCCATTGGCCTGGAGCAGCGAACGGCAGCCAGTGGGAGACGCGATTGGCCGAACCTGCGGACACGGAAGGTAAACAAACTGGCCTGGCCCACCAGGGACTTATCCTGAACAAGTGGCAGACTGAATTTGAGAACCACTGTCCTAAAACACAGTTGCAAGACTCACTTATTTCAAGATTTAGAAAAAAATGTGCCCAGCAATAAGTCTTAGGGCTCTTGTGTAATAATATAAAGATAAACATTTTGACCAATGTCAATTTCAATGGCGCCTCCACAAATGTTACTTTATTTCCATCCATCATCCTTCTCAAGCAAAAGCCTAAAGAGGTGATTAGCTTTACATTGGGCCCTAAAATTTAATAGAACTCAGGCTTTGCACACTAATACATAATAAAGTGAATTTCCAAATGACAGCTCTCAGCCAAGAATACTTGACCATCATTCTTCAAAATGATAGCACAAGTGACCCATCTGATCTTAATTGTTTAAAGCAATAGCAACATCTTGTATTAGACATGTAAATATATCTCTTGATACAGATTTCACTGAAACACAGTATATATTTACTGCAAAGGATGATTCTTCTCTTCAATTATTTTTTTTATTACATCTCCATGGCTCTGGGCATATTTAGCTAATCTCTTTTCTACACTATTCCCCTTACCTCTTCTTGGTTTCTCAGACATATCTCTATTTTGTATCACTTCCTGAAGAGGCTCTGTCTGTCATCCTTCTTCTACAACTCTTTTGAAAGAAGTCAAAGAGAGAGTCCCAAATATCCTATTACATTTTCTAATTGTGGCCTGAAATCTTACCTTACTGAGTTTTCCTGTAGTCTGTTGTATGTTTCTGCTGGGATAAAAAGTATATTACAATAACAGAAATAATGGGAAGAAATTAAGAAAAGGAAAATGAAACTGAATATCATGGATCACTTCTCAACAGTAAGACCCGTAAGGTATCTCAAGAGATGTAGGGGAAGTCCATTGCTAGGACCTTCAGAATGTAACTGGACAAAAAACTAACACATGCACAAGTTACAGTCCTGCACTGATCAGGAAATAGACCTAAGCGTAAAATTAAAAAAAAACATTTATGTGACTTAGGCTCCTACATGCCCACATCACATTTGAAAATGGGACTTGCTCTCTAAGTCTCATGGAAAAATCAATGAGACTTTAGCTCCTAAGTGCCAAAGTCAAGTTTGAAAATAAGCCTTAGACTTCCAAACCATTAGAGTACTTTTGCAGATGTTTTCATAAATTATATAATAGGCCTATTCCATCTTTGGCTTCTATGATTCTATTAACCATTTAATTTTGGTCTCCTTGCCATCCTTTCTTTGATGTTCAGTTTTGCTATACTATTCCAGACCTCCTGAAGATGAGAATGGTTCAGCATCATAAAAAGAGGGAATTGCAATAAATACTCGAATTGATCAAGGCATAAGGAAGGGGTGCAAGAATATTGTATGATCTGTTACAGCAATGTAAGTCTATGTTGCAATATGGAAGTCAAATTTCATATGCATAACCCATTACATATTCTACGAGGAAAGTTTGCTAAGTTGTCTCAATTATGGAAGATGGACATAGTTTTGTAAAGCCAAACAGGAAGTTTAGAACACATTTATTTTCCTAGGTCAAAGTATGCAAACTGAGTTGTTGAGCAGAAGTGAGCTGTTTAATATCTATGGCACAAAGGGGAATCCCTAGTCAACCACTTCATTCTGTTTCACTTTTCCAAGCTGACTAGAGAAAGGAAATGCACCGTCACAATGTTATGAAAGTTCCTCATCCTCTGTCCCTGTGGGAAATATCATGAATGGTTTATACCAAAAGCTGTGTCAGGAGGGGGAAAGAATTAAGGGAGGGGAGGATCAAGTTTTTAAAAACTTTTACGAATAAATAGGCTCACACGTGGCATTTCAGGAATAAAATTATGATGCTGGGTTCTGAGTTTTCAAGTCTCTGCATAGCCACGCCCATGATCGTGATTATTAGAGTGTATTTTGGGGGTTATAGTATAATGTACAATGTGATCCAACATAATTTGGTACATCTTAAAATAATATGCTTTATCAGCCTTAATGAATGCACTACTTCAAGTCTTCTTCCATCTGGACTTTTGTTGTTCTGCAGTATGTTTTAGAACAAATTGGGATTTTATTCTGCTACCACATGGTATTTCACATAATTTCTAAAGAGATTTTTCATTTTGAAGAAACCTTGATTAATCTCTTTGTTTGCCCAAATCCTTCTGCTGCTCTTAATTGTTTCCTATATTAACATTTTAAATGAATTTAGAGCCAATCTCTATTAAAAACTAAATCCATAATTCCATGGTAAAAGTTGTCAGATTTACAGCTTGTTTAATCCTTTTAGTTGCTCAATTCCCAGGATTACTGGTTGACGGCAATTTTTTGGTCCAATTTCCTGTGAGAAATTCAAATTTCCCTCAATAGACCCAATAAAAAACTTGTGTAAAATGGTAATAAAAACTTAGTGTGCATATAGCACTCTACATTTTCAAAGCACTGCTTAAATAATAACTAATTAAAATGAGTTAAACTTTCTTGTTATTAATGCTGTTCAGAGCATGATTGCTGCTGTCATGAAGGATTGATCTCCCAGCATTAATAAAAAAAAGACATTTACTGCTTTTTCACAAACAGAACATTTATCATTGTTGAGATGAGTAAGAAAATCCTGAATAGCCCTGAACTGACAGAAGATTAAGAAACCAAATGCAAATCCGAGTCTTGGCTAACATGGCTGCAGGATTCTATCCACAATCTCTGTTGTGGAGGTAGCAATAAATGTCTAACACCGTATGAGTTTAGTTAAAACTATTAATATGTTTGACCAAAGATCCACATTTTAAGAGTCTTATCTAAAGCAATCCTAACACCATTTTAAAGCTTCATCACTAATTTAAAACACCTGTTAGAAGGGATGCAGTGATTCACTCTCTGTGCATTTTGTGGCAGTGGTTCTTGTTATACAGTAGCTAGCATTCTGGTAGTATCTGAAAGAAAAGGAATACATTCTTCCTACATCTATAACAATGTACTCTGGAAAAGTGAAGGCAATTTCTGATTCAAAGAACTGAGTTAGAATTAGGGTAGCTTTAGGCATAAGCTATATTAACAGTGGCCAAGGTAGTGCATGCAAAGGCTAGGTATAGCTGTATTGTGGGACTGTCCTGTGCTCAGGGACTGCTCCTAGCACTACGGGGAGCAGGAAGCTGTACAGAGGAGTGAGTTATTTGTGGGATTCCCTCCAATACCTTTTCCACTCGGCTTATATAGAAGACATTGCCCAGTTCTGGGAGAACATTTCATCCAGTTCTCTGGGATCCAAAACATGCAGTTTGACTCCGGATTTCAACACTCAAATTCCTTTATTTGGCATGCAGCAAAACTACGCTGAATTGATCAGATTCAAGCATAGGGGACATACTACACATCCAAAGTTACACAGACCACCTCTTCCATTTTATACATTTACACATCACATTGCATTTGCTGTACATTAAATCAGTGGTTCTCAAAGCAAGTCTGCCACTTGTTCAGGGAAAGCCCCTGCCGAGCCAGGCTGGTTTGTTTACCTGTCGTGTCCACAGGTTCGGCCAACTGCAGCTCCCACTGGCCGCGGTTCGCCGCTCCAGGCCAATGGGGGCTGCGGGAAGTGCTGCAGGCTGAGGGATGTGCTGGCCGTGGCTTCTCGCAGCCCCCATTGGCCTGGAGCAGCAAACCGTGGCCAGTGGGAGCTGCGATCAGCCAAACGTGCGGATGCGGCTGGTAAACAAACTGGCTCGGCCTGCCAGGGGTTTTCCCTGCACAAGCGGTGGACTGGCTTTGAGAACCACTGCATTAAATCACACATTTTTGACTTAGCTTGGTTACTTTGCAGGAATCAATCCCTATACAGCTTGCTCTATCTATGTTCTGTTTACATGGAACCTGCTCTTTACATTCCAGGTTTATCTTGTCCATTATCCCTAGTGTCAGGGTGTTACTGTTTATCTTAGCATAGATAATCAGACTCCAGCATACTGTTTGTCAAGCCCCTATTTTTACATCTTAACCTTCCCAATTATGCCCACTAAGAAATAAGGCAAGTTACTTATGTCAAGCCAGGCCTACAGTTATGAACTCAACCTACTTGGCACTGTCCAGCAGATCTGACTGGGCATGCAGAAAGAAGCACATTGCATCATCCTAAGAGATTGTGCAGGAGGTATGCCTCAGAGCTATGGGAGGGCCTGTGCTCCTGATGGTACAATGCCTTCCAGAGCTATGCCTGGGATCATCTCCACAGCAGGGCTGGACCTGCCAGGCATTACTGAGTCCATTAGGTTATTGTGAAGTTGCCTAACAGAAGAGATAAAGGAGCTGAGTCACTACATTTAACATGGCATCAAGGAGAAAAAGAAGGCAGTGAAGCTTTCTAAATCTGATTTATCCAGCTTCAAAAACAGAAATGAGCAATGGGCACAGGGTAAAGATAAAGATTCCTAGATTTCGTTGTGATCATCTAGTCCAGGGGTGGGCAAACTTTTTGGCCCGAGGGCCACATCAGGGAATAGAAATTGTATGGCGGGCCATGAATGCTCACAAAGTTAGGGTTGGGGTGCAGGATGGGGTGAGGGCTCTGGTTAGAGGTGTGAGGTCTGGGGTGGGGCTGGGGATGAGAGGTTTAAGGTGCAGGACTGTGCTTTGTGCTGGGATCGAGGGGTTTGGAGAGCGGGAGGCTGATCAGTGCTGGGGCAGGCAGTTGGAGTGTGGGGAGAGGCTCAGGGGTATAGGGTCTGAGCGGTGCTTATCTCAAGCAGCTCCTGGAAGCAGTGGCATGTCCCTTCTCCGGCTCCTATGCGTGGAGTGACCCCCGACCCTGCTAGCGCTGGAGTGGAGGCATACAGCTGCTTCCGGGAGCCGCGTGAAGTGGCCCCCGACCCGGCACGCCAGCGGGAACTCGCTGGCTGGCTTAAAATGGCTCACCGGCTGGATCCAGCCCACGGCCGTAGTTTGCCCACCCTGATCTAGTCTGATCTCCTGTATAACACAGGCTATAGAATGTCCCCAAAATAATTCCTAGAACAGTGGTCACCAACTGCTAGATCACAATTGCCTGGTTTATCCTGGAGCTTCTGACAATCACGATCTCTGGCTGTTAAAAGTCCGGCAGTGCAGCGAGCCTAAGGCAGGCTCCCTGCCTGCTCTGGCCCCATGCTGCTCCCTGAAGCAGCCAGCATGCCCCTGTGTGAACGGAAGGGGTCTCCACCCACTGTTTCTGCCTGCAAACGCTGCCCCTGAAGCTCCCATTGGCCAGGAACGGGGAATGGTGGCCAATGGGAGCTGTGGGGCAGTGCCTGCAGGGAGGGGCAGCATGCAGAGCCATGTGCCCCACAAGGGGCTGCAGGGGCGTGCTGGTGATTTCGGGAGCATCATGGGGCCGGGGCAGGCAGGGAGCCTGAGTTAGCCCTGCTGCGCCACTGCCCAGGAGCCACTCAAGGTAAGTACCGCCCAGCAGGAGCCCGCGCCCCTCCTGCACCCCAACTCCTTTCCCAGCCCACAGCCCCCTCCTGTACCCAAACTCCCTCACAGACCTGGCACCCCTCACCTCCTCCTGCAGCCCAGCCCTCTGCATCAGGCTCAGCCTGGAGTCCTCTCCCACACTCCAAATTCCTTGGCCCCAACCCAGAGCCTGCACCCCAACACTCTGCCCAGCCCAGTGAAAGTGAGTGAGGGTGGGGGAGAGTGAGCGACAAAGGGAGGGGGGACAGAATGAGCAGGGCAGGGCTTTGGGGAAGGGGCAGGGTAGATCCTGGTTTGCACTGAAATTCAAAAAGTGATCTTGTGCATAAAAAGGTTGTAGACCACTGTCCTAGAACATATCTTTTAGAAGAAAAATACCCAATCTTGATTTTATTTTTTTAAGTATCAGTGATGGAGAATCCACCACCAACCTGGGCAAATTGTTCCAATGGTTAATTATTCTCACAGTTAAAAATTTACACCTTATTTCTAATCTGAATTTGTCCAGCAGCTTCAACTTTCAACCATTGTATTGTGTTATACCTTTCTCTTCTTTGTAGGAGATTAGGTTACAGCAAAGCTCTTGAAGGCTAGTGAAAGGATGTCTAAGTCCTTCCTATGCAAAAGGAGCCAAAAAAGCAATCACTGAAGAGTGTCTGAAATACCAGAGATGTCCTATCTTCTTCCAGGACTGGGGCATATAATGGTTCCTACAAATAACTCAACAAAGATGTCTTGTTGCAAATATGAAGGGTTGTAATGCGAATATGTGGAAACATTAATGTGTAAGTGTAACCAACCCCACCATAAATGATGAGCAGGGTTAAACTTAGACACGTGAAAGGGTCACTTTTACCACTGGAACTTAAGGAGTTACTCTAACTCCAGGGCTAGAGGTCAGTGCTTTGGTTGAAGGTCCAGGATTCTGGCCAATCTTACAACTTGAGTAGAGAATCATGACATCATGGTGGCCCGGGTGGGATTGGGGCATACATTTTCAAAAATGATTAGTAATTTTGGTTGCTTCAATTTTTGGAAGCTCATCTTGAGACATCTTGAAGGGGCCTGATTTTCATAGTGGGATTGCTCAGCTCTTCCTAAAACCCAGGTCCCTTTAAGTTGTCTCAAGTTGGGCACCCAGCCACCAAAATTATACCTTGAACTACAATAGAGATGAGGCATTTGGGGCAAACTTCCTGTGTGTGTATGTGACTTTAATGATTGGCTCACATACTGCTAGAGTCTACCAATTCAAGTAAACTAGTTCTGTAAGCTAGTGGTAGTATTTGCAAAGGTTTGTGTTGAAGGTCAAGGATTCTATCCCTGCCGACAAGCCATAATGTGGGGGTGCTCACTGCATAGATAGGCTATAAGTTAACACTATTGTAAATTTTACATACTCAAATAAAGAACAAAAAAGAAATATTGGAGTTTGTGAATAAAGCTTTTATTGAAGTAAAAGGTGGAAGCAAATGCATTTCATAGTCTCAGTATATATCCCATACAAATAAAACTACATTAAAAGAGCATTAAGGTTGCAAAGTCAAGCACTCAACACTTAGGCAATGTCTTTGCAACCTTAATTCAGACGCATTGTGACTATGCATTATGATAGTCTTTAATTACATGATCACATATCATCATTTCCCATGGACACCTAGCATGGAAAATTTCAGCCTGAACAGTTTGTTTGGCGAAGTTATAAGGAACTGAAAAGAGGATCTCATAATGGATAGTGTTGGGCAACCTTATTTATAGGTATCACTATCTGCACCATCTATAATGCATGTAGGCATAGATGGACCTATCACACGGCCATACATTCAGAGTTAATCCTTCATGGCCAAATTCTACCAGCCCTATTAATACTGAATAGCATCTTATTATTTAACTAGTCTCATTAATCTCAGGTAAGGTAGGTGAAAAAAGTTGGCCAAATTGAGCCTGAAATGAATGTTGTAAATCAGAATACCAATATCACTTTCAAGACATTTAAAAAAAATTAACTTGTCCATTTAATTAGAGGACTTTTGTTTGTTTAAAACAATGTGATCTCTGGAGCTTCAAAGTACAATCCACTTAGTAGCTCATCCAATTTTTTTTTTTAAACAACCTTTCTGTTCTTAATTGGGATTGAAAAAAGATTTTTACCTTGACAAGTGGCAAAAGTTTCTTGTTGTTAGTCTGAGAAAGGTGAAACCTCCAGCAAAAACGGATAATTACATTAATATGCGAAGACCCCTATAATCCTTTGGACAAAATAGGAGGTTTATGGTGTCCTTGGGTGTATTCACAAAGTGGCTTTTTTTTTTATTCTTTAAAAAAAGATGCACTGCACAATCTGCAACAAACAGCAACTTGCCAACGGAGGGCCTATTCCAGCCAACAGATAGGAACTTGAGTAAAATGCTATAAAATCTTAAATGGGATTATGAAACTCAATGGGATGCTTATATAAGTAAATGTATTTGTGTTCTTATTGCTTGCAGAATTGGTTTCCTAATGTACAGGGGTAATGATCCAAAATTATGTTGTACTTTTGTGGTAGCTTGGTGTCGGGGTTAGATACAACAACGATGCACAGTAGAATAGGAACCTAGATAAATAGATACCTCAAATGAATTAAAGGAAGATAGGAGTTAGCTCATTTTTATGCACTTCCTACTCATTGTTCTACTCATAATTACCAAACTTCACCATTCATATAAAAAATATAAACAGCATTTACCATGTTTCTATTATTCCTTTGATTTATCTGATCCCAGAGCTCAAGCAGGACACTAATCTAGAAAAAATGGATTTTCTTTATGGATAGACACCATCAATCATCTGTTAAAATAAAAAATAAATATATGGAGATATACCCATCTCATAGAACTGGAAGGGACATTGAGTCCAGCCCCCTGCCTTCACTAGCAGGACCAAGTACTGATTTTGCCCCAGATTCCTAAGTGGTCCCCTCAAGGATTGAGCTCACACACTGGGTTTAGCAGGCCAATGCTCAAACCACTGAGCTATCCCTCCCCACTAAAGACCCTCTACTTTTTAAAAAAGGAAATATTCTAGGGAATACAGCTTAGTACCAACAGAGCCATGTTTTATTTAAATCTAAGGATTTCATTCTAAGAACGGGTCTTTGAGATCTCATTGTAAATGAGGCAACTGCACAGATCACCTTGTTATTACTCAGACAAGATAACAGACTTTTAAAGGTGAGTTCCAACTGTTCTCTTAATTTATAGCGTAGGAATTCAGCAGCCACCTGTCTAATGGAAGCAGCCATCCAATTTTTATTGGTCCCTCTGCACACTTGCCACCAGTTTTGTTAGATCGTCCATACCAATCCGCAGTTAGTTATAAGTCCTTGCTGTAATATTTCACCTCTTTTTGATCTCCATGTACCATGCTGTCTAACCTGAATTCATTGCATAAAACCCAGATGGAAAATCCAGACACATTGAGTTCAGTTCAGCTACAGATCAAGTGGAAAACTATATTATTTAGGGGGGGAGGGATAGCTCAGTGGTTTGAGCATTGGCCTGCTAAACCCAGGATTGTGAGTTCAATCCTTGAGGGGGCCACTTGGGGATCTGAGGCAAAATCAGTACTTGGTCCTGCTAGTGAAGGCAGGGGGCTGGACTCAATGACCTTTCAAGGTCCCTTCCAGTTCTAGGAGATAGGATATCTCCATTAATTTATATTTATTTATAATTTATAAAGTGACTAAATTTCTATTATAAGGCTGTGTCATCTCACATTTGGTTTCTATGGGTGTCAGTCTCAAAGGCTGTGTTACCCTCAGCTATTTTGCAACGACAGAGTTGAACTTTGACTGGTCTCTAAAAATGTCTGTAGTTAGTTCTGAAATATCCCTAGTAAAGCATTCAGCAACACAAACCCAGACTACTGTGAAGTCTTCCATAATTTATCCTTTTCCCCAAGCTCAGGGGAGGAATATAGCCCACTGTAAGCACAGTAAGCGCTTAACCTTACTAAAGGTATTCTTAGTTATTCTTCAGTCAGTGCCAATGGTGTGTTCTCAGCCTGACTTTACAGTCACTCTGATCTACTCCTCCTCTAGCCCTATCCACAAACAGGTCTCTCACCCAGTGGCAAGAGAGCATTTACAATTTTTAAGTAGTTTGTTTTGCTAAATGATATCAGACAGATGTCAATATTGAATCTCTGCACCAGTCTCCCCAGCTCTGTGCTATAGTAATTTTTGTCTTCAGAAGACATCTTTAAGGGGAGAGCTAACATTCAGCCTCCATCCTTGTTAGTGGACTAAAAGAAAGATGGAGCCTTTAGCTATTAATTATACTGGTCAAAAATTTCATTCCCTTGTTATCAGTGATGTGATAGAAAGAAGCCTTGGGGGATTCCCGATTCATTTGTTTATATAGCTGTTCCACCTACAGGTCCCACTCAAATTGGGCCCCATTGTGCTAAGTATACTGTACGCTGCATAGTAAGAGACAATGCCTGCCTAGAGCTCTCATGGCATAAAGAGCTGAGCTGGTTGGGGATTTTAACAGAAAATACAATCTTCAAAACATCATTTTCTCATGGGAAAACTTTATATAACTGCTTGGCTGTCCAGCTCCTTGGCAGTCTACCTGGTGGGCTACCATGGAACCAGGGCTTCAGGGACCACTGGCTCCCAGGAAAACTGGCTTCCCCCAGGAACTGGGTGGCAGTTTCCCTACCTAGACATCTCCCTTGTGCTGCCCACCTGGGAAGCAGACGGGTGGACTACCCAGCTCCTCAGCCACCCAGCTGGCTTGCCACTGTGCCATTTTGAGATTTCTCTCTCCCCCCGCCATGTGCTACAGAACAAAACATTTCAAAATCTCAATGTTTTGTATGGAATGGAAAATCCAATTGCCACTTGGCACTAATAAATGGACAAGAGGCAAATGCTGGGAGAAAGGAAGTATTATCCCCATTTCACAGGTGGCACACTCAGACCCAGAGAGATTAAGTAATTTGTACATACAGAAATTCTGTGATAGAGCTAGGAATTGAGCCCATGTCTCCTGAATCCTATTTGCATGTTTCAACCACCTTGTCTTTATCAAAGGCTCCTATTGAAATTCTGCAACCAAAGTTAAGGAATGTGTTGCGGGGCAAGTGCTCCCAGCCCCCTTTAGGGATAGGGAAAGGACATCATAGCCCTGTGCCTAAGTCCACCTGACCACCCTTAGCCTCAAGTTTGTGCGGCCTAATGGCCAGAGTCAGTACGGCTGCCCTCTTTTGCAGGGCTGTGTGGCCTGATGGCCAGAGTCATTATGGTTGCCCTCTCTTGCAGGGCCATGCAGCCTAATGGTCAGAGGGGGATGTGCCACCACCAAAGAGGGGGCAGGGTAGGCAGTCCAAGGTCCTAGCCCAGGGCCCTGTCAGCAGGAGGGTACTCACCACTGGGTCAGAGGGATCCAACTGCAACACGCTGACTTAGTGCTCAATCCTACAACCGGATCAATGTCTAGTTCCCCTGGGCTATTTCCTACCATGTCTTCCAGTGGCACAGTCTCTGGGTCTCCTGTGTTTCTGGGGTCTCTGGCCTGTGAAGCTCCCAGTGGTTTCTGTCATCTCCTGGATGTCCACAGGTAGCCAAATATCTGTCTGGATCCTGGCAGGCTTGGCCTCCATGGTCTTGGGCTCCAGTAGCTCCCGGGTGGGAGCCTGCAGCATGTGTCCTCCCTCCTCGGCGGTGAGCCCTGATTGAGCTGGGCTGCTCCCTATTATACTGGTACTCCAGTTGGAGCAGGGGCAAGGGGGAGTGGCTTCCTCTGCCCACACTGTGGGGTTAATTCCCCCTTGACGAGTGAGGGGCAAGTGCACCTTGTCACAGAAGGTTTGTGTTGATTTCCCTTTCTCTGAGAGAGTTCACACCTTCCCAGGAAAGCTCCCTACCAGGAATGAAATGGCCATTATCCGAAATAATATCATACTGTAAGTTAAAAGGCAGCAAGCTAATTAAGAGGTTCTCTAATGTTGCTGATGAAGTGAATTAAGATGACAATATACATTTGCTGGAGTAAAGTGCATTAATGGCACCAGGTACAGTTAGCAGCATGTAATATACACTTTTTAAGTATTGATTGTAAAAGTAGAATATTTAACAATTTAAGACCTTAATCCAACCTTTGAGGCAAAAATGAGTTAAAAATATTTACCCATCAAGGACTGTACAGTTCACAGCTAGCATATAAAGAAGCAGTGTTATATTATAATTTTCATTATTCGGATTTCATAACCAAGTGCAGTATGCTAGGGAATTCCAAAATTACCAAAAGTATCTACTTGCTGACCTTTGTTTATACCTCAAACTTGCACAAATATTTCTAGGTGCAATATGTATGTTAGAGGAAACATTTTATATATTGTAGTTGCAAAATATATATTGTAATCTCTGCTATGAAGATGTACCTGCTGTGTCAAAGCCATTTTTCTTCAGACAATGGGAAGGGGAGAAAAAAGCATTCTTGCCTCCTGGGGCTACATTTGCATTTGATGTATTTACATTCTGCTATGCTATTTAAGCAGAACAATTGAATCAGATATTGAGACATTTCACAAAAGCAAATACTACAAATACTACTTCTTTAAAAGAAGTTTGTAGCTAGTAAAACTGCCAGGGAGAAACTACTCTCAAGAGAAGAGCTGTGTTGGTCATGAGAGATTCCCAAGATGAAAACAATTCCAACTTCAAAGACCTTGATAGTAAAGAACTGTTCCATCAAACAATGACAATCATCACATAATCTGAAAGCAGTCAAACAGCTTCTGGCTCATACGATAGGTTCACATACAGAATTGTAGAAAGTTTGTAATGGTAGCAGCTGATTTAATAGACAATGATATTAAAGTTGAGCCAGAACGGCATTGTGTTCTGTACCATGTCAGGAGCAGCATACTCATTGCAAAAGAAGAATAGATGTTTAGAGAATTATAGAATCATAGAAGATTAGAGTTGGAAGAGATCTCAGGAAGTCGTCTAGTCCAACCCCCTGCTCAAATCAGGACCAACACCAACTCAATCATCCCAGCCAGGGCTTTGTCAAGCCGGACTTTAATAACCTCTAAGGATCGAGATTCCATCACCTCCCTAGGTAACCCATTCCAGTGCTTCACCACCCTCCTAGTGAAATAGTGTTTCCTAATATCCAATTTATACCTCCCCAGTGCAACTTGAGACCATTGCTCCGTGTTCTGTTATCTGCCACCACTGAGAACAGCTGAGCTCCATCCTCTTCGGAACCCCCCCTTCAGGTAGTTGAATGCTGCTATCAAATCCCCCCTCACTCTTCTCTTCTGCAAACTAAACAAGCCCAGTTCCCTCAGCCTCTCCTCGTAAGTCATGTGCCCCAACCCCTTGATCATTTTCATTACCCTCCGCTGGACTCTCTCCAATTTGTCCACATCCTTTCTGTAGTGGGAGGCCCAAAATGGGATGCAATACTCCAGATGTGTCCTCACAGAGCACTTGTCCTTGTTGAACCTCAGATTTCTTTTGGCCCAGTCCTCCAATTTGTCTAGGTCACTCTGGACCCTATCCCTACTGTCCAACATATCTACCTATCCTCCCAACTTAGTGTCATCCTGCTCCATGACAGGATGGAGCTTCTGCTCTATGATTTTTCCAGGGCCTGAGGTGAGGCTGACCAGTCTGTAGTTCCCCCTTGTTCTCCTTCTTCCCCTTTTTAAAGATGGGCACTATATTTGCCATTATCCAATCATCCAGGACCTCCCCCAATCGCCTTGAGTTTTCAAAGATAATGGCCAATGGCTCTGCAATCACATCAGCCAATTCCCTTAGCACCCTCGAATGCATTAAGATCTGGACCCATGGACTTGTGCATGTCCAGCTTTTCTAAATAGTCCTTAACCTGTTCTTTCACTGCTGAGGGCTGCTCACCTCCTCCCCATACTGTGTTGTCCAGGATAGCATTGTGGGTGCTGACCTTGTTTGTGAAGACCAAGCGGAAAAAAGCATTGAGTACTTCAGCTTTTTCCACATCATCTGTCACTAGGTTGCCTCCCCCATTCATTAAGGGTCCCACACTTTCCCTGACCCTTTTCTTGTTGCAAATATACTTGTAGAAACCCTTCTTGTTACCCTTCACATGTCTTGCTAGCTGCAACTCCAGTTGTGTTTTGATCTTCCTGATTACACCCTTGAATGCTTGAACAATATTTTTATACTTCTCCCTAATCATCTGTACAAGTTTCCACTTCTCGTAAACTTCCTTTTTGTGTTTAAGCTCACTGAAGATTTCACTGTTAAGCCAAGCTGGTTGCCTGCCATATTTCATTAAGCTGCTTCCTTAATGAAAAATCTATTATGGGTGGGTGTACTGGCTCATATCAGCACTAGCTCAAACTGCATCCTTTCCCTGAATCAAATCCAATACCAAGATAAAGGTTCAGATTTAGTTCAGTTAAGGTGACCCTCATAGCTTCAACCACCTCACCCCTTCAAAGGTGTATTCTAACATGGCTTTATTTGCTAGTGAAGAGCTGAGCAGCCACCCTGCATATTCTGCTGCAATAGCCTAACAATCTTGAATTGCATCAGGCCAGCACACAATTCCACTCCATGCAACTGAGGATTGCAGGTGGCCCCAAGCTTTGGCTCAACAGTTTCAAGGGGAGTTGAAGGTCTCAAATGCTCTCAGGAAGTGCTCAGAACCGTGGCGTACTGAGCCATAAGTGAAGCAAGAGAAGGCAGATAGGCTGGTCAATGACTCAGATACTAGCGCAAGGCAACCCTGTAAGTCTGAAATATTAACAGCAAGTAGTAGTTATAAATTGTAGACAGTTAACAATGAAAGGACTCTTGAAAGTGCATATCCTCATTTAGTAGTGAATACTAGAGACAGGAGAGATGTAGAAAGAAGTGAGCCCAAGTCTTTGAGATAATTATATATAGTAAATGCCAGCTTTAATCTCAGAATCTCATAGTACTTTAAAATATTGATTAGTAAACTTTATATAACCCCTTTGAAGTATGGAATTGTCGTAATACTACGGAAAATGGGTAAACTAAGGCCTTGGGTTCTTCAATGTTTTGAAGACCCAAACTGAGACACTTTGGCCTGATATTTTAGTGGTGTTAAGACCCTGCTTGTCCCATTAACTTAATTTAGAGCTGTGGATACTTAGCACATCTTAAAATCAGGCCCCATGTGTCTCAGGCCGAGCAACCAAAAATTGAGCCAGCCAAAGCAGTGACCATTTCTGAAGGTGTCAGTCTGAGACTTCAGCACTGTGACTCAACAAATTAGTGCTTGGAGCCATGTGTAGAATCCAAGTGTTCCCTGGGGCCTGCCCTAATCACTACCCATATTTCCTCTAGGTTAATTATAAAAATAAAGTGAATAGCAACATAACTGTCTGTTTCCTAATAACTGCAAATTTATAAAGCAAAGCACAATCAGACGAAGAGAAATGTAGTCTTGGGGGAGCGGGAGGAAGGTGGGTTCCAAGCCTGACAGCAGAAACATACTCACTTCTTTCCGATGTATACAAGGCAACGATGAGTAAAGTACTAAAAGCCAGAGAAATATTAGCAGGCCAGATGGTGGTGAGATAGTGACAAAATAACAAAATGGAAACCTAATAAAAATGAGCCAGTGACTAAAGGAAATTCATGCAAGATATTAGAAACTAAATCATGAAGAAAATCAAAAATATCATTGGGGAATACAGGAGCCAGAAGAAGATCAGAAGACACTGGATAGTGGGGGAAGACAGGTAGCAACAGATGTTTGCCTATGGCACACTGATGGAACAGTCTTAGCAGCAGCTGTAGAATTCTGCAGAAAGCCGCTGGAGATGCATCTTGTCCAATTCATTGCTAATCCTCTTCTGTCTGACTGACTGGTTGGAAGGGCAGGGGAAGGGAGGAAGAGAAAATTTAAGACTCCTCTGACAGGCCTTATGAAGAGAAGAGATAGTAAAAGCAATAATAGTTTTACTTATGTCAATATCTTTTATCATAGACTGTAAAAGTATTGTGCAAACATTAATTAATGAAGCCTCACAACTTCCTCAGGTAGGCAAGTATTATGAAATCCTATTTATAGAGGGGCAAACTGAGGCATCAAAATTTTCACTGATTTGTTCAAGGTGTCACAGTGAGACAATAACAGAGCTAGGCATAAAACCCCAGGACTTCTGATTCCCAGATCCCTACTCTAACCAATACAACACAGACATCTAATGTTAGAGAGCTTAATAAAGTACTACATAAATGCTTTTTCACCTGGCGCCTAATCCAGTTTCCACTGATGTTAATGACAGTTTTCTCATTTACTTCAATGGGCAGTGGATAAAGCTCAGGATGGCTTTGAGAGAGAATCCCAGGCAATAAGGATAATGCTCTTTCAATATGAAATAGTAGAAGAATACATTGCTTGTAGAATTTATTGTAATTTAGCATTTTGGGATTAAAATAATTATTCAAGAATATATGTTTTCTTTATTGTAATTCTTGTACAGATGTAAATGAAAGGAAGCACAATATAGTTCTAGAACACTGAATTCACATTATTGCATATAGCTGAGACATGACTGCTTGCCAAAAAAAAAAAGGGTGGGGAGACCCTACTCAGAAGAATACAGGACAATAAAGGATTCTAGGGTGAAATTCTGCTATTCAATCTATAATGCTTATTTTTGAAAAGTGATTCAAGTGTCGATGGCTTGAATTTTTATTCATTTTTTATTATTTTTTCACATGTCAAAGTATGCTTCATATCAACCTGTATTTTTATTACATCTTCCACATGACAGAAAGAAGTTGTAAAGTAAACAAAGCATTCATGCAAATTGTGCAATCCAAGACGTATTTAACAGATACATTATTTCAAGTGCACCTCAGGTAGAATAATTCACTCATTTTTCATGGGGAGCTAATAGGGAGCTAATTGCTAATATGAGTTTGCACAAGTAGGAAAATATACCAGTACAACCTCCTGAATCTAATAACCTCATGTGGATTTTGTGGGGGACAGGAGTTGATTCCCTAAAAACAAAAGAAATGTAAAATCTGTCAAACATAAACCTGGTCCCATATATTTTATGCTGTTTCAAAGGAATATGTTACCCCATTTGACTCAAAAGAGTTCTGACATCTCCATAGACCAGAAGCACCACTCACCAAGGGTATGCATGCACAACATATAAAACACAATGTGCCATATCATTGGAATTTAAAGTTTTTAGAGCTGAGCAAATTGTCATCTGTTTTCTTTATATAGTTTATGAACATGTGTGACATAACAAAATAAAATAAATTGTTATCCAAAATGAGGAGGGGAATGAAACATTTTATTGCAAGCATGAAGTTGAACTGAAAATTATGCCACATGTCTGCTTCAGGCAGTAGCTTGTCAAAAGGTAGGTGGCATGCCATAGCTAAGACGCAAACACATGCCATGCTTTTATATCAAAGACGTGGATATCACACAATGTTGCATTTTGGAATGTAAACTGTTGCTTACAGTAAGCTTGCACTGAGAGAATCTCCTGCAGAGGAGTCTCATAGTTGATCAGTTTGTGATATGTGATAATTTGGAAGAAATTGTCCAAGAGCATTGGCTAACGTCAGTGGTTTCATCTTACCAGGGTTTTGTACAGACCTTTTTGATTCAGTTCATGTCACTGTCATCACCTCCTGCGTGTCTTAGAATCTGTCATAAAACTTTGCCTTTCAGCAAAACTGCATTTATCAGTGATGAAGCAAACATGTTTTATAAGTCAAAACAAGGAAAATTGTCAATTAGAGAAAAACAAACAAACAAAACCCTCTCAGTTCAAAGCTGCTGCAGTGAGAAGACTTAGCTCTGAGCATGTCTTTCTGCAGAAAGGGAGACCTAGTAGAGAAGGTACTGGACTAGGACTCAATAACTTATTTAAACTCTCTGGTTTAGACAGAGATTTCCTGGGTGATTCTGGGCAAGTCACTTAACCTGCCCTTTACCTCAGTTCCCTATCTATAAAATGAGGATAATGATTAAAGATCTAGAAAACATGACCTATGAGGGAAGATAGAAAAAAAATTGCTTTGTTTAGTCTGGAGAAGAGAAGACTGAGAGAGGACATGATAACAGTTTTCAAGTATATACAAGGTTGTTACAAGGATGAGGGAGAAAAAATTGTTCTTCTTAACCTCTCAGGACCTATGTAATGCACAAGGGCAGTTTAGGTTGGACATCAGAAAAAACTTCTTTAACTGTCAGAGCGGTTAAGCACTGGAATAAATTGCCTAGGGAGCAGGGCCGGCTCCAGGCACCAGCTGAGCAAGCTGGTTCTTGGGGTGGCAGATTGTTCGAGGCAGCATTCTGCCCAATCCTTTTTTTTTGTTCTGCTCCGGCCGCCCTGTAGGGGGCAGCAGCACGGAGAACCAGAGCGCCCTGCAGGGCAGTCCTCTTCCTTCCCTCCCCGCTGAACAAATAGTTCATTTAATGAAGGTAGTTACCTCAGGTACTGTGGTGATGGGTCCCGATTAATATACACCTCTACCCTGATATAACGCTGTCCTCAGGAACCAAAAAATCTTACCGCGTTATAGGTGAAACTGGGTTATATTGAACTTGCTTTGATCCGCCAGAGTGCACAGCCCTGCCCACCCGGAGCACTGCTTTACCATGTTATATCCGAATTTGTGTTATATTGGGTCGCATTATATTGAGGTAGAGGTGTATATATTAATATATATATATAGCCCCCAATTGATGAAAATACATATACACTAGTTTAAGCCTCCACTGACTTCAGTTTGATGTAAGCATGTGCTTAACTTTAAACATGTGCTTAAGTGTTGTCCTGAATAGGGATACTTTCATGAATCATGGCCATAATGAGATAATAGAGTTTGGCAAACTGTGATATTAGCATAATTCCACTTGGGCTGTATGGGGCAGTATTTCTAATATAAGTATGATTTATAATGTGTAAACTCTGTAATTGGAGTTCTGAAAAGCTTTCATAGCAAAATTCCCATGTAGGGCAAATTCATGTTAAGTTGGGTACTCTGTTAAGATTCATTGACTATTTCTTCCAGGTTTGCAAATGTTGTAAATTCAAAACGAACTTTGTTTTAATTGGGCCAGTTTACTATTGATTTCTGCATTCACTATCAATGTTTCAGTTTGTATAATTCCAAGGATTTGAGAAGGGATACAACTCAAGCAAATAATATCTTGAAATATATTTATGACTGTACTGTCTAAAACTCGAGACATATCAGATATGGTAATATTTGGTGTTTCACAAGGCAAATGATAAGTGAGAAGCAATTTCTTTTTTTCTAAACAAAGAAGAAAATTAGGAATTATGAAATCTATTGTTAATAACAATAAAATAAAAATGAAGTGCAGTATATCCAAATTTGCACCACTTATATTTATTACATAAGATATATTTATCTTTGCAGCTATTAAAATAATTAAAATGTTAACAAGATATTTCATTTTCCATACAATTAAAAATTTGTTAGAAGTTCAAAGGAACTAAAATTATTTATTTTGATTTGTGAAGCCATTATAAACTAGGAAAAGTAGTATGAAAAATGGAAGAAATCGGCTAAAATATGAATGTTACAATGCCTCTAGCTGGTCAACATCAGACTCCCTTATGACTTCAAACCATAAAGGTTATTATTTATGAAGGAACAGAAATGGACACCTTGTAGAGTCAAGCACAGGAGTTTATTATGCACAGCACTAGCGGAGTGTCACTTTGCTTATTAGGCTCAGAGACACTGCAAAACAATTGATTACAATAGATTATATAGGGCACTCATTGGGTAGAGAGAAGTGACGGGGATGGGATTTCCCAAGCCCCTGGATAGGTTCTAGAAGCAAAACAAGATAAGCACAATAAGCCAATGGTCTAAAAGATTACATAATGGCTCCACCCATGTCTTAGATTAACATATTGCTAACACTCAGATAATTACCATCAAACTATTCCTATTAAAGTATATAGGTTAAATCCTAATTTTGGGTCCAGGGGAATGAGGTAGCAGCTCTTCCGGTTGACCAACAAATACATTCCTGAAGATTTAAAGCAAAGAAGCAGTAATTAGTATTCAACAATAATAATTGTTTATAGTTTTACCCTTGCATTTCTATGGACTAGAATGGGCATACATCTGTGAGGGGAGGGTGTCATTACTCACGTCATTCATGTTAGGCCACTCCCTGAACTCTGTGGAACATCTGTAGCAGAGAGTTAACTTTGAGGCCCTTCTCAGCGCTTCATGTGTTTATAACTCGGGATAAGGACACCCAATTACAGCTCACCATCTGGAGTCCTGCTGACTCCGCTCATTGACTTGAAACACACAAGGTTGTCTGTCTACCCCAGCTTTCTCTTAGCCATGTATTGTTCTTTGTTAGTTAGCCCTCAAGCCCCAGGCCAAGCTGTGGACTCTGGGCCTATATGAAAAGTTCTGAACAGAAACTGTGGTTAAGATTTTATATCCACAGCAAATGGACTTTGGCCCGTCAATTTATTTTTTCATCCACTGTTCATGTTCTGATAATCTCTCCTCTTAACTACAGCATCCTCCTCCTGTTGGCGCTCCTTGGTACCCACATCATGCCCCTCCTGTTTATTCAGTATGTGGCTATGAAAACTGTACTACTCATATGTTGATCTGGCCAAGTCATACCCCTTTTTTGAATTCCTTCACTGGTTTCATTTTCTCAGCCAGATTATATTTAAAATTTTTGTCCTCTTGGAGACCTATATAATTCCATCCTGGCTTCTGATCTGCCCTAATCTCTTACTGTGTCACCTTCCCAATTCCACCAGTGACACCCACCTTGATGCCTTGCTTGCCCACCTCTCTCTCAATCATTTGAATGCATTTTCCATGAATCTCCTGAAACATGAAATGTGCTCATCACTGTGAGCTCCCATGCCACTAGCTTTATAGAAATCCTTCCTTCAGACTCACTTCTTCAGCAATGGCCATAAGAAGTGAGTCAACAGACATTTATATATATGAGCTGGTTGGGAAATTGCCATTGGAAAGATTTTTTTAATGGAAAATTAATTTTCTATAAAATTGAAATTTTCTTTAGGAAAATTTTGATTTTGCTAAAATAATTCAACTTTTTCATTATGAGAATTGAAATTAAAAATGTAGTTTAGGGTTATCTGGACTATTTCACCATTAAACTGACCCAAAATATTTTGTTTTCAATTAGTTCAACAAAACATTTAAACAGTGTTTCCCTTATGGGTGTTGCAGTTTGGGCCCCCATTGCCTCCTGTAGGCCAGGCTCCCTGGAAGACTACATAGGCTCCGAATTACCTCTCCCATAAATCAATGCATCACAAAGAGAGAATGCAGTTTAAAGTTGAACTGACTTGAAGAGAGTTTGTAATTGAGCTGGAAATGCAGGAGTAGGCTTGCTGGTAAGATTTCACATACTTCCTGTTTCCAGTCAGTTAGAATCAGGAAGTGCAGAAGTTCATGAAACTGAAGAAAAAAGAAAATTATTCAAATATTTTCAAAACTCAAAAGTCTTGGTTCAAATATTAGGTAAAAGAGTGAGTCCATTTTAATTTTATCTCAAATGGTTGACCCCTTGCTAGTTTATGCTGCCTTCTTCTTTTCCTTTTCCTCT
This sequence comes from Malaclemys terrapin pileata, assembly GCF_027887155.1. Lineage (NCBI taxonomy): Eukaryota > Metazoa > Chordata > Testudines > Emydidae > Malaclemys > Malaclemys terrapin. The sequence goes on along the minus strand of NC_071506.1, from coordinate 92,582,531 downwards.
TACTTTCCTTTCCTTTCTCTCTCTAATTGCTCAATATACACTTCGACTAGTCACTTTCTTTACATCTTATAGCCCATTAAGCCTCCAGTTTCTCCCTACTGGCATGCCCTTACTCATCTTCTCCCCATTTTCTCCAGTGTCTGGAATCTCCTATAATGTCTCTGGTTGTACCAGCTCATTATCTACTAGCTGACTGTTCCTTGCTCAATGCATTGTTAGTATTTCCCCATGAATGTCCTTGGAATGTTAGCTGTTTTTTCCCAGCAGAACACTTTTATGTGTGCAGCTGGTGAACTTCCTTCAGTAGACCTCAAGCTTCCTCTTGATTTCTGCTCTACTTCAACAGTTTATTCCCTATTTTGGCATGAAGCAAGTACACATATAAAGACACTCTGCTGGGCCTGCCTGCTGCCTCACTCCTGGAGATGTAAAAACTCAGCAGGAATGGTGCATCAGCTTCAGATTTCATTGAGTTGTCCCCCACTGTGCAGGAAGTTACCATGCTGTTAAATGCAGCAGACTTTCTAGAAGATGAAAATTTGTCAAGATCCTCCAAGTTCTTGATGTTCATTACCTATGTTCCACTGGACATTGCACCTATTCTTACTGTTTGCCTCTTTTCTTTCTGGTGAGATTCCAGCCTTTCTCATTTGTTCCTCTTGATTTTTACTAGAGCTGACTGAAATATTGTCTGCTAACATTCAACCAAATTTTAAATCAATTTGATCCAGATATGTTTACTTGGTTGCTAGGGAGTAGGAATGTAAGATACAAAATCACTTCCTTCCACAGGGACAACTTACTTGGTCACTGTTCGATCTCTTCCCCGACTCTAATGTTGACCATTTATAAGAACTTTTCTAAGCATACCTTTCTGGGGACTGGCTCTTTACATTTGGTAGGGAATGGCAACTGCAGCCCTAAAGTGAAGATTTCATAATGGCTGCTACTTTTAACTTTCTCTTACCCAGCTAGCATGCATTTTTAACTCCTTTTATGTTTCTCCCTGGTTTTCATTTTTCTGCTCCTAAGGAGGTAGCACATTTTCATAGCATCCCTTTTCTGTTAGCCTTACATGAACTAGCAAGACGTCCAGTCAGCAGCTGATTTCAAACTTTACACCACAAATGCTTGTAGACTGATCCAATCAGGGAACAAGACCAATATGTGACTTCTCTGATCAGTCACAACTCTGCAGCACAGCTGAAATTCAGAGTATTTGCAGTCAGTCGATAGAGTTAGCACTTGCAAAGACAGCCATCAAATAAATTCCAGTAATGAACACATTTGAGGAGAAATTTATATGTGCTTCTGGATACCCCACAAGCAGAGATGGTAACTACCTTCATTAAATGAACTATTTGTTCAGCTGTAACTATTATTTGATTAGCAATGTAAGTGTGCACTGAGTTGATCTTAGTCTGATTTTGATTTAATGTCTTCCATCTTAAAGATCTGCTGCAAAAGGGAAACTAACACAACGATCTCCAAGACGCTGATCCCACCATTGATAATGCCGGGACACAATGAAGTCAAGGGGCTCTGTGCAAGTGCAGAAGTTGATCTGTGTGGTGTTAATTGCAGGATTTGGGCCTTTTTATGTAATAAGGGTGCCCAGCTTCTACCGAATTCATTCCTGTTATAGTCTCAGGGTGTGGAGGTTACTGTATGAATGAATGAGTCATTAGCACTACAGAATTCTATCTAAGCACTTGTATGGCATTGGCAACTAACACTTTAATTGTTAACGTCCTTCCGCCCCCCTCCCCCCAATGCCGCAGACAGCAATGTATGCATACTTTTGTAAAGAGAGACAGAACACAATAAAATGATGTTAAAAGAAAAGTATCAGCAGGCATGCCACCTATCAGCAGGCATTTGGATACACAAAGCAACCATGTTTATTTTATATACTTCCCAAAATTACCACCTCGGTATTTGCTGTAATGATGACACAGTATGTGGTTATTTGCATTTTGTAGTGCTGTTATGGTGTTTACTAAAAGTACTGCTTTGGGATGACATCCAAGGTGACACCCACCAGTTGGCAGTTGATTGGATAGACAGTACTCCTGCCCCACTTGCCAGCATCTCATAAACCACTGAAGTCAGAAACACCCACCCAAATCCAAATTCTAATTTAATGCATACCCTAGAAGCCTTAAATCAAAATATTATACAAAACTAGCATCAGTCAAGCTTGGCAAAATTCTGCCACTGATGATTCTAAATATATATTCTCCCCCCGCCCGCCCCGAAACTTATCTTTAAAGCAAATTTGGTTCTTTGTTAAATGTGCTGAATTAAAAGTCCTAGGACTTGAAGTCCTTTGTTTATTTTCAGAAAGCTGATATATAAAACATAGGCCAAAGGCTCAGGATTTAGGCCTGAGTGACTTTAGTTAGCTAAATATTTAATAAAAGCTGCCACGACTAGGAAATGTTTGAAGTAGCTTTCTGGTTGTAGGCAAAAGGTTATTAGGAGAAGGTTATTCACTGCTCCTAGATGCTGCTCCCATCTCTTAGGCTACATCTACACTGGTGATTGGACATGGATCCATGCGCATGGTTGTGCCAACCCATCCTGCACCTTCCATGTGTAAACCCCAGAGGCACAGATTTAAAGGTGTATACAGGGCAAGCTAGCCCTCTTGAGGAGTGTGGGTGTGAACATGATTCAGGCAGTGGCATGGCTCCATTCCCGTACCAGTGTGTGATGGGAATGGGGGCAAGGTGACTGTACCCAGTCCCAAGTTCAATAGTCCTCCAGCCCATGTTCCTACAATGCAGTGAACTCTTTCCTGCCTGACCCCCACCCAAATCCGTAAAGGTCCTGTCCACCTCTTGTCACCAGGAGTAGTGAGCTGCATTGATCAATTCAGAACAGCTTTCCTCTGTACTTTTTTGACCAGCACAGGTGACCATAGACTATCCTCTAAGAGCAGCTGCCAGGTCAGCTGAGCACACCCAGGTCCTTATAAATGGGTGGTGGGAGTTCACTATCCTTCACAACTGCTCCTGGAGCACCAGGAACTTACACCTGTACTGGGAAGTATCATCCAGCCCAGTGCAGGAACAGATAAAGCACCTGAAGATCTGGTACTTGTGGGCAAAAGACTCCTGCAGTCACACCAGGAGGGGTCCTCCAACATGTTCAATCTTTAAGGAGCTCAGCTGGGCACTTTCCAGGGTTCCTAGTATAGAGCCTGAGGTGACTCATGACCACCACCTCAACCCCAGTGGCCTCATTGTCTAATGGGATGCAAATGAAGGCTGGGGCAGACAGGCAGTGGGGACTGCAGAGAAGGATGAGGCACAGAAGACCCAGAGAAAGAGGAGCATTTTATCTTACAGCTCTACCCAGAAAAGCTGGCTCTGCAAGCCACAGCAGGAACCAGAACCCGCGGCTGGTAAGGTAAATCTCCACCTTCCCTGCCAATATCCCCTCCCTTTCTCTCCAGGGCTACTTGCAGGACTTGAAATCCACCATCTTCCCTTCTCCCCCGTGGTCCCCAACCAAGACAAAGCTGTAAATACAACATTGTATTGAATTACCGTGAACCACTATAAAAGCTTTTGACAGAAGCTATAGAAAAAATCATCAGTAAACTATTGCCCCTGAGTCTGTGTGCTTGTTGGCCAATGGGATGACAGTGAGAAAGGGCTTGGAAAGGTGCAGTTTGGGGACAGGGCATTTGTACAAGACTAACGGTTCTCCAAAGTTCAGCTGTTTTCTCCTCCTTTCAAGATGACCACCAACATAGAGTAAGGTGGATCCTAGAGTGTCTTCTGTGATGCAAAGAATCCTGGGATACTGCCCATGAAATGCTAGTGCTAACTAAATATACCCCCAAAAAGGCAACCTGGATGCATATATACCCAGGTCCAGAGCATACACCAGTGTACAGAACAGCATATGAACATTCAATGCAGTATGGGATCCATGTGTGAGCATATAAATGGCCCAGTACTCAAGTAGGTGTGCCACTGAAGATGTAGCCTGGGAGTACTTGCCCAGTGTCATAATTAACTCACTATCCTGAGAATGTGTGGGAGTGAGCTCATGTGTAATGGTGACTATCCATTAGTTATATTTAAACAATTAAGACACTTATGTCTGGGGCCTCAGCAGAAGTTGGCCTACACGTTTCTTATCATGTGGCACTTCCTGTTTGCAGTTAGCAATGAACTGGTTTATGACATGCATACATTAGACAGGAGTCTTTGATATGACTCCAAGTTCAAGGTGCCAGGCCACTGGCCACTGAGCTATAGGCAGCAAGCTGAAATCCCTAATGGAAAAAGAGTTTTCCCCTGAGGTGGAGCAGAGGAGTCACTGATCCCTACAGAAGCCAGCCATGCAGCGAGAGAGGGGATATTCTCAGCCCAACAACAACACCTGAAGAATATTCTGTTCTCTTCCCTGGACAGGCCATCCAGAGAAGGAGAAATAGGAAAAAAACAAAAAACAAAAAAAACCCACCTCTGACCATTAGCTAAGCTGCAACTAGAGAGCGAGAAAAGAGTGACTACCTCCTGCTTGCAAAAGAGCTCAAATTACACATTCTCAATAAAGATACCAGTAAATATCAATTTAGTTCTAAGCTCAGACCAGTCATATGAGCTAAGGACTTTGAGAAGAGAGTGTAAAAATTCTTCTGTAAAGCAATTCAAGGACACTTGAATCACTCCATTGCCTGGGTGAGTGGGTTAGTAATTGTTCCCCAAAGGACACTAAACCCTTAAAGGCTTGTCTACATGACCTTTTAGTTCACAGCAAGCAGGGGGTGTGAATCTACCCCACACTAGCCTGCCATGAGCTAACAGTCCATATGGACCTTGCTGACACACACTTACTGTTCATTAGTTCACTTTGATTTACCCTGCTTTGAAACAGGGTAGATTGCCAGCATGGGAGTAGATTCACACCCCAACTTGCTGCAAATGAAAGAGTCACAAAAATAAGCCCTAAATCTGTTATTTAAACAGTAAGAGATCTCTGGGTTAAACCAACATCATTCTAAAGCTGCTTATAAGTGTGAGATTATAGAAATCATTGTGTCTGTGCCAGGTTCCCAGAAAGATGCAGGCATTGTGTTAAGGAGGGAAGGAAAATAAATATCGGGTAAATAAAAGTTTGATTGAACAAAAGTTAATATGAGAAAAAGCAGACAAAAAGGAAGTTTGCAGGAAATTATTTTAAGAGCCGTGTTTCCTTAAAACCAAGGCAAGTCATAGCTTCTACCTTCAGCAAGCTCTTAGCTAAATAGATCAAATTAAAGGGAACAGATTCTCTCCTTAACCTTCCCGTAAAGCCTTAAAAGAATTATTTTCTGTAACTTGCTCATTATCAATTGATTTAATGACTAATTGTAGTAATGGATGAGCTAGATTAATCGAACTTTTGATTTACTGATTATTGGGGGGGAAGGATAGCTCAGTGGTTTGAGCATTGGCCTGCTAAACCCAGGGCTGTGAGTTCAATCCTTGAGGGGGCCACTTAGGGATCTGGGGCAAAATCAGTACTTGGTCCTGCTAGTGAAGGCAGGGGGCTGGACTCAATGACCTTTCAAGGTCCCTTCCAGTTCTAGGAGATGGGATATCTCCATTAATTTATTTAATTTAAATTTAATATATTTCAACTATAACCTGAATTTGACCACTGCATTGTATTGCATTTGACCATTGTAAATTAGGTTTGGAAACCAACAAATTAGCTTAGCTAGTGACATATTTGCTTAAACTTGTATTTGTCTTATAACTGCTATCTTAATCTTTTAATAAACTTATGAAGATACACTGAACTGGTTTATTTCTCAAAATTTCAACACAAAGTAACCTATGTAGGGGGAAAAGTTAAATCATGTAACCATTCCTGATCCTATCCTATAATTTAGTTTCTTAAAGTAACAGCTTATTACCCCTACAGTAGTGTACAACTCCCACTTCTTTGTCGATGTTTTCAAACGCCTCAGTCTCTTTCTAAAGGAATTTAAGAGAATATTCGGTGGGGTCAAAATGACTTCACATAGTGCTTTCCCATCTCAAAACAACCATTAGAGGTTCATGCACCATTCATTTTTAGTCTGAGCTACAGTCTATTTAAAGAAACAGTACTATTTCTAAAAAAATTCCCTGATAAATCACACATTAAATAGTAACACCCTTTTGCAGATCCAGGGGTGTCAGGGTCCCCAGAAAAGTTTGAGAATAATGCAACAAAATGGTGAAAACAATTATACACAAAGTGTTAACTGCTATCTAATGCATACATGAATTGAGAAAATAGAAAAAAAAATCTCTAATCTCTTGTTGTTCTAGTCATTTTAGGGGTTACTTGTAACAATAGAAGGTACAAAATATTTAAGCTAACCATAATATTGTGAAAATTTCACTTTGGTTTCAATAATCACCCAGTAATTTGAATACATATTCAGATTTCATCCATACCATCTGCATGTCTCAGTGTCTGTGTAACTGGACAGGAAATCTCTCAAGGACATGCTCTGTCATGATATTTCTGACTGTTCTTACTTGATCCAAAATTCTGTAAAAACACATCTGCTTTCAAATGTTTGGGCGTTTCCACTTCTGTCTCCAGCCAGTTAAAAGCAGAGAAAAAACAAACCAGAAATGGTGAAAGGGCAGAAAGAAAAATGTATCTAGTAACTTGTAGATAAACCACATGGGACTAATCATGTTTCTAATCATGTATGCTGCTGAGCATCTTCTAAGACGTACTTACTGGCATGCTCTTTACTTCCCCTGACTTCTGGTAGCTGAAAACACTCGAGAGAAAGCTATCTAAACACATTATGCTCTACTAATAGTATCAATATGTGGACACAGAATGCAATCAGACTTCCATGTCTTTCCTGTATTACAATGTCTTCTTTCTTAGACAAATAACTTAACCAGTTAAGGTCTCAGTTTATTCAATGGTAAAAAGTGTCTGATTTGCCTGCCTGTCAGGGTTTTACAAGGCTTAACTATTTAATATTTATGGATTCTGAGCTCTTCACATGAAATGCTCTGCACAGGTGCAGTGCCCCAGGTCAGAGAGTAGGATCAGGTCCTAAATGTTGATGTTTCTAGAAATGGGAAGAGAACTACAGTATAAAACGAGTTAATTACTTAACATAATAAAAATTGTATTTTAGAGCTCTGCTAACCGTAATGAAGAACAATCCTTTTGACCTTTTCCTTGTTTTACAAATGTAGGCCATTCTTAAGCATATTAATAATAATCCAAGCTCTTGCTTTAATTTCTGGTTTCCTTTGTACACATATAGACAATTTGCTGTACAATTTTATTTGAACGCCGAATATCTCAACTCTTTTATTCAATACTTTGTGGCAAATTCCCTGTATGCATTGAAGGGGGGGGAAGTTGGCCCTTACACTTGCTTAGACTGTAATGTATAATCAGGAATTAATAAAGTGAGCATTTAAAATGTATTTATACATTTTGAAACATTACCAAAGGTTTCACAAAATCTTTATAATTTACTAACTAATGGGAGTTTCATGTATAGTGTAAATGCAATATGCTTCAAGGGCAGTGTGATGGGTCCCTTATGGGTCGAGCTGGGGCACCCCTGTCGGCCTAGTGCTGGGTTGGTACACCCCGTAACCAAGTCACTGGGATTCCCTTTTAAGTGGGTGATTTTGGCCAAGTGGGTCCCAGCCCTGTGATGGGGTCATTAAACGAATAGTTTGTGGTCTTTGGGCAGGCAAAACAACCAACCAGTCTGGGTGGTAGTGGCACTTGGAGAACTAGTCCCTGGGCAGGGTAAAGCAGCAAACAGGCTGCAATCCCTGGGAGGGGCAAAGCAAGCAAACAGTCTATAGGCAGCAGCCTTCTCAGCGGGTGGCGGGTTGGCTTCCCTGGCAGTCTCCACAGTCGGCAAGTCACCTGGAGAGTCACCAGGTCTTTGAGCTGTACTGCCAGGAGCATCGCAGGCACCTCTGTAGGAACCAGCAGTGTACATCCTTCCCCCTCTGTCGTCCGCCCTGACAGAGATGGGCTGCCTCCTTTTATCTGGCTTCTCCACCTGGAGCATGCGCAGCAAGGGAAAGGGGGCGTGGCCGCCTGCGCCCACAACGATTGGTCTGCCCCCAGCAGCCCAGTGCAGGGCTGGTACACCCCGTCACAGGCACTATGAACTTCATACTCTGATATAATTACCAGCTACAGCAGATGAGGGAAAAGTATTCCTGAGACCCTACTTCACATGTTACTACTTACTTCTGTTTTGGGACAGACATGAAGTACGTAGAACATGCAGATCCTATTAATCACTAAGAGAACTGCTCCACGTGGCATTTTAAAAAAAAATTTCTGCAAGTTCAGGTGTCCATGTCATAAAAAAGAAGATTCTCATAAACATGAGAGGCCTCGGTGGTGGTTTCACTGAGGCAAATGATTCCTGGACAAGTCCCTCCAGGTCAACACTGAAGTATATTAGTGAGTGATTATACAGCTTGCACAGCTACTGCTGAGCACAAAATACCAATAAATACAAGTAGGTAACGTGTACATATGGATAGTACAACATGGGCAATAGGAATAGTAGCAGAGGCTCTCTTTATTCTGGAATTAACGAGAATTAAATTTAGTTCACAACTTTTAAAAAATATTCATATGTATCTCCTACATCTCTGCCCTGGTTCACGTTTGTTCTTAAGCACTGTGTTTCTGTGAAATTGAAATCATGAGAATATCTTATCATAATGTCTTATGTTCTACGACTAATAATTTTTTTGGATGAGAGGAAGAAACAGTAGTATGGCATTTACCGTTAGAGAGACTGTCCACTGAATAGCCGTAGAATTAGCTAGGAATTCTAATTATTAATAATGCAATACATTAATGCTCCTTGGTGAGTGTGAGGATAATGAAAGACAGTATTTTTCTGGCTTTGCAAATGCACCAATGTCTTGTCAAATTCAAAATTGAAAAATTACGATTGCACAGTGTGTGAATTCAGTGTTGGACTGGGGAGAATACCAAACTATACTCAGGCAAACTTCTAAATGAGTAGCGCATCCATCCTTTCTTCTCTTGTTTTCAAACTCAAATCCAGTTTGGTTTTCTTACAAAGAGAGAGAGTGATGGGAGAGCATTACTGATCCACCTCCTATCCCACCCCACAACATGACTAACACTACGAGCAAAATTACTTCAAAGAGATACACTGATTTGAAGATAATTTAAACACTGTGGGGAAAGAACTGATATACAATAAGGGAGCTAAGTGCTGACTATCAAATCCAATACATTAAAAAGAGATTATGGAAATTACTATTGGATAATGTTTGGAGTCTACAAACAGCAGAACAATACTTCTTTGCCTACCTTGCTTCAGAGAACTGTTTCTTGGCTCAAGGTAGTCCAGGGATGTCTAGGGAAAAATAAGCAAAAGACTACTAGAGCTTTAGCTACGATCACGAAACATACTAAGACTCCCAGTATCTTCCTTCAATACTACTTTTTCTTAGTTTATGAGGCACTCTGGGAATCTGAGGTTGGGGGAGACTGTTTTCCGGATAGATTAACACAATAATAAACAAACTCAGGCACTTACCATTTTAATTAAATCATATAATTTCCTCTCTAACACCTCCGTCAAGTGTGCTGTTTCAGAACAGAGCAATAAAGTAGTCTGCAGTAGAAGAATGATGGCACTTTAGTAACAAAAATCAGTTTTACATTGGGCCAGATTCTGCCATCCTTACTTGAACTAAGTAGCATCTTACTCTGAGATTACTACTTACTACACGTAGAGTAAGCCACTCCCAGGGTGAGCAAAGGTAGCAGAATCTGGACCCAAACTATTAAAGTAAATCTGCATATCTGAGAAATCAGATAAGTGTTTTGCCAGCTCTGAACCCTGGGAATGAAAATGACAGTAACAGAGTAAGATCTTGTCTACACTACACAAGCTCTGTAGATACAGCTGCACTGCTATAGCTATACAGGCAGAGCCCCATAGTCTACACAGCGAATGCCAACATAAGGCGTTCTGCTGGTATAGTAAAACCACCTACTAGAAGATCGGCCATGCTGACAGAAGCCCTCTTTTGTCAGCATAGCTGCATCTACTCTCTAGGGTTTTTGTCAGCATAGCTATGTTGACTAGGGTGTGTGGGTTTTTTTCCCCCCACACTCCTGACCCAACATAGCTATGCTGACAAAAGTCTGTAGTGTAAATCACCTAAATTTTCTTCCTTCTCTCTGAACCTGCAATGATGGCAGGAGAATGAGTGGCTCTTGCCCAGGCCTATAAGTAAAAGCAGGTTATATAAATTGATTCTGATCCACTGAAACTAATTATGGATTTGTGATAGTGAAAGCTATTCTTAAACTATGTCAGTACTTTCATTATAAACCCATTTTTACATGTTAATAACTTGCTGGGGAAACAAATTTTACCTCAGACATTTAAGCTCTGCTTAGTATCAACTGAAATTTTGGGCCAAATTCTGCCCTTACACTATGTAACCATATTGAGTTCAATCAGGTTGCCTATGTGTGAATGACAGCAGAAGTCCAACATCAAATGAGAGATTCAAAACAGAACACAAGATATTAGCAGGAGGGAGGCTAATCTGGTTTGATTTGAAATTAATGTAAAAGGTGATCTTGCACATTGATAATTTGTAAAGTCCAGTCTATTACTCAAATCAAGAATGCTCATATTTTTGTTTTAATGTTATACAATTTTTCTTAACTGCATTTTAACAAACTATTAGATAGCATAAAATGCCTTATTTACTTTGGGGGATTTCTTTCAAAAGCTATTTTAGCTGAAATTCCCCAATTGTTCTTCAAATTCAACTCCAAGGCTCTGATTCTCCACTGCCTCACAAGATTTATGGTCATTTACATCTGCAACTGGCTGCTCAATGTTTCCAACAATGCAAGTGGAGGATTCAGACTTGGTAGTATTTTAGCCCACTTTGTGCTCACTTTACACAGTTGTAAATATATATATATATTGTGACAAAGTTCCTCCTCTATCTTGGTGGGTCCTGCACTTATCGGCGGATTTTCTTGCCTCAGAGATTCACCATGTGGGTTGGGGAACAGCCCAGAGACCTTCCCCTCTGGAAGAACCCACAGTCCAGGTCAATTGGGAGGTTTGGGGGGAACCCAGGCCCAGCCCAGGCCCCCTCTACTCCGGGTTCCAGCCCAGGGCCCTGTGGACTGCAGCTGTCTATAGTGCCTCTTGTAACAGCTGCATGACAGCTACAACTCCCTGGGCTACTTCGCTATGGCCTCCTCCAAACACCTTCCTTAGTCTCACCACAGGACCTTCCTCCTGGTGTCTGATAACACTTGTGCTCCTCAGTCCTCCAGCAGCACACCCTCAGCTCCTTGCACCTCTTGCTCCCAGCTCCTCACACTCACACCACAAACTGGTGTGAGCTCCTTTTTAAAACCCAGGTGCCCTGATTAGCCTGCCTTAATTGATTCGAGAAGCTTCTTCTTAATTGGCTCCAGGTGTTCTAATTAGCCTGCCTGCCTTAACTGGTTCTAGCAGGTTCCTGATTACTCTAGTACAGCCCCTGCTCTGGTCACTCAGGGAACAGAAAACTACTCATCCAGTGACCAGTATATTTGCCCTCTACCAGACTCCTGTACCCCACTGGTCTGGTCTGTCACAATATATATATATATACCATACAAGCCGTGTAGAATCAGAGCAATAATCTTCTCTATAAACTGTGCTGAAAAACTCAGTGTAATTTAAACCCACATGAAGGCCACTTGCAAGAACAGTGTAAAGAGGCCTTAATATAAATGAGAATCAGGCCCAGTTTCTCTAGGTGGAACTTTTTGACTGTATTACAGGTATTACAGGAAAACATGAATGATTAGCTGCAGAAGCCTCAGAGGGATATTTATTTATGGATTTTTATCTCAAACCTCCAAAATGCTTTTCACTAAAGGCTTTTTATGGTACTTTGGTTATAGCTGCTGTTCTGCTCAGCTATTCTTTGAACTTTTTGTGATTTTGATTAGTTTTCCTTCTTTGTGATGCTTGTCCTCAGGAAAATGGTGCCCTTGTCAGCACCTTTAGAAGAAATCAATACAACAAAGAGGAGAAGAATGTATTCACTGTACTCGCTGTAGTGAATAAAGAAGTATTAGCTTGTTCGGTTTCAGAAACGACTCACTAACTAACCTGTCACTCATACACGTAGAAATAACACAAACACAGTCCAAAATCATACACAGACACACACTGCTCAAAGAAAGGCTTGAGAAAGGAAATTGTGATTTATGGTTGGAATGTTATCATTAACTAACTCCCATGTTACTAGCTATTCTAACTAACTCCCATGTGTCTACGATCTACTCTGAAAGGAACATTAGAATTATCTGTGATGTTGCAAGCAGTACCTTAAGGGCTGCAGTACTTCAGGACAGTTCAGTAAATTCAGCCTTCACTTTGAGTTGGATTGCCTTTGTAAACTTAAATCAGGCACACAACATTATTTTAATGTCACTTTTGGGAAGTTTAACTTCTCCTCCATCTTACTGGTCATATTTTAAAAGGGAAGGAAAAACAAATAATCCTCCTTAAAGGCCAGAGGCGAAAACTCAGTGGTACCCTAACAAATCCTAGCTACAGAGTATATTGTCAATGTGGAAATCAGACAACCATGAACTGGCTACAATGGCAGGATCCAAAAGCCTTCAAGCTAGGCCCATTACAGCAGCTCGGTTGAAATGTATAGGCACTCTGGGCTCTTCAGCACATGTACCTAGTGGAACATTTCCAAAAACCCATAAGACATAAATGGCTTTGTGATTTCAGATGCACATGGGACCGGTGGACACTAGCCTCTAGCCAAAGGCTTGATTTGCTCAGCTTCGAATAGAATCCTACTATCATCTAGCTAAAAATCATCAAAAATCAACTTAAAAAAAACCCCAGTTTAAAAACCGTGACTTGCAAGTAAGAAGAGATATCCCAGTCAATCCATCTGTGATTTAGGGGGCTTAAAGATTTTTGAATTAATATGTAGAAAAAAATCTGCTTCTAAGTACATTTCTAGCTTTTTTTCCCTTGTGAAGATAGCCTTGAAAATGCAAACGAATGTAAACCTGATTACTAGGGTTGAAAGTCTGACACTGATTTTTCCCAAAGCTCATAGGATCCTCACCATAACCTCTATAAGAAGATGGTCATGCTTGGTGAGAGGGATGAAAAACAGTTTCATGGCCCTGCTCAAAAAGTCTAAAGCCAGTTGGTCTGCAAAACTTCAAGGACTGTAAATCTGTTTTCAAAGCAGAAATGAAAACCCAAACCTTATGCTTTAAAGGTGAAAAGCTTTCCTTCTTCCTTAACTTGCAGAGACAGCAGGCAACTTCTAACCTCTCACTAGGAATAGAATTATTCATGAAGAGATGCTGATTTTTTTTAGATTGCTTGTGATTCAGTTAATGAACAAATGTTTAATGATAGCAGGGGAGGCTGAAAAGTGAACAGGTCATAGATAAAGAGGTCACACAGGTGACTGATACTCTCTACAATGGCCAGGCTCTAAGGTGATTTGGACCAGGAATCAATTTCTATAAGTGTTTAAAACATAAGCTCTCACTATGCTCCTTATAATATTCAATCATTCTTTTAACTTGGAGATCCCTCCTGAGCCAACCAGGGATGGGACAGTCAGCATGACCTTAAAAAAAAAGAAAAACTTCCAGAGGATTGTATGTCATACTGCCTGAGATAAATTAAAAACCAAAAACATAGCCAAAGTTTATGAATGTTCAGTCAGGCATCCAAGTGTATGTAATGATATTAAATGTGTGGCCAACAAAGCATGTGCTGCTCACCGCCTTTGAAAATGCACCAGCTGCAAAATCTTTTGCACCTCAATTAAAAAATGTTATGAATAAGAAAATGGACCACAAGACTAATCTTAACTCAATACTTTCAGGCAGAGGATAGATATAAGCAATATATTAGCCATCCAATTAGTGAAAATATTTTACATACTAACTCTGTTGGGGAGAAAAAAAGAACCCGTTTCTGAATCCATCCCTTGCCTACCCTCTAAAAGGGTAAAGCTTGACTTGACTAAAAGAGGCACACTCTTAATGGAACAACACAAGATTTCTGATGTATGGCCTACAGGTATTTATCTTCAAACTCTAAGCCTAACCAGATTTTACACAGACAGACCACCCAAAGAAATTAGACAAACTAACAGTTCAGATGGGATTATCAGGAACCAGAATATATTTTTTCTTATCCTGCTCAGTGTTAATATCTCTTTAAAGAATGGGGAGGTAGGATGGGGATAAAAGAAAAGGATTTTGTGCCTGAAAAGTAGAAGTTTTCCTTCATAGATCCTTGTGTTTAATTATTTTAGTCCATTTGATTTATGTCCTGTATTTATTACCTGTTATTCATCATATAATAATCATTGTACTATCCCTGATATGGGAAAATATTTATTTTAAAGAAGCAGGTGATATATATCTCAGGAAAGATTCAGAGTGCTAAATTTCAATAGATCAATAGAGCCATTTGCAGAGGCCACTGTGAAATGCATAGTAGTGGGGCTGATTCTTAAAATTGAAAAATTAACATATGAAATAATAGATAAAAAAGTTAATAGATACAATGTTACCTGTGGGAATAAACTACTAGTTTCTCCTTTGAAGATCTCATTTGAGGTATTCAGAAATGAATTACATAAAATATAAATGGAATTAAGTTTAGGCTAAGCTCCTACTGGAAGGAGAACATTGGACTGGTTGGTAACAGAGGTGTTTTCCAAGTCTAACATATTCTGCATTACCCATGGGTCTTGATTCTAGTCTCACACCGGCTTTACACCAATGTAAACTTGTTACTTCAGGAGGGCTACTCCTAGTTTATGCAGGTGAAATGAGAAGAAAATTGAATGCTTTGGGACAGAATCATCCTTCAACATGTTATCTAGATCTGTTTACTTGAAGCTCCTGTAACTATTCAGCTATAAATAACAAAGGGTAATATTCTGTTACATCACCTTACATTCATCAAGCTAGATAGTCTTTACGAAAGCCCTGAGCAATGGGTGGCAACACCACCCCAGAAGTACCTCTTGTCAGAACTGTGCCTCAGGGTCACTCCTCTGAAATTCAGTTTCCTACCTGATTCCTCCTTTGTGTGTGTGGGGGGAGGGAGGTGATAGTAATTTTCCATTGGCCTATACCAACAGCAGATTACGTCACCCTCTACACTGGCATAACTGAACTGGCTAGGACTTTGGGAGGGGGAGTGGAGTCCCAATTCCACCGTTTCCCTAACCATCTTAATCCACCAGTTCCCTGCCCACTTATGTGTACCCAAGCCCAGGGTCCAGTACAGCCTGCACAAAGATTTAAGGGGGAAGGAGAGGTTCTTACTTCCCCTTATGCCCCTGTGTGGGTGCACAGTTCAAGTCCCCATCTAGCCCACTTAATCAGAGAAAAGATAGTAAACTATGGAATAAGTAACAATAAATAATGTAAGAAACTTTCAAACAGTTTTTGTGTGTGTGTGTCTGGGTGTATACATATATATGATAAACATACTTAACATTGAAGACTGTCCTAAAAAGAGCACCTCATGTTTATACATATTCATGAAGTACCCTTAAAAGGCATCTTTAATTGAAAATAGGAAGATATTTTTCCCCCTAGGAAAAACTTCTAAGGAACAATAAATACATATTCACTGTAACAACATCTTTTATTGAACATATGCTTTTCACTGATACTCAGCAGGGAGTTTTCCTCCAAGAAGCAGACCAAAGAGTCTGTGTATAAATGATTATGATCACAAAAATAGACTTATCAAATTGCTTTCCATTTTGCTATGGCGATAACATCCAGATGGGAGGTTCACAGACCCCTTTTCTAGACCAATTGACCTTTGATAATTGTCATATTGCTTCTTACAACAATATCAGTGTAGTCCCAAGAAAGTAAAATAAAAATTAATCTCTCTCTCTCATTGTCGATTGGGTGTATTTATATGTCACTAAAAGAAAACACATCACAGACGAAGATGGTGGTGATGATGATTATTGACTGGGATTTTCAAAGGACCTTAAGAGTTTTCAGCATCCGAATCCCTTTGATTTTTGATGAAAGTTGAGTGCCTTTCTCTTTTGGTCCCTTCTGAAAATCCCAGTCCACAATAATAATAATCTCTTTTCAAATCAAATCCAAACAACAAAAAAAGAAATGTATCAGCCACAAAGCTAGCACATACCCCTCATGACACCCCCATAGACTGATAGACTGATACAAGAGAATTCTGGCAACATTAACTATGGCACACTTTTAGACATAAATATCTAGGCCAGAATTTTCAAACCTGGGCACCTAGTGGCTGCCAAGCCCATACTTAGCTTGATTTTTCAGAGATGATAAGCATCTGCCATTTCTGTTGACTTCAGTGGGAACTGGGGATAGTCAGCACCTCTAAAAATTAAGCCACTGACATTTAGGTGCCAAAATATGGAATGAGGAGGCCAATCTTTGACACCTAGGTATAAAAATTCTGGTCCTGGATGTATAGATGAACCACCAAAATACCTACCATTACACAAGAAACACCACCAATCTGGAATCTTTAAAACATATGGATTAGATGTTAGGAACTGTCAAGACACTATTAGACGCATCTTTTTTTTGTTAGAGTCCATAACATAAAGGAGTCAACAACAAAAAACACGAAGAAATGTAACGAAAAGCGACGCAGAAAGTAATGGAAAGGGAAAAGATTGATGTTTCTTAAATAAACTAGGAAAAAGGTGATAGGAAGAATGGGAAATAGAGCAATACCACTACCATCATGCCAATATAATTCCAGCTATTAGGACTGTTGATTTCACACACAGTACCTGCCCGATGTTTCTCAGCCATTGTCAGCAGGACAATAGTAATTCTGATATTTTACCAATTCATTTAATGGTGACTATTCTTCTCACATTACAGCACTGGCATTGTGCTTTGTTCATTTTGCTGCATACTGGCCATAGCATCAAAGAATTTGAAGTCCTGGAAAATTGGCCCTTTCTAATTGTGCTTCAGATGAAAACCCAGAGGAACCTACAAAGACTGTGAGAATAGGCTCCATATGAGTTGCTGTCTCCTTAGTTCTTCTTTTGCAATTTTCCTTTTCATTATCTTTAATGTTTCTAAGACAGGTCTGACATGCAGACCAACGGTTTGTATCAAGGGACTGGAGAAAGGAGACTAGACAAGTTGCAGGACAAAGACAATTAAAACGTGTGAAAAATGGAACTGACAAAGTAATTGAAGTCTCTAGTGATAAAGTAAAATGAAATATGTCCCCACACTTACTATTCCATGGTAGAACATGGAATTTAAAACATCTGGCAAAACATTTCTTCCTTTCTTCAAGGGCGGTGCTCGCAGATTTTCTCCTTTTGTCCTTTCCCTGCCACTTCAGGGCCTACATTGTACCTTTGCCTGCATTGCTCTTAACTCCACCCAGTGCCCACAAATGCTGCTCTGAACACTAGCTCAAGCCAGAGGTCAGTGAAAAGATGTGTTCTCACCCAGAGATAAATCACACTGCCTTAATGCTCCAGGCCCTTGCTGGCATAGGTAAGAAGAGAAGATTGAACTTGATTTTCTTTCGTGTCCCATACATAATAAAAGAATGTGCTGTCACCAACATCCAAAGCAGATTATTTATTCCTTCATTAGATTTGATTGTCCTATTCTTTCTGCCATTCAGTTGTAAGTTATTCAACTTTAAAGGGAGTACTCAAGGAATGGGAGTAAGTATAAGAGAACCAGGCCCTTATTTTAACAATACACTGTTAGCTATTTACTTTGATGGAGAGACAAGGTGAGTGAGATAATACTATTTATTGGACCAACTTCTATTGGTGAGAGAGACAAGCTTTTGAACTCACACAGAACCCTTCTTCAGGTCTGATGGGCACTGGGACAGGCCAAATGGGACGTGGGGAAGCTCCTCACAGTACACACAGCTACCATTCTGAAGTCATTTCTTTGGGCAGTATATTGCTATAACTGCTTTTTGAAACTTTAAAAAATTCATTTTGAACACAGGGGCCAAAATAATACCTGGCATGATACCTTTGGCAATCTATTTTTCTATCACAAGCTCATCACCTAAGTATACAGTATAAAGAAGTCCACTGAAATCAAGAGTTACACCAGCAATGAAATTGACCAGAGATATCTGAAGCAAATTGTCTGTATGTTCACTTATAGAACATTGCTTTAAAAATATTTAATTATATGTCCAATATAGAATGGGCTTTTATCTGCACTGGATTATTCATCTTTTATATATGCCATCTTCCTTCAGAATGTTATGTTCTCATCTGGGTATTTAATACTTCAGATCCAAAACTTCATCTGTCTTTCAGTTGTATGTCTTTTTGTGTTTTCAGCTGTCAAAACACTATAAAAATGTTGATGATGTTGTTGTTGTTTTACTTTTATAGCTTCTGATCCTTTTAGTCATTGATAGGATCACATTTTGGTAGATATATGTATATTTCTTCATTCTGACCTGTCTGCTGGGCTTATGATTAATCTTCTATTTTGTTTTTATGTCTGTGTTCCCTTGTGTTACTGATTCTGTATCTGTAAAGCAACAATACATTACTGTTTGTGAACCATCTTAGCCATCTCAGAGCTGTCAAGAGAACTTATTTTCAGGTTGTTTTGTTTCTTTCTAGGGAAATAAAGTTCTAGGGACTGATAGTGCGAGGCGGAGAGCCGTCTTAGTATGCTCAGCAATTCACAAGGCTGGACCCTTAGTTATTTTCATTATTATAACATTACCTAAATTTAAATATGACTTTAAAATGAAAAATAAAACTTTGAAAATGGATGCAAGGAATCATTTCTTAAGATGAACAAACCCGAATATGATGTGTGATTTTTCAAGTCCTTACAAGACCTGCCATAATTTTCAGATATTGGCACTGCATGAGATTATGCAGCCAGTACACTGTACAATATATTGCATTGACATTCAGATAGAATCCATGAGCAATATATTTAATATAGAGGGGTAATTTTGAAGTACAAATTTTGGAACTGATTTTTGAACCCCCAAAGTTCAAAAATGTTAGGATCCAAGTTTTGGTTCACCACATTCATAGAACTAGAGCAAGCTAAAAGAAATCAGATCTGGGCTAGGTTTGAATTCTGAACTTTGTTGAAGTTTGGGAGTATTTGGGTTCAGGGTTTTACTTGAGATCTATTTCTAATATTTAGCAAATGTAGGTCATGCAAAGGAGTTAGGCAACTTTTTTCAGATCAAAAGAAATTTAACCTTAGAAGTCCACAAGCTTCTGCCCTGAAGGCTGAGATTTTCAAAGGAGCTTAGTGACGTCATATACCTAAATCCTATTGAATTGCATTTGGGCACCTAATTCACTTAGATTTCTTTGAGAAGGAGCCTAAAAAGATATGTTTATCATACCAATTCAGATCATTAAGAGCTATCGGGTCCTGCCTTTTACAGTAACCGAGTGCTTGATGTTTCAGGTTTTAGAAAAACAAACAATTTGTTAGGCAACTAAACTAACAAATCGTTCTATACAGTGTATGTGAGGAGTGGAAAAAATTTCTTGATAACCGCTACAGGTGAGCAATTTATGCTTTGAAATATGAAATTTAATTATCATTTATCTTTGTTTGCATAACTACAATTTTACTAATGTTCATAAATGTTCATAACATTTTCCACCTTTTAAAAAAATCCAGATAAGTATTTGAGTCAATGACAAGGAATTCCTCTGGTTGATCATACACTTGTCATGTTACCTGCTACACTTGCTAAATAACAAATCCATCACATTTCTGTGTCCTTGGACATGTCTATATTAGAAAGTGTACACTGGCATAAGTAAAAAAAAGCTAGCTACATTGGTGCAATAGAAATGCATTTCAACTTTAAACTAGTAAATTACTAGTAAATTACTGCATGAAGGTAGATCAGTGAAAGTACAATTTTAACCTGCTTAATTGTGTCCCTATAAAGGATTCACACTGGTGCAACTAGATTGACATTAGTTACACTAGTGCAAGTTTTCTAATGTAATCAAAATATTTCTCTCGTGCAAGTACATAGTATAAACTATGGTTAACTGAAGTCGTGTTACCCTGAATTATGATTTAATTGAAGTTTGGTTTGGTCTCTTTTAGGATTATATTGGAAAAAGTGCAGATAGTTTGACCAGTGTTCTCCTGACTTAACTCCAAGGAAACCCAGGGCCTGATACACCAAGTGCAAGGCAGAGGTGGATTCATTTCCATCTGTGCAAAGTTGAGAAATGTCACCTACTATTCTAATTCTCATTCCATTTCTCATTGAGTGTCAGCTTTATTTGCATTATGTTCAGGAATAAAGAAGTGACCTTATAGTTGGAGGAATTTATAATCTTATAATTAAGTGAAATAGGTTCAATATACAATGAAAGAACATTTGTACATAATGATACTTTATGTCTAATTTTTCAAGCATACTTCTTTCTCCCCCCCCCATGTTGAAATATGTTCTGACTTTGTGGAAACACTGCAACAAGTTATGACTGATATACAAAATGAAATATACTCTACCTCAAAGGAGGAATTTACAGTTGAATGGTCTGTTATTTACTGTGCACCAGGGGTACATGCCATTTAGCTCAGATACACTCAGAAAGCTCGTTAAGCCAAAAAATATGAAGATGGAAATAACTAGGGGCCAGATTTTTCAGAGGTACTAAAAACCCACAACTTCAACTAAAATCATTGGAACATGCAAGTGTTAGGCACTTCTGAAAATTAGACTCCTTTGTCTTTAGTATTTTTAATTTTGTGTATGTGTTTTTTCCTCAGTATCCATCCTTCCCTAAATATGCAGTGACATTAGCTTAATCTCTGTCAAAAAAAGATCCTCTTTCCTACTCAGGACCCTAATCCACTAAGTCAGTTCCAAGTACTGTAAATTGGGCCAGATTCTCTTCTGAGAACTGGCCCTTTTGCACCATTCATGTGGCAAAAAGAGGGGATTCTACCTGCAAACTGCAAGCAGAGAATTCCCCCGTCAGAGGTGAATTCCTGTCTGGCACATCTGTGTCAGATCAAGAGCCTATGGCTATGCCTTCTGGGGTAGCCGCCATGAGGAGATGTGTCAGGAACAGGGATGTGCCATTGCAGGACTACATTCTGCTACATCTTTTAGGGGATTAAGAAATCTCTTCCAGTAGCAACATTTACAGTTGTCCAACAGCAGATCTAAGCATTGTCAGTGTTGGCTCTTTGATGCCTTCCACCTCAATCCTACCTCAAGCAGAGCAATAGTGCAGGATAGAATCTGCCTCTTATGTATTTTTAAAATATGTATTGTTATTAATATTCAGATAAGACATAGATATGAAATAATTCTCATCTCAAAGCTTCCTTTACATACTAAGTGCAGTGATTACTATAGCTACCATAGTAATGCATCCACCACTGATGTGAAACACAGCCATCTTTACACAGCTTATTCAATTATTCAGTCCTGATGCAGATGGAAAAGTATCCCCTAAGTCATCCATACTATTTCCTGTGATACTTAACTTCATTCTCCCAACCAAGCATGAAAAAGACCTGACACTGTTTAGCTTGTATGATCTGAAGGGAACATAATACAAGGTGATATGACTGTAGGTAACAAATGCATGAGAGATTTGCTAGCTTGTTTTTACTGCTGTACTGTCCCCGACAGACAGAATCTGAATCACTCTTTTATTTGGTTTGGTAGGATAAGAGAGAGGCTCTGTATATACTTTCAGGCTCCATGCTGTAGGAAGGAAGGATTGAGACTGCAGCATGCTGTGTTTTGGCTATTCTTGGCTGTGAAGCAGCCTCTTGACAACCATGAGACTGCTTTAAATTAGATGTAGTCAGGTAGGATTCCAGATTGCCCCAGAATATGAGAAGGTGCAAAGGAGGGTTAAAGTTACTTTTGCCATCCTTACTATCCCTACACTTACCAGAACTCAGGATGACCGGAGAATCTGGCACAATGTTCTGTAGTCAAGTGTGCACAGTGTGTGGTTTGTCTTCTTCATTTTAATTGGGCAGTTACTGTGAGACAAACCCTCACCCAGAGCCTGTGATGACTCATCCTGCAGGTGTGCTGCAGCAGCCAATCCACGAAAAGGACTGATGACCTCCATGGAGAGCTATTTAATCCCACAAGAAGAGCAACAAGCTAGTCTGTGCATTGTCACTAGACTGGGAATTATTCCTCTGCCTTATGGTGTTACAGATTGCCTGAGTTTTTTGCCTGCTCCTGTTCCCTCTGCAGGCCCGCAACCTACTTCAGTTCCTGCCACAGGCTTTTGGCCTGCTCTCTCCAGCTGACCTTTCACCACCATCCATCAGCCTGGGCCAGCTCTGCCTCTGCCCCACTGACCGTTTTGCTAGGCCAAGTGAGATCAATGGTTCCCAAATGCTGTTTTGATCTCACAGTACTGGAAATAATTTTGAGAGGAGTTGCCATTAAAACATAGTTGGGAGCTGAAGTCAAAGAAGTGCACAGTCAGGGAGCTGCTGTTTTTATTAAAAAATAAAAAGTGTAGAACTAGTAGGCAGGATTTGTGACTTCACAAAAACAAATCAGCTAGGGCTCTGAAACCTCAATAGCTTCCTTTCCTGCTGTTCTCCAGCACTGTGTACAAAGGGAATCTGCAATACCATGAGTCTAATGTCAAAGCACTATGACTAGAGGGCATATTTTCTTCAAGAAGCAAAACTTGATAGTTGAGGGAGAGACGGGGAGTGAGAGGTATAAAAGGGAGTATATTGGATCCCTCTTTGCTGCTTAACATTAGCAATGAATCAATGAAAAACAATCAGGAAACTCAGTCTCTGTAGGATGAATCTGACTCTTTTTGTTCCATAACTTTCTAGCTTACAAAGGAAAACACTCCTCCCTCATTATCTTCTTGCAATATGCCACAGGGTTCTTCAGAAACCACTGCTATCAAGTTCTCCAACTACAGTATAAGGGAAGCCATCCCTGAGGGGAAACTTTAATTTTGAGAAGGCATATGACTGACTGTCAGACTCTTTGTAGATAAACCTCTGACAGCAGCTGTGATGATCCGAAACTGAACAAAAACACATCCAAATTCCTTTCTTCCATAATTATCTCTTAACTCTCTTTCACTCACAGAAACGTATTACAACTATCAGGTGACCCCAGTAACACTGTTATAAACCCAAACTTTCATTATATCAAACTCTTTAAAGGTCATAAAAATGTTCCACTTCCTAGAAATCTGGTTGGAGACCTTGCTCTTAGATTTTGTCAGTAATGATTACCTTGCGACTGTATGCATTGTCTCAAGACAGGAACTTTGTTGCCTCATCTGTAGGGAAATGTAATCATTTGTCTAGTGGATGAAACAAAAGATGTTTGAAAATTGTCTAGAAAGTTTCACATCAACCAAAGCAACTCTCATGGTCAGGGCCAGCCCACAACATTTTGGTACCTGAGGCGGGGAACTCAAATGATGCCCCTATGCCCCCTCGCTTGGGCCAAAACTTTGAAAAGTCTCAATTCTGCCTTCTTCCTGTTCTACTCCTCTCATGGTACTGCTCTGCTACCTACTCCAATAAAGGAGAACCAACAACTTAAAATGCCTTGTTCAAAAATTTTAAGTAACACTTAACTTTCAAATGCCTGAACAGCAAATGTAACTTTTCTTGTCCGCATAGTAAACACTGGCATTTTTATCTGTTTGAATAATCAAAGTGGTGCTTTCTGTGCCTTCTTGGTTGCAAAGATTTGAACTGTTTCCTGCTGAAGGTACACAGTCTGGGCCAGCTCATGCTCTATTGAGATGGTTGCAAGGCTGACCAGCCTCTCCAGTGTCATTGTGGTGCGTAGATGTGTTTTTACTAACTTCAGCTTGGAGAAGCTGTGTTCTCCACTGGCAACTGTTACAGGAAGTGTTAGAAGTATGCGCAGAGCAACAAAAGCATTTGGAAAGAGGATGGTCATCTTATTTGTGCACATATATTCCAGAACAGCCTTTGGAGATGATCCTGCTGAAATGTATCTTGAAAAGGCTTCCAGTTCATCACCTAAATCACTCTCATCAATATCGCACATGTCATCATGTGTCAACACTTCTCTAGTGCCCTGCATTGCTGGTCCAGGTCTTCTTCAGGTATAGTGAGGAGTTTTGGAATATCATACAACATCCCAAATGTACTGCTGTGTTCCTTGAGCTGCATGAAACGTTCTTCAACTGACTGTATTGCACAATCTAGCACCTGGTTAAAGAATTCAACTTTGAATTGTTGTTTGGAGTCTCTTATGGGATTATCTCATGCCTTGTAATCAAAATGTCTTCTTCTTCAATGATTCTTGTATTCTTGAATGGCTGGGAAAATAGCTTCAGTGTGAAGTTCCTCTGCCAACTTCTGTGCACTCTTCAGAACGTTTTGAAATCCCTCATCTGACCAGTAAAACTGTAGGTATGACTTTGCTTTGTCCAGTTGTTCCATTGCTCCAGATATATCAAGGTCAACACCTTGGAGTTTCTTGCTTACAACATTTATTTCAAACAGTATGTCATGCCACAACACTAAGCCATACAGAAATTTGAAGTTATGTATGTTTCTGGTGATTCCATTTCCCTCTGTCACTGTTCTCCCACGAACAGTCCCTGCCATAGCATTATCCTCCATAATGGCAACTATGGCGTCATCTATCTTCCCAATTTGGTGTTTGATAGGCTTCATCGCCTCCACTCAACTTTCCCATTGTGTGGCATTCAGTGGTTTCAGTGTCAGAGAGGATGTTTCCAGATGTTGCTTCAAAATTTGCCATCAATGAGTTGATGCAGAGAAAAATACATATATACTTTGAATTACATTAAAAAATTCAGCAGCCTCACTAGAAGCTGATGCTGCATCACTGAAGTTCAATGAAAGAGAACTGCATGGGACAAAAAAAGCTCGAGGGTTTAACTCTCAGATCCGTGTCTGCATTCCTCTGTTCTTTCCTCTCATGTTGGCACCATTATTGTAGCCCTGACCTCTCGTGTCAGCTATCGCAATTCCCATATCTTCTAGCTTTTTAAGAAGCACATTTGTCATACCAGCTCCTGTAGTATCATTAATGTCAATAAATTCTAGAAAATGCTCTTTGACAGTCACCATTGCAGGGACATTTTCACTAGGTTCTGTTGTTGTTACAAAATGCACCATTAAAGTAATTTGTTCCAGAATAACAGAGTAATATCTTGCTGACTTAAAATCTGCCACAATCTTCTGTGTGACTTTTGTTGCCATCATGAGTATGATCTCATTTTGAATTGTTTTTTTCCAAGGTAGTGGTGTGTGTACATTTCTTGGGTGGTGATTCTTCTTAGATGCTCCTGGAGAGCAGCATCAAACTCAGCCATCAGCTCCACAATTTTAAGGAAGTTTCCATTGTTTGGCACATACAGCTGAGCTGAAGCGCCATGCAGTGCTAGGTTTTGGGTAGCAAGCATTCTCACAATGGCAATGAGCCTTTTCAGAACATTTTGCCAGTAAATAGACTCTGATACAATCTTTTCTTGATGCTGATCATCTATGGTGGCCTTTAACCTTAGTCTCATCTCAAGCGCTTTACACCTATGGAATGCTCCCTGGAGATTTGCTGCCTTCTCACGGCATGCCAGATTTCTAGACAGATTTTTCCAGTCCTTTGTTCCTGTAGAATCCAATGTGGCTGGAACATTAGACTGGAAGAGTTTGCAACAAAAACAGTATGCAGCATTCTGGGTTTTTGAGTACATAAGCCATGGCCTCTCCACTTTGTCACCATTGGGGATTTCACGCCAGTAATGTGTTGGATGGAAACTTCTATTGTCATTGTCTTTGGGGAACATGAAGTTTTTCACTTGCTGTGGCCCATGCAGTACAAGGAAGTCCCTCGGGCTACTGCTCAAGTGGGTCCACAGTCCTGGATCATCTAGACTTAAGAAACTAAACTCAGTAGCAGTTGTTTCTTGTGCCTCCACCACATTCTTCTTTGAACTACACTTTTCTTCAGGAATGTGCATGGTTACATCCATTTGAGATGGAGATATGGATGCTGCAGTAGCTGCCAGGTTACCTGCACTCTGACTAACTGGAAGATCAGGCATCTCCTGACCACTCACATCCTCACTGGGGTGAGAAGGCTCACCATGAATATTTGGTCTATGTATCTCAGGAGAGCTCCTTCCTGCCTAGATAGAAAAGCTTCCTTTGCTTTCTTTCTTTTTCTGAATGCTGCCCCAGAGGGGCATTTTCTTCTTTTACTCATGACTGCTGTTCTGTGCCAGCTATAGTGGCTCTCAACACTCAATTGAAGGGGACAAATAAGCAAGCTGGTAGCAGGGCCTGAGGGAGGGAAGATATCAGGATCTTAAGGGCCTAACTGGCTCCTACTACTTCAGTTGACTGCCTGTTCTCCTCAAGTGGGTTCAGAGAAGCAGCAGGAAACAGGAAGCTTCCTGAGAAGCTGGTGTTAATCAGTCCAGGCTCCTGGGGGTGCTAGAGAGGTACATAATAGGCTCCTCCTCCTCTCTCTCCCTGCAGCTCCTGCTGCTTTCTGTTATTCCCTCTCACCTTTTCTCCTGCTGCCTGTTATGTCTCTTGTGCCCTCCTTCCACTAGCATCCTCCACCATCTCTGTGCATCTAGAGCACAAAGAATACATATGCACCAGCAGCAGACAGAATTTTCTACACTCTGAGTCCTACTGGTGCCCCCCCACAGTCTGGCACTTGAGGCAGCCACCTCAGTTTGCCTCATGGTAAGGCCAGCCCGGTTCATGGCCATTACAGTGCATAGAATATTTTAGCACTGAAGCACATGTAATGAAGGTTAAAACTCACTCCTATGGATTTGTGCATGAAAAATGGTGAGCAATCACAATTAACTTAAATAGAGATTTTAAAAAAGTGTCTCTCAGCTCAGTTGTACGCTACAATTTAGATGCTGATATGATAGTCAGTAATCTAACTGAATTCTCTAGACTGCACAGCCTAAGATTTGCTTTTATTTTTAATCACCTTTGAATCACTTGAGTTCTCATCTCAGTCATTTTCATTGTGATCTGAAAATCTTATTGTTTTTTGTAGGCAGCTTCAACTCATATCGAAGGTCAAAGTCTTGAATAAATGTTTCTATTCTTTCATCAAATTTTATGACACTTTTATTACCTTTGTCTTTACATCAATATAAAAATGTGTCACACAGCCGCCTTCAGATACACAGCTGCCTTGTATTTCTGGGACATACTTAACATTAACACTTTCCCAGGATATACTGAAGGGAGTTGACACATCTGTTTTGTCCTAAGACTGGAAAATAATGTTTTCTGAGACTGTCCACAAACCTGCCTATGCAAAGCATTAATACTTCTGTTTCTGTTCTCCCTAAAACATCCACTCTGGTCCCACAAAATCATGGATGTTCACATACTTGCTGCATGCCAAGTGTCATTTGAATAAGATCATGAGGAACTGGTTTACAGGATTTTTTTTTTCTTTTTACTCATAACACTGGAGCTGTAAACTGTTTCTGCCAATGGAAAATACCATTTCAAATAGAGCATTTCTCTACCTTAGAATTCACTCTCCCAGCTTATATACATACATTTCAAATATCTCAGCAGAGACCAATTCGGCTCTTTACAGGAAAAAGTAACTTAAATCACATGCAAGTTCATATAGTAGTTGTTTTTATTTCAAGGTAATTTCTACGCCAAATCACAGAAAGAAATTCCCTCCCTTCCCTCTCTGCTGGTGTTGTTTCTCCTTTTCTATGTCTCTCTTGTAACTGGTTGGTAATTTTCTGTTGACATGATTTTTTTTTAATGAAAATGCAGTTTCCACACAATCATTTTTTTCCATTCCATTCATTTCATCGGGAATATGAAAATGAAATATTTTGTTCTGGATAAATTCAACATAAATTGAAATATTTCCATTTCTTGACCTCAACCAAAATATTTAGCTCCAAGTCAGTTAAACATCAACCTGCATCTGCCTATAATGCTGCAGTGCCTCACAGAAATTGTAGTTTGAGTGCTTTATGTCTCCATTCTCTCCTATGGACCAGGCATCTTAGCTAAAATACAGTTCTCATGATGCTCTGCAGCAGCTCAGCAAGGAGGGTGACTATGTGCATCATGGGAGACTCAATCTGGCCACAAGCACTGCACTTACAGGAGAATGGGGGCATGAAGCACCCAAACTACAACTCCCAGGAGGCATTGTGAGACTTATGGAACCATTTCTAAATCGAAATATTTGGATTTTGGCTGAAAGTTTTGGCCAAAAAAAAATATAGGTTTTTGGTTTTTATACCAGAAAGTTTAAATTTCTAAGGAATAAATGTCACCATATGATGACACCCTGGGGAGGAAAGTTTGTACAGCACATTTCATTTATTCTGTGAATAAAGATGGGAATTTAAGATGACTGGACTGTCAATCCAACAACTTTCAGTAGCACTGGATTCACTTAAACAAATTCACTGCGGAAAAAACAATTCACTTTAGCCTGAAATTCCTCATCTCTGTTCTAGTAAAGTCACGAGAGTTTAGCTTTTCAAAAGTAGAAAGTTTTCAGTGTGAAAATGTCAATTTATGTCATTAATAATTTTTTTAAAAGGCTTGTTTTCCAAAAGCTGTCAAAAGATGACCTAGAATTAATAGGAAACCTGTCCATCATCTATTTTAATATTATTGTTACTCCTCTCCCACTAAGATATTGCAATTATTCCTCTAATAGCAATTTTATATTGTTTTAGTGTCACTTGCTTGAATACAAAATGTCTCTGTATATAATTTACTGAATGAACAGTTAATTCTAACTCTAAATAAAACTATAGCAAATCATTATGGTCCTGACTTTGTAAGCATCTCAGTTATTTCAATGGGACTACTCACAGAGTAAGGTTATAATCAATATAAGTAATGGTGGCAGAATCAAACCATATTTAACTCATGTTTATTTTCCATTTAAGTGCTCTACTTTTTTCCTTAACTCAATTTCCCCATTTTCTACTTATTTCATATATGTTTAAGGATTATTGTCTTTACTGCCATAAAACAAGTTTTCAGCCATAGTGAATAGTATCTCTGATGCCACATGGAAAGTCATTAGGAATTGTCCATGGCTGTATGATGGCTGAATGGCTTTTGCTGTGGGAGTTTAGATGATGAGATATCATGGGCCTGGTGGTAACTCTATTAACTCATGCTAGGGATAAATTCAGTCCCATATTTCTTTGAGATAAGATTCTGCTTCTCAGAACCAAAAACCAGGCCAAATGTTTTGATTGCATGACTCAGAGGGAAACAAATTTATGCTATTCGTGCAATTATTATGGAAGAGAGGAGTTGGTTCTCCATAAGAAATTGTAAACACTAAAAACAAACTCTACTGTACTAGAGCTTGTTTACATGGGAGGTTTTTTCCAGTTATGTTGGTATGACATTAGCAGAGCTAAATAGCTATAGATATACCAGTATAACTTCACGCGGCCCGATCAGGGGTGATTTTCTGCAGCCTGTGAGCCCCTCGCAGCCCCCCGCCTTCCCCCAGTGTTTACCAGAGCGGCGGCCAGACGTGCACCGGGAGCAGGGCATGCTCCCTGCCTGTCTGCCCTGCGCAGCTCCGGGAAGGGGCTGGAACGTGGGGAAGGAGGGACGGAGGGGCTGTGTGTGGCTGTTGCTTTAGGCAGCACCCCCAGCGGGGAACCGCGGCCAATGGGAGCTGCTGGAGGTGGTGCCTCAAGCAACAGAAACACACAGCCCTCTGCCCTCCCTTCCCCACGTTTCAGCTTCTTGCGGGGGCAGGGCAGACAGGCAGGCAGGCAGGGAGCCTGCCATGCCCCCGGTATGCGCTGGGCCAGATCCTGCCCCCCAAATCCCTCCTGCAGCCGAACCCCCTGCTCTGAGCCCCCTGCCGCACCCCTCCTGCACCCCGGGACACCATACCCCTGCCATACCCTGCACCTCTCCTGCACCCCAACCCCTGCCTCACCTGGCACCCCTCCTGCATCCCAACCCACTGCCCTGAGCCCCATGCCACACCCCTCCTGCACCCCGACCCCCTGCCGTACCCTGCACCCCTCCTGCCCTGAGCCCCCTGCCGCACCCTGCACCCTGACCCCCTGCCCTGAACCCCCTGCCGCAACCCGCACTCCTCTTGCACCCCAACCCACTGTCCTGATCACCCTGTTGCACCCTGCATCCCTCTTGCACCCCAACCCCCTGCCCTGAGCCCCCTGCCGCACCCTACACCCTGACCCCTTGCTGTACCCCTCACCCCTCCTGCACCTCACACCCCAACTCCCTGCCCTGAGCCCCCACCACACCCCACACTCCTCCTGCACCCCCTGGGGGCAGGAAGGGGGCAGAGTTGGAGTGGGGATTTTGGGGAAGAGGTTGGAATGGGGGCAGGGAAGGGGTGGGACGAGGCGGGGCCTCATGGAAGGGGTGGAGTGGGGGCGGGGCCGAGGGCAGCGGCGGGGAGGTGTCAGTAATGCGGCCCTCAGGCCAATGTACTAGTCCTCATGTGGCCCTCATGGTCATTTGAGTTTGAGACTCCTGGTTTAGATGCTCTTATTGCAAAACACCATAAACTCAACTGGAAAAAGGCTGTCTTGCACTAGAATAAGAGTGTCCACAGGAGGCAGTTATATCAGTATAACTATAGCAGTTTAAACTCACACTTTATTTGTACCAGTATAACTATCGTGGATAGACAAGTCCTTATTTACTCTGTATAAAGAAATGGGGCTTGCATTCTTTCAGTACACAGAGTACAGCTCAACTTACCATCCTTTTGTTCTTGGTTGGAATAGTGCCCGAGCAATCTGGCATTATTTTTCTTTTTTTCCTCTCCAATATTTTGTTTACTTCAGTGAGCTTCCCATTGACTCTGCCTCTCACCCAAATATGCAGAACTAGTTTCATTACCATTGTGAATAACTGAGATATTTATGGAAAGTCCATTCTTTGTCATTTTAGTTGTCCTCTTTTGTATCATATCTTTTACAATTCTATTTTATCCCTTTGTGGGGAAAATGTGCAGCATGTCATTTTGTTTCAGTAAAGGATTTTTTAGTCAATACAAAAAATATTTTAAAATGACATTCTTGATCAAAAGATCTGTTCCTTGCATATAGTAAGAATCAAATATTAGCTACTTACTCTTAGAGACATTAAAAAATATTGTTTTAATCCTTCTAGTATTTCTGACTCAATACAGGTATGAGTTATATTTTCTTCTGGCTTGCATGTTACCAGTGGAATTTTTAACTACTGTATGTTCTATTTGCAGACTCTTTCAGCTGGTGATGTACAGGCTAGAATTAACACACCTTGACTTTCAGATCCCAGACACATACACAAACACGTATATTGTGTATGTGTCTGGGATCTGAAAGTCAAGGTGTGTTAATTCTAGCCTGTACATCACCAGCTGAAAGAGTCTGCAAATAGAACATACAGTAGTTAAAAATATAATATATATAATAAAAATATATATATATTTAGTGCTCGATTTGATATAGATTTAGATATATATATATATAGTGCAAATTGAGCAAGTTTGCTATGGAGCCAAAGAGATACAATGAACAAAAACTTCATTGTTTTTTCAAGCTATTTTTTACATATTTTAGTGTGTGTCTGCACCTTCAAGTAATTTCTAAATTGTAAGTCTAGAGGGACGTCTCCTTTAAGTAAAACTCACATTAGACATAATCATTTTCTAATATTTACTTTAGCTTGGAACTGAACAAGAAGGAAGAAAAATACAAGCGAGCATTGTAACAGCATTGTTGTGCACCATAGCAGCTCAATCTAACTGCTTTCAGTTTCAGCCTGCTGCATTTGCACATGGAAGAGACAGGACTTCTCCCCACCCCACTGTGAGGTACTTTCTGCAACTGTAGCAGGCACAAAATGGTCACCACTTACCAAATGTGCTATTGGTCGAACGCCACACACCCTCATCTGTTTTCCAACTAAATCTCTGCAGAAAATCAGAGACCACTCGTTTCATATGTGTTTCGAGGTTCTAGCCATACAGGGCAAAATGGGGGTGAGGGCGAGGAAGGTCAGGAAGAAAATAAGACTGTTGAGTCCACTGCCCTGCTTTGGACACCCTGACCAACAACTGTAGCTGCATGGAATATTGCACGTGTACATATTTGATCTTAGAAGTGGAGTGAGACCTCTGGATGTCAAGAAGACTGGATAGGGGGAGTTGCTGAGCCACTGGATGTATTGCACTGGTTTTCTGAGCCACCTCTTGCTAATAGAAAGGGAATACCAGACAGGATTAGGATTCCTGATATCCTCTCCATCTGTGGAGCCAATAAAGTATCATGGGATTCAGCTAGGGGGAAAGTGGAATTTGTTCCCATTTCTCTGCACTTTTTCTCCAGTACATTTTTTTTGTAGTATATTACTGAGACTTTCACCCTCTGCTGCTGCTACATTGTAGGCTGTGTCTACATAAAAAGTTAGAAACTTATTTCATAGCTGAAAGAGTTAAAATGAAGCATCTCTCCTATCTTATTGCTAGACATCTAACTGTTAATGAAAATTACAAGACACTTCAGTGTAATAAATAATACATGACAAGGTGTGTGCTACTGTGAGATAACACACATCTCAGAGGCTTTGTGACACATGCCTTAGAGTGTCTTAGTGCAATTATAAAATGGCTCAAAGATAGAATTTTAAAAAGAGGTTCATGTGTTTATAGCCGTCTACAAAAGAGACATGAGTAATTTGTTACTGTGATGATTAATGGGAAACTTGAGGGTGGGGAGGATGTATTATTGCTTTCTCATTCTGATAATTGTATAGCTTTATAACACAGGGAATACAATATTGTTTGATAGGACTGGACTCCTGCCAAGGTCTGCGATGAGACAGGATTCAACTACGTTAAAGCTAATATTAACAATCCGTACTGAAATGTTTCATATGGGCCAAAATATTGAATAAGCTCGTTCAGATTTCTCCAGATGTGACAGACAGTGTTTGATTATCTTGTTTTCATCAACTTTGATTTAGGACTAGATTTGGACTGTGCACTGTCTTGCAGGGGAATAACAGGCTGTGTAAAACCCCCTTATACCTATCTTACATTGTGGATTTTAACACAGTTTGGAGAGGAAAGTAGGCACTATGGGGTTGCTAATCTCCCTCCTGCACATGTAGATAGGTAGTACCTTGATTCTTCCCTACCAAGCACACTGGCCAGCAGAGGTGAACCAGTGTTTGAGAGAAAGTACTC
This sequence comes from Malaclemys terrapin pileata, assembly GCF_027887155.1. Lineage (NCBI taxonomy): Eukaryota > Metazoa > Chordata > Testudines > Emydidae > Malaclemys > Malaclemys terrapin. The sequence goes on along the minus strand of NC_071506.1, from coordinate 92,549,173 downwards.
CACACCAGGTAAAGGACCGGCACAGATTACTTCCACCCTGGAGCACCTAGGAAACTAGGAGCCAGATTTCCCCTAAAGCAGTACAACTATATTACCACTTCCTTAAAGCCACAAATAAGCCTATAATATCAAGGGACCATTGTTTATATATTTGAGTATTAGGTACCATATATTAGACCCACATCTACTAAGGGGACTTTTGTGTATTATAATGTATGAAACACTTTTTGGTCCAATATATGGTAGTACCTTATCTGACTTGTCTGCATTGTCTTCAGGACCAATATGTCAGGATGAAAACTTTAGAAAAAAAGCATTAGAAATCAATTTCTTGGGTAAAATCTTGCACTAATAGGATAAATTAAATGATCTAGTAGATTCTTTTCACCATCTCTTATTTTTGCTAATGATAAAGTCTGCAAAGAATCTTCCAAAGCTGATGTTTAGTATTCAATTTTTCTGTGACTAGAGAGGAGAATGAGAAGAACTGAATTCATCTATGTAATATTTAAGTGCCATAACCGTTTCTGACCCAAACATTTTTAAATGGGGTATTTTAACTATACTACTCATTTTTCCCACTATTGGTGACTTTAAGTAAATACATAAACTCCTATTGGCAGTAAGAATTGCATGCCAGGTTCTATAAAACCTCAAAAAGGCAATGCACATAGTAATCAGCTGGGATTGTGAGAGAACAAATGGAATTTTACAATACAACTAAAACACAGAACAGTTTCTCTGAAGACTATGTATAAAATGTATTATTCTGGGTTTATTGTAATGTACTGACATCAAATTTTATATCAAATACACAACTTTTAACTAGCATGGCCAAACTAACCCCTGGTTAATAATGGGTTTTATTGTTGTTTTTGGTTTGCTGGCAATTCTGAAAAATTAAAAGTTTTTTTTTCCAATATTTTGATTAGCTGAAAAATTTGAACAAAATTGTTTTAAATCAAAAGAAACATTTTGTTAGACCAGAAATTAAACATTTTGTTTAAATGTTGACTATTTAAAGGATTTGATTGTTTTATAATAAAATTAAAGGAAATTTTGAAATGAAAAATTGTAGTGTTTCATTATGAAAATGTTGAAATGAGATGGTTCTTTTTTTGTTTGTTTGTTTGAACCAAAAAACCTCAGAAAAACCAATACCAATTAAGGAAAGGCTTTAGTGTTACTGAATCTGCGTTTTTCACTGAACAAAATCTTGGATGAAAAATTTCACCCAGCTCTATTTAATATGAAGTTAAGATGGTGATGATGTGACCCACCATTTCCTTCTCTTTTGAGTGTCCTCCAAATTTCCTTTAACTGTCACACTCAAAAACATATTCAGTCTGTTTTTTTTTCCCCCTCAGATCTTTTGTTTTGTTTTGTTTTGTTTCCTCTCGCTTCATTGGGTCAGAGCCTGGGCTATGTCAGTCAGCTTCACATCTTTTTGATCCTGGCCCTTCATTGTGCTAGGATAGTTTCCTGGAACAACCAACAGAGCAGCTCTGAGGCATCTAACATATATGCCCAACTATCATGGCACCAAGGAGTAATTTCAGCGTGTTGGGTTTGTGGGAACAAAGAGTGCTCCAGACATGTTCCTTTTTCCCCAGCCATGCATACTACACTGAGGACTGGAAGGGAGGCTGAACTTGAGCTACAACATCACCTAGGTATTTGTTTTACACCAGGAGAATCCTAAGGAGGCCATCTAAGTTGATATTCTAGCAGTTTTGCACCCTTGGAAGACTTACAATCATAATTAATCATAAATTTGCTCGATAAACAGGATGATCATGTTGGCAAACTTCAGACCATCTTCCATTGATTCTTAAGAAACACTTCACTTTCCAAATAGTGTATCTGAAAAATTAATTTAAAACCATTCAAATTTCAAGATGGTTTTGATGTTTCTGAAAATAGTAGCACAAGCTAGAGCCAGAAATTTCACACACAGCTCACATCATGCTAAGTAGAAGTGGGCCAGTCTAGAATCACACGTGAAAATAACCCCACTTTTTTTTAAAAAAAAGTTCAGTTTCAATTTAGACTTCTTCATGGATGCCAGCAAACCTAGGATTAAGGCTTAGGACCTAGAGATCTGAGTTCAGTTGTCTCCTTTGCTATAACCTACCTCTGAGACTTTGGTCAACTCTGTTCCTCAGCTCCCCATCTGTAAAGTGGGAGCTTCCCTAACTTACTGGGGTGTTGTGAGAATAAATGCATTAAAGACTGTAAAGTGCTCAGATACTATGGTGATCAGAGGGGGGGGAGGGCATATAAGTACATAAGATAGTCAGATGTCCAAATTAAGACTGCTTTTTTTTAAGCAATAAGTGATGTAAAAGATAGAATTGTAGGAAAGAGGTCTTTATTGAGTGGATATGGAAGCCAGTGTTGGTTTGTCCACTATCATCCTGGCCACTAACTTGTAGTCCTCAGCTCCAAGTGTCTCCCAAACAAGGTCCCTCCTGAAACCTGATCCTCTTTTTCCAGTCTCACTCATCATACTACAAAGGCTACAATTCTGCAATCTGAACTGTGCAGGCAGGCTCCTGAACCACAAAGAATCCCACTGAAATCTGTAGGACTCCAAAGGGTCTATCCATATGGACTTGGCGTTACATGATCATGGCCCGAGTGTTCATATTTAAAACAGAGTTGCATTCAGCAAAAATAATTGGTAAAAAATGATTCAAGCACTGAAGACTGTCTAAACAACTGCACAAAACTTTGTGTTACATTCTAATTGTGTATGTTAAAGGATAACATGGAAACACCATTAGAGGGTCCCTTGTGGCTATAAACTATATCTTTTGTTTTCCTGCGAATATTCAATTATCTTACAACAAGAGCTCTGAAATTTTAAAGCACATGCAGCTGTTATTCAAAGCAAAAACCATTAAAATTAAAACACTTCCTTTGACAGTTTAATGTCAGAAGTAGCTGCAAATTGTTACAGAACAGAATTCATGTGAAACAGCAGCCTTAAATCTAGCTGTCTAGAGAGTTAATTTTACTAAACATTTGTCTTTATCCGCCATGTATGCATGTGCTCTTAAAAGCTACTACGTTCGATGTTTTTTGACCAACCTCACTTTCCAAAGGCACATGAATGAGCCCCAGAGGATTCTAAGGATTATAGACCTATTTGAAATTTAATTTTCCTGATGTTCTTTGTACTGTCAGCTTGTCATAACACTACCTCCTCACTAAGATAAGTAAAGCATTTAGGGGAAAATAAACTTAAGTCAACTAGTAATCATAATCTACCTATCTCTGAACAATCTTACTTGTCAGAAATCATTGTTATCACCACTACTTCAGTGGATCAAATCAAGGATTATGTTTAGTCAGGGCTTTATTCCACAAAACCTTTTCACTAAGGTCCATCTTTTTAGGTTAACCAATCCCATTGTAAAACCCTTCCATTTGGGCTAATAAAAAAGAAAAGAAGGGAGGAGGCATTTACAATGTGCTTGTTCTCAGATGTAGCAGAATATAGTGTTGAATAGATTATGGAGGAGGCACTGGGCCTGAATTTAAGAGAATTGTGTTTTAAAATCCATGTTAATTCAGGTATTCATGAAGACACGAGATTTCTGCTGCATGAATCTGTTTGTAGAAAAAATGAAAAGGAAGGAATATCCTTCATTCCTCGAACTCAATGGGAGTTCTGTGTGTGCAAGGATTTCAAAATCTAGTCACGGGTTAAACACAATAAAGCTTGTGTGATTTTTCACAGCTTCACACATACAATTTTTCCTCTGTATGGCTAAGGCTCCTAGCAGACTGTCCTACTTTATACTAGTTGAGCTTCTGAAAAAAAAAAACCCAAAATCTGGAATAATTCTGTCTTTTACTATTGATTCACTAATATAAAGAGGAGGAGAATCAGATTTACTTCAACCATCTTACAATTCTTAATTTGGCCCTGGAGGGGGGACACCTTCAAAAGGTCAGTCAATGGGAGTTGGGCACTTAACTACTAATTTGTGCATTTGAAGATCTCCTCTATTACCTCTTTTACCACCTGAGTTAGGCTCCTGCTTATACTAATATATTACAGAGACAACCAAAAGGGCAAGTTGAATAGCAATGGGTGTGCTGCTCTCTTGAATATAAATTCTTGCTCTCAAAATTTTCTTCCCTGTTTCATGCTAGGAAAATTGTGACCCCATACTTGTGACACTTGTGAGTCATAAAAACATAACTGACTTTAAATCTGGATTAAATTAGTCTTTTCCCAACAAACGTGCATGTGCTCAGAAAGAGTTGCTCAGATGTCCTTCCCTCTCTGACTACGTATGTATGTAAAAGGCAAGCAGAATCCAGAACACGTGAAAAATAATTCACACTGGCTGACCTCCCATTTCCCCCACCATTTTAATTTTCACAAGAAGCAAATGCTTGTTCGCAATGAGTATTCTGAGCTTGATCCTCACCTGGTGAAAATGAAACTCCGACGCAACTGTGTTTATTAAAACCAGCTGAGGATCTGACTCTTAATTTTTTAAGATGAAAAGGGTATCAAAAGTGTTCATACTATATTAGCACACCATGTGCACACTCACACTAGCTCGATGACAGTTAGTGCAAGTTTGAATAATAGTGTAGCTGCGGTAGCATGGACAAGTCGTGGCATAGTTTAGCCGTGTCAAGTACAAACCCGACTGAACCCATTGGGTACATACTTGTAATGGCTATGGTGAGGCACTGCTGACCATGCTACTGTGGCTAAACTAATATTTAGACTCGCACTAGCTTTCATCAAACTAACATGAATGAGTGCTGAGGATCAGACCCCCCTCTAGCTCCTACTGTAGTCGCGTAGCCTTAAATACATTTTTGGTGGAGAGGAAACAGGAAGGGAGATCAAATATTGGCTGATCATAGCAATGCATTATAAACCTTGTGAGAAGTTGCTATAAATACATTTCACGCCTACATACGTGAATATTGCAAAAATATATAACTAGTGATTTTCAGTGCATCCACTTTTGGGTGATCAACTTGATATGCCTAAAAGGGGCCCAATTTTCAGAAAGAGAGCACCTACCCTGTGAAAATCAGGCACTTTTAAGGTAGGTACCCAAACATTGAGGTGTCCAAAATAAATAGCCACATTTCAAAATCTTGGCCTGTAGATTTATAGTTGCAAAGAAATGTTCTATGTGGGTGGGCTGGTATTTATGCAAAAACAGTGAGTGTAGAAGTGGGGAAGTGTGAAATAAGCTGTCCTCATTCATTTCAAGATTTTAAAGTATGTCTTTTTTATATAATAGCTACACAGGACTACATGTATACATAGCTGAAGAAAATACAGATCCTGTTCCCAAATTACTTGCATCTACCAATGTCTTTAGTGGATTAAATATTTACCATTATTTGACACATCCAGTGGTAACTGAGGAAAAAATTACAGAACCCCGTCTGATCAGACAAGAAGGCATTTAGCTGAAAAATATTCCTATCCAGTTTTTATTAATAAATTTACAGTCACGTTCAGATAGATTCAATGAATCAGGTTCAATTCCTGCAACCCAGAAAGTGACTTGAAAGCATACCAGTGGGAATTAAATCCAAAAATAAAGTTTTACTAATATATGTGCACTGTACTGAATGCTCAGTATAGTGTAGATATCAGTGTGATTTAAACTTCAATTTTCTTCTCAATACTGCAGCTCAGACAGCACTCTGAATTTTTTTCCAAGACAATGGAAATGGTACAATACTTTTGACAAGTCAAGAGGCTATTTGCTGACACTTTGAATATAGAAATTAATTAGCATTCATGCTGCAGTGTAAATAGTAATCCCTGGAGACATGCAGTAGAGCTAATGAACATCAAGATGAACAATACACATTAGAGACACCAGCTTATTATTATACCTTAATGACATGCAAACAAACAGTCCTCAAGCAGTCAAAAGGTGCAGCTTAATAGGTGCCTTCTCCATGCTGTAAACTGGATTATGAAAATACAGTGCATTGAGCCCTGTAGATGCACAGGATACTTTTGTGAAGCCCATTATTTTGTAAATCAAATTTCCAAAAGGCAGGATTGTAAATGATATAATCCATAGGTGTTGGAACTAGGAATGCTGGGGATGTGGCAGCACCCCCTGGCTTAAAGTGGTTTCTATCATATACAGGGTTTACAGTTTGGTTCAATGGCTCTCAGCACCCCCACTATACAATTGTTCCAGTGCCCCTGCCATAGGCATAAATTGCCCTCCGTCCTATCCAGATCTTTTCAAATCTTTGGTGTCCAGGTGTCAGTTTCAAACAGTGCACTCAGACTACTGATTTATGCAAAATGAAGTATTGAGACCTCAAAATGGATGACAAATTTCTGATAATATATCTGTCTTGCCTTAATCCTATAATCTCACCAGGTGTTGGGTATCTTTCAAATCCAGTCAAAACACTTGATCCAAGTAGGATTTTTTAAATTAACCTACTTTAGTTTATTCACAGCCTGATTAAACAGATAATTAAAAGTTACAGATGCATAGCACTACTAAATGATTGTAGCTTGAATGCATCTGTGAGAAAGATTATTAGTCTTTCAGACGCTGGCAAGGACCTGCAAAGCTACTGTGAGGGAGCTCTACCACGGTTCAATATTTTGCTGTGTTCAACACATTTCTCTAGAAATTGTTCTTTTAATTAATTTGAGCAACAGCAGGAATCCTGGAATATTTGTCAAACCACTATGAGGCTTCCAGACTTTAAGTTTCAGAATCATTCTTCCCCAGCATGCCCCTGAAAAAATATCCATGGTATATTCTCTACAGTTGATTTATTCAATTTATCTCTACAGGAAATTGACTTGTCTTTAAAAATTTCCTATACTCTGCAGACACCTGTTAAGGAATAATGACAGAACAAGGACTTTGGTACTGTAGCTCAATGATGAGCTTCAAGGCAGAGATAACGTGGGTAACTCCCAGTCTGTGGTGCTTGCAATGCTAACCTACGGGAAGGGTCTGCACTATGATTCTCAAGGCTCTGCTTATCCTAAAGTGCGAAGAATGGCCCCTTAAATGCAGTGACTGCTATTTCTGAAAGTATGAGCCATGCTGAATATTTATTTATTTAGATTCTTTAAAGCACTCATCTTAAGGTCTGGCTGCTTTATCGAACTACTGAGAGGTTGCTTCCCTCTATGAAATAATGCTGAAGCTGCAGTCAGCAGAGGTACTTGACCTAGAATAGTTAATACAAAAAATGTAAAGCCTCAGTCAGTTCAACAACCTGCCCAAACAAAGTTAATTTATCTAAACGACAAAGCCTACCAAAAGCCCCATTCATCCCTGTCTCATCAGCCTTCTTTCTGCCCAAATGCCCAGTATAAGGTAGGTTTGCAACATGATTTTAAGGCACCACAGGGATGTTCCCAATGGGCAATGCTTTCAGGCAGTGTTTGTTATGGAAACCAATGTGAACTCATTAGAGGTTGCAATGTTTGGGGAGGCGAGAGGATGGTGGGGGAGAAAGGAGTAAGGTAGTGGACTGAAAAAGAAATGTAGCTGTCAGACATGAATTTCCCTTGACCACACCTGACAGTGTGCTACAGAACAGTTCCTAACCATTCTGCTTTTACATTGCTCCTGCTTTTAGGGCTTTTATTGGGATAAAAGAGCAGATCTGCCAAGATAATCTATTTTCTGGGGACTAATCTGAAGTACGGTTCATAAAACAAGAACACACTTATGGAATCCTGCGGTTTTTATTCATGTAATAGGTTTCTACTGTATCTTTTCATCGACAACATAGATGATGCTTGTAACATCGTACACACATAGTAGCAATCATGAAAATAAATGTGGCCATTGAAACATCATGGCAGCAACACCGGGTTCCAGCAACTTCAAGGAAATCACAGAAAGGCACAATACAGCTGCAGGTATTAAACCAGGGGTGGGGTTGAAGTAAAGGGGTTAACACTTAATAAATATAGTTGGGTATCGAGGGAAACAGTACAAAAAAGTCCTGTGAGCCCAAAACAGACTAACCACATAGGTCCTGGTTCTCATTTACAGCAGGGCCATTTAAAACCATGCTGGCAGATAAAGGGGTTTAGAACTTTAAGACCTCTTTATACTGCCAGAGTGACATACAGTGGTTTTAGTGTGAATGAGAGTCATAGAAGATTAGGGTTGGAAGAGACCTCAGGAGGTCATCTAGTCCAAACCCCTGCGCAACACAGGAGCAACCCCAACTAAATCATCCCAGCCAGGGCTTTGTCAAGTCTGACCTTAAAAACCTCTAAGGATGGAGATTCTACCACCTACCTAGGTAACCCATTCCAGTGCTTCACCAATCAGACTTACTGTCTCTCAACCTTCATGCAATCAATGTGGTCCTAGGATTGATAGGCCAAGGTCCTCTCAGCTATGGATTAGACATCATAGTATATTTTTCACTGAAACCAACAGCCACATCCATACCCCAAACACGGCCTTTTAGAGGCCTGCTTCTTAATGGGTTAGCTGTTAGCCCTTCCCAGCACTGAGAGCTTGTATATCTGCTTTTGGGGAAAGACCGATATTTTTTTCTCCTCTTCAAGAAGGCTCAGTTACATCTTGCTCCCCTTGGTGGGAATGATGGATACTCCTAATCACAGAAGTTGATTTTTATACATTTTACAGAATATAAAATGGGGCAAAAATACCTATTTGATAAACTATAAGACCCTTTATTTTTGTTTAAGCATGGCCAAGCCTATGATAAAGAAAATAATTATACACACAAATTACACTGGTCTACAATTTTTGAGACGTCGTCTGCTTCAGAGATAAAATGTGCTATTTATTACGTATTTTGACGTGCTGAATTCAAATATGACAATTAAAACAACTGATTGGCTACTGTTTCTAAGATATTTAAGTTTTTACATTTTATGTCAATGTATATTGTGTAGATAGTAGAGTTTTAATCATAAATTGTAAACCTAGGTCTTTTCATGTGTTTATGGTTGCTTCACATGATAATATTTCATCTGTCCTGTTTATGTAACACTTTAAAAATCAGCAAAGGGTTATATAAATAACATTTATTATGAAACAAAAGGCAAAAAAACTATTATAGTTTAGTCCTATTCAGTGTCTACTCGGCGCTTCTTGGCTTATCTCGTGTATTCATTAAATGGAGCATCTCTTGTCACTGTCCAGCAATAGTCTGCAAGCATTGATGGGCTCCATTTGCCATGATAGCGTTTCTCCATTGTTGCAATGTCCTGGTGAAATCGCTAGCCATGCTCGTCTCTCACTGCTCCACAGTTCAGTGGAAAAAAATCTAGATGAGAGTGCAAAAAATGTATCTTTAGTGACATATTGCAACCAAGGCTTTTGTATGCCTTAAGGAGGTTTTCCACCAACAACCTGTAGTTGTCTGCCTTGTTGTTTCCAAGAAAATGTATTGCCACTAACTGGAAGGCTTTCCATGCTGTCTTTTCCTTTCCACTCAGTGCCTGGTCAAATGCATCATCTCAAAGAAGTTCACGAATCTGAGGACCAACAAAGACACCTTCCTTTATCTTAGCTTCATTTAACCTTGGAAATTTTCCACGGAGGTACTTGAAAGCTGGATAATGCACAGTCCACTTTTTCTTCTTTGACACACCTTTCCCAACTGGAGGCACCATGCAGAAGTAACAATTGCTGGTATGATCTGTTGGCTCTCTCCAAATCATTGACACTGCAAAAGGCATAGATTTCCTTTTCCTGTTCAACCACTGGTGAAGATTTGTTGCACAAGTGTTGCAGCATATGTGTGGGGCCCACCTCTTGTCCTGATCTCCAATTTTGCAGCCAAAATAAAGGTGATAGGCTTTCTTAACCATAGTGGTTATACTGCGCTTTTGTGATGCAAAAGTCACTTCACCACAAACATAGCAGAAGTTATCTGCACTGTTCACACAAGTACGAGGCATCTCTGCTCACTTTGGCTAAACAGAAATGTGTCCCTTTGCAAAATCAAACACTGACAAATAAGAGAGCACGACACTGTATGATTTCTAGAGCTGATATAGGGCAATTTGTTCAGCAGGGTGATGTAAGCTTGGTTATGATTGCATCATCTATGACTTCTAGGAATAACATGATGCAATTCATATGATGTATGATGCAATACCAGTTTCAGATTGCATCATTCATTGTTTTGCCTAAAAAGCAAGTACTGTCCAAACCCAGTCATAGATTTATTCCTAGATCCAGTCAAAGATGTATTTTAGTCATTTCTGGTTTAAATTGAGATCCCTTCCCTTTAGAACTCACTTATCCTCCGCCATTCCCAAGTTAAGGGTCATATATACTGATCCAATAGCATATCTTGAAAACTAGAGCCAATCAACAATTTTAAGCATCATTTTCATTCTCAGTGACCCAGAATTAGTAAAGTTTGACTACATTTATTTCAGAAGCATTTTGGCTGTAGAGCAGTGTTATTAAACAAGGCAAAAGAAAATCCCTGCAGATGGCTCTCTCTTTCACATACAGTGCTGAAGTGTTGATGAGTGCTGAACAGTACTGCTGTTTCAAAGGTTGCTTGCAGTATGCCCTGAGGATTCAAATGCAGCAATTTAACATATGAGAGAGCCTTGTTATTGCAGAAACATTGCAAAATTTGATAGAAAAAAATGAAATGCCAAGGTATCATCAGTTATTTTTTGTTAAACCCCAGAGGGGATCTGGCCTTCGTTAGCACTGTGCTTTTAATTGTTCTTTCTGTTTTTGGTGAAGTATTTTGCAATTCTACAAAACACAATCCCTTAATGCAGAATGAAGAGGTCATCTTAACTTCACTAGCTGAACCTCAAAGAGGACAGAGCAGTCTGCCTCTGGTATTTTCATTCACTCGCATGAAGGATGCTATCTTACAAATAGTGAACTTAAATTGCATTTTACCTGCAGGGAAGACCTGTGTACTTTTCCAGTGAAATATGTTTTCATTTGGAAGTTGTCAGATCCTCAAAGGTGAAATTACTAGGCATTGTACCAAAAGAAATCAATACATAATATTTGTGTTAGGAGGTGTTAGGGAGGAAAATAAGTGGAATTGACAAATATCTGTTTATGAAGGAAGTCAGAAGTAGGGCACATCTACCTGTTGGGGAGAATTCCAATTTATTTTACTTCTGCTATGGTTTTAACCCAAAAACATGTTAACTAACGTTATGAATGCAGACATTCAACATAATAGATTTAAGCAGAGCATTAATCGATGCTAATGTCTTAATACTCTAAGGCTAACAAGTTTGATGAATTTACTGTTAATGCCATCTTCAAAAATGGCCACCCATCACCTATTTTAAAAGCCCATATTTGAGTGTTATAATCAGACCATGTAGTTTTAATTGTTAGGTATATTTAAATGGTGACCAGCAATGCCTGTTCACTTTGGGTAGAAAGAAAGGAAATAAAGGAGACCATGTTTGAGTTGTTGCAAACATATTTTATTCAACTTTCTCTTTGCTAGTTCCTCTGCATAATGCAAAATAAGTGGGCCACATTGGCCAAAATACTACATTTTAATGTTAGATAAATCAAAATGTAAGGTTTTCTTTCCTCTAGAGGGAACCAGTGCTTCCAGTACAAGGTTTTCTAACTTCAGTAGGTACATGCCATGGGCATAAAAGTGAATTTTTGAAGCCCAGTTCCAACCAAAAAGGATACAAGAAAATGTAATACATGGCATAGTAAACAGAAACAGACATGTTTTAGTTTAATATCCTGTCTCACAGGGACTGGGCAGTTATTAATGCTTTGCACTTGTGGTTTATCCCACCATCTGCTATTCAAATGTTTCCCATTAACCATGGCCACTAGTGGCTTAACCTCACTGCATCTTTTAAATGTTTCATTGACAGAATGAAAAAAAACATAACTGGGATGAAAGTGTAAAACCAATTTCCAGGCCTGTATTTTGTAGCTAATAGATCTATCATCAATTAAGTGAGGGCATATGTTAGATGAGTTCTATAGCAAAATACATTTCTCTGATCCAGCTCCATCCATCTACATTGCTAAAAGGCCATGAAATAGTTTCCTTGATATTTTATTATCACTAAGCTATAAAATTTAATGGCAGAACCAACACTAGCTGAAATCTGCCTCTTAAGGGAAAAGGACAATATGCAAGATTAAAGCTCAACTGACAAGACATTCAACAGCAGAAAATGGATGCTCAGAATGAAACTTTGTCAGTTAAAACCATTAGTGAAATATGCCAGAATCAAAAGGCTTCCTCTTCAATAAAATATTCTTTTGACAGATGTCAAATTCCAAGTGCTCATACTTCTGCAAACGAGTATGCTTAATGTAAATGTGTTCCATGCTCCCTATTTTAACTAAGTGAAACAGTCAAGAAGCACATTACAAGTCATATTCACTCACCACCTCACCCATCACTCATTTAGAGAAAGTGCTGAGGATGTCAGGATTGTCACAAGCAAGTGTTGTTCTTGTTCAAGAACAAGAACAAGTATTCTGAAAAGCAATGAAACAAACCAAGGAACAGGAAAGGAATATATATGTAATAACTTGTGGTACCTGAGTCATTTTGCTATTCCCATGTGCGAAAAAACAGGAGCGAACCTGCCTTATATCCTGTGCCTCTGGGTATTGAAGTTCAAGTTGTGGGTTCACCTGAAAGTGAAAAGTGTTAGTTAAAAAAAAATACCCTCATTTTATGTAAGTAACAACCATTTAACCTAAGGGTGTTACTATCAAATATGGATACATTTTGAGGCCATGGTGTCGATGTTCACTGAGTCACAAATTCACTCACAAACTAAACTAGCATTTGTGCCTCCAGCTGGAAATCTCTGCACCCAGAGATTCCTTCTTAAGGAAACAATAAAGAGCTAATATTAATAAGGCAATGTACTAATTTGCATAATAGCTATTTTCAGAACAAGTAAAACTTAACAGACATTAGCTGAACAATTTTGTATAAATATTTGTTTCACTAAAAAAAAGACTGAACTTTGTGTTCAAAGTCCTTTTGTGATCATTATCATGCATTTTGTAGTGAAAGAGTTTATGTTCGGGCACAGTAATTAGAGAATTTTCAGAGACACAAATATTAGAGAATATTCATAAAAGTGAATTTCAGATTCATAAATACAAGCTTTTACCCTAGAAATATGATTATAAGCGTTACATTTAGACAATTAAAGAATGAAACCATCATCATGTAACCTACGTATCCAAATTACAAACAAGTTCAGTTACACAATTAACTGGAGAAAATCACTATTCACTCTGAGACAATTTGTGAACAGAAAAAGAAATTAAATTCATCATATAAACTATCCACTAGGCATTATTTACATAGTTCTAGTAGATGGTTGGATTGGGTTCCAATATCTAACAAGCGATATCCCACAAGGTGACACATTTATTGTACAAAGGTGGTGAAAGGGGAGAGCCATCATAGTGAGGTAAAACCAAGTTGTGTATGAACAACAAATGAATTTGTAATAATGATACTTTAAGAACAACTATACTGGACTGCATTCTTTTATCCCACTTACAAACTTTATTCACAGGGTTTTCTGCACAGTTAACTTGTGCTTCAGTGAAACATTTATTGTAGGTGTTTAGGACACTGATACTTAGCAAGAACTTGGCTTCAGCAAAGACCTGGAGAAACTATCCCTTTGTTCCACAATAACCTCCATTCCAAGGGATTTCTGTCCTGCAGCATGGCTGACAGTTTCATAGTTCAAGCAGTAATATCATCCAGTTGTTGGTCAGCTGCAGTGATGTGGTTTAACAGAGCTGATAGAGCATTGGAAGTAAGAGAGACATGACTGATCTGCACATATCTCAACCTGATGAGGCCTGAAGGTGGGATACAATGTATGCCACAAAGCAAAAATAAGGGACACAAAAATATTATTCATATAGGTAATTTAAAATGCTGTGAGATTAATTGCTTCAGTTTCAAATAACTCTTGCTATAACCTCAGTTTCATGATTCTTTGTTTAGGATGTAAACAACTTATAACAATAAAAAAAAGCAGGGAGACTCTGCATTTGTGCAGAACTTAGATACCTTTGGGACTAAAACGAGTGACATTCCTCGAAATGAGGTACATTCGAGAAATATGCATCAGCAGCAATTGCAGAATGGTTCTTCCTTCAGGGTCCCATAACCAGACTCAGCTCTAGCTATTCTTTTATAGTACAGGAAACTTTCAAGATGAAAGACAAGAGATGACATCATCATCATCCCTAAAACTATTGGTTTGCTCCAAAGAAAAAAACTAGAGAAGTTCTATAAAGCTGTTCATTTTTCATCTAGCAGAGGGCGATGTAATTTACCCTTAAATCAAGTTCTGTCCCATTTATATTTTCTCAGAAGGTTTTGAAATACAATGCATATGAATTGAACTTCCCAATATCACAGTTTCTCTTCTGTCAGATAGCTAAGCCTTTTCAAGGTAATTTAAATAAGGCATACACAGATTGCTGGTTTGCAAAATCTCATTTGAAGATTTCTTGGACACAGTTTATTTATCATATCCTTTGGTTTAGGCACAGTATGTACACAGAGATAGTAACTACAGTAGGTCTAACTCCATTCTAAGGGGGAATCTCCCCAGACTCATCATGGAGTCTGTGGGGTTGAGACTGACTTGAGGCTCTAAATTAACAGTTCACATGGATTACTGAGCCTCTGTGCCAACTCCTGTCCCACAGTTCTTCCTGCTTCCTTCCTGAAGTGGTCAGAGTTACTATATGGAGAAAGCACAGAGCTGTTTCTTAAGTAAAAAAATCTAAGCATACACATTTCCCTAACTCCAGTCCTTCCCCTGGGCAGACAGAGGAATAGATAATGTGTGTAGCAATAAAGGAAAGTATCAGGACCACAAATAATTCAACAGGAACAGCATCTTCATATTATCTGCAAGCTATTTGTGCAAGTCCAGATTAATCCTTTTGTATTAATTATACCAATGAGTCATGTAAACAAGAACAAGCATGGGACTTTAAAAAAAAATCTAACAAATATGACACATAAAGTAGGCAAAATATTTCTAAAGTATTAATTAATATTGCCAGTGGGGAAAAAAACCTATCTATGCCTCAATTAAGCAAAGCATTTAAACATGTGCTTAATCCCACTGGAGACAATTCAGATACATAAAGTTAATCATGTGCTTGCTGAATCAGGATCATATTTCCCCCAGCCCCGTATAAAGAAAACAGATTTATAACATTTTAATAACAAAAGCACAAACTTTCCATGATATTATTTTTGCTGAAGAAATTTTTCACAAAAAGGCGACAAAAAGGCTACACCTTGTCAATTGGGCTTGATTTTCTACAACACATCTTTTTCTATTAGACAATTTGTTTAGACCAAATGAACTATGGTTTACATACACAAATATTGTATTTAATAAATAATAGTTCTGTCTTCTCAGTTTGGACAGTGATCTTGTCAGATTTCAGAAGCTAAATTGGTTTGGACCTGATCAATTCTTATGGTAGATTGAATACCTCTAAGGAAAACATCAGATGCTGCAGAAAGTGGTGCCTGTGATTTCATAGGTGACACTTTTCCTCCTGCCAATACTGATCAGATTCCACACTGCTGTGTGGGAAGTGCTTTTTCTTTTCCCACAAGGAGATATAAAATTCAGATCCTGACCCTATGTGGCCACTGAAGATTCCATGGCCATTTTTGCAAGAATAAGGATATTGTATTAGCCATGGTATATCAGCCATAGTCATTCTCTTTACTGACATTCTCCTGGACTTCCAGCTGGATACAGTATTCTTTTTATTTTATAATTTATTAGTAGTGTTTTATGTGCTAAAACTATGATTGTTTTCCATCCAAAAGGTGGGTGGACATTTCCTCTATACAATGAATCTGAGCCTGCAAACAGATCCGTGCAAGTAGACCCTTACATCCAAGCAGAGTGTAGTATATAAGAATTGGGTAATATCCCGTTGAATATTTTGGGAGCCTTCTAATTGGTTTCCTTGTCTTCTGTTTCAGAAACCATCAAGCCCTGCCAGAGCTGCAGGTAGGTCTTGTACATAGCTAATGAAAATGGTTATTTGGAATCCAACCATGCCAATGTGGTTTCCCCTTATTCTTAATATTATGTAGATAGCAAAGATACAACAGAGTCCCTCTAAAGTCTGTGGGTGAGATTCTGTTCAGTGTTTACCTTGCAGCCCAGGAGATGGAGGGCTACAGTGATTTTAAGCCATATATGTGCCCACCTGATTCTTGGCTACTCCCTGGCGTGACTTAGATATCCCTGGGGGCCTTTTTATGTTACTACAGTGTCCTGAAGCTGCCCTGTTGTCCAGAGTGCTGGCCAAAATCGCATAGTACTGCATGCTATTGCTCCTCCACTCCCATTAGCCCCCTTCTGCCACCAGTATGACTCTATGCTCGAATTTCTGAAGGGTTCCTCAGGAGGCAACCTTACAGTTGTGATCTCCAGTACTTGTGCTAGGAGAATCCTCTTGCATCCAGAACTGGGGCTTTAAGGGACACTTTATGTTACCCTGGCCTTTTAAGTGGCATAAAGGTGCCTAATCACATTTCACCCCATGGGACTGTGTGCTGGTTTAAGGGTCTCCCCACACATTTTATCTGCAGGATCAGGACCATTGTTTGTAAAGTCCATGGGTATCTTTCTGGATGAAAGCCATTGCAGAAATGATTATGTTTATCATTGTAGTAATATGGGCAATGCTCCAGGTCAGCCCTTGCAGTACCCTCCAAATGAATTCACCTATCTGACAAGAAGTCACTCATGAGGACTGAAGAGAGTAAAGGGTCCACAAATGTCATACTCATAGAACACAAGAAAGGACATGGGTGTGCAGGTCTTAACAATTGGTTCAGATTTTATTGGGTAGCTTAGGCTCTTACACATCCTTATGGTTTGCAGACAAATGTGTATGTTCTTATTCTAACACTGCTAATACATCACTTTTGCTTTGTCACATGGAGTTTCAATACATTTGACTGCAGCTATTTCCTTCAAAAGACTCCATTCAGAGGACATTTCTTTTGGATATTGGAAAACTATGGTCATTTTTCCATGTGAGAGGTGGGTTTCCAGCCATCAGAGATCAATGTATTTTTCTTTGAACATCTCTGTGTTATGATTAATGTTGTTTTGTTTATATCTGAAAAAGAGCTATTTGTGAAAAAAAAATCAATGAATAAGGTCAAATGCATCCTTAGGGTAATACAGTTGAATCTATCAACTCAGCAGGGATTAATTTGGACTATTGTTTTCAAAATGTATCACTTTTCAAGTTCAGCTAGTTAAATAAATTTTTAAATAAATTCCAGTTTCCCCTCAATATAAGTGCTACAGGACTGTACAATAATGATTCCAAACATTAGAAGCTTATAATAGGAAAACTCCTATTATATTGCTGTAGAATACTGTAGTATGCTTTCTAAGGATGTACAAATACAGATCACGGTACAAAAAGTTTTTGTAGAATCACTCTCCGTGATAATTTTCCTCTCCCATCAATAAGTCAAGCACATTACCAAAGGGCCTGTTTTCTGGAAAACATAAACAGGGCCTTTCAGGCGTTGCAGCGCTTCTCAGTTCTCTCAGTTTACCTGTGAGATTTGAGGTTTTTCAGGCTTCTGATTTTTGTTTTCTCACTCATGAACATAAAACCATTCATTTTAATTCAATTTGACATCTGAGTTGTCTCAATGGTTTGCTTTCTTTTTATTTTTTATAGGGGAACTCT
This sequence comes from Malaclemys terrapin pileata, assembly GCF_027887155.1. Lineage (NCBI taxonomy): Eukaryota > Metazoa > Chordata > Testudines > Emydidae > Malaclemys > Malaclemys terrapin. The sequence goes on along the minus strand of NC_071506.1, from coordinate 92,531,411 downwards.
CAGGATATTTCATTGTTTGAGGTTGAGAATTATGCTTCCGAGCTATTGCAAAGATACACACGTCACTATATGTTTAACTTTGTTCTAAAAATGATATATTTTATCTGTCAAACTCTATAGAAAAATATCTCAACAACCGTACAGAGTAAGAAATACCAATGCTACAGCTCTTGTCTTTCATAGGGGCACAGACAATGCACATCAGAACAAAAGATGAGTCAGAATCACAACTTCACACCTGAGCCCCTAAATTTCAAACATCTCAAGATAATTCAGAATGTAATTCTCAGATCTAAATCTGCTCCTAAGGCTTAAATTCCAGGTTAAACCTATTCCCCAAAGAGGTCTATATTTCTCTTTTGGTTTGGATGTCATGAGATTATTCTCATGAGATTTTGCCTCAAAACAATGACAACCTTGCGAGAAGAGTTGATCTTGCATAGCCTATTTTGAGTCAAACTCTCTCACAAGGATGTGTCACAAGATTCCAGAACCCTCAAACCTGAATCAAGACCTTGATTCAACATTAATATTAATATACAATTTGAAATTTGCAACATTGTTAGATAGTTCTCTAGTTCAAATTCCAATCTTTTTTAAAGATTAAAAATAGTACAGGTTGAAGTTCACTTTTGTATTAGCAAAGTTCATTTGCTAGAATGTTAATAGTAAATGAACATGAATGGGGTGCAAACACAGTCCAAGAAAATTAATTTTCAAATTTGATTACCTATCCATGAAACATTTTTTGGTAATATATTTAAAAGATACAATAAAGGATCACATAGGGCACAATCATTCAGTCCCTATACGAACAAAACTCCTATAGAAACAATGAGAGTATGCATGGCATTCCTATGTTTAGAAGATGGTATAAAGTTCATCTCCACATTCTATCACAAATAGCACAATAATCAAGTTTATAATTGTATACATAGATATAAGGGTAAACTAACTCATTGTGTGAGATCACCAGTCAATGTCTCTGTATCTCAGTTTCTCCATTTCAAAAATGGGAGTATACATTGTTGCTTTTTTGTGCTTATTTGCTTAGTAACATGTTGCCTACTAGAACTGAAAATCCCAGGACTTTCTTATTCATGTGAGTTCTCCGTCTAGTACCTGAAGCCCTATATGTGGACGATTGCATGCCAGGTTATACCATACAGTTAGACCTTGTGAGGTGTTTATAGCAGAAGAGAGTTATTGTTCATGAAACAAAGCTTTTGTGAAATGTTGTCTGATAGTCATATTTACTGAAGGCTATGCTTGGCATTATTTCTATGATTGGGTGCTGTTTAGCTTGGATAATATGTCCTTTTCTAATTTGTCTATGAGAGAGATGAGGTGGGTGAGGATTAATCTTTTATTGGACCAACTTGTGCTGGTGAAAGATATAAGCTTTTGAGCTACACAGAGATCTTTCTCAGGCTAGGTCTACACTACGGGGGGGGGTGGGTGGTCAACCTAAGATACGCAACTTCAGCTACGTGAATAGTGTAGCTGAAGTTGCGTATTTTAGGTTGACTTACCTGGCTGTGAGGACGGCGTATTTTAGGTTGACTTACCTGGCTGCCGCACCGCCGTCGACTCCGCTTCCACCTCTTGCTGCGGTGGCTTTCCGGAGTCGACGGCAGAGCGATCAGGGATCGATTTTATCGCGTCTTCACTAGACACGATAAGTCGATCCCCAATAGATTGATTGCTATCCGCCGATCCAGCGGGTAGTGAAGACGTTCACTCAGGTAGTGTGTGGCATTTATGCAACTTAAATTGTATTTACTTTGGATTAAGAACATAAGAATGGCCATACTGGGTCACACCAATGGTCCATCTAGCCCAGTGTCCTGTCTTTGACAGTGGTCAATGTTAGATGCTTCAAAGGGAATGAACAGAACACACCAATCATCAAGTGATCCATCCCCTGTCCCAGCATCTGGCAGTCAGAGGTTTAGGGACACTGGATAGCCATCAGTCTTGGATGGTTTAAACACAACAAATCCTGCATCTTGGCAGGGGTTGGACTAGAAGAATCTTGTGGTCCCTTCTAACTCTATGATTCTATGATATGCAGAGCATGGGGTTGGATCCCTAACCATCTTGGCTAATAATCATTGATGGATCTATTCTCCATGAACTTATCTAATTCTTTTTTGAACCCAGTTATACTTTTGGCCTTCTCAACATCCTCTGGCAATGAGTTCCACAGATTGACTGTGCACTGCGTGAAGAAGTACTTCTTGTTGTTTGTTTGAAACCTGATGCCTATTAATTGGTGCTCTACACCATTCATGATTTTATAGACCTTTATCATATCCCCCTTTAGTTGTCTCTTTTTTAAGTTGACAGTCCCAGTCTTTTTAATCTCACCTCATATGGAAGCTGTTCCATACCCTTAATCCTTTTTGTTGCCTTTCTTTGTACATTTTCTATTTATAATTTCAATCAGAAATGACAACACCCTGAAAACTGTGCATACCATGGATTTACATAGTGGCATTATGATATTTACTGTCATATTATCTATCCCTTTCCTAATGGTTCCTGAGTTTGTTAGCTTTTTGACTGCTATTACACACTGAGTGGATATTTTCAGAGAACTATCCACAATGACTCTAAGATCTCTTTCTTGAGTGGTAACAGCTAATTCAGACCCCATCATTGTGTCTATATGGTTGGGATTAATTTTTCCAATATGCATTTCTTTTCATTTATCAACATTGAATTTCATCTGCCACTTTGTTGGCCAGTCACCCAGTTTTGTGAGATTCCTTTGTAACTTTTTGCTTTGGATTTAAATATCTTAAGTAGTTTTGTATCTTCTGCAGACTTTGCCACCTCACTGTTTACCCCTTTTTCCAGATCATTTATGAATATGTTGTACAGCACATATGTTGAACAGTCCCAGTACAGACCCCTGGGGGACACTGCTATTTACTACTTCCCATTATGAAAACTCACCATTTATTCCTACCCTTTGTTTCCTGTCTTTTAACCAGTTACTGATCCATGAGAGGGCCTTCCCTCTTATCCCATGACTGCTTACTTTGCTTAAGAACCTTTGGTGATTGATCTTGTTAAAGGCTTTCTGAAAGTCCAAGTGCACTCTATCTACTGGATCATCCTTGTCTGCTTGTTTGTTGAGTCTCTCAAAGCATTCTGGTAGACTGGTGGGGCATGATTTCCCTTTACAAAAGCAGTGTTGACTCTTCCCCAACAAATCTTGTTCATCTATGTGTCTGATAATTCTCTTCTTTACTATAGTTTCAACCAATTTGCCTGGTGCTGAAGTTAGGCTTAGCAGCTTGTAATTTCCAGGATCATCTCTGGAGCCTGGTTTAAAAATTGTCATCACATTAGCTATCCTCCAGTCATCTTTTACAGAAGCCAGTTTAAGTTTACATACCATAGCTATTAGTTCTGCAATTTCCTATTAGAGTTTCTTCAGAACGCTTGGGTGAATATCATCTGGACCTGGTGACTTAGCACTGTTATATTTATCCATTTGTTCCAAAACCTCCTCTACTGACACCTCAGTCTAGGACCATTCCTTAGATTTGTCACCTAAAAAGAATTTTTCAGGTGTGGGAATCTCCCTCACATCCTCTGCAATGAAGACTGATGCAAAGAATTAATTTAGCTAGAGTGCTCCTTTAGCACTTCAAACGTCCTGTAACCCCACTGATTGATTGGTAGTCTTCCTGATTCTGATGTACTTAACAATTGCTATTAGCTTTTGAGTCGTTTGCTAGTCGCTCTTCAAATTCTCTTTGGCCTTCCCAATTATACTTTTACACTTGATTTGCTAGAGTTTATTCTCCTTTCTATTTTCCTTAATAGGATTTCATTTCCCAATATGTAAAGGATGCCTTTTTTGCCTCTGACTGACTCTTTTACTGTGTTGTTTAGCCATGGTGGTATTTGTTGGTCCCCTTACTATTCTTTTTAATTTCTGGTATACATTTAATTGAGTCTCTATTATGGTGTTTTTAAAAAGTTTCCATGCAAATTGCAGGCATTTCAATCATGTGACTGTTTCTTTTAATTTCTTTTTCACTAGCTTCCTTAATTTTGTATAGTTTCCCTTTCTGAAGTGAAATGCTACTGTGGTGGATTTCTTTGATGTTTCCCCTTCCCTTTCCACCCCCCAAAGTTTTTAAATGTGATTATATTATGGCACTATTACTGAGCCGTTCTGCTATATTCACCTCGTGTTCAAGATCCTGTGCTCCATTTAGGACTAAATCAAGAATTCCCTCTTGCTTTTGTGGGTTCCAGGATTAGATGCTCCAAGAAGCAGTCATTAACAGTGTTTAGAAACTTTATCTCTGCATCCCCCATTATTTTTGAGTGTTCTGTTTTTATAGCCTTTCTAATCTCCCTGAGCATATCACAGTCATTATCATCATCCTAGTCAGGTGGTCAGTAGAATATTCCTACTGCTATATTCTTATTATTCTATCCATAGAGATTCTATGGTACAGTTTGATTCATTTAAGATTTTATTCTGTGTGACTGTATGCTTCCTTTCACATATAGTGCCACTCCCCACCAGCATGCCCTACTGTCATTCCTATTATTTTGTACCAGGGTATTACCGTGTCCGATTGATTGTCATCATTCCACCAAGTTTCTGTGATGCCTATTATATCAATATCCCCATTTACTAATAGGCACTCAAGTTCACCCATCTTAGTACTTAGACTTCTAGCATTTGTATATAAGCACTTATCAAATTTGTCATTTCCTAGTTGTCCGCTTTCATCTAATGTAGTTGAATGGGATTCTTTTTCATTTGACTGTTTGTCTTCAGTTCCTACCTGTACTTTATCAACTTCTATCCTCTCCTCTTCTTTAGGATATAGAGAATCCCTGTTAATAGATCATTCCCTAGAGGATGCCTCTGTCTGAACTGTGTGCTCCTCTATACCTGTCAACTTTCTCCTAGTCCTAAAACTCCTCTACAACCTTTTTAATTTTACATACCAGCAATCTGGTTCCTTTTTGGTTTAGGTTGAACCCATAGTTCCTGGATAGGCTCCTCCTTTCCCAAAGCCTAAACTTAAAACCTTCCTCCCTACACCATTGTCTCATCCATCCATTAAGAACTTGTAGTTCTGCCTGTCTGATTGGCCCTACATGTGGAATTGAAAGCATTTCAGAGGATGCTACCATGGAGGTAGCATTAAAAGCATAAAAATGGGACTTCTCAGTGAAACCGATCAAAATTATTATTATTATTGTTTGCAGTGTTGTTGTAGCTGTGTTGATCCCAGGATATTAGAGAGACAAGGTGGGTGAGGTAATATATTATATTGGACCAACTTCTGTTGGTGAAAGAGACAAGCTTTTGAGCTGCATAGAGCAGATATTATCTTACCCACCTTCTCTCTCGTGATTTTTGTGTTTGTTGCATCAGAATTTTATTAGTATGATTTCCTGCTATACTGATGAATATATAAACCAATTGCTCACACAAGGAAATAAAATCTATCTATATCTATATATCTATATATCAATATCAATAGATAGACAGATTAGTTGTGGTTTTGAGCTTTTAAATGAACAATAATCAGGAAATGGTTCCCACTGCAACCATAATGACCACAAATAAGAATAATATTACAAATGCACATCACCTGCCCTACATACCAGCTTCCAACTTTCATCTGCTTTAGTACACCAGTCTTTTCTTTTACAGATTCCTGAGATTCCTGCAGCTCAGATGAAGATTAGGATGACACAAGGGCACTGACATGTTAATCTAGTGAACTACTTCATAAGCTTAATGCTTTTCAGATGAAAATTGAAATGAAAATAATGTACTCCTCTTAACAGCATCATAACATCTTAACATAGTTCAACCATATCATTTTATAAATGCAATTCTCCATTTCTTATACACCTCTCATATAAATTGCAGAAATCGACAATTTTCTCTGAAAAAGCAAAGATATTGAGAAATGTTGTGTTACTTAAAAGATACTGCTACTTATCATTTGAACAGGGATATATATATTTATACTATTCCTTAAAAGCATTATTTATTTATTTATTTACATACTCCAGTGATAATAGTCTGACAGTGCCAGATTTTTCAGGGATTTCTAGGCAATAATTTGAAACCGTGCTCTTAGATCTAACAGATTTATTTCCATCTTTAAATTTCATACCTGCTTCTTGTGTCTCTTTTCAAGCAGCTACACATGGTTCAGATGAGTCAACCACAACCCCCTTAATCGAAGGCTTCTCCTATACCAAACCCAGTCATATTGCCTGCTCCTTTCCCAACTCTCTTATCTGGAAGATGGAGAAGATTGAATCAGTGTTTGGGTGTGGGTTTGGCTAAGTCAGTGGTTTTCAAACTGGGGTAAATGTACCCATAGGGGTATGCGAGCTCTCATCAGGGGCTACCTGAGAAAGATCTGGTAATGGCGGACAATGCATTTTATTTAGTAAGACTTGGCAATCCAGTCACAGGTATATTATTACCCTACCTCAGATAGGGGTATGCGGCCTAAAATGTTTGAAAACCGCTGGGGTACATGTTGTGGGAATAAGTCTGTGGAAAAAATGTTAACCAGGAGTTAAGGCTGAGCAGATGTACCACACAAACTTTTTAGTAAACCTCTTTAAAGGATGCTTTATTTTACTGTAAAAAGGTGAAAAGATCAGTTGGGTGACGTTAACCCCGCCACAGTGAGAACAAAATTCAGAGGCCACTTTATCCATCCATCACACTTGTTCCAGTCAATTTTATTCTATTCTAGATCATTTTATTCTATAGATGTTCTTAGGCCACCCTCACCACTTTAGTATCTGAACGCTGACAATAGCGTATTAGACAACATGACTAACATTTGTCAGATATGATTCATTCTCTCCTCCTGGGGAGAACTGTGTGCACAATGTAATGTTTTGTTTCAACAGAATTTTTTAATATGTGCACTAGAGTTGGTCGAAAATTTTCTGATTGAACTTTTTTCTGTCAAAAAGTACTGATTCCTTGAAATCAAAATGTTTTCTGGATTTTTTTTTCTTCATTTTGATGAAGTTGCAATCGAATGCAGGCAAGGTTCCAAAAGAAACTTGCCTGGTTTTCTGCCAGCTGAGTAGCCTGGCTCAGTAGCAGCCCACCTGAATGAATGATAGGGAGCTGACAGCCTAGGACCCAGGTTCACAGCCTAGGTCCCAGGCTCCTGACCGCTCGTCCCTACTCAGCCCGCCAACTGGGATAACGGGAAGTCAGGAACCTGGAAACCGTGGGAGTGCTGACTCCTAAGCTTCTAAGCATGTGGTTCTTAAGCAGCCTGAGCTCCCAGGGTTCCAGGGTCCACTAAATTCCCTTTCATGGATAATTTTGAAATTTTTGATTTTCATTTCAAATTTCAAAATAATTAAATTCTACAATAAATTAAATTACCTTCCTGTGCACAGCTTGAATGGGCACACAACTATGTGTTTATATTGGCGAGGGCAAGGCTGAAGAAGTCCGGTTTGTACTTGGATGGCCCTTAGTTCCTGTAAGAGTTCATTCCACCCCAAATGTGACCATTAAATATTTTATTACTCATTTACTTATATATATTCCAGTAGGCCCTCGAAGCGAGGGTTGGTCAAACATTGTCCATCAAGGCTTTTTTCCAACAGAAAATTGAATATTAGACCAAATAAAAAATGTTATGGAAAGTGTCTGCTTTCCAAAAAAACCCAAAAAACTGAAAATTTTCAGCTGAAAACATTTTTTGGTCTAAATTTTCCACAGAAAACACAACAAATATTTTCTGACCAACCCTGTTATAAGTCAGAACCAAGATCGGGGCCAGTTATGTGAACACTACGTAAACATTTAATAAGAGACAGTATCCATCCTAAAGAAAAAGTTGGGCCAATGTGCAGCATGGATGGGGTACAGATTAAGGATAATCAAGCTGTGACCAAAAACTAAATTAACACTTTGTCTCAGCTTTCAATTAGGATGCTAATGAAGAACATTGGGGCAAAGGTAGCATGGCTAAGGGAAATAAACAAAGATTTTTAATAAAATAAATCAAATTAGAGGAGGTACCATATGACTGGATGTTTAAGAAATGGGAAATAAGGAGGGAAGTGATCAGAGAAGTGACAGTTCCATTAGTCTGACCTCAATCGTTTGCAAGACTTTACAACAAATTTTGAACAAAAGAATAATTAAAGACATAGCGGTAAACAAACAAAAAAAGGTATAAAATGCAACATAGTTTTACCGAAGGTAGATTGTGCCAGATTAACCTGATATCTTTCTTTGATAAAATAACTGATTTTATGGAAAAAGAAATGTGGTAGATCTAATCTATCTGGATTTCAACAAAATATTTGATATGGTACCACATGAGTAGGGCCCTACCAAATTTACGGCCATGAAAAATGCGTCATGGACCATTAAATCTGGTCTCCCCCCGTGAAAGCTGGTCTTTTGTGTGTTTTACCCTATACTATACAGATTTCACGGGGGAGACCAGTGTTTCTCAAATTGGGGATCCTGACCTAAAAGGGAGTTGCAGGAGGTCACAAGGTTATTTTAGGGGGTTCATGGTATTGCCACCCTTGTTTCTGCACTGACTTCAGAGTTGGGTGGTTGGGGATTGGCAACTGTTGGCCGGGCACCCAACTCTGAAGGCAGCGCCCCACCAGCCGCAGTGCAGAAGTAAGGATAGCAATGCAATGCCATCCTTATTTCTGTGCTGCTGCCTTGAGAACTGGGTGGCCGGAGAGTGGTGGCTGCTTACTGAGGGCCCAGATCCGTAGGCAGCAGTGCAGAAGTAAAGGTGGCAATACCATATCAATACCTTCAGAGCTGTGATCCCATGCTCCAGCTGCCCTGCTCTGAAGGCAGCGCCGCCACTAGCAGCAGTACAGAAGTAAGGGTAGCAGTACCGCAATCCCCCCTACAATAGCCTTACGATTGCCCCCCAACTCCTGTTTGGGTCAGGATCCCACAGTTACAACACCATGACATTTCAGATTTAAATAGCTAAAATCATAAAATTTATGAATTTTAAAATCCTATGACTGTGAAATTGACCAAAATGGGCCGTGATTTGGTAGGACCCTACAGATGAGAAATTTTTCGTTAAATTCTAGAAGATGGGGATTACTACAAGAACTGTTAAGTGAGTAAGGAAATGGCTAAAGTGGAGATGCCAATGATTTGTGATAAAAGAAGAACTCTTGGGCTGGAGGGATTTTACTAGTTCAGTTCCTCAAGGATCAGTCTTTGGATTGATTTATTTAATATTTTAATTAATAATCTTTGCACAAATAGTAGGAAAGTCTTAATGAAATTTTCTGATGACACGAAGTTTAATCAGAAAAATGTGAATGATAACTGAGAATTGTTTAAGAACACTTTACTAGGATGCCCAGAAAGCAACAATTGAGGGAAAAGGCTACATTAGTTAAAAAAATTACCTTGTTGAGAGGGGAAGGGAAGGCTGCTATAATATATATATATTATATATATATTAGCTTATGATTTATAATATATATATATATATAACAAATAGAAGAAAGGGACATTGATAGCAGTGAATATAAATCATTATAAATCATAAGCTAAGAACTGGAGTGAATTGATTAGGGAGGCAAAGGGACACAAGGAGAAATATACATCTAGGAACAGATAGTAGGCCATACTTACATATGGATAATCAATTGAACTTGAGCTCCCAGTGTGACATTGTGGCCAAAAAGGCTAATGGAATATTTGGATGCATAAACAGGGGAATCTTGAATAGGAGTAGACAGGTTATTTTACCTCTTTGTTTGGCACTGGCATGACCACTGCTGGAATAATGTTTCCAGTTCTGATGTCTACAATTCAGGAAGGATGTTGATAAATTGAAGAGAGTTCAGAGAGGCGCCATGAGAATGATTAAAGTATTAGAAAACATGCCTTTTGGTGAAAGACTCAAAGAGTTCAATATATTTAGCCTAACAAAGAGAAGATTAAGGGGTGACTGAATTATAGTCTATAAGTACCTGTAGAGTGAACAAATATTTTAATAGTGGGCTCTGCAATCTAGCAGAGAAAGATATAACATGATCCATTGACTGGAAGTTGAATCTAGACAAATTCAGACTGGAAATAAGATGTAAATATTTGACAGTGAAAGTAATTAACCATTGGAACAACTTACCAAGGGTCATAGTGGATTCTCCATCACTGATAATTTTTAAATCAGGATTGGATGTTTTTCTAAAAGATGTACTTTAGGAATTATTTTGTGGAAGTTCTATGCCTGTGTCAGACTAGAAGATCAAAATGGTTTCTTCTGGCCTTGGAATCTATGAAAGTTGGGAGTCATTGTCAATACCAAGGAGGGTTGGAATATTACACAGGAACAACTGGATGATCTTGATGACTGGAGTAATAGAAATGGGGTGAAATTTAATAGTACAAAGTTCAAGGGCATGAACTTAGGGACTAATGACTAGAATCTCTGCTGTAAACTGGGGTCTCATCAATTGGAAATGACAGGGGAGGAGAAAGACCTGGGTTTATTAGTCTGTCATGGGACGACTATGAGACACCAAGAGGATGAAGCCATGTAAAAGGCAAATGTGAGCCTAGGATGTATCCGGCTAGGTATTTCCACTGGCGACAGAGAAGTATTAATTCCATTATATAAGTCACTGGTAAAACCTCATCTGGATTATTATATAGATTTCTGGTCACCCGTGTTCAAGAAGTTGAATTCAAACTGAAACAGGTGCAGAGAAAGGCTACGAGTAAAGCATATTCAGAGGAGACTAAAAGAGTTTGGCTTGTTTAGCCTACCAGAAAGAAAGCTGAGCTGTGATGTGATTGCTCTCTATAAATACATAGGAGAGGGTGGGAGAGACACCAGGGAAAGTGAAAAACTATTTAAGCAAAAGAGGTTATGTGTTGAGGTCACATGTTATAACAGAGACAAGACTCGGTGACCCAGGAAGTTCCTTCCCATCTTGTGTTCCAAATATATTATAATTTATATGGACCAGGCAAAGCATGAGAGGGAAAAGGAGAGATGTGAAGCAATTTTCCCAATGTTACACAACAGGTTAGTGGCAGAACCAGAACCCAGTGCCCTAACACCTAATTATGGTTCCCTACCCATTAGGTCGTATAGCCTCCTCGTAAGCACAATGCCTTACCCTTAATTATGCAAGTATTTTGCAGATTCTGTCTTTCTTTATATCCACAAACAGCCTATGGAATGTGCTTGGACAAGTCCTGATTGGATGAAAAGCTAACAGATGTCAAACACTTGCCACAATTGCCAAAAATGCCTTGGATTCCAATTATGCAAGTATCATCTGATACAATACAAATATATTTACCATTGTATATATAAACTTTTTAGAATGGAATCCTGACACTTGTCTTTTTAGAATGGAATCATGACACTTTTTAGAATGGAGTCATGGGGGAAAGAATAATTTAACATCAAAGGATCACACTTACTATCCAGGACATTTAAGTATTAAACCAATTGTAAAACCTATATCCTGTATTTCACAATTTTAACATTCCACCTTCACACTATACAAGTATGTTGCTTAGTCTAAATTTAAGATCTGAAGAGGAAATGGAAAGTTATTGGTTAATGTACAACTAGGCAGAGTTATGGGCGTTTGGGTAACCTTCATTATGCTTTCCAAATGATAACATATTTAAAAAAATATAGAGAACCTTTACTTTTAATTTCCATACTTTCTAAAGGTTTTTTTATTGTTGTTGTTTTGACAGAAGTATTCTTTTAAGGTGTTTTACAAAAAATTGACAACATATCTACTTGGTTTTAAAGCCAGCTTATTTAATATTTTTCCCTGGGATAAATAATAAAAAATTAGTCAGTAGGCATGGTGATTGCTTAAAGGCAGGCATAAGAAACAGGTATAAAAAATTACAGAAATTAGATATAGAAAAATGTGACAGGTCATCTTTCTTATTCTTCACTGAAAAAACAAACTAACAACCTAGTAAATGTACTAGATAGTCTCTTGTTTGCAATACCTCTCTACTCCAAGCACTTTTTTTTTTAAATGTCCTGGCATTTTCCAGTGGTGTAAATTTAATGCTGGGTGAAGCATGGGATAATGGCTGAGTTGCTGGTGAGACAATTTAAGTTTCATCTTATATGGACTTTGATGATGGATACACCTGAAGCCTAAATGTTAGTCCTGTTGATCAATCTTTTATGTTACACTGTCCTGAGACAGAACTACAAAGTAGGAAAACAAACAATCTTTTATTAGGTGGGCAGCAGAACTATTATCAGCCTCAACCTGAAATGAAGTGGGAAGTTAGTGGTGATGATATATCTTGAAACCAGATGCAGATGCTTATCAGGCATCTGTACCTCTTGCTTGAACAAATAGAAAATAAAATTGAAAGCAAAAGGAGATACTAGCATTGGCATAAGCTACATCTGGGAAATATTTGACAGGAAAGAATGTGTTGACAAAATTAATTGCTCAACATTTCAAGGGCAGAATAAAAACCATATTTTCCCCCAAAGCAAACACAGCTCACTGAAAGATGCTCTCATAAACTAGGGTTACCATATTTAACAAATAAAAAAAGAGGACCCTCCACGGGGCCCTGACCCCACCCATTTCCCACCCCCAGCCCCACCCCAACTCCGCACCTTCCCCGCCCCAACCCCGCCCTAACTCTGCCCCCTCCTCCCTCCCACTCCCAGCCACGCGAAAAGGGCTGCCCGAGGGCTACCGGCTTCACGGTTTGCCGGGCAGCCCCCAGACCCTGCGCCCCCGGCCGGCGCTTCCCCAGTGCAGCTGGAGCCCGGGAGGGGAAGCGCCCAGCCGGGGGCGCAGGGTCTGGAGGCTGCCTGGCAAACCATGAAGCTGGTAGCTCTTGGGCTTCAGGCAGCCCCTATGCCTCCGGACCCTGCGCCCCCGGCCAGGCACTTCCCCTCCCGGGCTCCGGCGGCGCAGCGTCCGGAGGCATGGAGGCTGCCCAAAGCCTGTAGCGCTCGGATCTTAAACAAAGCCGAAGAGTCAGGGGAGGAGCAGAGCCACCGCGGCCGGAGGCTCTGCTCCTCCCCTGACTCTTCGGCTCTGTTTAAGAGCCGAGCTGCCCGAGGGCTACCGGCTTCGGGCAGCCCCCATGCCTCCGGACCCTGCGCCGCCGGAGCCCGGGAGGGGAAGTGCCCGGCTGGCGGCTGGGGTCCGGAGGCAAGGGGGCTGCCTGAAGCCCATAGCGCTCGGGCAGCTCGGCTCTTAAACAGAGCCGAAGAGTCAGGGGAGGAGCAGAGCAGCCGCGGGAGGGGAAGTGCCCAGCCGGCATTTTCCTGGACATGTTCGGCTTTTTGGCAATTCCCCCCGGATGGGGGTTTGATTGCCGAAAAGCCGGACATGTCCGGGAAAAAACGGACGTATGGTAACCCTACATAAACAAACTATTGCAGTCCATGTCATTGCCTTGCTCCACCACTTCCTCACATTTGCTTCTATATACAGGCCAATTGCATCTCCTAGAACTGGTTGTATGTGTGCTAGTGGGTAAAAGAAATAAGAACAAGCACAGGAACAGCTGCAAGTTCAACAGAGGTATAGAATGACCTCTCAAATCTGGGCAGCCATCTTTTTGTTTGTCTCAGGCTAGGTCTACACTACAGGGGGGGGTCGACCTAAGATACGCAACTTCAGCTATGTGAATAGCACAGCTGAAGTGGCGTATTTTAGGTCGACTTACCTGGCTGTGAGGACGGCGGCGAGTCGACCGCTACCGCGCCGCCGTCGACTCTGCTTCCACCTCTTGCCACGGTGGATTTCCGGAGTCGACGGAAGAGCCATCGGGGATCGATTTTATCGCGTCTTCACTAGATGTGATAAGTCGATCCCCAATAGATCGATTGCTACCCGCCGATTCGGCAGGTAGTGAAGACGTGCCCTTAGTCAAAAAAAGGATAAGTCTAGACTGTACATGCTCACAGTGTGTGGGTAGCCATTGTAATAGTGATTCAAGCTTTCACTTAGAGTATCCATTTCTTTATTCAAATGTAAGGAAAACTGGTTTTACAATGTATAACTTGTGTGTAGTGCCAAAGGCAGTAGAGAAAATTAAAAACCCAGGGTGAAACCTGGCCCTACTGAAGTCAACAGGGGGGTTGCTGTTGACTTCAATGGTGGCAAGATTTCCACCTGCTGTTTAACATTCTTTGACAGTGGATAGACAATTGGTAAGTGAAGGCAGCGTTTAACTGAAAATAATGAAATTGTTGAGTTTAGAGTATTTCCTGTATAGCTTCCACATACAGTAACTCCCCACTTAACGTCCTCTCACTTAATGTTGTTTTGATCTTACATCCCTGCTCAATTAAAGAACTTAAATTACATCCCATGCTCCATTTAAAGTTGTGCAATGCTTCACTATAACGTCGTTTGTCTGCCTGCTTTGTCCACAGCTGGCAGCCCTCCTATCAGCTCCCCTACATACTCCCCGCCAGTGCCTTCTGCCTGCTGGCAGACCCCGCAGATCAGTGCCTTCCCCCTCCTCCCCCCGCCTCCTGTCCATGGCAATCAGTTGGCTTGCGGCATTCAGGAGGGAGTGGGGAGGAGCGAGGACTCGGCGCGCAGGCTCCCGCTCCCTCCCCTGCTTCCCGAACACCGCAAACCAGCTGATTGTCGTGGGAAGGCGGCAGGGGAGGGAGGGGGAGCCTGCGCGCCGAGTCCTCGCTCCTTCCCCTCCCTCCTACCCACTGAACACTGCAAGCCAGCTGATTGCCACAGGCAGGAGGCAGGGGAGGGAGGGTGGAGGAGCAAGGATGCAGTGTTCAGAGTAAAGGGGGAGGGGGGAAGAAGAGGCGGGTTAAGGGTGGGGGAAGGAGTGGAGTGGGCGGGCCAAGGGTTGAGCCCCCTGCCCCTGGTGCTTGCCGAGTAGGGCAAGCTGCCGCTGCTGCGCAATGTGCTTCTCCTAGCCTACAGCACCTTCAGCCTCTTTGCTTGCCTCATTGTCTCTACTGCCAGTGGGCTGTGCCTGTGTGGTGTAAGGCGGGGGCACCTCCCAACAGTACTGTACTGTATGGCAAAAAAAAATTTCCCTGGAACCTAACCTCCCCCCCCCATTTACATTCATTCTTATGGGGAAATTGGATTCGCTTAACATCGTTTCACTTAAAGTCGCATCTTTCAGGCACATAACTACAACGTTAAGTGAGGAGCTACTGTATTGTGGGAAATCAAAAGTATGTGATTCTTCCATTTCACAATACCTATAAATGCCCAGAGAGTTTCAGTTTTCAGGAAAGACACTGTCTTCTGTTAGCAGGGAAAATGGGTTGATTTTTTGAGATATTTGGTGTAAGAATTAGAGACTGAAAAAGGATATTTGACACCAGTCCAGTTCACAGCGAGTGGCCATATGAATTAACAAACAGTGCTAATGGAGAAACAAAGTCAGAAGAAAAAAAATCCACTGGAGCCATATGGACATGGGAGATTAGAGAGTATAATAATAACAATATATCCTGTTATTAACTTACCTGACTATTTATATCATAGAATCACAGAATATCAGGGTTGGAAGGGACCTCAGGAGGTCATCTAGTCCAACCCCCTGCTCAAAGCAGGACCAATTCCCAACTAAATCATCCCAGCCAGGGCTTTGTCAAGCCTGACCTTGAAAACCTCTAAGGAAGGAGATTCCACCACCTCCCTAGTAACCCATTCCAGTGCTTCACCACCCTTCTAGTGAAAAAGTTTTTCCTAATATCCAACCTAAACCTCCCCAACTGCAACTTGAGACCATTACTCCTTGTTCTGTCATCAGGTACCACTGAGAACAGTCTAGATCCATCCTCTTTGGAACCCCCTTTCAGGTAGTTGAAAGCAGCTATCAAATCCCCCCTCATTCTTCTCTTCTGCAGACTAAACAATCCCAGTTCCCTCAGCCTCTCCTCATAAGTCATGTGCTCCAGCCCCCTAATTAGTTTTGTTGCCCTCCGCTGGACTCTTTCCAATTTTTGCACATCTTTCTTGTAGTGTGGGGCCCAAAACTGGACATTGTACTCCAGATGAGGCCTCACCAATGTCGAATAGAGGGGAACGATCATGTCCCTCGATCTGCTGGCAATGCCCCTACTTATACAGCCCAAAATGGCGTAAGCCTTCTTGGCAACAAGGGCACACTGTTGATTCATATCCAGCTTCCCGTCCACTGTAACCCCTAGGTCCTTTCCTTCAGAACTGCTTCCTAGCCATTCGGTCCCTAGTCTGTAACAGTACATGGGAGTCTTCCATCCTAAGTGCAGGACTCTGCACTTATCCTTGTTGAACCTCATCAGGTTTCTTTTGGCCCAATCCTCTAATTTGTCTTATATCATAAACCTTTTGAAACAACCCCACCTCAGATCATTTGCATTGTATTCATTATTAACCACCTCATTGCTGGTCCTCAACACCTGTCACAGAGTTTGACGGAAGGTCTGATGTTCCATTGAAATCACAGGAAACACAGTGATGTTCCTGGAATGCTGTGCAATTCGTGAGGTGCATGTTGCTTGACAGACTTGGCACACTGACCCGCAGCAGAGCCTTTATCTTTGTAGGGCATACTTTATAATTTAATATTATCACACTGACTTTATCAACTCTTCACATAAATTTCTTTTTAAAAGAAACCTGTTTTTCTCTGCTAATCATGCCCCCCCTCATTAGAATGCAATGCACTGCAAAGCAGCACCAGTAGTACTTTATAGCATTGATCCTTTGTACATTGCTGTACGCGTTTACCTTTAAGCACATGAATACTCACTTTAAGTCATGTTTTAGCTGAGGTGCAGTTATTGGTGGCAATACGAGTCCTGAGACAGATAACTGTTAAAGCTAAGTCAACGTAGAAAGATGCACTCTTTTCTGCTCTAAGTCCCTGATTCTGCTGCCCTTTGTCATGCTGAGTAGTATTTTATCTGAAAATAGTACCACTGTTTTCAAAGGGACCCCTTGCAGACTTAGGTACTACTCAATATTATGACTAAGGATGGCAAAATCATCTAGACCTCAGTAAATTATATATATAAAGAAAGAAAGAAAGAAAACATAATGGCGCTTCTAAAATTTACCAAATACTCAACTAATATAAAGAAGGATACAGAACAAAATGACAAAGATGTATAGTTCAATCATTCAATAAAATATGCAATTTTCCACCAAAACAACATATCTCTAAATTCATATCATTCTTCTTTTTTCTCTTTATGTTCTTGTACTGAAAAATAGCCAGTGAATTTCTCTGATGTGCATTGAACAAACAAATTAAACTTCTACTATTCAGCTACTTCCAGTTTTATTGATCTCCTCTCATTTTTTTTAGTGCAACAGCCTGTTTACCATGCCATAATAATGGAATAATACAATCTTGCATATCAGCTTTTCCCTCATTTAAAAAAAAGATTTGGATCACGCAGTCTACAAAAAACAAAAACAAAAAACAAATGTGGTCACATTAAATTTTACAGCTTGGTAGCTATTGAACACTCAGCAATGGTTCCTATTTTTCAGATATCTGTTATTGTTTGCAAAATACAAAGGCCAAATTCATCCCTGATGTAACCATACTTGACTAGCAGGATGAATTTTGCCTATTGATCTAAGCAAAAATCTGGTTGCTGCATTGGTCTGTGATACAGAATTCACTGCCCGTGGAATGTACTGATTCACATCACACAACCAGTCATAAAATAAAATTACATGTACAGTAAAAAAAATAGGACCTCCTCTTCAACTTGGTTTCCTAATGTGTATGACATGAATCATGAGTCATACTTGGAAATACTTCAGAGAAGCCTACAGCCTCAAGAAAATAATACAAAACAAAACAAAATCACCTGCACCTCTAGGAAGCAGCCATTGTGAATTACAAACAGAAAATCCCAACTGCTTGTTCAGCTCACATCCATCATGAGAGTTTTGCTCCTGGGTTAACTGAGGTGTCATTTCCATCCAAATTAAAGAATTAAAAGTTTACCTTTTCTAGCTCCAGGCTACCCTATATACGCTCTAACGTCCCCTCTGTCTAATTCTCCTATCAGTCTTTGTCACCAAAGGATATAAAACAATGGGAGAAGGTAGTGTGGAACTTGGCAGCTCCCAGAAGGAAAAAATGTTATTTCTGAATTGGGAGCTGCAACTAAAGGAAGGTTTCACATGGCCCTCACTTCCATTCTCATCTTATTTGTTTTTCTTTTCTTTTGCTATCCTTGTTCAGCTTTTAGTGTTAAGACTCTATTTGAATATTTCAGATATAACACCGATGGTACAAAAGCCCTGTGGAACAGAGCAGAACATTGTAACATTTGTAAGGAATGCTTAAATCTACAGATAGTGAAGATACTAGAGAAGGGATGCAAGTCTATTAAATTCTATTGGGCTTTAAAGAAATTTAGAGATCCAATTTGAATAGAACCCTATTGGTTCAATCAAATTCATAAGAATTTTTCATTAGGGATCAGATACCTCAAGCAAACAAAATGTGTTTTGAGCTTGCCTTTCTCATCTCTTCAGAGAGGCTATTCCTTTCTGGCTCTGAGAATACAAAAACCTAAGAGGGATACTGTAACAACTTAGAATAAGGTTATAGTACATTATTTAATATTAGGATAAATGGAATAGAGAAACCTGGGAAGTTGTTACTAAAGGGATCTTAAAAATCAATTTTCTGTTCTGTTTTGGTTATCAAGAATGTGTCCCAGAATCAATCGCATCTGTTCCAACCCCTCAGACAGAGACCAACACCTACAAGATCTTCACCAAGCATTCTCAAAACTACGATACCCACACAAGGAAATAAAGAAACAAATCAACAGAGCCAGACTTGTACCCAGAAGCCTCCTGCTACAAGACAGGCCCAGAAGAGAAACCAACAGTACTCCACTGGCCATCACCTACAGTCCTCAGCTTAAACCTCTCCAACGCATCATCAGTGATCTACAACCCATCCTGGACAATGATCCCTCACTTTCACAGACCTTGGGAGGCAGGCCAGTCCTCGCCCACAGACAACCTGCCAACCTTAAGCATATTCTCACCAGCAACCACGCACCGCACCATAACAACTCTAACTCAGGAACCAACCCATGCAACAAACCTCGATGCCAACTCTGCCCACATATCTACACCAGCAACAACATCACTGGACCTAACCAGATCAGCTACAACATCACCGGCTCATTCACCTGCACGTCCACCAATGTTATATATGCCATCATATGCCAGCAATGCCCCTCTGCTATGTACATTGGCCAAACTGGACAGTCACTACGCAAGAGGATAAATGGACACAAGTCAGATATCAGGAATGGCAATATACAAAAACCTGTAGGAGAACACTTCAACCTCCCAGGCCACACAATAGCAGATGTAAAGGTAGCCATCTTACAGCAAAAAAACTTCAGGACCAGACTCCAAAGAGAAACTGCTGAGCTCCAGTTCATTTGCAAATTTGACACCATCAGATCAGGATTAAACAAAGACTGTGAATGGCTATCCAACTACAGAAACAGTTTCTCCTCCCTTGGTGTTCACACCTCAACTGCTAGCGGAGCACCTCACCCTCCCTGATTGAACTAACCTCGTTATCTCCACACTGATATATACCTGCCTCAGGAGATTTCCATTACTTGCATCTGAAGAAGTGAGGTTCTTACCCACAAAGCTTATGCTCCCAGTACTTCTGTTAGTCTCAAAGGTGCCACAGGACCCTCTGTTGCTTTTTCCCGGAATCAAGAGTAGGTTGTCCTAGGAATCCAGTTGAACTTATTTGTGACTTAAAGGCTAACTCTTATTTTGTCAAAACATGAGCACACTTGGAATGATGAAGCATGGCCAGCGGATTGTATACAAGATTACTCCAATAGCTCAAGGTTCAGGAAGAGCATAGTGCGATATCTGATACTCTTGTGCATATGATAATAAGGGCTGTGCTGCATTTATAAATATAGTGTATTTACCTGAACTGTCTCCTCTGGGACTACACCAGAATGTAATGGAATCAATAAGAATCTTTCCACTGACTTCAATAGGCTTTGGATCAGCTCCTCTGAAAATCTGGTCTTAAATGATTTTTCTAATCCATTATGGAAAGGTCCTATAGCAAATGATATATACCTCTACACTGATATAACACGACCCGATAGAACATGAATTCAGATATAACGCGGTAAAGCAGCGCTCGGGGGGGCGGGGCTGCGCACTCCGACGGATCAAAGCAAGCTCGATATAACACAGTTTCACCTATAACGCAGTACGTTTTTTTGGCTCCCAAGGACAGCGTTCTATCGGGGTAGAGGTGTATTTGTAATCATCCTCTAAAGGTTAATAGAGAGCTATGTCCCTGACATAGAATGTTGTAGGATATTTTAAAATTCTATAGAATGGTTATCATTTCCTATTAAATTGTATAGATTTTAGAGTAAATATATAGAACCTTATTGGTTTCATCTGTGTTAAAATCTGTTGGATTTTTCCATAGGGGAGGCCACACAACAGGTCAATGGCAAACTCAGGATTAGAACTACAGAGTTTGTGATTTCTAAATTTATGCATAATCCACTATAATCTGCTAGACCATGCTGCTTCTGTAGCTACCCCTCCTGTGATTTTGCTTTTACGATGACTGATTGAGGAAAGTTGGAAGGTAAATAGTTATGAGCCAGATTAAGGAGACAGCCTGAATATTTAAGTAAAATAAGCAATACGAGTGGGAAGTTTTGAAATTATACAAATTCCCCAGCCCTTCATTTGGAGCTCATCACTGGAATTTCCTTGACAGCTCCTAAGCTGTTCCTTTTTCTTTTATTTTCAGTGTGGTCCAAATTCTGAAGTGATCTTTAAAGTAGAAGCAGTGCAGATTACAGATCAATAAATGGGCAAAAGGGTTCTAAATTGTAGATTTACATTTTCCAGTCTCATGTAAATTACACTAATTTAGACTCACCTCTGAATTCACCTTAGTATGTCTGTCTCATTTGGAACATTTCCCTTTTCCAGTTGCCACTGGACTTTAGCAGTTGACTTCAGTAGGGGTAAAACGTTTTCTCTTTTCTTTTGGTTCAGATAGCACAATCATTACCATGGGGTTTGATCCTTTATTTGAGGGATCCTGCCTAAGGACTTCACACTCTTTTTGCCACTATCACACCTGTATGGACTTGATCACATCCAGTTGAATTCACTGGCAAAACTCCCATTTGCATTAATGGAGCAAGATCAGGTTCAATGATTGACCTTACTTTTTCCTCTCTTTTAATATGTGTCTATCTCTATATTAGGTATTTATAGAGCATCAATCATTAAAACTGCCAGAAGATGGCAAATAACCCAGGCACATGTAGATATCTTTTACATTTGTAAAAGTAGCTTGGCAGATCAAATTTGGCTAGAATTTAGCTTTTGAAAAATGAACCTACAAGTTTTAGCTAACATTTCCAACAAATAATTTCAATAGAAACATTCTTAAATATATATATATGTGTGTGTGTTTGTGTGTATATAGCCACACCCCCACCCCCACACACACCTCCTGAAGTGTTTGTAACCAAGGTTCTGTGTAACTGTAATTACAGCACTGTGCTAGTACATGACAAGTGGAAGATGAATTTGACTAGAAAATGACTAATGGATTTTCAGTGTCCAAGGGGTAGCAATGCAAAAAAATAAATAGCATAAAAAGGTAAATTAGTCTATTAAGACTGAAGTGTAAAAATCCAAGCTCTTTGTAAAATAAGAAAATTGTTTTGTTTTAAAATCTGCATTATTTTAACCCAATAGTGTCCCAATAACTTTCCGAGTTAAATGGATGTTACAGTTCCATACATATAGTGGGGGTGTAAACTTGGCACGAATAAAAGATAATAGCAAGTGAGATGGTGTAAATTTTTAGTTTCCCTTTCCTCTCTCTCTTTCTTTATTATCTTTCCTGTTGACCCTTCAACATCCTCCAATGATTATTTCCCTTCTTAACTTTGGTATAGTATTTCTTGCCATGAAATATGTCTATACACGACACTCACATTGTTTTTCGTCACCATTGGCCAGACTGTTATTTTCTTGCACCAGGGTGCTGTACCACTTCATCCAATGCACAGAAGTAGCAGATTCCTTTGACCCACTATGTACCATGCCTCAGAAGTAGGCAGGAAGATGCAGGAGGGGTAAGAAGTGGGTCATGTTGTTTGAAGCTATGCCAGGTCACTGCAGAGTGGATGTTTCACGTGTATAGACCTGAAACAGTTTACTTCCTCCTAAGCTTGCCCCAAATCATCTATGAGATGTATTCCTGTGTATCCATTCTAATCAATTTCACTATCAAATTCATATTCAGTGTGCATATGTACATATGTATGTATATACACACATACCTACCTGCTGAGTATAGGAAAACTGTCAAAAAGAGATATCAGGGCAGAAAAAAAGACACGTGGCAGCTCCTGGAAAAGTTTTGCATACCATTCATCTCAATTCAGCTCATTTAGCCTCTGGGTAGAATAGTTCCTTTGAAATATACTGTAGTTATTAGGGCTGCTCAGTGCTGGAGTATTTTAAACCCCTGAAGTACCAGTAGCATGGCAGCTATACTGTGATTTGGAGGGAAGCACTGTAGATATTTCAGCAGCTGGACTTTGTAGGTGCTAACTTTAGTGGGTCCCAGTAACCACTTAGACACATAGCTAAGGGAAAGGATGTTTACTAGATCTAGTAGACAAGGAATAGGTTGCAAATACTCTTGGTTCATAGGCTTAAATAGTTACAGTTCAAAGTGAGCAATAATGATAAATATTTGGGTCCCTAGTGGTGTCCAATCAAGAGTTAGTGCCTGAAGAGCTTAGTGACTGAAGTTCCCTCTCCACACCAGTGTCTATTTAAAGAACTGGGAGTTTACAGGTTTCCAGGCCAGGCTCAGTTTCTGTCTCTCATTGTTCTGGTACTGGCTCACAGCCCTGTCACTGCCGTAAGGTCTGCACAGTCCCACACCCCACTGCAGTGCCTGTTACACATGTGGCTTTGTGTGAAGTTCCTGGGGACTCCTCACTATGTTCCATTTCTCTGCAGCACCTGGCTAACTATGCTGTTGCTGCTGCTTCTCAACAGAGCCAGATTACCCCTTGTTCAGGATCCTTCTTCTTACCTAGCATGGGGATACAGAATTGCTGTGGGGAAGGGGCTGATTGGAAGTTTTAATCCCTGCTTAGTAGAAGCATCACAATACATGTATATACTCACACACACAACGCTTAACTATACATCAAGACAGTTGTTTTTATATCAGGGCTGTCAAGCGATTAAAAAAAATAATTGTGATTAATCGCGCAATTAAAAAAATTAATGGCAATTAATCGCGCTGTTAAACAACAGTAGAATACCATTTATTTTAAATATTTTGGATGCGTACTACATTTTCAAATATATTAATTTCAATTACAACACAGAATACAAAGTGTACAGTGCTCGCTTTATATTTATTTTTGATTAGAAATATTTGCAATGTAAAAAATGAAAAATAGGTATTTTTCAATTCACCTCATACAAGTACTGTAGTGTAATCTCTTTATCATGAAAGTTGAACTTACAAATTTAGAATTATGTGCAAAAAAACCTGCATTCAAAAATAAAACAATGTAAAACTTTAGAGCCTACAAGCCCACTCAGTCTTACTTCTTGGTCAGCCAATCACTTAGACAAACAAGGTTGGTTACAATTTACAGGAGATAATGCTGCCTACTTCTTGTTTACAATGTCACCTGAAAGTGAGAACAGGCGTTCACATGGCACTGTTGTAGCCGGCGTTGCAAGATATTATGTGCCAAATGCGCTAAGATTCATATGTCCCTTCATGCTTCAACCACCATTCCAGAGGACATGCGTCCATGCTGATGATGGGTTCTGCTTGATAACGATCCAAAGCAGAGCGGACTGACGCATGTTCATTTTTATCATCTGAGTCAGGTGCCACCAGCAGAAGGTTAATTTTCTTTTTTGGTGGTTTGGGTTCTGTAGTTTCTGCATCTGAGTGTTGCTCTTTTAAGACTTCTAAAGGCATGTTCCATGCCTCGTCCCTCTCAGATTTTGGACAGTACTTCAGATTCTTAAACCTTGGGTCAAGTGCTGTGGTTATTTTTAGAAATCTCACATTGGTACCTTTGCATTTTGTCAGATCTGCTGTGAAAGTGTTCTTAAAATGAATATGTGCTGGGCCATCATCTGAGACTGCTATAACTTGAAATATATGCAGAATGCAGGTAAAACAGAGAGGAGACATACAATTCTCCCCTCAAGGAGTACAGTCACAAATTTATTTGATGCATTATTTTTTTAACGAGCATCATCAGCATGGAAGCATGTCCTCTGGAATGGTGGCCAAAGCATGGAAAAGGCATACGAATGTTTAGCAAATCTGGCATGTAAATACCTTGCAACGCCAGCTACAAAAGTGCCATGTGAACACCTGTTCTCATTTTCAGGTGACATTGTAAATAAGAAGCAGGCAGCAGTATCTCCCGTCAATGTAAACAAATTTGTTTGTCTTACCGATTAGCAGAACAAGAAGTAGGACTGAGTGGACTTGTAGGCTCTAAAGTTTTACACTGTTTTGTTTTTGAGTGCAGTTATGTAACCAAAACAAATCTGCATTTGTAAGTAACACTTTCACGATAAAGAGATTGCACTTCAGTAGTTGTATGAGGTGAATGGAAAAATACTATTTCTTTAATCATTTGTACAGTGCATATATTTGTAATAAAAAATAATAATATAAAGTGAGCACTGTGCACTTTGTAGTCTGTGTTGTAATTGAAATCAATATTGAAAATGTAGAAAAACATCCAAAATATTTAATGAATTTCAATTGGTATTCTATTGTTATAAGTGTGATTAATCAGAATTAATTTTTTTTAGTTACTTGCATGAATTAACTGTGATTAATTGACAGTCCTAATTTACTATCCTGATTGTTTTAATTTAATTCCATATAGATATTTTCTTTCTTTTTAGAAGGTCTCTGTCTGGAAATTCACTAAAGACTCTTCCTTCCCCATAACCTCCTCCTCCTCCCCCCCACCCAAGAATCTGCTAGTTTGCACCATTCTAGATAACATTGTAATTTAAATGAAAGTAAAAGATCAAAATCATCCATCCAATTTTCACTGGCTGCAAACTTCATTACGACCAGGGAGTGTCTTTTTAGGGCTCATCTGATACTTACTTATGCTGACAATTTAGGCTTTGGTCCAGCAAAAGCATTAACTAGTGGGAACCCGGACACCTGTGTAGTGACCTATGGGTTTCAGTGGAACTGCAGCAGGCATCAATGTCCATGCTGGCAGATCCCTTGTAAGATTGGAGCCTGGGTAAAGACTGCAGAATGTGGACCTTAGCTCTTTGGAGTAACAAATTAAAAGATGCTAGATATAAGCAGCTGATTATTATTGGAGAGGCCAAGAAAGCGGGTGCTGGGCAAATTATGTGGCATTAGCTGAAGTACAGGGCCTGTCAACTTCTGGTTGAGTCACCTTAATTTGTCTTTAAATAGTAAAATTGGAGGTATTTGACAGCTTCTGGGCTACCTTACAGAAGACAAATAGTAAAAGGAATCCAGCCTCATACGTGAGACCATGCAGAAAAAAACCTGACACCTTTGAAAAGACTCTGATTGCCTTTCCCCAGCTGCTTGAAAGCAATAACTTGGTCAGACATATAAAGGTAACTCAGGGATACTCCTGCACAAAACAAAGGAAGTATGTTGAATCCAAGGCACATTTGGGCGTAAATCTGCAAAAGGCTTCTGGCATAACTGCATTACTATAATGAAAGTTAGTGAGGATTTTCATACATTAAACTAGAAAAGCAGACACATCTAAATGATAGTCCTTTATAAAAAGCTGTGATGCATCCATTCTATAGAATTCTATAGAATCACTGAATTGTATAGAATTACTGAAAAATACCTAGATTTATCAGTAATTTGGGCGGAAGAGTATTGATGAGAAGTGTGTTGAAATTCATCTGCCAGACCTTGGTGTCATTTCTCCTCCCACATCCCTACTCATCTGCAGAGGCAGAAGGCCCTGAATGCAGCAGAATGAGCATGGTTCTTCACTGAGATCTGGTGTAGGATGCAGAGATTCCACTGAGGAGTCCAATTAACTGAGGACTTCATGCACCGAGTTCAAAGGGGAATTTGGGCAGACAAGTTTGGGAGCTGGTGCATCCATAATTACACAGAGTCACCAGCCAAACACCTCCATGTGCAGGAGGACACCATAGATACGAGAACTGCTGCAGTTCTGAGGCTTCACTGCCACTCTGTAAGTTGGGGAAGACAAAGAAGTTTCCATTCCCAAGGATCTTTCAAGTATTCAGCTCATTTACTGAGCCCTATCAGGGATAATTCCCATTGGAAATAAGAACTGCAGGATTTGGCCATAGGAATGGGATTATGTCTATTTCGTTTGACCTCCCATCATGAGAAGTCCTGGAACTCCTTTTAAAACTACTCTACCAGTGCTCAGAATTCTGGCATAATTCTAACGTTAGTTGTATACTAACATAAGCATTCCAGCTTCTAAAGGAAATGTGCCAGCGGCTAAAGGAGCCAATTTGATATGAATGGTATGTGGGTCCTTTCCAGGAGCTGCCGCCTGCTTTTTTCTGAACTGACATCTTATTCTCCTATCTGATATTCTGCCATGTTCTTCTCTCCTTGTCATGGAAATTGCTGTTGACCATATGGCTTTGAAATACTGTAATAATAGAAAAAGCAGATACAATGTACCATATAAAGCATCCTTGTAAAATTGTAAAAAATTTACCACCACAGTCAAATAATCAACTTGCTCACCTTTTACTATGGTGACTAGCAGTCCCTTATAAGTGAATGATATTTTTTCTCTTCTATCTAGAAAAATACTTATGTGAGGGCAACAATGTCATAATGACTTAACCCTCAATAACAGAAAGAAAATGACAGCAGATATACATCAATAATATAATACCAATAATGTATTTTACTTCTAAAGTACCTTTCATCTAAAGTTCTGAAAGTGCTTTACAGACATTCAGTAAGCCTCATGCAATACTACTATGAGGAGACACTATTACCCCCATTTTGCAATGAGCACAGAGGACTTGCTCAGGGTCATACAGAAAGTGATTGGTAAGGCTGGAATAGACGTTAAATCTCCTTCTCCAGTCACAGGACCATACTGCTTGTCCCATGAAAAATACTTCATTCAGTACCTCATAAAATTAAATATAAAAAATTGTTCTCTATTTTAGCTACTAATTAACTTAATTGTGTCTTTACTTTCATTGCAGATATTAATCTCAGTATAATACAGTGGATACCCTCAAACAATTATAACCCATATTTGATGGGGACCAAATCCTGAAAGAAATCTTTCCCAACCCCCATCTTCTGGCCTTCAAGCTAACCCCTAACCTCGCCACGTCAAGATCAGAAGCAAGCTCCCCACAGACCATGACACACCAATTCAAAGTGGCACCAGACACCACCAGAACAACAGATACAAAACCTGCAGACATATCTCCACTGTTACATTGATCAATACCCACCACAATATACCTTTCAAGATTCATGGGTCCCACAATCACTTATAACATGTGTTGTATCTCATCCAGTGCACCAAATGCCTCAACAACAGCTATGTGGGTGAAACCAGACAATCACTGTGCTTTTGAATGAACTCACAAAGAAGAATGATAAGAGACAAAAATACCATATCATTTATTGGCAAACACTTTTCACAAAGACAACATTCTGTATCTAATCTTTCAATACTCATCCTCCAAGGAAACCTGCACAACATCTTCAAAAAGTGACCCTGGGAACTTAAATTAATAACTCTGCTAGACACCAAAAATCATGGATTTAACAGGGACACTATTTTTATGGCTCATACAATTTGTAATACACCACACTGTCTGCTACCCTTAATTGCCCACTTCAAACCCTTTATGCATAACAATAATCCCAGTTGCCTACTTCATTTCAAATAATGGCTTCCTTCTGCTTAACAGTCTGTCCCAACTTGTAGTTAGCTCAGATACACTGCTTCCTTCTCCAGACCTGTAGAAGAGCTCTGTGTGCTTGAAAACTTGTATCTTCCACCAACAGAAGTTAGTCCAATAAAAGATATTACCTCACTTACCTTATCTCTTTCATATCCTTGGGCCAACATGGCTATAACAACACTGCAAGCAACTATAATAATTTTAAGGGACTCGGGTTTTGGATGCACAATCTGAGACACCTTACAGTGGCTTGATTTTCAGAGGATGGCTGCTCTGTACTTTCTAAAAATCAGATCCCTTTTAAGAGTCTCAAGTTGGGCACCCAAAAAATCAATGTACCCAGCATCACTAGTCACTTTTGAAAATCTTGGCCTTATTGACTTTCAATGAAACTTGGGCTAAGTGCCCAAGTCACTTTTCAAAATTGGTTGATGCATAGGTGAATTTACAAAAGTACTCAGGTGCTTAACTCCTGGTCATGTGTATGCTTTGGAAAATTCCACTAGGTGCCTGGCTGCATCTTTAGACATTTAAAAATTTGGCCCTTAGGCACTTTTGAAAATTGACCAAGTCACTGATAAAAGCAGAATTTGTTCCAAAACAGACAGATGCGTAACTGAAAATGTGAGCGCAACTCTGCTGAGCTTCAGTATTGTGCAGTCAGAAGAGAAGTGAAAAAATAGAGTAAAGCATGGCTTAAGTGAGACCTCAGAACAGAGGGGTACTGTGTCAGATGAAAAGATGGATGTGGTAAACAGAAAGGAAAACAGAAATCTGTGGCCCCATGTTAGGACTTTCCTCCATAAAAATGGGACCCTCTTCTATCCAAGTCTCCCTCTGCCCCCCCCCCCCCCGCCGAATAAATAAAGAAATAAAATCTAAACAGCAAATGCAAAAATCCTACCCCAAGAAGAGTATTTTCTCCAAAAAAGAAGTGCCAGAGTTTCTATGAAGTTGGCTGGGGACTTTGCTATTGCTGTTGATTTCACTTGCAATGCATTCAGATACTGCCGTGATGGGCAGAAGAGAATTAGATAGATAGTTTCATCTTTTAATAAGTTTCATGTAACTCACAAAACTTGTGATGGATTTTGACTTTGTTTTGGTTTTCTTTCTGCTTAGGCAATACATACCCAAAGTCCAGCCTGGTATGTATTGTCACTGCCCTTTCAATACCTCTTTGGACCTTTCTCTTTCTTTTGCCTTATCCCCATCCTCCCTTTGCTAGGATAATCTTGTCTTTATAACTGTGTATTCAGGGTCCAGGCTCCTTCCTTGAGGAGACTTTAAAGTTTTTCTTCTAGTGCTCCATTTCTTTCCATTCCCTAGTCCCTCCCTTCTTGCTTCATCTAAAATTTCCACTATCGGGTCATCCTCTTTTCAGCTGGCGGCCTTCTTTCTCTTTTTGACCTGACCGCTATCTGCTTTTAATGCTGGAATGCTTTATTAAGGTTAATAATAGTACTGGCAGCAGGTTGGCACAGGGATTTACAATGCATTTGGATTATGTGCATAGTGCATGGTAAGTAAAATGTATCAAAACATTTACTAAGATTTGCACACTAGTGCTTTGGATGAGGATAGTAGGATTTAGCTGGGCATGCACAGTAGGTGATGGGTGAATCTCACAAGGTTTAGAGATTTGGTTCTGTTCATCCAAAATTTTATCTCAGTTTATCCTTGTATCTGTGTAACTAAAAGGAGATGCCATTCTGTTTTCTGTGTGCTGTATCAGAGAGAAATGCCCCAGCCTGATGTGTTGCCAGCAATGAGAACTACCACTTTTGTGTTTCAATTCAGATAGAATGTTTGAATCAGTATAGAATGTTACTATTGTAATCTGAGTTGTAAGGGGTGTGTTCACACTAGCTTTAACTCCCTACATATCCCAACTTTAATATCACTGGTGCACCTCTATTAGAGCTAGCAATAGTGGGGATGCTAGTACACAGACTAGGCCCCAGCATTGTAATCTACGTAGTGTATAAATACTGGTTGCCACATGTCTACATTGGGGTTCCCATCAATGGTACCATTGAAAAAGTGAAAAATTAGTGGCAATGGAGGGAAAATTAGTATAGACAAAGCGTAAATCTAATCTCTCTCTCTCTCTCTCTCTCTGATACTTTGTATTTGGAGTTTGTTTGTTTTTTATCAAAAAAGCTAACAGAATGTTAGGAACCATTAGGAAAGGGATAGATAACAAGACAGAATATATCTTAATGCCTCTATATAAATCCATGGTATGCACACATCTTGAATACTGGATGCAGATCTGGTCGAAAAGGATATATTGGAATTGGAAAAGGCACAGAGAAGGGCAACAACAAATGATTGAGAGTATGGAACAGCTTCCATATGTGGAGAGATTTAAAAGACTCTGGCTGTTCAGCTTGGAAAAGAGATGACTAAGGGGATATACAATAGAGGTCTATAAAATCTTGACTGGTGTGGAGCAAGTGAATAAGGAAATGTTATTTACTCCTTCACATAATATAAGAGCTAGGGGTCACCCAATGGAATTATCAGGCAGCAAACAAAAGGAAGTATTTCGTCACACAACGTACAGTCAACCTGTGTAACTCTTTGCTAGGGGATGTTGTGAAGGCCAAAACTATAACAGAACTCAAAAAAAAACTAGATAATTTCATGGATGATAGGTCCATCAATGGCTATTAGCCAGGGTGGGCAAGGATGCAACTCCATGGTCTGAGTGCCCCATCTTCTGTTTGCCAGAAGCTGGGAATGGGCAGCAGGGGATGAATCACCTGACCATAGCCTTTTCCGTTCATTCCCTCTTAAGCACCTGGCATTGGCCACTGTCAGAAGACAGGATACTGGGCTAGATGGACCTTTGATCTGACCCTGTTTGGCCGTTCTTATGTTTGAATCTGAAATACTTGTCATTACACTATTTGCTCTTTGTATAAGTTACAGAAGCAAGTATAGGGATAACAGTAAAAAGAAGCATAGCATAACGCTTGTGAGTAAAGCAGCCTAGTGATATTTCACTCCAAATTCTTTATGAAAATATGCTTATGATAAGAATATGATATAACTGAGATGTACTTTATGCAAGATGGCTCATTGGAAAGGTTATGATTTACTGAATATGATTATCCAATTTGCATGGCTCTATCATTTCTGTATCTGAAGTTAGGAATATTGACAATGTATCTGTATTTCAACTATGCTACTTTGGGTGATGCCCGCTGCTATCACTTCAGGTACAACAATGGAAAAGCCAGACAGGGCGGATGGCCCATCAGCGAGGAAAATGGACTGTCGAAAGGCTTGGCCTTCCTGCAGACGCTCCATACTGCCACTGACTCATGGACACTGTAATACTACAGAGTCAGGTGGTCTTGTCACCTGATACTAAACATTACCTGGGACTTCTTATAACTTTCCACTGGAAGGGAAAGGGAGGGTCAAGTTTGGGAAACAAAGGATTCCCACCTTATGTAAATCCTATTTAAGGGTGGGGAGGAAGGCAAACAGGACTCCTCCTCTCCATGGCCTGTCTGCCCAAAAAGAAAGACTGCTAAAGCCACCTGAAGGGAAGTCCAGGCAGGGAGTCCAGACTGAGACAGGGATCCAGTCTGAAAAGAAATAATACTGGAACTCTGAACCACAGAAACTTTGAAACCTGCCTAAAATAACATTTAGGAAGAAATTACATTTTGTAACCTTTTTCTTAAATATATTTTCTTAAACGTTTAGCTTGCGTGCTTTGGTTTATTTACTCAGTAAACTGTTTTTTCTGTCTGTTATCTCTTATATTCACTTAAAATTCACCTTTTGTAGTTAATAAATTTATTTATTTTTTATAATATAACCCAGGTTATGTAATTTCTAACTGGGGGGGAAGTGGGGGGGCAAGAAGTTCTGCATATCTCCCTCTACATAGAGGGAGGGGGAAAATTTCATAAAACCTTTGGGTTGTACCCCTTAAAGGGAGTGGGCACCAGGGTGTAGGGGCAAGCCCTTAATTCTGAATCTTTCCAGAGCAGATCTCTGTCTCCCGGTGCAGCTGGGTGTGGCCCTGCCTATGTGCTTGACTGGAAGAGACTTGTGAGCCTAGCCCAGCAAGGCCAGGTAAAGGGGACCCAGGCTGGCAGAATAGGCTAACTCAGTGACACATCATGTGACACCCCAAAGGGCCCAAACCCGTCACACAGCCATCCCAAACTCAGGATTGTGAACATTGTATGGACACATACAGGAACATAAGATGGTGTAAGGTTCCATCTTGCTCTCCTGTGTGGGCTATAGGTATCTCAGATCACTGTGTGAGAGGGAGAACAGTCTCTGAGGGGATGCTATTTACCCTCCTGCACAGATAAGTGTTAAGTGCACAGGGTGAGGTGGGTCATGAGCACAGCTTTGACTCCACCCCCTCCCCGTAATATGCCAGCCACTGTAGAAGACCCAAGTGCAGAAGGAGGCTCCAGTTATAGGGCTGACAAAGATTACTTCCCTATTGGAGCAAGGTGGGGGACCCAGGGACCAGGTTGTGACTGTCTCAATCACAATCTGGTCTCTGATATGCTTCAGGGGCAGTGCAACGACATGCTACTCCTTATGAATGACTTGTGATGAAGCCACAATCTATTACTAAAACGTTATATCACATCACCCCATACATATATACACCTCTAGCTCGATATAACGTTGTCCTCGGGAGCCAAAAAATCTTATCGCGTTATAGGTGAAACCACATTATATTGAACTTGCTTTGATCCACCAGAGTGCGCAGTCCTGCCCCCCCGGAGCACTGCTTCACCGCGTTATATCCAAATTCGTGTTATATCGGGTAGCATTATATTAAGGTAGTGGTGTATATGTGTGTGTGGCCCGCGTGAGTGAGAGAGAGAACAAAGAGAGAACAAGCATAGATAAATTATAGGTAATAGGTTACTACAAATTAGTATGATTTTTATTTTTTATTATTTTGATGTTCACAAAAATAAATGGGGAGCTTATCCAAGCCCTAGACATCCTTAAGACAAGTGACAAGTATACAATGTACTACAGAGTAATATCTCAAAACAGCCAACTGAATTCAATCCCCTACAACGATACAAAACCTATTTGCAGAGAGATGAACTCATCATGTCTGCTGGCGATATGTTTCCACCCAAGCATGTAGCGGGCAAACCAGGGTCCTGGGGATATTGGAGGAGAGGGTACAGAAATAATCCCATCCAGAAGACAATGCTAACCTGAAATATCCTCTTGTTTTATAAACAACATTTTTCGTATTTTTAAGATGTCACTCACACATTTTCCTGCAGCAAAATGTCTAGCTAGTTTCCAGAACTGGAAGAACAAAGAAAGGATTTCAACATGTTTAGTGGGAGAATAATTGCAGGTCAAATAGACTGTAAATGGGCTGCTGTGACTCACTTGAAGCATCCCTATTTAATAATAATGGACTGTCAAGGATTTGGGCGGGGGGGGGGAGGTTATAGCAAGAATCCATCTAGTAATTTTTGCTAATTTGGACTGAGAAATAATATATTGGGAGAGTCAGACTTAAAAAAATACAGTATTTCAACTTGATTATGAGTTGACTTTGCAGTCATGAATTCAGTCCAATGTGTATGTAACAAGGAGTGGGCCATCTGTTTTATTCTTTACACATATGTCTGCATGGATATTAGCTGTTCAAAACTACTTAACGTTGCATAATCTGTTAAATAATGATGTTGCATATGTGCTCACAATACCATGTCAATTAGTTTACTTATTGACTCACTTTTGTATTTCTGTATTTTAAAGAAGTTTGGCTGTACATCAGTTGAATGTTTTCTCCCAATTCAGACAGCCAAAAAGCCGACTCCAGAAATGTTGCCTTCCTCTGACTCCCTCATCAGTTCCCACAGACCTTCCCACCACTTTGTCTGGCTTCTCATCTCTGCTCTGTCTGCACCCCTCCATTTTCCCTGTAGTTACATCATGTCCCTTCGAGTTCTTCCTTTTCCTCTTCTGCTCAGCTCTCCTCCCCACCCCCATCCCCTGACAATATTTTCCCCCTTCAACATTTGGAGGGACTTGGTTCTCTTTATTTTCCTCTTCCTCGTGCTGGGAGGCATGAGCGAAACCACCTCTCCTCCTCAGGGTCGGCTCCAGGCATCAGCCTGGCAAGCAGGTGCTTGGGGCGGCTGCTCCGGAGAGGGGCGGCACGTCCAGGTATTCGGTGGCAATTCAGCGGACAGTCCCTCACTCCCACTGGGAGCAAAGGACCTCCCGCCGAATTGCCACCACAGATCGCGATCGCGGCTTTTTTTTTTTTTTTTTTGGCTGCCTGGGGCGGCCAAAACCCTGGAGCCGGCCCTGCCCCTCCTGAGCCTGTTAGAAGGAAACAGCCTTTTTTTCCTGCTGCTGTCCCTTGCTGGCCAGCTGCCTGCAAAGTCAGCTCTGTCTGTGCTCAGAGCTGCTGTATTGCTGTTGAGCGTCCTCTTTGCAGGGAAGAGAGGGCAGGAGGAGGCAGAGCACTGCAGGACTCTGCACTGGGCACTGTAGCCCTCCAACAGATGTTTTTCTCCTCTTCCCTTTCTACTGGGCTGAAAGTGCAGGGGTATAAAAAGCACTGTTATCCCACTTGCCTGAAAGTGGGAGGCCAATGTCCCTGGTCCAATGCCTGTGTATAGTTAAGTCCATATTCTAGTCTTTCTCTAATAGATTTTTTAGGACTTTTTATGAGGCCCCCACTTCATCATATATGTAAGCCACAATGATCTGCAGATTTGCCTCCCACTCTTGTATTGATATGAATGATATTCCCATTTATATACTATTAAGTAAGGTACTCAGGCACCAGGGTGCATGGCGAGAAGGCACAGCATCTAATTCACTGCAGAAGCAGACAGCTCACTTTGGTTTAACTACATTGATTTGAAATAATACTTTTAACCAGGTGTGATTTTTGCATGCAGACAATGTCTCCATAAATATTAATATGACCCACATTGCCATCGTATCTGAGCACTGCTTCAGTATTAACTGAAGTGAGATAAGGAATTGTGATAATTCCCACTGGATGTGGATCTGAAGCACAGCAAGATTAAATGACTTGCCCATGGTTCCACAAGAAGTCGGAAATTAAACCTAGTTTTTCTCAGTCTCTACCCATTGATTTCCCCACAAGGTCATCCTTCCTCTCCAGAATTATAACAACATGATACCTAATGTATCCTAGTTCTCCCAAATACAACTAAGGACAGGTGTGAGTCTTGTTAATTCTGACTGCCTTGATATTAAGTACATTAGTTTAGTAAAACAACTTAGTAGTGATAAAGGAAAAGACAATAACAGGTCAAATATATGGTGTTTCACAATAACAATATGAGATGATACATTCTATTGGAGTGGTTTTCCACAAAGATATTTTATGGATGCCTTAAAATAATTCTGGATTTTGGTATGTACATGGATGGTAGTATTGTGCTCATGCTCAAAAATTCCAGGTGGGTATGTTGAATATAACCTCACTATTAACATCAATCTTACAGACAAGACTTAGGAGTAGAAGAAATATTGCTAAGGTTGAAAGAGCTCTATTCAGTTATAGTGTAAGTATATAAGTTCTTTCAAACCTACGGATGGTTATTTGCTTTCAAGTTCTTTCTATAGCAGTATAATTCTAGGTTTTCTACATAGAGTGCACCCCCTCCAGCCCACACAAATGTAGAGATGCACAGGCTGGTCTTCCAAGGTGCACTGATGTGTCTCCTTCCCACTTTTCACCACACTCAGCCTTGATTGTCAATGGCTTGAAGGGAAGAAATGCATTAAATTGCTCACTCCCTCCAGGCAGTGACAAATACAGTCCCAACAGCCACCTTTGGGTAGTGTCAAAATATTGAGGAAAGAATTACACTTCTACACAAACAGCAAAGTTTGGGGATCATTTCCCCCATGCAATGTTTAAATGAGACCTCATTAACTCTACAAATACTGAATGTACATTGAGTCTCCTGTTTCCTGCTTTAGTCACAGAACAGCAGATGCCAGGGAGAATGAAATACATGAAGGAAAAACAACAATATTCATTGATTGTTGGGGGTGGAGGGGGTAATTAAAATAATGTGTTCAAGACAGGATAAGGTTTAGTGAAGCAGGTACTGCTGAGTGCCAGCTCTATAAGATTCCAATGCCAATTTGTGGGAGTTAGTTTTTCAGTAGCAGCATCTGGTTCATTGGCAGACTCCTCTGTCTATTTTGTTGGAATTTGTTCCTCTAAGGGTACGTCTACACTTCACACTTCTTTCAGCAGTGAGTAGAGTATATACCCATAGACCCCACTAGCATGGGTATAAATAGCAGTGTAGCCAGTGAGGCATGGCTCGGGCAAGTAGAGTATATGCCTGAAGGCTGTGGGTATGTATGTGAGTACGTATCCTACACGCTCTCTACTCACCCACGTAGTGCCTCCCTCCCACAGCAGGAAAAGACTCTGGCAACAGGGAAAGGCTCTGGCAGGGGGGAAGATGGGAGGGGGCGGGAATTCCCTTTCCCTGTTGCCTCTTCTCAGTCAGAGTCTTTCCCTGACACATGTAGCTACACACCTCAGTGTGGATGCAGCCTGCTTGTCACTGTGGTATGTAGCTACACTACTTGTACACTACACACTGCTGCCATTGCGGTGCAGTGAAAATAGCCTAAGTTGGTCTCTTGGCTATGCTGTTTGTTGGGTGAACGATCTGCCTCCCCTTCCTGAGTTGCATTTGCTTTCACATCCCTTCTCATCTGTGATTTCCAAGGGACAGATTCCAATGCCTTTCTCATGCTTAATAGCATGAGCAGTCCCATTGACTTCAGTGGGATTATTCATAGAGCTTGTCTACACTGAAAGGGTTTGCCCATATAGCTATAATGGTACAGCTATGCTGGCAACCCCTCATAATTGTGACTAGCTTATGTGGGCAAGAGTTCTTTTATCATATAGCCTATACTAGTACTCAGAACATAAAAAAAAAAAACTGTAACAGACAAAACTGAATCTACACTAGGTTTTTTGCCGACAGAGCTATGTTGATTAGGAGTGTGATTTTTTTCAAACTCCTAACCCACATAGTCACACTGCTAAAACTTTTAGGTGTAGACCAGGCACTATTCAATGAGCGAATGAAGGAGTGACTAATTTACATCAGAATGGGGAGAGGATATTGTATACAGCCTCCACTGAATGTCTGTGTGCATAGCCACAGTATATACATTTGCACAAATTTGAATGCCCATATGCTTTAGTATGCTTTAGTACTCCCTGCATACACAGCACCAGATGTAAAAAAAAAGCCTCATATTCATTCCAACATAAGACAAATATAACAGCATAGTTTTCTGTTTATTACATTTTAGTTGTGCTTTATAAAATATTAGTAAAACCTATTTTGTAAAATATATATATATATATATATATATATGGATTTTTCAATGCTACAGTGCTCACCTTTGTTTAACAAATCTATAGAGTAATGCAAGCTAAATTGTTTTGGTCAGTATGATATGAAATTGTTTGCAAAAATAATTTCCTGAAAAGTACGTTTCATAGCATTGTACCTCATAAATGGGTGCTGTCATATTTAGCTCTTGGCATTACGTGAGAAAGAATAAAGGGAGAGGCAAACACAACAATTGGGATTTGCAATATAAATATTTATTTTCTACCTTATAATCTTAACCAACCATACCAAAATCTTCAATACCTATTTACCATGTCTTTTTTCCAACAAATTATTCTGCACAACTAGAAATTATTGTTCCTGGCACTGTGATTAGCTGAAAGCTAAAAGCTGGTTTATTGTCATTTCAAATACTGGCAGGCACACAAACTCTGCTATATTATCATAAAGAGGACTTAAGGTGATCTGAAATCCTTTTCTTTGAAATTGGTGCAAAACTCCTCACAATCTTCTGTAGCAAATAGAGGTTCCATTTTGTTTTTTGGTTTTTTTTTTTTTTTTGGTTTTCACAGTCAACTCTTCTTTGGTACATTTCACATAGAGATTCTCCTCTTTTGTTAGAACTAAAATGAATAGAAGGTGTAGAAAGACAAGAAGCCTCCCCCCATATCAAATTATAATAGTGTCTACCACTCTACATTTTGTTGTGCCTCAGGGCTCTTTCTTCAAGCAAGTAATTTATGCAACTGCAGATTGAAAATGTTCAATTCCTTTTTCTAGTGACTGACAAGCTGTGGATTTTAACATATTATGTAACAGCATAAAATTCTAAATTGTGTAAGATAATAGTGATAAATTGGTAATAGCATAACTTTTAATATTTAGAGACATCAATATTACAGTTAAAGGGGCATGTACAAGATAAATATGGGTCTGGTTCTTTTCTCACCTACTTGGTTTGACCCTGGTGTAACTCCACTGATTTCAGTCCTTACTCAGGCAAATATCACATGAAATGTGATGGAAAATTTGCCTAGGTAAGGACAAAAGGATGTGGCTTTAAGTTAGGGCCAAAATTGAGATCTATCTGACAGTATGTCTTTAATTGGCATTTAGGGGTAGATTAAAAAAAATACAATCATGAGCAATCGTTTTGAACTTGTGGTATACAAAATACATAAGCATTTTTGTGCATCAGAAAAAAAAATCTAATTTTCAAAGGGCAAAGTTGGTCTTCAGATTGACAGCTTCTATGGCACAGGTTGCAGCAGGGCCTAATGAGGGTTGGGTCTCACTACCACAGCATTAAGATTTCACTGGCGATTGGAGTAGTGGGCCATAACTTTTCTGTCTTCACCCCTGTGGAAAAGATAAGAGGATTAGCATGACACTCTCTGAAGCTTTCAGGAAAGGAAAGGAGTTAAAGGCCACTGAGCCATTCCTACTTCTCACCCGAGACAATGGAAAGTTACGGTACTTGGGGAAGAGGGAGGACTAGATGTCGCAATCAGACATAGTGGTGGAAGGAACAAGAGTCAGAGAAACTGGGGGATTGGGTTTGGTAATTGAAGACTCCAAGTACGTAATGAGGAAGAAGTTCTTTCCCCCTCCACATCCTGGCTCTTACTAAGCCAGGAGATGAATTAGGAGTCTGTTTCTTACCTCATCTAAAGAATGGAGTTGCTGAGTAGCAATTCCCTCTTCCGTTCTGCAGACATCCCTTTGCCCCCATCACTTTCTCATCCCAACATAGTTCTGAACCACATTCAGTGTGGAAACTCCGGCACTGTTCTGCTTAACGCTCTCATAATGTGTGTATGCAAAAAACGGTGCTAAATGGAAATATGTTTAATGACTCTTTGTAAAAATAATTATCAATAGCATGATGTGGTGCTGTAGTGCAGACAAAACCATCAAAGTGCCCTTTCCGTTGGGCAGTTCACAGATCTGTTGGGCCATTACAACTTTCATAGATAAAACTTATTGTATATGTATAACAACCCATTTGAAATCAAAATCACTCTCATTAACAAAATAGCAAAAAAAATCACTATAAAGCCACTGTAGATTAATAATCTTATAAAGTTAAATTTAAAGGTAAATGTTGGTCCGTATTTTAAATAAAAGGACAGAAAAACCATCCTAATTTTAATTGAATTTTTCTAATAGAAAAAATATGAACATATTTCAACAAGTACAGAATTGAGTATGGAGATTTCATTATATTAATAAAGAAATATTTTCAAAAGACACTTTTATTTCAAAATTAGTTTTAAATGTTTTATCAATTATTATAATATTTGGCTTTCATTCTAGGTTGGCTTTTCATTATAGAGTGATTATTGGAGGATGGTGTGGACTGCACTCTCAGCAAGTTTGCAGATGACACTAAACTAGGAGGCGTGGTAGATACACTAGAGGGTAGGGATCGGATACAGAGGGACCTAGACAAATTAGAGGATTGGGCAGAAAAAAACCTGATGAGGTTCAACAAGGACAAGTGCAGAGTCCTGCACTTAGGACGGAAGAATCCCATGCACTGCTACAGACTAGGGACCGAATGGCTAGGTAGCAGTTCTGCTGAAAAGGACCTAGGGGTCACAGTGGATATGAAGCTGGATATGAGTCAACAGTGTGCTCTTGTTGTCAAGAAGGCTAACGGCATTTTGGGCTGTATAAGTAGGGGCATTGCCAGCAGATCGAGGAACGTGATCGTTCCCCTTTATTCGACATTGGTGAGGCCTCATCTGGAATACTGTGTCCAGTTTTGGTCCCCACACTACAAGAAGGATGTGGAAAAATTGGAAAGAGTCCAGCGGAGGGCAACAAAAATGATTAGGGGTCTGGAGCACATGACTTATGAGGAGAGGCTGAGAGAACTGGGATTGTTTAGTCTCCAGAAGAGAAGAATGAGGGGGGATTTGATAGCAGCCTTCAACTACCTGAAGGGGGGTTCCAAAGAGGATGGAGCTCGGCTGTTCTCAGTGGTGGCAGATGACAGAACAAGGAGCAATGGTCTCAAGTTGCAGTGGGGGAGGTCCAGGTTGGATATCAGGAAAAACTATTTCACTAGGAGGGTGGTGAAACACTGGAATGCGTTACCTAGGGAGGTGGTGGAGTCTCCTTCCTTGGAGGTTTTTAAGGCCCGGCTTGACAAAGCCCTGGCTGGGATGATTTAGCTGGGAATTGGTCCTGCTTTGAGCAGGGGGTTGGACTAGATGACCTCTTGAGGTCCCTTCCAACTCTGATATTCTATGATTCTATGATTCTATGCAAATGTTTTATTAGATTCCTGACAAGTCTACATTAGGAGCGCTCTGTTGGTACAGTTATACTAGTAAACCATACTAGCTAAAGTGTTCCTGGCATAGATACAGTGTATACTGGCAAAACTGAACTTTTGCTAATATAGCTTATTCCAGCCTTTACTCACTGCCCACGTCCCTCCCCTCTCGCTCCCGAACCAAATAAGTTATACCAACAGAAGCCGCAGTTTGCTAGTGTAACAGTGTCTATACTAGGGGCTTTTGCAAGCACAGCTCTGTCAGTCTGGGATCATCCCCCACCATAGCCCTGACTGACATAGCTATGTCGGCAAAAATCTGTAAATTAGACCTGGCCTAAAATTTGCCATGGTGTTTTCCCAGGATCCCTTTTTACTACATGGTATCTTGAGGCAGATGTCAGCCCAGCTCTTGTCTACACACAACAACTGTACTGTCTTAACTATTTGGCATAATTAAAATGGTATAACCCCCTCCCCTCCAGCATGGACACATTTATAGCAATAAAGTTGCCATATACTAGTATCACTTATACTAGAATAAGCGGTACCAGTGTGACTATATGACCCCTAGGGGCTGTAACAGAATAACTATTTCAGTAAAAACACACTTATAACCAGAATTATGTTATTATGTTACAAAAACTGTGTGTAGACCAGGCCACAGAATGTTGTCTGTGCTTTCCATACCCCAAAGATATTTTAAGGTGGGATGTGAGAAGGCAGAAGTGGGCCTTCCAGTCCTAAAGGCATCCTTGAAGGCCACCTTCAAGATGTCAGGAGCCAGCGCCTGTGCAGATATCTCAGTTTCATTCTGAAAATGACAAGTGTCATCATAGTTGTCTTCTTTTGCTTAATAATATGCTTTCCATTTTCACTTATACACCAACCCAAAGCAACATGTCACAGTGCTGACATGGTATAACTCAGCGCCCTTGTTTTGAGTATTAGAAATTCATATGAGGAAAAACTAGTGGGTTTCTCACACTTCTTTGACTTCTTGACTCAAGTTGCAGCTCAGAAGGAATGTTTATGTTCAAATTATAAACTCTTAAAAATGAAGCCCTACCTAGAAATGCCAACAAAGTCTTAACAATAGTGGTGCAATCTACACTGTATAAAGTATTTTGCTGCTGTGGGCAGTTCAACCTTTTGTAATGAAGGAGTTTTCTAATACAGTTTTATTTTGGAGCTCAAAATCTAGTCTGTTTAATGTACCTCAAGCAAACTATTTTTTCCTGTAAATATTATTATTCCCATGTAAATGCTAATGCCACTAAAGTTGTGTGCTATCTGATCTCCTGATTAGACAATTCTTCCTATGATACACTTACTAGAGTTATTTGTCCAATAGTCAGTGAAACAGTATTAATTAGCTTCTAGTGGATAAGGAATAAAAGTGCATTCTTGAAATCTTCACACGGGAGGAAATGGAGAGTTCAATGTCATCCTAGTAGCCATTCTGGGTGTCAGAAACATGAATAGGTAGGTGGGAGTCATAGGATGAATCTCTAAAACTTCTCTGTAAAGATTACTCCATCCCAACAGCTGGAGCAACCTCTGCATTTTCTTCACTGCACCCTCAAAGAGTGGAGGGGATGGGGAGGAAAGGACATGAGCATCCAGATCCAGTCTCCTCTCCTCTCACTGGGGAGATCATGTGGCCATAAACTGCACTCTTCCAAATTCATCAAGGCCAGTTGGCCCACTGCCTCCCCTTCTTCAGCTCTTAATGTGAGATCACAGGGTTTTTTTGTTTTTTGTTTTTTTTAAATAGTCCATTATATTTTCGAGTGTCCTAAATCAAGAGCTCTTTAATATTTAAAGGCCCAATACTGCAGTATGGGGGATAGGCAGGTTGCTTCTCCAACCCCTGGCAAATTATACATAAACTCTT
Organism: Malaclemys terrapin pileata; assembly: GCF_027887155.1. NCBI lineage: Eukaryota > Metazoa > Chordata > Testudines > Emydidae > Malaclemys > Malaclemys terrapin. The sequence goes on along the minus strand of NC_071506.1, from coordinate 92,488,753 downwards.
TAAGGAGAATAGATTGAACAGTTAGCCTACAAAGATTCTGAAAGAGGGGAGCAGGCAAGTTCCCTGAAAAATCAGATGGACACAGCAGGAGAGATGGACAACATCAGTGACCCCAAGGAGCATTGAGCCCTGATGACTGGAAGGATGCGTGAAGATGACCTTCCAGCTGTCCACTGAAGGCGCAAAGGAAAGTGGCACCTAGCCTACCAGCTGACCCTGTACATCAGGATGAGGGCAGTGACTCTGTACACCAGGATGAAGGTCCCCTGAAAACTTTGGAGGCGGGACAGGGCTATATAGTAGCATAAAAGAGGAGCTAGCAGATTCTAATGTTGAAAAGACCCTCTTGCCAACCTGTAAAAAAGAGACTTAGTGTTGGACAAAGATAGCAAGCCTAACCGCTGGCTTTCCATAGACCACGCACTGGCTAGGAAATATGTGTATTGGGAGACATATAGGGCAGTGAAACGGTATGAGACATGGAGGAGACTTAATTCAGAACCTCAAAAAGTTGAATAGAGTGAGCACATTTGAGGTGGAAGGTGTTTAATGAATCAGCTTTCCCATCGCCAGGTTATATAGATCCTGTTGATCAATGCTGATGTGACAAAGTTGACAAATTTTAGAACACATTTAAAGGGCTAGGTTTAGTTATTGACTGTTAAAGGCATTCTTTACTAATTCCCAATTATGCACAGTTTAAATATGTTCTAGGTTTTCTAAATAGCAGATAACTACTGCGCTTTTTACTCTGTATATAATTATGTAACATGTAGTTTTGGTTTTAAAAACCTGTAAAGTAAATGTAACTGTTTAATTTGTGGGAAAATAGCATTTATATTTGTTTTGCAGAAAATAGAATCTTGATATAGGGCTATTCAAAGGAAGAATTGCAGTCTAGTCATTAGAGAAGGAGAGTAGGAGACTGGACTCCTAGGTTCTATCTTATACTGTGTCTCAGTTTCCAATCTGTAAAACGGGATAATAATACTCTAATTCACAGAGGTGTTCTTGTGAAGAAAATCTATTAAAGATTGTGAAGCACTTTGAGATGTACTGATGAAAAACACTATATAAGAGGTAGGTGTTAATTGTTTATTAGGTGATTTAATGTATGGCCAGGGCTCAATAGGAACCCCGATGTCAGAAGTATCTTGAGAAATGTACTGATGCAGTGCATTTTTGGGGTGCTCTGATCCCATTTCTTTTTTGCCTTGACCCACCCATTTTCAGGGCTGTGCTGGGTAGAGCAGGAATTGCAGATACACCTTTTGCTGTGGCATCTCCCCTTTCCTGTTTATACTTTCCAGTTAGTCTTTCTGCCAATAGCAACCTCCAAGGCTGCCTTGCAGCAGCAGGTTACGGACAGTGTTTCAAGCCCTACGTATGTCAGTGTCCATCACCATTTTCCTGCAGTGCTCAGGAGAGACCTTCTTTCGAATGTAGTTGCCCAAAGTTCTATACCAACACCACCATCACATATTGTATTTAATGTCACAAGAAATGGCTGTAAATGGTTTGGCTTTAGTTCCCTTGCTCTGAATGATTATGTCCTATGTCCCTACCATCAAAATGGAGAAAGGCTTAATCAGAAATAAAGACAGGATCCTGGGTTAGATGAACCATTGGTCTGAGCCAGTGTGGCTATTCTTATGTTCTTATTATGGTTTTATGTTAAAATGTCATGTTGTAATGGCTTTTCCCCTCGTCTCTGCAGAATACAAATTCTATGGCTGCGATCTCCTAAACATTTCCTGTGTGCATAGAACTCCTGCAGCTGCCAAATGTACTCTATGTGTAGAGGTGGGTATTAGCTCTGAAACTGGAGTGAGTCACAGGCGAAGAAAACTGGACAGGAAAAAGCCCATCCATGTTTATGTTTGCATTCACTTTCAAATTACAGTACATTGTGCTGGATTTCAGATGAACAAATTTCCAATGGACAATTCTGTTAGGGAGCAGACGTCTGCAGACATTTACTGAATGGAAGAATGAAGGGTATTTCAACAGGTAGCCAGAGTATTTCAAAACCGAACTGCAAATGCAACCAAAATATTTTCAGGTTATTGGATAATCCAGTCTGTCAGATATTCCAAGTATCACAACGTGGTTTGTCCCTTTACAGGAATGCCTGGTTTTAGCTCATTCCTGTCCTTTTGCAATAAACATTCTGGGACTTGTTTCCTTGTAGGAGCTTCTTATTAGAAGGCATGGGGGAGATATGGGGTCTAAGGGCAGCATTGAAAGACATGGTGGCCAGAAACTAGGAAAAGATGGAGATATCCTATCTCCTAGAACTGGAAGGGACCTTGAAAAGTCATTGCGTCCAGCCCCCTCCCTTCACTAGCAAAACCAAGTACTGATTTTTGTCCCAGATCCCTAAATGGCCCCCTCAAAGATTGAACTCACAACCCTGGGTTTAGCAGACCAATGCTCAAACCTCTGAGCTATCCCGCCACCCTGACCTAACTTGAAACCCTGTCCTTACTGAAGTCAATGCTTCAATTTCCATTGCATTCAATGGACCCAGAATTTCATTCTGGAGGAGCCTAAAATGCACTATTTGAATGTGAAAGGGCTGGGGACAAATGAAGCAGGAGTTTGAGTGGGGTGGGCAGCCACTCTGTGGTGAGGATCTCTGAGCTGAAACCTAGAGGAGAGGGAAGGCCTGGTTGAAAGGCCCCTATGTCACCCAGATGTAGTGGTAAAAACCCCTGACATTTAGAGTTAAAGGGACTGACACAAAGTCTGTGACTAAAGGGGAAGAGCTTCAGGCTGGTGAGGACAGAAGGACCTGTATTTTTCTTTGCCATCTGTTTGGATTTTTATTTACCTTGAAAAAGGGAGGACTTTGGTTTTAGACAGAGAGCAAGAGTTGTAAATCACCCACTAGCAGAGTGTGAGGGGAAACTGAGGCATGACTGTACCCTGACGGAAGGATGAGGAAAGCTGGCCCTGTCACACCAGGGTGTTACCTTAAAACACAAGTGGTGGGATAAAATATTGGTGCATATATACAAGCCCTTTCCTTCATTTGCTGAATTGAAAAAAAAACGAAATTCCATAAACAAAAGCTTTGTTGAAAGGGGATAAAAGTTGACTAAATGTGACATCCCCTAGAACACAAACCCTAACAATCAAGGAAATGCAAAGTTTTGGGACACGTTTTAGCCATGCCCTAATGACCACACAGCATGTTTTCACTTACAGTGACAGACTTTGCACTGTCATGAGAAACTTGGATACACACTACACCCAACACATTAATCTCTGTGTAACACAAAGCCTCAGGTATGACTTTGCGCTCCCCTCACAAGCACACTCACAGTTGACCTATGGTTATTAGCTGATGTGGAAATTGTAATTGAGGTTCTGTGCTATATTGTGAGGGAGATGAATGTGAAGTGTAGTATAAAGACTTCAGTGAAAGTTGTTTGGGTCAGCCTTCATAATTCATGCATGGCTTGCCACTTTACACTCATTCTCATGAAATCTTTAAGCCACACTATCATGTATTTTCAATAATAATAATTATTGTTTAAAATTTGTGGTAGTGTCTAAGTTCGCCAGTCATGCTAGGATGCAATTGTGCTAGGTGCTGTACAAACATAGAACAAAAAGATGGTCCCTGCCCCAAAGATCTTATAATCTACGTAGATAATTAGATGCCCACATTACATATATGCTTCATAAAATGTATTCATATGTACCAATAGGTAATAATTGGGTCTGATCTCAAGGCCTTTACAAAATCTAGGAGTCTGAAATAATTTCAAAAAATGTTTGTCTAATGTTGTTTGATACAGGACAATAGAGACCCTGTTGATTCCCTCTATCTATTCCTTCTTTCATAATTCCAAACCCAAACTGTGTCAGATTGTGATTTACCTATACCCTGTGTACATTTTCACAACACAGAATGCATTGTTGATGTCTGAATAGTATGTTGACACTTTGCACTGTGCAGACTTTGTGTTCAAAGCTTGACAAGAAGAGTTTTGTATTACACTGTTTCTGACACCTCTACAGGTATTATGCATGCTATTCTTTGACTTAATTGGAATCTACATTTTCAACAGATTATCTGAAATGGAATAAGGGAAATCTCAATATATTGATTTCTTGGTTTCTGTCATGCATTTTAAGCAGTAAAAGAGAGTCAGAGATTTTAAAACTTCTTTTCACTCTATTGCTCTTTAACATGTGCAAGATTTAATTTTGGTTTTGTCCTGTTAACTAAAAACAGCACAAGTCCATTGTCATAACTTTTACATGGCAAGTCACAGTTTAAATTTCTGTGTACTGTTAAATACATTTTTACTATCACCATCATAATTATCTTTCTTACTGAGAGTCTGTTAACCCTTTTTTTTTTTTGCAAGCTTTCCACAAAATGTAAACCAAGTGAAACACAGATGAATGTTTTTTTTTCTCATGTTTTCCTCCTGGTGATTTACTTAATAATCCTGGAGGGAGATGTCTCATTTATCCACATTTATTCCCACTAACATCACAGTGTGCCTGGCATGGAGAGGCTATGATTAATTAAATAAACAAATATCAGGAGGTAGCCGTGTTAGTCTGTATCTACAAAAACAACAAGGAGTCTGGTGGCACCTAAAAGACTAACAGATTTATTTGGGCATAAACTTTCGAGGGTAAAAAACTCACTTCTTCAGATGCATCTTCTTCAGGTGCCACCAGACTCCTTGTTGTTTTTGTAAATAAACAAAGAGCCTTAGGCTACGTCTTCACTACGGGGCGGGGGGGTCGATTTAAGATACGTAAATTCAGCTATGCGAATAGCGTAGCTGAATTCGACATATCCGCGCCGATTTACCCCGCTGTGAGGACGGTGGCAAATCGACCTCCGTGGCTCCCCCATCGACGGTGCTTACTCCTACCTGCACTGGTGGAGTACAAGCATCGATTCGAGGATCGATTGTAATGTCCCGACGAGAAGCGATAATTCGATCCCCGAGAGATCGATTTCTACCCGCCGATTCAGGCGGGTAGTGAAGACATAGCCTTAGCGTAGGGGTGAGATTCACAAGGGGAACTTAGGGGCTGCAACACTGTATGTTGCAGTGCCTGACCTTTTAGGCATCCTGCCACCTGGTGGAATTCACAACACTGAGGTAAGTGTTCATGCTCCTTATGCAATGCATGGGGAGAGACATGCACTTAAGAATTGGAGTCATACAAGCCAGCACACTGAGCAAGGAGCCACCTAAGCTAGTCAATAAGAAATGACAAGGAGAGAAGCCCCATCCCTCAAAGGGAATTAAGTACCTAACTGAGTCAGATGGAGGCATGTATCTCTGCATAAGATTCACAGCCATGAAGTCTCTCCTGGAGTTGGAGGCTAAAGTCAGATCAGTTCTTTTTCAAGGAAGCCCAAGGAAGAAGTGCTGTCCCTTTTACCCGATTTGACCTTTAGCCCCATGGTTAATGATCTCACCCAGGCTGTGGGAGACCTAGGTTCAATTTCCTCCTTTGCCTAATATGGAGCAGGGATTTGAATTTCATGCTCCCACATTACAGGAGTGTTCCTTAAGCACTGGGCTATCGAGCTGTTCTAATTCAGTCTCTGGCCCAATGACTATTTACTTATTTATACAGAGAGGAACAGTTTCAGCAGGAGAGATTGAGCAGGACCTATTTTAGAATACTTCATAGGTCAGTGGTTAGTGCTACTTCACTAGAAAATGGGAGACCTGAGTTCACGTCTCTGCTCCACATTAGTGTGTGTGTGTGTGTGTGTGTGTGTGTAGAATTAAATCTGGGTCTTCAAAAGACTGGATGAGTGCTCTATCCAGTGGGTTGATGGTTATAAAGGCTGAATCATTGGGCCATTTTCTGTGGGGTTGGATGTACCCAGGGCACACTTACCAGATTGGGCCCCAAAGGTAAGATAGGTGAGGGAACGCCTAGTTTGTGAATTCCATTGAGTGGTGGATGTGAGTTATGTGCTGAGCTGCTGGGCAGTGACAGGACTGAGGTGACTGTGTGCATGCCCAGCTGCTGAAATGTAGGTGCCTTGGGGACTTTAAATGGCAAAAATTTAGACACCCGAGTCCATGAAGGGACCTAGGCATTGCAGTGCTGAGTGTCATGGCATCTAACTTTTAGGCACTTAGAAAATTGCAGGAACAACACTGTGATCTACAAAATTGAGCTGGATATCTAGGCTCTCTCTATAAAGAATGTGGAGAGATAGGCACCAAGAATTTGGTCTACAAAAGCCAGCATGCACGGTGGGGAGCAGCCTAAGCTAGCCAATGGGAGATGCTGATGACAGGAGCATGTTCTCAGCCCTTCCCCTCTCTCAGATATAGGTACCTAAGTCCAGGCTGCAGGGAGGCCTTTAGCTCTTCTAGTCACCCATGTCCTGGAGTCAGTGAGCTTAGGCCACTGAACTGTTTCTTGCAGAAATAAGTTAGGCACCTGCTGAACTCCACACAAAACAGCCAGAGGCAGTAGCGTCCACCTTATAACTTATAGTCCAGTGGATAGAGCACTTGCCTGGGATGTGTGAGACCCAAGTTTTAGACAGGAATCTGCCAACTCTCAGGAGGGTGCTCTAAGCACTGAGCTATGGGATAGTCTGAGGTGGGGGTTCCCTCAATCTCTTCTGTTGAAGCTGTTCTGTTGTGGATAAATAATAAAAATTGGAGCATGGGGAACAAGACCCTGGCTCTCCCACCTCCCACATGGGTGCCCTACCAACTGTCATTCTCTATCTCACCCAATATTTAAGTATTTATCCACAATGGAACAGTCACTGAGCCAGACAGGGAGAGATCAGCCCCTGCATGTGACATAGGTGGCCAAATGCCTATCATCCCATGGTTCATGAATTGCTCTTGGGCTTAAATGGGAGATAGGCATCCGGACACCTAGAATGGGGCGGCCGTGTTCATGCCCCAGGGTCTAAAATGTAGTCACCTAGGGAACTTTTGCAAGGGAAACTTAGAAGCTAAGTGAGTTTAGGCACATATAGGGTTAGTCAGCAACCAGACAAGAGTTTTGTGAATCACGGTAGTGCCACGCATGGGGACTTAGATGCCTAACTCTGGAGTTTAGGCATCTAAATTACTTCATGGATCGTATCCCTCTAAACTTTAGGAACATACAAGGTTAGGCAGCAGCTCAATGGTGATTTTTTTGGATGCCAGTGATGCCTAAAGTTGTTCCCAAGTGCCTAAAGTGGCAATTAGGCACCTAAATCCATCTTGTGAACCTCAAATGTTCATGGCACCTCACAGAATGAAACAGAGGGTCCTGTGGCACCTTTGAGACTAACAGAAGTACTGGAAGCATAAGCTTTCATGGGTAAGAACCTCACTTCTTCAGATGCAAGTGAGGTTCTTACCCACGAAAGCTTATGCTCCCAGTACTTCTGTTAGTCTCAAAGGTGCCACAGGACCCTCTGTTGCTTTTTACAGATTCAGACTAACACGGCTACCCCTCTGATACTTCACAGAATGAAGTGATTCCCAGGAGTTTACAATCTAAGGTCCTGAACCTGCAATAAGCCCTGTGCTACTGGATCCCTGCACCTTGTGTGGAGTCCCACTGACATATTTGTTGCTTCATATAGGCCCAGGGGTATGCCCCTCTAGGCTGGTAGCCTGTTTCAGACACAGCCTACCATGGGATGACAAAACATGATGGGTAGAGATTGGAAAGAGAGGATAAAGATTACAAGAGGAGCTCTGATTTATGCTTAAAAGGGTAGGTTAGTCTTCCTGCCCACTAAGGCCCCAGTCCAGCAATCAGATCTGTATATGCAGAGGGGCTTTGTTAGCAGAGCCAATTACAGGATTAGTGCTTAAATCCTTTGTAGCCCAAGAAGTGTGACAATCAGTCTCATTTATACTTCGGGGCGTATTTTATGTTCCTAACTGTTAAAAGCAAGTTTCCATAATGGTTCAGTCGATTGATAATATTGCCACAGACAGAATGTGACCTTAACTACTTGCCTAGAATTACAGGTACTGTATTGCCTGATTCTCCCCTTATTTACAGCTAAGGTAACTCCACTGATTATATTGGAATTACGCCTTACATACACTTACATAAGTGAGTATTGAATACAGCCCCAGGCTTGTCAGACTTGTTAAATTTGTGTGAAACTATTCATGAGGTAAAGAGCCCACACAAATCTCTCTACAGCACTTCAGCCCCATGCTGGAGCTGTGTGTGCGGAGCATCACTGAAGTGGCAGCCTAGGGAGCTCTGCACATATTCTCCCCCTGTGCCACGCAACTCCAAAAATCCAGTAGCCATCTTCCAAGTAGTCTGGGGTGCTTATGCAGCCTCTGTACTAGACCAGTGACAGCTGTACCCTATGAGCTAAGATCAAGTGTAGTAGGAAGTGTAGGTACACCATGGAGACCTTGCCCCATGTCCTGTGCAGCTGCAGGCCCCACGCCAGAGCCTGGCAGCTGCGCCACAATGCCGTCCAGGACCGCCTAGTGAAGGCCATCGCCCCGCACCTGGGAGAGATCGCCGTCAACTGCACCATCCCCGACACCAACAGCCCGCTGCACCCGGACATCATCGTCACGGACGAGGATCGAAAAAAGATCATCCTCGTCGATGTGACGATCCCCTTCGAGAACAGGACCCCGGCCTTCTGTGAAGCCCAAGCCCGCAAACTAGAAAAATACGCTCCCTTAGCTGACACCCTGCTGGCAAAGGGCTATGAGGTTTACACCGACGCTTTGATCGTTGGGGCCCTGGGTGCCTGGGACCCCTGCAATAAACGTGTGCTGAGGACCTGTGGGGTGGGCTGTCGTTACGCGTGGCTCATGAGACGCCTAATGGTCTCAGACACTATTCGATGGTCCCGAGACATTTACACAGAGCACATCACCGGCCACCGCCAATACCGGGAGTGAGCCGGCGTGACTTCGTGCACCCACAAGGGGGAAGAGACCTGTAAACCTCCCCTGTTGGACTTTATCCCCTGAGCCCTGAACCCACAGAACCAAACTGAACTCCATCATGTGAGGGTCACCCATCCCCATTACCCGGCCTGCTTAATTATATACCCACGACTGCCTGTACTTCTTGTATGAGTGATGTACCCTCACTGCTTGCTGACTGTATCCTGATCTCACCCACCGTATACCCCCCCCCATTGGGGACATTGCAGACTGTATATGCTATGTGCTGCCCACTACCTAAATACTAGCATCCCCCCTATACTATGTATGTTACCCCCGATGACCAATAACTGACACTTCAAATTCTCTGTATCATTTATTATTTAAATATTTTCTAATAAAATTTTAAATCTGTTCTTATCAGTGTAATTCTGTTTGATGGACATCTGCAACACTTGCTCTGAAGATGGATTCTCCTGCTGCCATTTTTGAAAAAAATGATGCTGCTTTGAAGATGTATTCTACTGCTACTACTTTGGAAGAAAATTATCTCTCTGCTTCTGAGATGCCCCCAGCTGCACTCTCGGTGGCTGCTGCTGCCCCTGCATCCTCTACCTCTCAGAAAGCTCAACAAAAACCCATCTTGAAGATCACTCTTGGTGCCTCCCAGAAGTTATGGACCACCCATAAGGATGAAAAAATCAGCACGTGGCTGAAGAAAACCTCTGCAGGGAAACCTACCACCACAAGAATGGCTCTTCGGGACCTCACATCCAGGAGCAACAACATCTCGCCAGCCCCTCAGGAGGAGAACCCCCAGATAACCTCTCCCACTGCCCAGGAGTGCTGCCCTGCTGCTCCTGAGAAGGCTGCTTCCAGAGGAGTCCCCCACCCCCGACGATCCAGGACCAGGATGTTGATCGCTGCCCTGCTGGGAAGGCTGGCTCCAGAGGAGCTCCCCTCCCTCCCCTCCGATGACCCAGGACCACGATACTAATCGCTGCCCCACTGCTCCAGAGAGGGATGCTCCTGAAGGAACCACCTCCTCAACCCTGGACTCTGAAACTGCTTACCACCCTGCTCACAGAGGAAGGCCGCTCCAAGGGGAACGCACTCCATGGCCCAGGAACTCGATGCCACACGCTCTCCTTCCGGGCAAAGAGATATCGTGGCCAGTGAGTCTAGCACCTCCCCAGGAGCAACTTTACCTCCTCAAGCTTCTCTGTCAGGAATCATCTGGCGAGTCTGCAGGCACAACAGAGGTCCACCCCACAGAAGGTGAGGCAGAGGACGACTGCAACTACCTCCAGTACCCGATCCCTATAGGCCTCCTCCTCTGCCCCTTCTGCTTCCCTGTCTGTGGAGTCCAGACCCTCAGGGCTCTCAGCAAACACATTTGTAAGACCCACAACAAACGGATTGCCTTCCGGTGTAGCCGCTGTGATTTACCCTTTGAGACTCAAAATAAATGTAAGTACCATCAAACAACATGCAAGGGACCCCTCACAACCATGAAGGTCAATCCCACTGACACCCTGACTCCCACCAACACTCCGGCTTCAGCACCCCAGCCAGCATCCCCAGAGCCACAGCATGTAAGGGGGGGACCAATTGCCAACTGAGGGAAGCGCGACTCCCGCCTCGAGGACTGACTGACAAGACGACACCACCAAAAGAACCAGCCCCATCTCCAGAATCCCCACGCTGAACCCTGCTGTGAGGGAGATCACCGCCATCTCGCAAGTCAGCAACCTCACCAGATGTCTCAGCGACCTCATAGAAACCATCCGGCACAACACGGATATGAGAGGGGGCAGCGCTCCCCCACAGGTAACCTCATGCCACCCTGCCTTGGAAGCAACTAGCACTGCCCCCCAGGCTGCCCGGCGAGATCCAGCCAACGGAGGAGCCTCCCGCAGCCCCCAGATCCCACGGCCAGACCTTGCCCAGGGGAAACCCAACTCCTTCTCCAAGGTTGCCCAGCGAGACTCTGACCGCCAAAAATCCCATGCCCCATTGAGGACCCCCCAGATGGATACCGCCCACAGAAGAACCAGAACCATCCCCAGCACTTCCAAACACGACCATGCCCTCCCAAAGCCCAGCACCAGTGCTTCCAGAACCCCACTCCCTCCCGGAAGATCCAGCGCTGCCTCGGAGACACCGACAGCTGCCTCCTTCACCGCGCCAGGACCCCCGCCTCAAGATCCACCTGAATACCACTCCCCAGTCTGAGGGACAACAAGGCCGCAGACCATCTCTGGAGCACCTGAATGTGCGGAGACAACACTGCAGGAGGAGCGACAGCCGCGAGCAAGGGTCGCCACACCATGGCAATCCGCCTGCATGGAGGAGCTGGCAAAGGCTGACAACTTTGAGAACTTCGACACCCAGATGGACAGACTGACCGCAGAACTATCTGCAGGAAGGAGGGAACCCAGGAGGGCACACGGACCACTCTCAGATTCCCCGTGCTGAGCCGTAACAACACCGCCAGAGAAGGCAGCAAAGGGGATGCCGGCCGCAGCTACGATCTGGCAGCCACATCCCGTATCAAGAAACTATACAGGATGAACTGCCCGAAAGCCATGAGGGAGATCCTCAACGGGACTCCTCCTCTGCGCCATCCAGCCTGAGAGGTTCTACTCCTACTTCAAGGATGTGTTTGATCCCGCGGCCCAGACCGCCGTGTGTCGTCCAGAGTGCCTTCTCCCACTATCCTGGATCAACCCCACAGAGGACCTGGAGCAAGATTTTTCCCCACAGAAGGTGCTGGCGAGGCTGACGAAGATCAAAAATACCACCCCTGGTAAAGATGGCATCCGCTACCACCTGCTGAAGAAGCAAGCCCCAGGCTGCTTGGTGCTGGCTGCCATCTTGAACGAATGCAAGCAGTTCCACGTCGCTCCCTGCTCCTGGAAAAAGTCCATAACCGTACTCATCCACAAAAAAGGTGAACGAGATGACCCCGGCAACTGGAGGCCCATCTCCCTCTGTTCCATCATCTACAAGCTGTATGCCAGTTGCCTTGCAACAAGGATCACGGACTGGTCAGTGTGCGGGGGCACTGTCAGATCAATGCAGAAGGACTTGATGTCCTACGAGGGATGCTACAAGCACAACTTCTTTCTTCAGACGGCCATCCAGGAGGCCAGGAGGTCCAGGAGGCAGTGTGCTGTAGCATGACTTGACCTGACCAACGCCTTCGGGTCCATACCCCACCATCACATCTTTGCCACCCTGGGGGAGTTTGGGATGCCAGAAACCTTCATCCAGATCCTCCTGGACCTCTACAAGGACTGCACCACCACCATCTGTGCCACAGACGGAGAGACGGACGCCATCCCCATCCGCTATGGCATAAAAAAAGGCTGCCCCCTCAGCCCTATCATCTTCAACCTGGCCATGGAACCACTCATCCGAGACATCTCCAGCGGCCCGACTGGCTTCGACCTGCATGGCAAGAAAATCAGAATTCTGGCCTATGTGGATGATCTGGTCCTGGCTGCTGACAGCTCGGAAAGCCTCCAGCAAATGCTCGACATCACCAGCCGAACCGCCAAGTGGCTGGGTCTCCGCCTTAACCCCAAAAAGTGCGCCTCCCTCCACAGACAGCCGACTGCGACCTGACATCGTCATGACAGATGCAGAAAAGTAGAAGGTCCTCATGGTAGACATCATGGTGCCATTTGAAAACAGGTGACCGGCCTTCCACGAGGCCCGAGCATGGAAGGTGTTGAAGTACACCGTGCTGGCCGAGACCCTGAGAGCCCAGGGCTACGAGGTCCAGATACACGCCCTGATCGAGGGAGCCCCACAATGAGCTGGTACTGAGAGTGTGCAGAGTTGGTCGACGCTACTCCCGGCTCATGAGACAGCTCATGGTGTTTGACACCATCAGGTGGTCCAGAGACGCATCACAGGACACCGTCAATACCACATTGAGTAAATAAATTAATTAATGGAGATATACCTATCTTATAGAGCTGGAAGGGACTTGAAAGGTCATCAAGTCCAGCCCCCTGCCTTCACTAGCAGGACCAAGCACTGATTTTGCCCCAGATCCCTAAGTGGCCCCCTTAAGGATTAAACTCACAATGCTGGGTTTTGCAGGCCAATGCTCAAACCACTGAGCTATCCCTTGAGACTACCAACCAGTGAAATAACCCACTTCCTTCCCTGATGAACCCAGGAACACACCCCACTCATGTACTTATTTGCTACACCAATACTGACTTGGACTCTTAATACATTCCATGGGTGGCGTACCTGAGCCCACTTATCCACTGATGCTCTAAAAATTCCCGCACTCCAATCTGGGTCTATGCTGGTTATGTGATATGTATGTATCTTTTCATCCTTGTAACCAGTACCTGTAATCCCTCATAACTCAAGCCTGACCTCAGATGTACAGTACCTTCCCTCTTAACTTGTGTATATTTAATTTTAAACATTAACTTTAATAAAAATTTTAATTCTCAGATAGCAGTGGTGGAGAGACCATGGTGCAGCTCTGCTTTAACTTCAGGCATGAGGACTAGATTTCACCTCCCTATGCTTCTGCATTTGACTAACCAAAAGCTAGAGAACTAGATTATCAACTGATGTGAATCAACAGAGCTCCATTTATTTCAATGCCTCCATGTCAATTTATACCATCTGAGAATCTGGCCTAGATTAATTAACAATACAGGTGAAGTTAATTTCACCTGTAGCCTTGAGTTATAGGAGGCTTAGCTCTTTTGCATTGAAGGTTAGTCTTTTTTTCTCCCTTGTAATACATTCAAGGATTGTCCGTTATGAGAAAAGGAAATTAAAAGAAGCTATATTAGTGATGGTATTGTTATAGAGTTCTGACAAAATAAATCAATCCTTAATGTAGCATTTAAAATTACAGACTTTAAAGTGACATTAACATTGAGAGAATAGGAATGAAACAGTTATGCTTCTGTGTGTTCAAGTATCTTCAGGAAATGTGAGTGTCAAGGCTATAGAAGTGAGTACCAGAATTATTTATATTTAAAAATGTTCAAAATAAGCAACACTCTAGGGATGTAAAATGTTCTAGGAGAATTCACAAAATACTGTTCAAAGCAGGACTGATCTGAAAACTGGGTGAGTTTTTGTTCCTGTTACTACTGAATATATCAATTCATGGTACCTGAGAGAGAAGTTTTACAACTAGGATTAATAGATACAGTAATCTGCTTTGTTACAAAAAGAGAGAGATTAAGAAAGACAGTTTTATTTTTCAAATGGGAAGATCATCCAAATATCTGATTGTGGATTTTCATTAAAGCTCTTTATGTAGGTTAATGTAATCTTGAGAATTATACCATATAGTAGGTAAGATATAAGCTAACAATGAAGATTTAAGGATATGGCTTGGTCTGGATGATCACATAATTGATTGGGGTCCATAGAGCTAAATTGAGAGGTGATGTGTAAAATGCTCTAACATAGCCATAAGTAGCTGTAAGGCAGACTGAAGAACTCTTAAGTGGTGTAATGGGTGTGCTAAAGAATAAAAAGACTATGTAAAAAGATGTAAATCATAAAATGAAGAAGAAAGGGCCTACTACTACTGAACATCCTATTGTTTGTTGTTTTTCCTACTATACTTTTCTCTTTTGGGAAATTGTTACTTGAGTTATACCAGTTAAGCCCTGATACTGCAATTGGGTCCATATTAGCTAGATCTTTATATTAACCTCACAGGGAATCCCCAGGGGCACAGACATCTGCCTGCATTGTTCCTTTTGCAGGATAGGTGCCTCTGATTTCCTTAAAGATGGCCTTTTAAATTTGGCCCAGTGAATCTAAGGGAGTGTAAAATTAAGTGCAAGTGGATTTAATCTCATGAACCCTACAATATGCAATGGTATGGACATACAATGATGTAAATTACACCAAAATAGATCAACCAAAATGTTCAGATTGAATTGCACACTTTAAAAAAAACATGTCTTAAATGAGCTGATAGAGCCACTTGTGGATTATAGAAGTGTTTTTTTGTGATGGAAAGCTTGAGACTTGACTACCATATAAAAGTACAGTAATATTACTGGTGATGTTTCTTGAAGGATTTTCATTGTAGTTGTGTCTTTGTGTTCAGCAGGTAGCAGCAACCTATTTCAACCTGTATGCTTTGGTGTTATTGTTTTTGTGTCTTCTGTGCCAGTGTGTGAAATGGTGTATTTTGACTGCAGGTAAGAATATAGTTTCCTTTGCTGATGGTTTCATTGGCATGCTCTTTTGAACATGTTGCGATGCTAAGCAGCAATTAGCAATATGCATTTTATGTGCCTGATAAACACAGTGCTGGGTTGTTGTTGTTGTTTTAAATTTAGTGTCTTGTTTGTCGATTTGATTAAATTGACTTAGCACCAACATGTTGATTACCACTATTCTTAACTTGAAATCCTGCCCTGCAGTGGAATGCCAATTGACATAAAATAATTGTGGTGGATTAAGTATAAAATAATCTTCTCTTTAGTGGTCTAACAGAACCCAGCAAAATGAATTGTGCTGGGATAACTGTGTTTGAGCTTTTTTGTCTCTTGGGTGACCTAATCAATATGGTGCTACTTCTGTTCCTGATTAAGTTGAGTAAGGTGATGAAATGTTGTGATGATACAAAGCTGGTGAAGAGGCAGAAGTCAATTCAAATGCAGATGGCATTAAGATTAAAAAAAAAAACCTTGAAAAGATTAGGAGCACTGGCATCTTAATTGTATATGCAAGTCAGTGTTTAGAGTTCTAAGGTAATGAAGCCAAGACCAAGAAAGAGAATATAATTTCAAATATACTGCATTAGACCAAACACTCTGAGGGTACATCTACACTACAGGGGGGAGTCGATTTAAGATACGCAAATTCAGCTACGTGAATAGCGTAGCTGAATTCGACGTATCGCAGCCGACTTACCCCGTTGTGAGGACGGCGGCAAAATTGACTTCTGTGGCTTTCTGTCGGCGGCGCTTACTACCACCTCCGCTGGTGGAGTAAGAGCGCCGATTCGGGGATCGATTGTCGCGTCCCGACCGGACGCGATAAATCGATCCCCGAGAGGTCGATTTCTACCCGCCGATTCAGGCGGGTAGTATAGACCTAGCCATAGTGGAAGAAGTACTGAGAATTTGGTGGACCAACTGTTACTTCAACTCCTCATATAGCATTTATTGCAGTGGGGAGGAAAAAAACACAGAAAAGTTCTGTAATGCATAAGCAGAGAGAGCTAGTTTTGGCCGGAGAAGATTCTTCCAGGTGCTAATGTGGCCGTAGAATATTGTATGAGGTATGCTGCCCTATAATGTAACATTATAAACAACTTTACAATTGTTTATTCACTTTACACTTTATAAACAGGTGTTTGTTTTTAAAACTAAACTGTACTATAACCGGTTTCAGAGTAGCAGCCGTGTTAGTCTGTATCCGCAAAAAGAACAGGAGTACTTGTGGCACCTTAGAGACTAACAAATTTATTAGAGCATACACTTTCGTGGGCTACAGCCAAGATATGCATCCAAGATATGCATCCGAAGAAGTGGGCTGTAGCCCACGAAAGCGTATGCTCTAATAAATTTGTTAGTCTCTAAGGTGCCACAAGTACTCCTGTTCTTTTTGTACTATAACCGTACATTATGAACCAAAATGAAACTGTTTCACTTTATACTCCATACACTAGCATGATGCTGACTAGAGCAATCTAGAGAGACAAGGTGAGTGAGGAAATAGGTTTTATTGGACCAGCTTCTGATGGTGAAGGAGACAAACTTTTGAGCTGTGCGGAGCTCATCTTCAGGTCAGAGCAATCTAGTTTAATGATAAACTCTTTCATCAGTTTGAATTAAAAGTCTTTTTTTTTTTAATCTCTGTATTACTCTTCAAATAACAAAATGCAGTTTCTATTAAGGCCCTGACCCTCCACTTCATTTAGTATGAAGGGACTGTTCCACCCACACACATCCCCATGAAGTCAATGGGAGTCCACCCACAGAGACACAGTAGCCTGCCCATGTGCAATGAATTGTAGGTTGCCTGCCTAGCAGGTTAACAATATAAACACCGTAAGACTTTGGAACAAGTGCACAGGGGTTAATGCCAGCAGCTTCAGATACGGGATTAGGGCTTAAATCCAAGGTCCTGCAAACCGGTCTGCATAGGCATAGGAAGGAGTTCAGTTGTGTGGGGCCTTGCGCAAGATCAGGGCTCCAAAATGGATAGTTTGGCTGAGGTCTAGTCAAGATGACAGCTTATGTTGCAGAGCAGAATAACAATTCCTGCTTTCTTGTACTCCAAAAACATCCAAGTGATAAAGTATTGTTACTAATGTATGTTATTAACTATTCCAGTGGCTGCTGGGAAAAGAGAGCTATTGAGAGCTCAGCTGTTGCTAAAGAGTTAACCAGAGTCTTGGCCAACATTTCAATAGTAATCCCCACTGGTTTCAAAATATTCCTCTATTTCCAGATTTGATTGTTTCCATAAGCAGGCTTCCCCATCCTAAATTCACCAGTTGTAAGATTTCCTACTAAGTCTCTCATTCTTCAATTTGCTGTTGGCATGCACTCTTATATTCAGCAGCATCTGAATCACTTCATATTATTACCAGAGACTTCCTGTACTGGTAACCATAGAGGGTTTTTTAGATACAGATGGCTTGATCCTCAAAGGAACTGATCACCCCCAAGCCCATTCACTAAGAAGGGGCATGCTCATTGTGTCCCAATGTCTCCCTAATTTCAGGCCTGATATTGAGAGACTTTCTTGAGCAGGGATGGCAGGATCAAAAGTCTAGGACTTGGAATACTCCTACGTATACCAGAGCTATACTGCATCCAAACCTTCCTTATACATCATAGAAGATGTAAAGTCATCTTATGTCTTAGAATTTTTTCTGAGCACAGAGTTTAATTACAAATGTCGCTTTCAGCAGTTTTTCAAGTGTATTTGGTACAGAATTTTGGAAATTGGTCTTCATTAAAACATAATGAGCACAGAAATTTCAAATGCTATTTTGTGCTAATGTGTAACTATACAAATTATGTGCCAGACTTGCTGCTTTTTTCCCTCTTCCTCTTAACTAAAGGTTTATAGGGCAGATCCACTGTCTCACTTGCCCCCTCTGGCAAACCCCCTGGTTTATTTGTTATGACTGATATATCTTTCCTGCCAGTCTACTTATTGAATTGCCTATGTCTTATGACTGCAATTCCTATTTGTGTCAGTGTTTTCAAATAAGGGATTTCTATATAATGTGTTTTATAGAAGTGTTACCGCGAACCACAAAGAGTTGCTTGGGAGTCTTTGTCCACGGAAATGTGTAGCTTAAAAATGATTTATGCATGATTCCAAGTGTCTTAAATGGAACTGGACAACATGTACAATTGATTCAGGGCTGGGAGTTCTATATTTAGGTAATTTTGCTTTTGAAGGTCCTTCCCATGAATTAAAAAAAAATAGACAAAACTCAGCTGTCACCTTTATAACAATTTCAGAAAACAAGGAACTATCTTCAAGCTGTAAAAAAGCAGTTAATTACAGCTACTGTAAAAGTGATGTAGACTACCAGAAAATTGCAGCTATCTGGAAGGATGGACAAATATAAACAGCATTCATTCCTTGCTTGTAGAAGGACTGAAAGAAAATATTGAGAGATTGAGGTCTATCAGCTCTCAGCTGTCTTTGATGTACAACTATGTTGTTGGAGACTAGGGCTGCATTAGATGGCAGGAAAGCAGTATGAGTAGCACAGCTCAGCATGGAGCTGGAAGCTGAAGACTTCGGGTGCTCGTGTGGCTCTGGGGACTGGATATTTGGGGTGAGATTAAGCTCTGATCCTGCAGTATGCTGGTGAGTCAACACAATAGGAGTTGTGTGATCATCAGGCTCACAAGTAAAAAGTGAGGCTGCGTAAGTATGCCTGGCTACGCAAGTACTGTGAATCAATGATTCAGACGTTTGGCTTTTAATGTTTTTAATAATTTAACCATGAATATTTAATAGGTTTAACATTTCATGTGTGGTTTTTTTAATTAAACTTTAACTTTCTGTATTTTCTTATCTCTTATTAAACCTTTTAAACAAATCAAATATTAATGCTTTCAATATGCTGTGGAAATTTAAAATCATGTTAACAAGGAAGTTACATTTCATAAAATGAAATGTATCTTTTAACAAGCTCTGGGTGTAGGTTCTTTATTACCTTAAGAGATTTAAAAATCAGAATTTTCCTCAGGAAAAAATGGAGACCGAGAATTGGATTCAGTCAAAACTAAATCAGCCTTGTATGTTGCATATAAAGTAGACCCTTAGGTCCCCATCCTGCATGATATTCAATATCAGTGGATGGATTACACAGAACAAGTTCAAGTTACTGGCCTAAATGACAAAGCTAAGTATGTGCAGTTGGGTACATACACAAATACCTGATTTGCACATCTACATGAAATATTTCATACATATATTTAGATGCATCTAAATATATCTAAAGTAGGCACAAACAAATGTCTGCACACAGTTGTGCCCGCCTAAACAATGAGAATGTGTTTGCAACAATGAAACAGCTGGTAAAAATTCATTTAATGTGTATATGTTATATAGCGTTGGCCATGTCAGT
The DNA here is from genome assembly GCF_027887155.1 of Malaclemys terrapin pileata. Classification (NCBI taxonomy): domain Eukaryota; kingdom Metazoa; phylum Chordata; order Testudines; family Emydidae; genus Malaclemys; species Malaclemys terrapin. The sequence goes on along the minus strand of NC_071506.1, from coordinate 92,469,238 downwards.
TTTAATAATATGATCTATATGGCATATAATGGAGACCACTTGTATTTTTAAGTAAATGTCAGTAACATAACTTGCAAAGCAAACCATAGAACTTACGTTTCCTTTTCACTACCATTTTCTGGCATCTGATCATCCCATTCCAATTCTACCAAAATCTTCACAGAAGTCCACGAGTTTTGCCTAAGCAAGGGTTGCAGGTGCTGGCTCTTAATCAGAATTTAACAATTAGCTACTTGGAGCTTTACTCTTACCAAATAACTTTATGAAGACCCAAATGGCACTCAGATACCATGTACAAACAAAGCATATGCAAATATGTCAATATAATTTTCCAGTGTTAGATATGAGGCTTTCTGCCTACATTAATTTTGTGCATGAAACAGTTAGTATGACTATCTGTAACTTTTTGAAAATGAAACAGCAAGAAGGTCACATGCAGTATATTTCTTGTCTTCTCTCACAGATACTAGCTGGTGAGATTAAAAATCAACACTAACTATTACAGATGTGGTAAGTGGTCTGGAATTAACTCCAGTACTTTATTACATATTACAGAGAGTACCTTAGGGAGAAAATGCCCGATTCTTTAAACGTTCCTCAATTATTAATATAATTGAGGAACGTTTAAAGAATCGGGCATTTTCTCCCTAAGGTACTCTCTGTAATATGTAGGCATGTACTGGGACATCACTTATCATTGCTTCTTTTGAACTGTGAGTAGCAGTAAATTATACTTTAAAAAAGAAATCTCTCTCTACTAGTAAATATAATTTTCAAGACTAACTTCCTTAAACTAATCCGCTATCTCTCAATTGCAATGTGGGGATGACTGAGAGACTTCCTCAGAGTCTTCTGCAGATTGATTGATTGTGAGGTTTTGTTTTTTGTTTTTCTCCTCTGTAAAGGAGAAGGTAAGATCCTAGGATCCAAGAAAGAGAGGATCCCAGTGACAGCATCTCTACTAATTTCTTAGTATATTGGATCGTACTTATACATCCACCAGGAGATGTGACCATAGTTTGCCACAATCTACTAGTCTTCTAGTGTTATAACCAAATTGGGAAGAATTACTTCTAGCTAATTCTGGTATATCAGCCATTGATCAGAAAATGAAGTGTTTGACTTCCAAATGATTGCTATTCTTTCCCTTCTATTAATAATGGCGGCGCCTCCTCCTCCAGTCTATACAAAATGCAGCTGTTAAAATAATCTTTCTTGCCCTTTATTCTGATTGCATTAATCTTTCCATTAGCGCTCTCTGTTCTATTGTATTGCTCCCTTTTGACCCGAGTAGCTAGTCAGAGTTTAAGACCCTGGGGACATTCCAGTTGGGTGTAACAACTGATGATGGGTAAATCTTTTATACAGTTTTATTTATTTACAAAGTGCTGTGTCCTTGAGCACAGAAGAAATCAAATACCAGGAAACAACTTATTTTGCTCACAGAACCAAAAACACTCACCCAACCCAAAAACTTCTCCCCAGGTTTTTTCTTGGGTCAGACACCAGGCTTTCAGCTGCTCCTTCCAGCTTTCTCTCTCTTTTCCAGGTCCTGTCTCTTCTGCCGGTATATGCACAATACTCAAAGCTCCTCCACCCACACAGTCCAAAAAACTCCTAGGTGGGTTCACAAGCCCTTTCTCCTTAAGTGGGGAAGGTTGTGATTAACTTATCCTGACTATTGTTAACTGAAGGGGTATGTCACCAGTACCTCTCAGTATTATAGAATTAAGCTGAAGGCCTTAACACGTCTGCCCTTCTTATCTGCTCTAATCGCTTACCATGTCAGCGCCCATCAACTCCACTCTGCCAACCTCCCCTTATCAGTCTCTCACGCAAACATCCCAACGACATCTTCCATTCTATCCCCTAGGTATATAATCCTATAAGCAGTGATATTAGGATCCATAAAGCCACTGAGGCGGTCTCCACTAAATCTCTTCCTCCAACACCTACTTCTTCCATGATGCTTATAAGAAATCAGCCAACTAATAAGGGTTTCATGAGAGCATATGGTGATAGTCAAAAATAGATTTTTTTTGGCAAACATTTCCACTGATATTTCAAAAGGCAAATAAATAAATGACCAGACCTAGTTGTTTATCATTATTTGAAAATAATTGCAAATGATTCTAGAGAGGAAGGATGATTTTGTGCTTACAGCACTGGATTTGGGATTCAGAAAGTCTGGGTTTCATTTCTGGCTTTTCCATAGACTTTTCTGCAAATCTCTTAATCTTTGTGCCTTGGTTTCCCCTCTGGAAAAGGAAGATAAAGCATAGGTGAAAGGATTGCAAGCTTATCTGTTCAGATTGCAAGCTCTTCAAGCATCTAACTGCTCCAATGGGTATTTGCACAATGAAGTCACAATAAAACAAATAATATTTCCATGCATCCTTTTCTCCTGCCTTTGTATGCTTTTGAACTTTTGCTCTCCAGCTCCCCTCTAACTAGCCATGTCTCTTCAATTCTGTGAAGCTCCCAACCAGGTGGTGTTGACAACTCAAGAGAACTGAGAGTAGGCAGCATAGCTGGTCTTCTCCTGCTAACTTTGGTGATATTTATGCAACAAGGGTAAAATTATCAAATCACTCAAACCTAGAATGATTTGCTTTCATGGGACTGTCCTGCAGATGGTGTGGAGAATGAAAACCATCCCATCAATCCGTGAACAGTCTTTGCAGTTGGAGCATAGACCTACTACCCTTTTGCAGATGCTCATGATTACTACACAAAGGCTCTGGGTCATTGTATCCACATGAACATCAATCTAATAGACTCTATTGGGGCAGGAGAGGTGAACTACTACTCTCTTCTGCACCAGCATATTTAAAGCCTGCACATAGTGCAGTTTTCTATGGAGGCATTGCAGGGGTTCCATGCTATGCAGAACCTTGAGGAGGCCTGTCACCAAAGGGGCATTTCACTCTGTGCCATTTTGCTCCTTTCTGTAGCCCATAATGGTGGGGAAAATCTAGTCTCTAGTTTGGTACCAGTTGTCATGATTTGTAGTCCTTTGCAAAAATGTGATCTAGAATTTAGAAAGATGTTTCCCATAACTTTGAAGACAATGAAAATAATCCCCCTCTAGTTTGTAAAATGTTTTTTTAAGTACATCAGAAACAGCCTGCTAAACAACCAGTGGGGCCCTTGGATGATCGAGATACAAAAGGAGCACTTAAAGACGATGAAGTCATTGCGGAGAAACTAAATGAATTCTTTGCTTCAATCTTCACGGCTGAGGATGTTAGGGAGATTCCCAAACCTGAGTCGGCTTTTGTAGGTGACAAATCTGAGGAATTGTCACAGAGTGAAGTGTCACTAGAGAAGATTTTGGAATTAATTGATAAACTTAACAGTAACAAGTCACCGGGACCAGATGGCATTCACCCAAGAGTTCTGAAAGAACTCAAATGTGAAGTTGCGGAACTATTAACTATGATTTGCAACCTGTCCTTTAAATCGGCTTCTGTACCCAATGACTGGAAGATAGCTAATGTAACGCCAATATTTAAAAAGGGCTCTAGAGGTGATCCCAGCAATTAAAGACCAGTAAGTCTAATGTCACTACCGGGCAAATTAGTTGAAACAATAGTAAAGAATAAAATTGTTGGGCAAAAGTCAACATGGTTTCTGTAAAGGGAAATCTTGTCTTACTAATCTATTAGTTCTTTGAAGGGGTTAACAAACATGTGGACAAGGGGGATCCAGTGGACATAGTGTACTTAGATTTCCACAAAGCCTTTGACAAGGTCCCTCACCAAAGGCTCTTAGGTAAATTAAGTTGTCATGGGATAAAAGGGAAGGTCCTTTCATGGACTGAGAACTGGTTAAAAGACAGGGAACGAAGGGTAGGAACAAATGGTAAATTCTCAGAATGGAGTGGGGTAACTAGTGGTGTTCCCCAAGGGTCAGTCCTAGGACCAATCCTATTCAACTTATTCATAAATGATCTGGAGAAAGGGGTAAAAAGTGAGGTGGCAAAGTTTGCAGATGATACTAAACTGCTCAAGATAGTTAAGACCAAAGCAGACTGTAAAGAACTTCAAAAAGATCTCACAAAACTAAGTGATTGGGCAACAAAATGGCAAATGAAATTTAATGTGGATAAATGTAAAGTAATGCACATTGGAAAAAATAACCCCAACTATACATACATGGGGGGCTAATTTATCTACAATGAATCAGGAAAAAGATCTTGGAGTCATCATGGATAGGTCCACACCGTGTGCAGCGGCGGTCAAAAAAGCAAAAGGGATGTTAGGAATCTTTAAAAAGGGGATAGAGAATAAGATGGAGAGTATCTTATTGCCCTTATATATATCGATGGTACGCCCCCATCTTGAATACTGCATTCAGATGTGGTCTCCTCATCTCAAAAAAGATATACTGGCATTAGAAAAGGTTCAGAGAAGGGCAACTAAAATGATTAGGGGTTTGGAGTGGGTCCCATATGAGGAGAGATTAAAGAGGCTAGGACTTTTCAGCTTGGAAAAGAGGAGACTAAGGGAGTATATGATAGAGATATATAAAATCACGAGTGATGTGGAAAGTAAATAAGGAAAAGTTATTTACTTGTTCCCATAATACAAGAACTAGGGGCCACCAAATGAAATTAATTGGCAGCAGGTTTAAAACAAATAAAAGGAAGTTCTTCTTCACACAGCGCACAGTCAACTTGTGGAACTCCTTGCCTGAGGAGGTTGTGAAGGCTAGGACTATAACAGCGTTTAAAAGAGAACTGGATAAATTCATGGAGGTTAAGTCCATTAATGGCTATTAGCCAGGATGGGTAAGGAATGGTGTCCCTAGCCTCTGTCTTTCAGAAGGTGGAGATGGATGGCAGGAGAGAGATCACGTGATCATTTCCTGTTAGGTTCACTCCCTCTGGGGCACCTGGCATTGGCCACTGTCGGTAGACAGAATACTGGGCTAGATGGACGTTTGGTCTGACCCAGTACAGCCGTTCTTATGTATGTAGTTTTGGACACTATCAAATTATAGATGAAGCACTAACAAAATAAGGTAAAATACACAATCATGCAAGGTGCTGATGATCCTTATGACACTGATCTATTTAGTACACTTTTGGATATTTCAAACCCACTAAAGACTTGCAAGTGTGTAATGCCCCAGAAAATTTGCCCAAATGTTTTTGGTGGTATTTGGTCTTTGTTTTATAAAGACAGACAAAAAAAATGTTTCCCTATTTTTAAAATTCTTTATATTTTATTTTAAACACTTATATGACCTGACAAACTTATCAAAGCTGAAGTTTTGTGAAGCTCAATTCTCCAGAAAGCTTTTTGAGTTAGCTAGGCTGATGTCTCATTGCTGATGATAGTGACAGACATAAGTGTGTCTGTACTTATGTGTCTGAAGAGCAGTGATGCACCAAACTCAAATGGATGTCTAAATGATTTGTTTTAAATCTTTTTTTCTCTATTTTAAAGCAGCATATTGTACATCTTTTGAATTAATATTTAACAAATATATATATTGTGTATGAAGAGAAAAGCAGATATGCAGATGGATAACTGTCTCAGGGGGGTGGGAAATGTGATATTTACTAACTCCCAAATAATCAAATATATAAACATATTGACTATACTTTTAGTGTCTTGCAGTCTCACCAATATGTCCCTACAAGCATCACATATGACTTTTTTTTTTTTAAGCCTTTTGGATAGTAAGAAGTAGAGAAAATAAGATGATCTGCATACCTGACCAAGTGGTATTCATACAACTGCCACTGAACATACTCTAGACTGATCCAAGAAAACATACAAAGTTCTAGTTCCACATTGAATGGGAAGAGTTTAAACATTCTGGCACAGTGTAATGTGCTTGTTTTCTTATATGGGTATAACATAAGGCAGGGATCGGCAACCTTTGGCACACGGCTCGCCAGGGTAAGCCCTCTGGTGGGCTGGACCAGTTTGTTTACCTGCCGCATCCACAGGTTCTGCCGATTGCAGATCCCACTGGCCATGGTTCGCTGCTCCAGGCCAATGGGGGCGGCAGGAAGCAGCGGCCAGCACATCCCTCAGCCCGCGCTGCTTCCCGCAGCCTCCATTGGCCTGGGACGGCGAACTGTGGACAGTGGGAGCCGCGATCAGCCAAAGCTCTGGACGCGGCAGTTAAACAAATGGGACTGGCCCACCAGGGGGCTTACCCTGGTGAGCCGAATGTCAAAGGTTGCCAATCCCTAAACCCTAAGGAATCATTTAATCCAAGAGAGACTGTTCAGTTCAAGAGGGACTGTTACAACTAGTAATACACATTTCTCCAATCTGTAACCACCTATATATTCAACGAGGTAAAACTTGTAAGACTATCCATAATAGTGCCTTTTCATGGACTCCCAGTATTAAAAAAACGTTGATTTGAGCTTTTCCTGAATAATATCCCCACTGAATTTTTCAGCAGTCAAGCAAAAACCTCTCTGAGGTAAATGACAATTTTTGCCTTAGATTCCAATCCAGTAGTTGCCACATTTTCACAAATGGCCCAGTCCTTCAATCTGGCAGCTATATGAGAAACTTCCAGGGTCCAGCTGGGACCCCATTTTCAGTGAAGCAGCTTGCAGGAGCAGGCCTTGGAGGTAAATCCTGAGGGCATAATCTGCAGTCAGGACTTTTGGTGATTCCAAGAGGAGCTAGCGATGTTTTGCTGTGCAGGTAAGACTAAAATGGGTATTATTTGGGCACTCTTTGTGGGTCAAAATAAATGCACAGGTCAACAGATCTTCCAAAATACTGATTATAGTCAATATGTTAAGTAGTCCGTATATCCCAAGAATGAATACACATGGCTTCAATAAGGAAAAAGTGTACTTGAACAGAAAAGAAAATGAATTCAACATTATTAAATTTTCAGTTTCTCCATTAGATGCATTCTAAATTAATAGCCTTCATGCCTCAAACCTTTTAGTGGCAACTGCATTTTTGTCTGCTTTCTAAGTTAACAATCCATATTTTTAGTTTGAATCATGAGTCATATATTTTCATGTTTCATTTAATACTGTGTACCCAGTCAAAATTAACACACTTCAATGTTCTCTGTAATATGAATTTTCAGTGGACTCCTGGAATAAGTGTTTAATGTTACTGAATGCAAGATGGAATCTCCTCTGGCACTCTGGATTAAATGGAAAAAGCAGTGTTTTCCATGGAGGATATTTTTTTAATCCAAACTTAAGCGTATTTTATTATTAAAGCAATGAATGAAATTAACACTTTGCATTTAATGCTTTTTATAGCTAATCTTAAAGTGCTTTGAGACCATGAATTGGCCAAACCCCCATCATTATCCTAAATGTACCTGTATGTAAAAGAGCACGAAGCAAGGTGAAGGAATCAGGAGCCCAGCTGCACAGACGGAAAGGGAGTGGGGGTACATAAAGCCCCCCCCTTTACTTCCCTGCACAGACTGTGTATCACCAGCCTTGTGCGTGTCGGACAGAGCAACAGGCTGCTGCTTCCCCTCCCATGCAGGTGGGTGGGAAGAAGAGGAATCCTTGGCTCTATCCTCTCTTCTCTTCCCCTCCCCCAGCCCCTGTAGTTGAACTGACACAGAAGGAGGAGTGCAGGGAAGTAGGAAAAGGGCTGGCACATCTTACTCCCTCCCCCAAGAAACAAAGGGAAGAAAAGGCCAAACTGTGGCTCTCAGAGCAGCACAGCTACACATTGTCCTTTCCTCTGGCCTCATTGTAGGATTAAAACCTAGCCCTAAGAGATTTGCCTAAGGCCATACAGGAAATTGTAGATTTGGGGGAAAAAAGGGATCCTGGTTCCCAAGCCCAGACTCTAACCAATAGACACTCTTTGTAGGGTTATTAGTGCAATGGACCCAGTAACCCTTCATGGGAAAAAATATTCTTCCTGATCTCTAGATCATTTCTTGATCCTGTAGGATGACTCTGCAGCTTTTATCTTGTGCGACTCACTCAGAATTCTTTGGCAAGCAGGGCTTCTGTCTGTGACTTTGATGCACTCCTACACTCTTTTCCATTCCATCATTTTCCTGCCGTTTGTGGCAGACTTCCAAAGCACAGGCAAAGGTTTTGCCCATGAATTCACTGGTATGGCACCTGTGAGAGCTGAGCCCTTAGGACTGGATGAATCGCTACTTTGAGAGCTTTCATATTTTTCTTATAGTCAAAGTAACATTCCATGTCTAGCTTATGAGAGTTGAATCAACCTTATTCCATTTATATACAAGATGAGGGTGATGTGGGGAGGGAGGTGGGCAGAGAATCAAGCTTTCAGTGTCTTTGGGGAGGATCAATAAAATTACTACTTTAGACAAATTCTAAGTATGTCCAGGAGAAAGAGGATTTGTTTGAGTCATCTTGAGTATCACGTGACTAGACTAGTTATGTAGGTAGGACAGGCTGCTGTTTCGGATGCTCACTAGCAAGAAGGGGAGAGCTGATTCATGCAAATGTTGATGGAGAAAGCCAGCCACCCCGAAGGACCGCCTATAATTAGCCATGTAGATCTTGTTTACTATAAAGATTGCCTGGAGATGCAAAGTTGATTTAGTAGCAGAAATGTATAATGGATCCATTACAAAGATGAAATGTTGTCATTGGCTTTAGGGTTTTAAAACTGGGTGGATGGGGGTGGGGTGTGAAATGTCAGTGATAGTGGGGGAGGGGGAGGAAAGAGTAATAAGGGCTTGCTATACATAATAGCTTCTCAATGGGAATGGAACACCATAGGTGTATACTATACTTTTTGGCAGCTCCGTTACAGTTGAAAGAATAGGGAGCAAAGTGGTTTGCAACTAGAGCTGAGTGGAAAATGGCTGTTTTCATATGGAAATTCTCTTGATTTCCCTTTTCCAGTGAAACTTAACTGTGAAAAGCATGATGCTAATCTAGCCCTAAATCATTTGAGGATTTTATGATCTGATTGGCAGAAATTTTGCAAACAAAAGGAGTGGGGGAGTAGAAGCAAAACCCAACTAAAACTTCAGATTGAAACTTCTCCCAAATTTGGAGTTCAGCCCCCTCTCTTTTAGGAATAGAGCTCACTTCAAATTTAGGCCACGTCTATGCTATAAACTTATGTCGACTCAAGTTCTGTCATACAGCCACAGCAGTTAGTGCATAGCTTGTGCTCATGCATATTGGGATCCTTGTGTCAGCAGTGCGTGTACTCATCAAGAGTGAGTGTATTGATGCAGAGTGCATGCAACATGGGTAGACATCTCATTCTGCAACGTGCCACCATCCAGCACTCTGTCTTTTGGGAAGTTTTGGCAATGCATGATGGGGTGGAAACAAGTCCTGCAGGGGTGACTGGAGCCTAGGCTCAACTTCCCAGTTTGCAATTGTCTCCATCCCATAATAGTACCTGAATCCCATAATTTTTTTGCCTTTTTTTTTCAAAATCCCACAAGCCCACCCAGCCCTCCTTGCTGTCTGCCATCTCTGACAGAAGCATAGAGTGGTACACTATTGTCATGAGCATTGCACGCACAGGGCGTGTGATCCTGCAGCATTTGCAGAGCCACAACAAATGTGACAAGTCCTTGGAGGACAGATTGCTGTGGGACACAGCAAGAACTAATTCAAGATTGTTGGTGGCATTCCAGGAGCAGCTGCAGATGGTGGAGCATCACTTCTGGGTTCAAGGAACAAGCATTGACTGTTGGGATCACATTGTCATGCAGGTTTGGGACAATGAGCAGTGGCTGCAGAATTTTTGGATGCACAAGGCCCCATTCCTGGATCTGTGTGCTGAACTCAACCCAGCCCTCCAGCACAGGGACACCAAAATGAGAGTTGCACTGACAGTGGAGAAGGACTGTGGCTCTTGGAATGTGCAGGATATAGGGGATGTCTTTGCTGCTATGGGGTTCCTGAACTGCGGGGGAGTGACAAACAGCACACTCATCCCTATTTGTGCACCAGATCCCCTTGCCACTGAGTACATCAACAGAAAGTGCTGCTTTTTTGTGGTTATGCAAGCATTGGTGGATTGCCAGGGAAGCTTCACTGACATCGTGTGCATCTTTAAGAACACAGGACCTTCAACATCAATAAGGTATCTACCTATAAGGTAGCCAGTTCTATTAATTCCATTGGTACAATGAACTCCAATGAGTTTATCATTTCCTGCATTTTCCCAAAGAAACTTTCTGACCCATTTTTTGAATTGTAGAATAGTAGCATTATTGGGGACTTCAAGTCCAACAGTATACAGTTTCTTATACTGCACACTTTTAGATAAATCCTTAACTGCAAGAAGGGACATTCTTTCCTGACTGGTGGATTACCATTGGCAATTTAGAAATGCCAGTAGTGATCCTGGGGGACCCAGCCTACCCCTTGCTCCCCTGGCTCATGAAGCCATACACTGGCCACCTCAACAGCACCAAGTAACAATTCCGCTACCAGCTCATCAGGTACGGAATGACACTTGAATTTGCCTTTGGTCATTTGAAGAATGGCTGGTGTTTGTTTACTCACAACATTGGACCCCAGTGAGAAAAATATCCCAATGGTTATAGCTGCCTGCTATGTCCTGCGTAGTATATTTGAAGAAAAGGGGAGAAAGATTCCACTGTGGTGGAGAGAGAAGGTGGAGTAGCTGTCAGCTCTTGCATCTGGCTATTCAAATTCAGCAATCTGAAGAGCAGATCAGGGAGGATTTGAAAGACCATTTTAACAGTGTAGTGTGTGTTTGTAATGTGCTCTACCTGGCCCTGCTCTTTTGTGGCCTGGTAGGAATCATGCAGTGATTGCTGTATATGTAGGAATATAACCTTGTAATGCACCTATTCATTTTTGTTTGTGAATGATCCTATGTAGGGTTACCATTCGTCCGGATTTACCCGGACATGTCCTCCTTTTTGTGCTAAAAATAGCGTCCGGGGGGAATTTGTAAAGCACTCACAATGTCCGGGATTTCCCCCTCCCCCGGCACAGCAGAGCGAGTGGCTGGGAGGGCTGCAGGAAAGTCCCGGGCTGGACTCCGGAGCAGCTGGAGAGGAGCTCCGCCCTGCATTCTGAGCAAGTGTCTCAGCACAAAGTGCAGCCCTCCCCTTTTGCAACTGGGAGCGGTTTCTGCCATGCAGGGTAGCAAAACGGGAGCGAGAGCACTTTGTGCTGATACAAGGGCAGCTCTCCCCTGCAACCCGGTCCGGATCAGGGACCGGGTTTTGTTGTGCAGGGCCAGGGACCGGGTTTTGTTGTGCTGGGGAGCTCAGCCACGTGTCCGGCTCGCACAGAGCCCAACACCCTGTTCTGAGCAGCAGGGTAAGGGGGGGCAGGAGAAGGGGCAGGGAGGTTCTGGAGGGGGCAGTCAAGAAACGGGGGGGGGCTTTTTGGGGGGAGTGGAGAAAGTTTTGGGCAGTCAGGGTACAGGTAGGGGGTAGGGTCCTGGTGGGCAGTTGGGGGGGGTCTTAGGAGGGGGCAGTTAGGGGACAAGGAACAGGGAGTCTTAGGTAGGGGGTGGGGTTCTGGAGGGCAGTTAGGAGCAGGGGTCCCAGGAGGGGGCAGTCAGGGGACAAGGAGCGGGGGGGGGTAGGGGGCTGGGAGTTCTGGGGGGGAGCTGTCAGGGGGCAGGGGTGGAGAGAGGGATCGGAGCAGTCAGGGGACAGGGAGCAGAGGGGTTTAGATGGGTTGGGAGTTCTGGGGGGGGGCTGTCAGGGGGCAGGAGTGCGGAGAGGGATCGGAGCAGTCAGGGGACAGGGAGCAGAGGGGTTTAGATGGGTTGGGAGTTCTGGGGGGGGGCTGTCAGGGGGTGGGGAGTGGTTGGATGGGGCGTGGGAGTCCCAGGGGTCTGTCTGGGGGTGGGGGTGTGGATAAAGGTTGGGGCAGTCAGGGGACAAGAGGCAGGGAGGCTTAGATAGTCCTGGGGGGCAGTTAGGGGCAGGGGTCCCAGGAGGGGGTAGTCAGGGGACAAGGAACGGGGGGAGGGTTGGGAGGTCAGGGGGGGTGGGAAGTGGGAGGGGCAGGGGCGGGGCTAGGGCGGGGCTCCTCACGTCCTCTTTTTTGCTCGCTGAAATATGGTAACCCTAATCCTATGAGTTGTGTGACACTGTGCAGTAACAGGTAATTGTCTGCTTTCAGAATGGCTGATCTCTTGGCAACATATGTTGTGAAGTAATAAAGATTAATTAGGTTCCAAATAAGAGAATTTTATTCTGTAACAAACTCAGGGGGGTGAGGGAAACAAGCAATTTTAAATCAAATACATTAAAAAATTTCATAAGTTCTATTCTCTTAGTTTATTAAGGGGAAAGAACATTCCTGCCCATCTCAGCTGCATGTACACCAACCATGGATTTCACAGTTCAGAGTATGCGAAGCTGTGATGGTTTTAATGTCCCCCAGGGTGGAGTGGTAGGGGTAGTGCAGCAACCCCTGTTACCATGTGGAATGTTGAGGGGGGACTATGGAGAAGTCCTGATAATGAGCTGTAGATGGAAGTGAGCCTGGAATTGTTGAACCTGCAAGTCTACCAGAGTGCTGCCTCATGTTTGTTTGTTGCCTTAGAACTCGCAGGTCCATGAGAGTGCTGCCTCATGTCCGTTTGTTGCCTGTTATTTCCTGAGTCATGTTCCCCCCCTTTTCCTGCTGGGACTCCTGTGCCTTTCCTCTCCACTCTCTCCTCTTCCAGGCTGTCCTCAATGTTTATCCTCCTGGCCTTGTGCTCATGGCCCAGTGCAGCATTGGCTTGCAGGATCTCATTCAACATGTCATCCTGAGTCATCATCTTTCTCCTCCTTATCTGGCTCTGGAATTCTGTCAGGGAGAGGGATACAAGAGGAGTCCCAGAAGGCCACAATGGCAGCAGCTGGAGATAAAACACAGAGATGTACCATTGTCAGTGTATTCACGATAGAAAACAAAACTTAAGATGCAGAACTCACTCCCCTTGCTCCCTGAAAGTTTTAGGTACTGCATTCTCGCTTCTGCTCAGGATTTCTCATGCGCTGCACTAATCACAACACTAGCCATGGTGAGAGTGGCTTGCTGGGGGTTAGGGAAATGAGAAGGGAATTGCTGAGTTGTATAGGATGATGACAATGAACACTGGCACCATTTTCTATAGGCAGTGGTGATTTTAGATGGTATCTCACTCCTTGGGGGTAACAGAAAGCACAGCTGCTGCTAGTGTCCTGAAGTTTGCTGAGCCCGTATGCTGCACTCATGTGTGCTGCAATGCTGCCTGCTGAAGTTATTGCTGTGTGGTGTGGGACAGTGAGCTACCAAAGTGGAAGAAATAAGGCTGCCATCCCTAGAAAACTTCAGCAGAGGATTGCAGAGTAACTCAATGAAAGTTTCATTGAGATCTCAGAGAAGGATTCAAGGGACGTCCCTGTGCACATAAACTGCTCTGCATGGCCCTCCCCCCAGCTCTATATGGGACTGAAAAGCAGCTAGCTGCTCTGTTTCTCTTGGTTGCACTGCTACCTCCTCCAGAATCAGTAAATTTAATGAAAAGTCAAAAGATGTGACCTGCTACTTTGGGAGTGCCATCCCTATAATTGAACATGTATCTACACAAATGTTCCTTCCCCTGCGCTGGGCTCACTCGGACTTGACTGGGTGGACTGCAGTGAAGTCAGAAACTGGTCCTGGCTCACTGCCCAGCTGCATCCCCTGGTCCCATGTCGTCATCCTCACTGCTTATGGCAAGGGCCTATGACTTGGACTCCTCAGAGGTATCCACAGGTCTCTGCTGAGTATAGCGTGCAGCTCTTTGTAAAAGCAGCAGGTCTGCAGGTTGGCACATGATCATTTGTGGTCTTTCTGGACTTCTGGAGCCTGCTGCAGCTCCTTGGCTTTAATGCAGCACAGCTGCTAGTTCTTGTTGTACCCATTCTCCTGCATTCTCTGAGCAATCTGCTCATCTATATGTCAATGTTTCTATGGCTGGTTCAGAGTTGTGCCTGCACAGCCTCTTATCCCCACAGGCCAAGGAGATCCTCTGTCTGCGGTCTGCTCCAGGCAGGAGCACATCTGGAGTGTGTAGTCAGCATGGTCCGCTTAACAATGGAGAGCTGCTACATGTGCTTGCCAAGCTGTGTAATCAGGAAAAGGGATTTCAAAAAGCAGGGCTTTAAAGGGGAGGAGGGTTTCTGGTTTCCATGAGCCCTGGGCAGTGGTGTTCACAATGGTGACCAGAGTGGTTAGTGTGGGGTATTGTGGGACAGCTGCTGGAGGACACTTAAGGTCAACATAAGTAACAGTGTCTACACATTCATTACATCAACCTAAGTACATCAACCATGGCTCTGTGCTGCTCGGGGAGGTGGTGTTACTGTGTCAGCATAATGGGGCACTTACAGCAGTGGGAGACCAATTTCAGCATAGACATGCACAACTTTGTCATGTAGACCAGGTCTTATTAATTTGGAGCCTGTCTGTTTTATTGGTACCTTACCTATAACATTCTGCTTTCCCTTTGATAAAGTTTCTACCTGTCTGAGAAGGTTGCAAATGAAACAACTTTTAGTTCTTGAAAGTGAAGGAATTTTCTGATGTCACTGAAACCTCCCAGGAAATTTATTCGAGTATGTTTGTAATAAACTACCCTTACCTATAGACTTCCTCAGCCTAGATGAATGTGGTTCAGTTTGTGAATGGTCTCGTTTAATATTCATTAAATTCTAAATAGCTCATTTTAATGTATCTATTTAGCTAGTGAATAATTCATTTATTTATCAGAAGCCCAGTGCTGTCACTTACAGCATAGGCCTCTAGTAATATTAAAAGGCATTTGAACTGAGGGAGACTCTTAGGCACACAAGGCAACTGAAACACTGTGTAGTAGTCAGTCAGGTGTCCATCCCCACGAGCACAGGTTCATGTTGAGGTGACTTACAAGATTTTTTTTTTTTTACCAAAAAAGTAAATCTTCAACTCTGCTTTAGTACAATCAAACATTTCCATATTTTGTATTAAAGTTGATGTCAGTGTAGTTACTTTAATTTGTTTAGCTTATAAAACAAAGGTCAGAGGCACTTGAACCTCTAGGCAATCATTAGTAGCAAGCAAGGATAATTTTTTTGGTTGGAATGATAAAAGCAAGTCCAATGGGATAAGGTACTAACCTGATGGGTTCTAGTCTTCGCCCTGCTATTGAACTGCTGTGTGACCTTGGACAAATAACTTAATTCTCTGTGTCTTGGATTCCTGTCCCCCCTTATCTGTCTCCTATATTTACACTGTAATAATTTTCAGGTAAGGATGATCTCTTACCATGTGTAAATTATAGATAGCACTGATAGCACCACCTATTAAGATTGCCTAACACTGCCTATTATAAGACCCTATTTTCAATTGTTTGGCGTCTTACCCAGCTGTAACCATTTTGCTTGAAATCTTGACATTTTCCATGACAGGAATCTGTCTTAGGCTGACCTTGAAGCAGCCAAGTTTTTGTTTGGGGTGTGTTGTTTTTTGGAGGATGTATGGGGAGGAATGGCGCACACTATTTTGTCCCATTAGAGCACACCCCTCCAATGCCTGGCTTTGAACCATAGAGTCCTGAGTCTCTCCTTTGCTCTATCAGCAATTCTATAAATTCCATAAGCACTAAGTTGGACATTAGGAAGTTTTTTTCCTAAACTGTCAGGGTGGTTAAACACTGGAATAAATTACCCAAGGAGGTTGTGGATTCTCCATCATTGGAGATTTTTAAGAACAAGCTAGACAAACACCTGTCTAGATAATAGTTAGTCCTGCCATGAGTGCAAGGGGCTGGACCAGATGACCTCTCAAGGTCCCTTCCAGTCCTGTGATTACCAGATGGCTTTATTTGGGATATATATATGTCCCCCACACCATCTTAAAGCCTCCATACACCTTCTTCTCATCTCTAATAACACAACAGTTTGTGGCCATGCCTTCAGGGTCCAGCATGGGAAGTCTGACAGTATCAGATTATTTTGATCAATAAGGAGGTCAATTCAAAAGTCCTTTCTTAGAACACAAGGACCACATCCTAGACACAAAGAACCCCCTAACCAGTGCTGCTCAGAGAAGAAATAGGAATTTTGCTTCACATCAACCAGCCTAGAACGTCTTCACTCTGTAAGTGTGTGTGTGTTTGATGTCCCTAGCTGCCTAAAAATCTGCCAGTGAGCATGCACACAGCAGCTTCAGGCTATGTGTTCAGCTACTTATCTTATGCCAAAGACTCAGTTGGATCTTCAGACTGGGAGTGTCCTCACCTGCAGGACCTAATCTGGTAGGCCTTTTCAGATCATGTCTAAATCCTCCCACAATAGCTGGAGGAAGTGGTGGTGCCACTCTATTATAACCTTTTTGCTAGTGATTAGAACACTAACCTAGTCTAGGGATGTGAGAGATACAGTTTCAATTCTTCCCTCTGCCTGTTGTGGAGAAGGGATTTGAACTTGTCTCCCACCTCCTATAAGAGTGCCTTAACCCCAGGGTGATGGGGGTATCCTGGGGCAGGACTCTCTCAATTTCTCTTGTTGAAGCTGTTCCACTTCCCATAAATAATCAATGGCCAGAGAGAGCGAGCACAAGAGTGACTCTGTAACCCCGTGGCCAGGCCACTTGTCTGAAGTGGGAGGTAGGACCCAAGTTTAAAGCCCTTCTCATATCCTGCATGGGAGGGAATTGAACCAGCGTCTCCCACATCCCAGGTGAGTGTTCTAATCACTGAGCTAAAAGTTATGAGAGTGGTGGCAGCAGCTCCTCCTCCTCCCCCTCTGTCTTTGAAAAAGGATGGACTTGGCTTTGATGCCTAACTCCAGGAGAGGGCTTATGTCTGTGTACGCTAAACAAAGCGATACCTCCCTCCTGCCTGGTCTTAAGCACCTAATTCCTTTTCATGGAGGGGGGCTTTCATGGAGAGGCCCCACCCCTCTCCTCAGCATTTCCTATTGGCTAGTTTAGGCAGCTCCCTGTTGTGGATCTCATTCTAAGGCACCCATCTCTCTCTGTACGTTGTGTATAGGAAACCTGGGGCTATGCATTCCACTGGAGGTGGTAAGACACCTAAAAGTTAGGCATTGCGATGCCTAAGTCCCTTTGTAGAGCTGACCTGTATAATCCATTTTTCAACACAGTGCCTGGGTGTGGGGCTGCTTTCTAATCTAGTGACAGAAGCCCCTCTGCGCTAGTTGCTTGAGGTATTAGGGGTCACTTGTATCTGCATAAACACAGCTGAGCAGCTCCTCCCCTGGTCCACCAGTGGCCTGTTCCCAGTGTGACCTTTCAGCACTTTCAACAAACACCATGTGACTTATGCGGATGTTTATCAGGGTGTGTTTATCATGCAGCCAGCAGTTCCCTGTGTAGGACTTAAGTTGTATGGATGTCTCGGTGCTGGCCCTCTGAGAGTTGGTGAATTTTACCCACAGCAAGGGCCCCATTATTTACACCAGTTGGGCCTCCCTATAGTTGAAGGCAATGGGAGTTGAAGTCATTTGTCATCTTGCAGTATTAGACCCAGAGGAAAACACTAGTACGTGGGAAGACAGAGCTCAACGTCAGTGAAAGCGGAATGATGCTGTGAAGATATGTCCAGTAGCGCATTTCTGGAGAGGTGAAAAAGAACAATGGAGGGAAGGGTCTGCAACAAAACCAATACAAATAAAATTAGGAAAATTAAAATTCTGTAGTGAGCAGAGAGAAAGCACACTTCAGTAGGCTCTTACCCCACTCCCTCCCTCCCCACCCCTACCCATCAAATTATATTAATTTGACTTTGGAACATCTGTGGAAACTAATGCAATATCAAATTATCCTGGGGGGATTTCTATTTCAACTTTAGCTGAAAACTTTTGTCAGATCATGAGAGGCTTTCAAAGACAAACCTGACCTCTGCTTTATAAAGCTACAGAAATCAGACTATGCTTGTCAAAGCGGGTGAAGTTCTGTGTAGAGATAGTGGCTTTGATCTTCTTGGAACCCCACTAGCAATAGGCACTTGGTCCTTCTATTAAGTGAAAACTATCATAATTATCAGTTGCAAAGTACCGGTAGTTTATTTTCATAAGGGGGGAGGGGGGAGAAAACAGATTTGTTGATAGTCCTATTCATAGCACATTCTTTTTCCATTCGCTCTATAGAGTCTAAGTGTTTTGCCTTGCAGAGCTACTAAGATAGAATTTGTCATAGAATATAGTCAGAGAACCACAAAATAATAACCTGGTGTCTAGTTACTAAAAAGTTTGAATAGATCAACTGTTTCCTTATGACACAATGTCATGCAATGCCATGACACACGCATTTGCTACTGTGACATTTACCATGATTATTTCATAGCTCTCTACAGTTCCATTCAGAACAATATTTCTTCTCTCTCCCCTTATCTATCCCGACTTCTGAGTGTCAACCCCTCCTCAGCTGACTAGCTGCATGGAAAGACATGGAGGAATTCACCGCACCTCCAGTCTGTTTGCTCAGTGCTTTTTATAGCATGGTGTCTTGTATTCACTGAGCAGGTACAGGATAGGTAGCAATATGAGCTTCCTCAAAATGTCCCATCAGTGTGCTTGAACACTGACCCAGGGGAATCATTGCTAATGGTAAGAGTTCATTCACGGTGCACAAATGTCAACCTTTTTCTCAGACCGTCAACAAGAGTTAGAACTGGTGCATTGCCACATGTTACAGTAAGGGTTGGGGCATGTTTCTCATTTAAAATTTAAAGCCATGCTATGCTTTAGCTTATGACCTGAAGATGAAAAGCTGACATGTCCTATGCCTTTCACTTCTCTGTGAGAGCTGCACAAAATGCTACAACCTTCTCTCTTTTACATTTTCTATAAGCTATTTGCATTCTGTCATGTTCTCTCACACATGGTGTTCCAAACAATTAAAAGAAAATTGCACCCATTTTGCTCAGTCTAGCAGTCTGAAAGTTTCAAAGATGAGAAGCACTTCCCAGCATGAATAAACTGTGAAGGGCTTTTGAAAATAAGGTTTTTAATGACGATTGGCATTAAAACCTCTATTTTCTAATACATTTCACAGTTTATGCTTGCTGGGAAGTGCATGTTTTCTTTGATACTTTCAGACTGCTAGACTGAGCAAAATTGATAAGCTTTCCTTTAAATAAAACGGAAATTAGTGAAGCCAGATTATCTTAAAACAAATAAATAAAATAAACTGTAGGGAAGAAAACAAAACAAATATCAACAGCAGAGCTTCGAGGAAACTTTCGTGGATCTCCCCTTGCAGTTTTCATTATCCATCTGTTCAGATTGTAAGCCCTGTGGAGCAGGGACCATGTGTCTTCTCCCCCCACACCCTTTGCTCATATTGTGATCAACAGTGTACATGAAATGTTTACATGACAACTTCATCCAGAGGGATGGGAGGCAAGGGGAAAAGGCCACATTGACACTCTCAACCTGTAGCCCGGTGCTTAGGGTATTGGCCGAAGAGATGAGATACCTAGGTTAGAGTTCCTGCTCTTCCTGATTCAGCAAGAGCTGCGATGAAAAACTCTGCTGTGACTCAGGCAGTGTAAGTAATTGAACCTAGGTCACCTATATTCCAGTCAATGTCCTAACACAGGTAGGGGTGTGTGTGTGTGTGTGTGTGTGTGTGTGTGTGTCTCCCCGTCCCAGTTTGGCCACACAGTCAATGCACAGCAAGGTGTAAATTTGCAGTGCACCAGTCTGCTATGCACTAACTGTCTGCGTGGACCCAGCAGGCACATACTAAAAATTCCTTAGTATGCTTTGATCTACTCAGCTTTAAAACTGGAGCAGATGAAAGAGCACTGGAGAACTTTTGGTGTATAACAGCAAGGTCCACACAACAATTAATGCATTTGGATTTACACCTCAGCCTGTTGCACACTGGCTAACTCTGTAGAGAAGCCCTTGGTGTCTGTGTGTCTCTTTCCTTCCCCCACACTTCCAGATTGAAGTTTTCACGGCTCTGGTCAGCTCTAGTTAAGTGCATGCAGCTAGGCATTTGTCTGGATGATGGCCCTAATTCTGCTCTCATTTAAGTAGATGGCAAAACTCCCATTGACTTCAGTGGTCACAGGATCAGGCCCACAATGTCTATGTGCAACTAGAGGTGTTCAGAAATCTCTGGGCTCAATGGGGAGGCTTTTGAAAACTTTGTCTCACTGTGTAATCTATTCACTGGTTTGTGATCGCCAAACTTTCCAGAAATTCTCCCAAACCCACATGACATCCTCAACTATGAGACTACAGGGGGAACTTTTGATTTAGGATCTGTGGAACTGCATGTCCTGTTCCAGAGAGCTCCCTATCAATAATAAACACCTCTGTGAAACCCCGTCCTGAGTGTAAATTATTCCACTAAAATTATAAAGGGACAGATTCTCCTTGGCCATTGTATAGGTGTACAGTGTATAGGAAGGCACAAAGGCTTCCCCCCTCCCTTTTTGTGGCCCATATAAAGGCCAGGTAGAATTTCAGTCTTTGCATCCACCAGAGCACAAGGGCTTACTCTAAGGGGGCATATGGCTGCACCTCCTAATAGACCTGGTCAACTACATAAGCACATAAGTGAGTGAAGGGAAATGAAAGAGTCACAGAAAACTGGAACTGGGAGACTGCCAGGGCAGGAGGAGTTAATTCAGAAAAAAAGTTATTTCATAACTATGCAGTTAAGAATATATGGATTGGAGAGTTCCATTTGGAAATAGCAGAGAACCAAGAAAAGGCACCCAACAGCTCTAGGTCTTAGCTTTTCTGGTTCTGTGGAAGAAATTGGAAGCATTGATTTTTAACACTAAAATAGTGGACAGCCTCTTCTATATCTAACTGGGCTTGTAGCACAGGTCAAAGAAAATACCACAGTGGGAAAGTCAAGATGAACACTTTGGAATCTCTTTTAGCTAACTGGGGAGACCATACCATAATAAATTGAGTCTTTTCCTAGAAGAATCCTACACCCTCATAAGGAAAATTAGATAACCTGGTAGGTCCTAGCAATCTGAAATGTTAATATCTCTATAACACGAGAGATCTTATAGGAAGAGACAGAATTATTTGCCTCCATGATTTAAGCCTGATCAAAACACATGAAAAGAATGTAATGAAATTGGAAAATCCTTTAGAACAGTGGTTCTCAAAGCCAGTCTGCAGCTTGTTCAGGGAAAGCCCCTGGCGGGCTGGGCCGGTTTGTTTACCTGCCACGTCCGCAGGTTCGGCCGATCGTGGCTCCCACTGGCCGCAGTTCACTTCTCCAGGCCAATGGGAGCTGCAGGAAAGGCGGCCAGCACGTCCCTTGGCCTGCGCCGCTTCCCGCAGCCCCCATTTGGCCTGGAGTGCCAAATCACGGCCAGTGGGAGCCACGATCAGCCAAACCTGTAGACTGGCAGGTAAACAAACCGGCCCAGCCCGCCAGGGGCTTTCCCTGAAGAAGCAGCGGACCGACTTTGAGAACCACTGCTTTAGAAGCCAGAAGGTAGAAGCAGCTGTTCCTGTAGTGACAGAATATATCCCTGTATTCACATCCTACACCCTATTGTAGTAATTTTTGTACTGTCTGGTGAGGTATCATTTAAAAACTCATAATTTGCTGATCAATATTATCATAGAAAAATGCATGTAGCAGCGTTATATGTTAAGTTTATAAACATAAGCTGAAATCATGACTAAAAATATGTTTCCTAGATAAATCTGGGGAGTGGCCAAACCAGTTCCTCAGAATTAAAGGGCAAGCTGATGCCTCGGGTAGGTGTAAACAAGTTGGATGGGACCTTGCTAAGTGGCCATTCTTTGGAAAGACATTTTAGGGGGAAAAAAAAATCTGCTTGTCACCTTGCTACCCGCTGGAAATGCTACTCAAAGTGGGGACAGAATCTCTTTGTAGTTAATAATGCTGTTTGTTTGATCTAATCCAATGTGTTCAAGCTGAAGTGTCTTGGTAACTCTACTTGGGGTAACAAGTTGTGTGCATATTATTCCCTTAAAAGAATAACAGACTTGATATATTTCCACTGTCCAGGAAAGCTGGGCAGTACAGGACATGCATTTCTGGGGGGAAATCTGGTACTGGGAGTGTGTTGGAGTCACCCTGTGGTAATATTTAAGCCTGGTAAGAGCTAAGGTATGGCTGGCTGAGGGCAGCACAAACAGACATAGCTGGGAGTGACATATATGCTAAAGGCTATTTCTGGGCAAACCAGGTTGGAGGCTACAGCAGCAACGCATTGTAACGGGGACCCTAAGTTACACGGCAGGGGTGACAGAGCTACTCATTTGTCTGTATTGTATCCTGGTATGACACCTCTACTTCAAGTTAATCATAAGGATTGTTTGCATGAAAAGACAATTCTTTTCTGGGAGAAAGGACCTGAAAAAGATTTATTTTTGATTTAAAATAAACACTTGCGCGCACACACAGATTGTCTAATCAGTGAGAAATAAGATTGTTATGCTACTGAGAGTTATAGCAACTTTTGAAACTACCTTTTCACAGTTGTGGAATTCAATATTTTTAATGCTCCATGGTAGTAAAAATTTCATTAAAAACATGTTAAATTACCCAGAACCAGTGTGTGTCTCATTTAATTTTCCTGTTGCCTCTTTCTGCTGTTCCAATTCCTGACATATTAATGGAGGGAATAAAAGTAAGAATATGTTGATCAGATCTCCTATAACAGATACCCTGGGACATATTTTCATATGCATGCATTAAATGTAAAAGGGCTGCTTTTTGAGAGCCAAATCCTATTTCCACCGAGTTCATTGAAGGTTTTTTGCCACTGACTTTACTGGGTGCAGGGTTTGGTCTTAATTGCACGGTTTCTTACTAGGGGACCTGTTTCTGAAGGTCTCTCAAAATGCTATAATCTGTAGCAATTATAATAGTTTTCAGAGTGTTCTCTTGTGATATGTTGCATGTTTTTCATCAAAAATGTTTAAATCTCATATTGAAATTGTGGTTGGGATTTTGTTACCTTGTATCTTTTCTTAATTAAACATATTTAAATAAAAGAAAATGTGGTAGGCAGGAAGATCTATCACTATGGAGACATGATGTGTATGGAAGATGTTGTTGTCATCTTGTTATAAGCATAACTTACTTCATACTTAAAAGACAATGGGAGTTTTGCCATTAACTTCAGTGTAGCCAAGATTTCACCCACAAAGTCTATAGTCTGAGAAAAGAATTTTGTCTTTAATGAAACATAGCAGAAAGGGTATGTGTGTGGTGTTGCCAACTTTCATAATTTTATTGTGAATCTCATGATATTTGGTATGTTTCTTAAAGCCCCAGCTCCTGGAGTCTTGGGATTAGATGAGGACCTCAGTTTTCTTTTTTGCTTAAGTAGGTTTCAAGTTCTTATACTTGGAGAGAGAAACTTGGAAATGTGAATCATAAAGCCTAAATTAGCTAATAAAAATGATTTTTAAGCCACTCAAGATTTTGGGGGTCTAATTAATGATTTTTGAATGCTTGGGGTTAGTATGCCAATTAATCTATCCATGGGACATTTTCTTAATACATTTTTCATGTTAAATTCCTGAGCAATTATTTTGTTTGCTTTTATTGTATATTCAAGCAGGTATTTTCATGTTCTAAATGCAAAAGTGAAAGAACAAATCTGGCTTTATAAAAGAACAATAAAAGTGTAGGTAGTCATGGCAATAAAATAAAGAATATAAGAATAATTGCAATGTTTTTTTTCCTCTGGTTGGTTGTTTCAAGAATATGGCAAAGGATATAATACTTTGTCTTACAATAGGAATTTTTAAGTGCATTTGTTCTACTTTACTCTTTAGATGTAGTTACGTTGTCAAGAGATTATCCTAAATATTGTTGCTTTTGTGATCAGAGGAGGAAGTCAAGTTGAAGCCCCATCAGTTCAAAACAAAGGCATCTGCTTGTAAGAGTGTACTGAATAGAAGTGCCTTTGATCTGGGTTAAAAAAAGAAAGAACTCTAAAAGAGGGATGTCCAATCTTTTCAGTCTGTGAGCCAAATATATTGAATATGATACCTATTTTTGAAAAAGGTCAAGGGGCCACAATTAATATTTCAGGGCAAACTTTTTGTCCTGGTCCACCCCTGTTGCACTGTTTCAGAAGTACAAAGGGCTTGTAAATCACTTTCAAGTCCCCATGGAGTCCCCAGTAAGTGTAGAGCCAGTTGTGACCAGCTCCTGAAGTGGAGGGACATATCAGGGGTGGGGAGGAGAAGAGGCTGGCGAGTGCTGGTCTCTGGTGATCACTAGCTGGCACAGTCCGCAGGGGACCATTTGCCAGCTGGTGAGTTAGAGTAGTATCCTAGTTACTCTACCCTGCACCAGGAGGGGACCAGGGAATTGGGAAGCTATAAGTGGTTGCCGGCTCTCAGTTTCTGACTCTCTCTTGGGTGACTGTCTGCAGAAAGCTTTCCTGTGTGAAGCAATCCCTTAGGCTCTTGCTGTTGTCCTGTTCTCCCTGGTACTTCCATAGCCCAGCAGGGAAGCAGGCAATGGAGAATCCAGACCTACTTTCTCCTCTCTCCCCTGTCCTGTAGCAAACAATCAGTAGGGAAACTATTGGACAGTTGCAGTAGAGGAAGGACAGCAGTTGCTCAGAACACTCCTGGGCTCTCATCCGAGACGTTTAAGGCTCCAGAGAAAACAGTGTGAGGCAGTTGAGGAGGGAGGCAGTTCTCCCAGCAGACAGGGGCTGATTTGATTGTTTAAATTAAAAGTCACATGGTATAGATCAGGGAAAATATTTTCATTTAAAAATAAAATACAAATGTTCTTTATAATAGTCATCCTGAGGCCAACGATGTAAATGCTCAAGTATCCACTGGGCTACAGGCTGAACATCTATGATCCAAAATATGAAGAAAGGAATGAAAAAGCACTTCCCTTTGTTCTAATTTCCTACTCTCAACAGGAAATAGTTTTGATCTTCTGTACTGTACAATTGTCCTGTGTGTGACCCTGGACAATTTTCTTACCCAGTTTTGCATGTTTCAGTGAAATGGATACATTCAGTAAAATGACACAATAAATGCAACAATTGATAATGAGGTAATAAACCTGTTCTTCCAGTCTTTGGAAAACACTATCTAACTTTGTGTTTTTAGAGTGGGGCTGCTAAATACACTTCCCCTTTCGATGGCTATGAGACAAGTTTATTCAATCTTTGGTTGGGGGGAACTCTTGGACCAGAACATTTTGCTTGTGTAGTGGAGAAGTGATATTGAAAACTCCTGATTAAATCTGTAGTCATGGAAGAAAACTTAATGCTCTATACAACTTAGAGATGGATGATCTTCCCTCTCCCCATGAATAGTAGATTTTCCTGAAAAGGTTATTTTTGGGGCACAAATTCAGCAAATACTTTTTTTCCCCAGCCAAAACTAAAAGATTCTCTTTGGTCATTATGGAAGAAAATGTTTCAACTTTTCATTTTGAAATGTTTGTTTTAGATATTATTTTAAAACAAACAAAAACAAATGGAGGAATACCTGTAAATGCCCAAAATGAAAACAAATCAATTTTGGGGTCAATTTTCACTCAGCGGAGGTGAGCAGGAGATCATAAAGATGGGATTATGGTGAATGGGGTGCCTGGGAACCAAAATATTCATTATTGAAGGGGTTTCAGAAGCAGAGTTTGGAATAATACTTTGACCATGCATGGAATTTTAAATCTGTGAGCATGAAATAATACGACAGACTATTGGCAATATAGTAAAAGCCATTAAGAAAACAGGGAACAACCTATGATGCTTAGTTTATGTAGTATCTCTCTTAGCAGAACCAGTCTCTCTTTTTTAATGGCAACTGATATAAATATTATACATGGGTGGGTAAGGGCTTTCACATCTGAACAAAAATTGAGACAATTTTTCCCCCCAATCTAAATAAGAATAAAATTTCAATCTCAAACTTTTACCAACTGAAAATCTGGAAAACAAAAAAACAATTTAGCTCAATCAGTGTTTCATTTGGATAATTTTTAAATGTTTGTTTTTTGTCCCTTTTTCTTAAGGCTAAATTTACTAAAATTTCAAAACAAAAATCTGTTTGACTCAAATGATTGTTTGGTTTGTTTTGAAAATGTCAAAGCAGAACATTTTTGGCAAACATCTAAACGTTTTTTCAAAATGTTTTGAGCAGATAGGCTTACTGAAACTGATCCTGTATTGTGAACAGTTTTCACCAAATAAATTATTGGTCAAAAAATTCCTAGGGTGACCAGACAGCAACTGTGGAAAAATCGGGACAGTGGGTGGTGAGTAATAGGAGCCTATATAAGAAAAAGACCCAAAAATCGGGACTGTCCCTATAAAATCAGGACATCTGGTCACCCTAAAAAATTCCTGACCAACTCTAATAAATATTTGTGCTGTGATTAAATGTAAAAATGGGTGATGAAGTAGAATAGGCCTGGCCATTATATAAATAGAAACCCCCCAATGAAATCTCACGTGGTTCCATTAGAGGGGGTGAGAATTCTATGTAGAATTCTTCCCTTTTAAATTCAGTAATGAACCTCTGGGTCATCAGGATGTTAAGATGCACTGTGTCTTCAAAAGAGACATGAAAGTGTGAGGCCCCCACCACTTGTGGTTACTAAAGATTGCATTTCACTACTTTAGCCCTTTTATCCTGGTCAATTTGTGTGCAGTTATGTAAGGCTTAGCATACCTGAATCTAGGGTGTACGTCTGGTGCAACAGGCAACCCCTACTCTCCGCACATTGTGAGCAAGATGAGGTGGAAGGGAAGTGGGCAAAGAAGATTAGCTGGTCAGGTGCAATCCAAGTATGCCCTGTCAAGACCTGCAATGCTACCCCTCCTCCCCCTACTAGAAAAAGAGGGCGCACGGGACGAACTTGTGATTCTGGCTCAATATAGTCCATTGTATCTGCTTCAAATTCCCTCTGCAGTTTCAATGAGTTGATACCCTTTGGGATGAAAAATCCTGATAAATCATTGTCATTAATGACTTGGATAACGGAGTAGAGATTGCATTTATCAATTTTGCAGATGACACCAAGCTGGGAGGGGTTACAAACACTTTGTAGGACAAGATTAGAATTAAAATCTGTCTTGACAAATAAAATGGCCTGAAATCAACAAGATTAAATTCAATTAAGACAAGTTTGGAGTACTACATTTAGGAAGGAAAATATCAAATGCAGAATTACAAAATGAGGGATAATTGGCTAGATGGTAAGAGTACTGGAAAGGATCTGGGGTTTACAGTGGATTCCAAGTTAAATGTGAGTCAATAGTGTGATGCAATAGTGAAAAGGGATAATATAATTCTGGGATTTATCAACCAGATTGTTTGTATATCAGACACAGAAAGTAGCTATTCTGCTTTGCTCAGCACTGGTGAGGCCGCGGCTGGAGTATTATAAGCAATTCTGGGCACCACACTTGAGGAAAGAAGTGGACAAATTAGAGAGAGTCCAGAGGAGAGCAATAAAAATGATAAAAGGTTTAGAAAACCAAACCTATGAGGAAAGGCTTTAAAAAACAACAACCCAAAACTAGGCATGTTTAGTCTTGAGAAAAGAAGAATGACGGGACCTTGTAAGTCTTCAAATACGTTGACTAGCATGGTAATCAGTTGTTCTCAATCTGCACCATGAGAGATCTAGATTAGATATTAGGAAAATCTTTCAAACTATAAGGATAGTTAAGCTCTGAAATGGATTATCATGGGATATTGTAGAATCTCTATCACTGAAGATTTTTAAGAATAGGTTGGATAAACACCTGCCTTGAATGGTCTAGATGTATTCGGTCCTGCCTCAGTGTGGGGAGTAAGGACTAGATGCCCTGTTGAGGACCCTTCCCGCCCTACATTCCTGAGATTCTATGAAATTTTTTTAAATACAAGATACTGTTGTAGGGGAAGCTGAAAGAGTTATGTTGCCTAATGCTTTCCCGTTATATAAGACTCTCATGATGACTACTTTTCTGAGAAGCTCTAACTCCTCCATTGTCTACAGCAGGCCTTTGAAATTCAGCCAGGAGGACAACCCTGGAAGTAGAGAAGTGCCTTTCGTATGTCCCAAGAAATTCCATTCAGGGCTGAGTTATAAACTGTGTTGAAGATCAATATTTTCCTTACTTCACTTGCGATGCTCAAGAAAATGTTGGCAGCATGCCAAACTAATAACTGAAAGTGAACATTTTAAAGAGGCAGGTCTCCTCTATCACCACTTCAGCAGCTGGGAACAGCCGGGACAGTTATAATTGTGGTAGGGCTAAGAGCAGGCTGGGCTTCTTTCCCAATTCCAACACTGCATGGACATGGCTCTGAGACTCCATCACTGTGTGAGGGCATGGGAACTCTCCCTACTCCCAAGTTGGGGAGAGAGCCAAGCCAGGCCACCCCATCCCATCTACCTCACAGAGCCAGCACGTGGTGCCAGTGGCCCATCTCCCCCTCTTTTGTGACACCACCTGCGATAGGATCCCATCCAACTCACAGGAGGGCAGAAAGAGGAAGGCCTTGCTCCCCCTGCCTCCCCAGATCCAGCAATCTTTCTCTTCTCTAGGTCTGTGGTTAATTTTCCCTATAGATTCATAGATTATAGGACTGGAAGGGACCTCGAGAGGTCATCGAGTCCAGTCCCCTGCCCGCATGGCAGGACCAAATACTGCCTAGACCATCCCTAATAGACATTTATCTAACCTACTCTTAAATATCTCCAGAGACGGAGATTCCACAACCTCCCTAGGCAATTTGTTCCAGTGTTTAACCACCCTGACAGTTAGGAACTTTTTCCTAATGTCCAATCTAGACCTCCCTTGCTGCAGTTTAAACCCATTGTTTCTGGTTCTATCCTTAGAGGCTAAGGTGAACAAGTTCTCTCCCTCCTCCTTATGACACCCTTTTATATACCTGAAAACTGCTATCATGTCCCCTCTCAGTCTTCTCTTTTCCAAACTAAACAAACCCAATTCTTTCAGCCTTCCTTCATAGGTCATGTTCTCAAGACCTTTAATCATTCTTGTTGCTCTTCTTTGGACCCTTTCCAGTTTCTCCACATCTTTTTTAAAATGCGGCGCCCAGAACTGGACACAATACTCCAGCTGAGGCCTAACCAGAGCAGAGTAGAGCGGAAGAATGACTTCTCGTGTCTTGCTCACAACACACCTGTTAATGCATCCCAGAATCATGTTTGCTTTTTTTGCAACAGCATCACACTGTTGACTCGTATTTAGCTTGTGGTCCACTATAACCCCTAGATCCCTTTCTGCCGTACTCCTTCCTAGACAGTCTCTTCCCATTCTGTATGTGTGAAATTGATTTTTCCTTCCTAAGTGGAGCACTTTGCATTTGTCTTTGTTAAACTTCATCCTGTTTAACTCAGACCATTTCTCCAATTTGTCCAGATCATTTTGAATTATGACCCTGTCCTCCAAAGTAGTTGCAATCCCTCCCAGTTTGGTATCATCCACAAACTTAATAAGCGTACTTTCTATGCCAATATCTAAGTCGTTGATGAAGATATTGAACAGAGCCGGTCCCAAAACAGACCCCTGCGGTACCCCACTCGTTACGCCTTTCCAGCAGGATTGGGAACCATTAATAACAACTCTCTGAGTACGATTATCCAGCCAGTTATGCACCCACCTTATAGTAGCCCCATCTAATTTGTATTTGCCTAGTTTATCGATAAGAATATCATGCGAGACCGTATCAAATGCCTTACTAAAGTCTAGGTATACCACATCCACCGCTTCACCCTTATCCACAAGGCTCGTTATCCTATCAAAGAAAGCTATCAGATTGGTTTGACATGATTTGTTCTTCACAAATCCATGCTGGCTATTCCCTATCACCTTACCACCTTCCAAGATGATTTCCTTAATTACTTGCTCCATTATCTTCCCTGGCACAGAAGTTAAACTAACTGGTCTGTAGTTTCCTGGGTTGTTTTTATTTCCCTTTTTATAGATGGGCACTATATTTGCCCTTTTCCAGTCTTCTGGAATCTCTCCCGTCTCCCATGACTTTCCAAAGATAATAGCTAGAGGCTCAGATACCTCCTCTATTAGCTCCTTGAGTATTCTAGGATGCATTTCATCAGGCCCGGGTGACTTGCAGGCATCTAACTTTTCTAAGTGATGTTTAACTTGTTCTTTTTTTATTTTATCCGCTAAACCTACCCCCTTCCCATTAGCATTCACTATGTTAGGCATTCCTTCAGACTTCTCGGTGAAGACCGAAACAAAGAAGTCATTAAGCATCTCTGCCATTTCCAAGTTTCCTGTTACTGTTTCTGCCTCTTCACTAAGCAGTGGGCCTACCCTGTCTTTGGTCTTCCTCTTGCTTCTAATGTATTGATAAAAAGTCTTCTTGTTTCCTTTTATTCCCGTAGCTAGTTTGAGCTCATTTTGTGCCTTTGCCTTTCTAATCTTGCCCCTGCATTCCTGTGTTGTTTGCCTATATTCATCCTTTGTAATCTGTCCTAGTTTCCATTTTTTATATGACTCCTTTTTATTTTTTTAGATTGTGCAAGATCTCGTGGTTAAGCCAAGGTGGTCTTTTGCCACATTTTCTATCTTTCCTAACCAGCGGAATAGCTTGCTTTTGGGCCCTTAATAGTGTCCCTTTGAAAAACTGCCAACTCTCCTCAGTTGTTTTTCCCCTCAGTCTTGATTCCCATGGGACCTTACCTATCAGCTCTCTGAGCTTCCCAAAATCTGCCTTCCTGAAATCCATTGTCTCTATTT
The DNA here is from genome assembly GCF_027887155.1 of Malaclemys terrapin pileata. NCBI lineage: Eukaryota > Metazoa > Chordata > Testudines > Emydidae > Malaclemys > Malaclemys terrapin. The sequence continues at coordinate 92,438,591 of NC_071506.1, read as the reverse complement.
TGCTGTTCTCCCTTCTACCCTTCCTTAGAATTGCAAAGTCTATGATTTCATGATCACTTTCACCCAGGCTGCCTTCTACTTTCACATTCTCAACGAGTTCCTCCCTATTTGTTAAAATCAAGTCTAGAACAGCTTCCCCCCTAGTAGCTTTTTCAACCTTCTGAAATAAAAAGTTGTCTCCAATGCAGTCCAAGAATTTGTTGGATAGTCTGTTCCCCGCTGTGTTATTTTCCCAACATATATCCGGATAGTTGAAGTCCCCCATCACCACCAAATCTTGGGCTTTGGATGATTTTGTTAGTTGCTTGAAAAAAGCCTCATCCACCTCTTCCACCTGGTTAGGTAGCCTGTAGTAGATGCCTAGCATGACATCTCCCTTGTTTTTTGCCCCTTTAAGCCTAACCCAGAGACTCTCAACACTTCCGTCTCCTATGTCCATCTCTACCTCAGTCCAAGTGTGTACATTTTTAATATATAAGGCAACACCTATGACCATTTTCTCCTGCTGCTTACTAATCTATTTAGTCCTGTAGCTTCAGTAGTAGCAGTGAGTGCTGAGGTTCAGGGTTCAAAGCCTCTTGATGATTCGTGATAAGAGCATTGTTACAGTTGTACATAATAAAACTTGGTTTAACCTTTAAATTATCATTTAGTAATAATAACCAATGAATGAAGCAATCCCTGCAGTAAAGTTTGAAGTTCTTGGAAATACTGAGGGATGAAAAATGCTGTGACTTGTTTATTAGTATTATACAACACATTATTTTTTAATATATATAATATATTTAGGTTGCCAAGTCAAGCATTCAAAAGTTAAGGAAATGCGAGATTCATGGTTGCCCCCACAACCTTAATGTATCCTCTTTGTATGCATGTATTATGATACGATCTTTAATTACGTGATCAGAAACCATGTTTTTTCAATGAGATCCCTTCCTCATTCAGTGCACAGAATGGTAATTAAAGGGGGCAGATTTAAAGTTGCTAAGACAATCCTAAAGCTAGATTTAACTTTTAAATGCTTATGTAATCTAAATAACATCATTTTTAACATAGATTTTTGTATGTAATTATTTAATTGCTCTTCACATATTGCAAAGAATCCACTGGGTTTATTGTCTTTCAGACTGGAAGTAAATAAATCCATTTTGTCATTTGATATTTGTTTTATTTATTTATTTATTTATACTATCAATTGCCCTGCCTGAAGGTTGTGGAGGGAAATACGGACGTTAAATTTAGCTAATGCCTTTCAAGCAATATAAATTGTCTAATTTGGGAGTCAGGACCAACACTGCTATATAATGCTAATTTAAAAAAAAGTCACATCACTTTTCGTCCCATGGTATTCACAACTTTACTGCAGGGATTGCTTCATAGAAAAGTGCAGTCATCTGTAGGGTGACCTATTTTAGAGTACCTAGAATATTACAAAATTCAGGAGATAAAATTCTCAATTCAGTCAAAATTTCCATGGAGATTTAGGGGAAAATAAATAAAATAAAATAATATTAAAATAAGCAACATTGAACTGATTTTGCTTATAATATAGGACACTAGTAAAGCTCAAAGATTCTGTTTATTGGATGAACGTCTTCTAAGAAATTCTTTCAAGTGTGAATTCTGCTAATCAAGAAATAAACCAAAGATAACATATTGTCTAGATGAGATGAAAAAAAGGGAATAAAAACAGCCATCTGTGCTCTATTCAAGCAATTTCTTCAATAAGAGTAACTCCGATGCAATTCAAACCCAGATAATAGCCACAGTGACTGAGGGGCTGAGATAGTATTGTCATTATGATGGTGCAATCATGGTACTGATGAACTCTGAAGGCCTACATCTTCCTAACACTTTTATTTGAAATTTATACTTATCCTTCCCCTAAGTTTGATTTCTTCATTGGCTATGTGTTTTCCTGTTTAATTCACATTGCTTTTAATATTTTCTCTACCAATGTTAAAATAAAATTATACACTAAAATCTAGAAGATATCTAGTGATCTGGTTTGATTGTGAACATTGCACAAGAAAGGCCTTAACAGAAATAACAGCACTAAGTTGTGGTTTGTTGAATCGCCTGTGAGAAGTCAAAGGAGGAGAGAACTTTGCATGTTCAATACATATTTCTAATGTTCAGGCAGGCTAGCTTGTGAGGGGGAATTGAAGAGCAGCATGAATGAGCGGCTAGGATGTGCAACCAAAAGTCAGAAAACCTGGATTTTTGGTCCCTGCTCTGTCATTGGATTGTTCTCAACATGGCAAATCACTTTACCCTCATTTTTCCAGTGGGGAAACAGAAGCTATGAAACCTTTGCTTTTACATCTGACAGTTTCAAAGTGTTTGTATGGTGATATAGGTTGTAAGAGAAAGTCTAAACATTACAGAGAAAATGTACAGTCTTGGGCACTTAGCAGGTGATAAGGTAAAAGGGGTTCCATAACAACAGGGCACTTCTTTGCTTTCAGTGAAAGTATTGACATTCTGTTCTGAATTAGTGTGTCAAGTGTGAAGACAGCTCAAAACACCACATGTGCAAAGCCTCTGTGGAGTTCATCACTTTTATCTTCCTGCTCCCCCGTTTTTTATATTCAAACATAAAAAGGGGAGGCGAAACACTCCATGAAAGCCAGTTCATGTTGCTAAAGAACAATAATGCAAAACTTATGCAATCAAAATCCATATACTTACTTACATCACCCTCAAACACTCTCAAATATGCATTATTCATTCTCTTAGCAAACAAACCCTACTCAACCAGAGTCACCAAAGACACACCCCAGCAACCTTGCCTCTATGCTTCCTTGATATTTCTTAGAAAAGTTAGTCATCACATCCTATTGTTCCCAATGGCAGTGAATCAAACCTACTCTTAAGGAAGATGGTGAGCCACCTATGCTGTCAGGGGCAAGAGATGAGAAAAAGCAAATCAGTGAAGGCAGTAGCTATCTTTTCTAAGGTCAATCTTTGGTCTCAGTCTCATTTTAAAAACAAACTAACAAAAAGCAGTGGGAGATGGCAGCTGTTTTGAAAGAGTGCAAATCTTCCTGATTTCTCTGAAGGTAAAGATTGTATACCATAGATTTTGTTGAATGGTAAACATTCACTTAAGATGAATGATCATAGAAAAATTACCATTAAACCCAAAATATAGACATCAAATATAGCTTGTGCACAAGATTTTAATGAGTTTAAACTATACAGAAACTTTGAAGTGTTGTCCCTCTCTCTTCCCATTAAGACTTTTTCAACTGAAAAAGAGCTGATACAGAGTGTCAAATTTCTTGGAGGATAAATTTTTAATTCCAGTAAACTACCTAATGGGTTCACTTGTAAATTCTCAGAAAATGTATTCTTTTGCTCAAAGAGCAAGTGTTCAAGTGAAACTTTTAGGATGATGTACTGCAATCTTTGTGAAAAATTCACTAACTGTGGGGCCATCAGCAGTGCTTTTATTAATGACTTTAGGCCTGTTCAGAATTCACACTGCTTTTGAACTGGTGCATTCCATTGGCTCCAATGGCATTACTCTTGATTCATTCTCAAATGAGTAAGAGCAGAATCACGCTACGTTTTTACATAGTGGATATGCAGTTGAGTTAAACAAGTACATAAAGTTTAGCTAAAGGATACCTGCAGGGAGTCACAAAGCAGGCCTTTTCAATTTGTTTTCTGATTATTTTTAAAAAGTAGTAAATTAATATCAAGTACATGATACTTTTCAGGCTATTCTGTTCAGAATTTTGGCTGGTGATTATAAGAATTTTTAACGTTCTATTTTCATTTCTAAACACTTTGAAACCCAGTTTATATTTAGCAACTCTTAGGAGTCATGCTATATAAATTGGAAAATAGGAAGCCAAGTGGAGAGATGAATATACGAAAATGCTTTTAAAGGCCACAGAAGAATTCAAATAGCATTTCTAGTCAGATTTATTTCTGTCTTTATCATACTCCATAAATCTAAAATCTAAGAGGTGCACTTTTCACTAGAAACTGTTTAAGTATCTATACTTTTGTGACAGAAAGGTGATTCATTTTTGAACTACATGTACGAACATCAAACATTAGAAGAATTATCAAAAGAAATTGGCTAGCGCACAATACATGCTTTTACTGACCTATTTCTGATCATGATTACTGGATGCGTACAGATGTGAATCAAAGCACTTCACAAATAAGATGTTTTTCTCTGTACCTATACACACTGTACTGCCTTTAAGTCCCTTTATTCTTCCTCGGTATAAAATGATTGATTGATTGCTCACAGCTTGCATGACTCCCTGCTGCCCTAGATCCATCTCCGCTCTTCACACTCCTTACAGTTCTTGCATCATTGACTTTCTGCCAGCCATTTTGCTGCCAGTGCATGAGCTGACATTTAATGATCTTTAGATGCAGTAATGTCACATTTATCACTCTTTATCAGTTGTGACAGACCTAGATTCAAATGCAAAAATGAAATGCAGACTGAATCCAATCCAAACAGTGATAGGCTTTTGAGTGGCATCCATCAAGTCATGTCAGAGAGAAAAGTGAAAAATTACCTGTCGCTTATTGTTCTAGGGTTATATGGAAAAGTTTCCAGGTCTGTTCCTTGCAGTATTCCTGGAAGCCCCATCCAGCCCCCAAATGTTTGTAAACATCATAAATATTAGGACATGTGAACTTTCAGTCTTTCCAACTTAATTTATATATTTGTTTATTTTTAGTCCATGGCCAGGACTGACAGAAAATATTCTAGAGGAGCAGCTGAAGATTTCCAGTAACAGATACTGTTCTCCCTTCTCCACAGGTCTTATGGTTGAGGGATTTTAGCAATGGATCAGTTCCCCGTTCCATGGGGTCTAATCCGTGCCACCCCTTCTCTCCCCAGATGCCTTCTGCACTTTCTTGCTAGCTGCATTCCAATTCTAGTTTCTAGTTCCTGCTTTGTTCCACTCCAAGGGGAAGCAGCATGTAAGGGCAGCAATAAGAAGGAAGACCTAAGACAAGGTAGCTGCTGGCTCTTACTCAGCAGCTGCAAGAGTAGCCCCAGGCAGATAGAGAGTTAAACTGTCCAGGAAAAAGGGTTTGCTTGTTTTTGTCCCCCCCACTCCCTCCTGTCTTGGATAGGGCCACACATTTCAAAATGGGTAAAGAAAGAGTGATGATTCAGAAATCCAATATTTATAACTGATGGGGAGATTTGCAGCCAGCCTCACTTCCTCTCCCACTATTATCCACTATTACTCTTTATGTGACTGTTTGTGCTATATTGAGGCCTGATCCAACATCCACCAAAATCAATTAATACCTAGTCTCCCGTGACTGTAGGGGGACACAGATCAGGTTGCTGACCAGCAGTGAAATATCTAACAGTGTTGAAATGTAAAGGGTAATTATTAGGCTTCTGAAATTCATCACCCCATGAGAAGGGGGAAAATTCACCGCTTCCCAGAATTATTTTATAGATGGGTTGCACCCAGAACCAAACAGGAATCTACTTCATTCTCTGGAATGCTGATGTAATATGCTGTTTGAGGAACAGCATTAAAGCTCTGTTTGTGCCATCTTTCCTGAAATTCAGTATGCCTTTCTCTGTCGTGCCTATTTGTGGAGTAATGCACTACTCAGCATATCCAAGGGGAGCAAGGAGTGTGTCCTAAATGATTAAGTGTGTCCTACTGATTCTGCAGTAGCTGAAGGTTCCACTTGATCTAGATCTCCAGGTCTAGTCAAACTGTGACCATCTTTTTCTGACCGTCTTCTGTAGGAAGGAAATGAGTTTGCATTGAGTCGTCATTTTACAGATTGTATACAATTAACCTTTCTACTCTCAGTCCAGCTAGAGAGTTAGAGAGTCCCTGGCATAATTTAGAGCTGCCTGGAAAGCATCTAGCAATAATTTGAAATCTGTCCTCTATGACAACAGCAGTTGTACTTAAGTATCTTTATAGGGATATCAGAGGAGATGAACCCTATATTTTTGAGAAACTAATGTCTGTGCCTGAGATCACTAATTCTATTTATACTACTTTAGCTGGAAAATTATTAGAGGACCACAGGCATTGATGTTGACAGCTATATTCACCGCCAGCTAGCAAGAAACTATATTTTGGTACAAGTTAAGGATACTATTTTTATTAAACAGCTTTTTGTAAGAAGTATGACAACTCTGTTTGGCTTAAAAACAGAACTTGTGGGAAATTTCTGATAATTTTAATACAACTATACTACAGAGTTTTTGCTGATCAGCAGTGGTACAGTGAAACAGATATAATGTTGATTAGCCACCATGGCAAATATAATCTATGTCCCTTGAGTCCAAAGGCTACATACAGATTGTGGTAACTATTATAACACTTGCATAAAAATAGAATGTTGGGTTGTACTGTTTTATTAGCGTGTACTGTTAACAGCCCATTATGATGGGGCTGTTATTTGAATATAGTATGCAAAATGATGACCCCGTGAAAAGACATTTCCTTCCTACAGAGAATGGGAAGAAAAAGGTGTGAAAAACCTTCTTAAAAAAAAATGGAAGTCAATGGAAAGACGCCAATAGACTTCTGTGAGTTTTGGATGAAGCCCAAAGATTTCAATGTAATAAATGTACTCATGTCTCTTTTAATATGATTATATAATATCTGTCTCCTGTCAAAAAACCCTCCCGCAAATTTGCAAAGCTCTAGAATTAGGGGGAAACAATTTAAATAGCTATTTTGGAACTATATTTTATAACATACATTTGCAACAATGAAGGAGTAAGTAAGTGATTAGTTAATTGCAATTTGCTCAAAGATCTGAGTGTGTGTGCATTTCAGGGTTTGAGTGAGAAAATAAGTTAATTTGGACTTTGAATTGAAACCTGATTTATTTTTGTTTCTCATGTAAAGTGAGGTTTAAACTATATATTTAATTATTTTAGTCAGTGTTCCTACCAGCAATTTTCTATGCTCATCAACAGACCAAAAACTATATAAATATGTATCGTAAGTACACAATTTTATACAATTCAAAACCACACTGGGCCAGATTACCTCCTGCTATGGGGGGGAGAGGGGGGAAACTTGCAGTGCTCACCAGATTAGTCAATGGTTGGGGAGAGGGAAAACAGGATTTGCCTTTTGTGAAGCTGTATGATTGAAGTATAACTATTTATTTAACAGTGGCAATATCATTGATATAAACAATTGCAACAAATGTTGTACAAAGTATATTATGTAAGGTGTCAATGGAAAAGTTATGATTTGCTAAATATGATTATCATGTTTATACGCATTTATCATTTTTGTATCTGAAGTTATCAATATTGGCTACACACTGGCATCTAACGTATGTGCAGTATTCTTGGGCAACACCCACCAGTGTTACATCCAGGCTAGACAGCTTTGTATTGATGGCTCATCAAAGACACTTAGCTCTCACAATGGGCCATAGAAGAAACTCATTCCTCCAAGACACCTCTTCCTGCAGATGCCTCAGCCTCCAAGGTGCCAATGGCTATCCTCTGTGAGCCACACATAGGGATCTGTGATGTGCTCATGTGACCTGGACTCCATCTTGTGCCAGTAACTTTCACCAGTCTGGGCTTTGTTTAAAACAGAAAATTTCCAGGCACATGGCAAAAAGTATTAAAAAAAAATATCCTGGCATAACCTCTTTCCTGCTCTGATTCTCTGGACTCTGGCTTTACAACTAAAAGGAGCATATTGACTATGGACTGAGGACCTTTCAATCTTTTGGAAGTTACCAGAGACTTTACAGGCTACATCACTGCTACAAACCTGATATAAGAACTTTGCCATTATTGTATGTATGTGATCTGTTAACAATTTTAACTTTTCTTCTTTTCTTTATTAATAAACCTTTATATTTCAATTACTAAAGGATTGGATTATTGGGTAAAATCTGAGTTATATCTTGACCCGGCTATGTGGCTGATCTCTTGAGAGCAGAAGAACCCTTTGTTTGACTAAATTGGTTTTCAGTAACCACTCATCATAAAGTCTAGTGTCTTGGTGGTGAGACAAGGGCTGGAATGCCTAAGCAGACAGCATTTTTTGATTTCTTGTTAACCAGTGTGGTGAGACACAAGCTTACTTTTGTTACTAGTGTGGTATAATCTAATGATAGAATAACCACCAGCGTGGGATGAGTTTGTCCTGAATCTTAGATTCTCAACTGTGACCTACTGAGGCATGATGACACCTTTCCACATAAGAATTGAGGGATTTCATAAGTCCATTAATGGCTGTTAGCCAGGATGGATAAGGAATGGTGTCCCTAGCCTCTGTTTGTCAGAGGGTGGCGATGGATGGCAGGAGAGAGATCACTTGATCATTACCTGTTAGGTTCTCTCCCTCTGGCATTGGCCACTGTCAGCAGATAGGATACTGGGCTGGATGGACCTTTGGTCTGACACAGTATGGCCATTCTTATGTTCATAATCAAATCCCACAGCTACCCTCCTCCAGCACCTCGCCCCCTCTTTTCTTTCCTTCTAGATTGATGTAGTTCTCCGGAGGCCAAACATGGAAAGGACCTGTGCTTCTGTATTGATTCTGAGTTTCCAAGCCTTCCTCCTCTGGCTTCTTGATAGTCACATTGGAACTATCATTGCCTCTTCCACCTGCAACTACCTGTGAACCCTACCCTTAAGCAACCCCAGGTTCTTCAAAGGTCTTGGCTGGAAAACAGTGCCACAGAAGCTGTTGATCTTATTTTCATGGAGAAAGGTTGAGGTCCACATGTGGAAGGAAGCTATGGGTATAATCTAGTCCACTGAAAGGATATGTCTCAATGTTTTTTGAGAAAAGATGAATTATTAACTGAACTGACATTGCCCCCTATTAAGGTTGCCCAATGCACTTTCCATTAAAAGACCCTATTTTCAGTTGCTTATAACCTTTTTGCCAAAGTTTAGCTGTTTGGGCTGAGATTTCCCATGCTGGGTGTCTGCCTCAGGCTGAGTTTTTCTTTGTTATTTCTATTTAGTTAGTTACCTTTTAGCCAAAAGGTTTAAGCTTTCTGAAAGAGGCTGGAGAAAATACTCCATTTTTTCCATGTTTAAAAAAATTCAAGTTACCTCTTATCTGAAAAGTCCAGCACCCCTATACTTTGGAGCAGGGACTTGAATTTAGGCAGGAAATAGCCTTTGTGTCTGGGATGTGCCTCTTGCAGTGCCCAAGAAAATCCATCCAAATTAGGCCAAGTTATAAACCTTTTTAAAATCTCAGCATGCGTGAAATGTGTAGATACTTGCTAGAGTTTTGCAACTGGAAGATTGTTACTAGGAGCAGAGGAGGGGAGACTAGGACTGTCTGGGTAAGAAGACCGGACTTGGAGCTGGGGATATTAAATGGGGGGAGGGGTTGTGTGCCAGTAAGGAGGCTAAAACTACATAGGGAGCTGGGGGGAGACTGGGAATGAGAACAAGTGCAGGGGGAAGATGAGAGGGAGATGACCCTATTGGCCTGGGACGGTGAACCGCGGCCAGTGGGGGCCTTGATCGGCTGAGCCTGCCGCATCAGCAGGTAAATAAACTGGCCCGACCCGCCAGGGTGCTTACCCTGGCGAGCCGTGTGCCAGAGGTTGCTGACCCCTGTGCTAAAGTGAGCATTACTGACTAAGGCAGGGTTCCTGTGGGGGAAAAAAAAAGTCTTATGACATATGAGGGGGACTAGGTGATTTAGGAAACTGGTAATAAGCTACAAGGTTTGAATTGTGTTCATTGCTTCAATGTTCAAGCTTTGCCATTTGATTTTGTTGTATGTTTAAAATGGACTGATGCTCTAAGTGTAGTTCCTAGTGGTAAAGTATATTGCAAAACTAGTCACAAAGGGCACTAATTGGACAACTCATCTCAGATCAGAGGCTGTATTGAATGATCTACTTTTCCAGTCTGAGAAGTGCTTCCTTGAGGTCAGGAGTAAGGTACGGCAATGGGGGTGTGGAGGCCTTTCACCATATAGTGAAGTTTGCATTACTGTTGTCCATACAGTTCTGTAGCAGAGGACTTTTCATGGTAGTCATGTTTCACTAGCACTTTAAAAAAACAAAAACAAAAAATAAAAAAAACCTTGTGTTATAAGTAACATTAGTTGATTTTAGTCATCAGAACAACCAACATCTTTTGTCCTGACTACATGTAAAGGACTCATGTCAGCTAGGTATTGACCGAAACAATCTCAAAAATGGGCTTCCACCATTCCCATATATTTTTCTATCAATAGTTGCACTAGTGTATTGTGGGAAGGACCATTAAGAGGTGAATTGCACAAGCAATTTTCTTACAGACCTCCGTTTAGGCCATGGAATCTCTAAACTACATGTTTTCAGAAATAACACGAGCCATCTCTCACCAGCTGAACTCTAAAGTAAATGTGTGTAATGTAGTCTCCACTTTTTTTTTTTTTTTTAAAGAGAGACATATCAAAAGCCAACAGAATCTGAAATGTATTTCAGTAATCATTGCCCTGACAGCCTTAATGGCTCTTTGATACATCCATTCTCTTCTGTTTTATATAATACAGTGAGAACTAGACATGAGTCTAGCAGGTAAAGCTGAATCACAGTGTTCCACTTAATTTCAATGACTAGATCTTTCTTTAATAACTATATATTGTCATTAACATCTTCTGCTTAAAATGTGTTTTTTACTCCGCATGACTTTAAACACAGTATAAGCTGATAATATGCTCTTTTGAGGTGGAAAAGAGGTTGGTTCAAAATGCATGAATCACAAGAGGTTTCACTCTGTTCAAAGGGTTTCCTATATCTCTCGAGGGAGGGGGAAACCACAATATCACCACCAACAACAAAAGTCAATGCATAGTTATGGTTGAAAACTTAATCTCTGTAAAAAGCTAAATGTATTATAACGGTGGAGTTGGAATTGTAAATGCCAAAATTCCTGGGATTTATTGGTTCCTATTCTACCAATGTTAATTGTAGCTCTTCCTTTCATGCCCCATAGTAAAGCTAGTTGGGAATTTTTCAGTGAAAATGTTTTTCTTAGAAAATGCCAGTTCACTGAAACCAAAACTTTTCATTGGGAACATACCAGTTTTAATGAAAGTTTCACTGGAAAAGGTTTCTTGGGTGTAGAATGGAATTTCTGGTCTTAAACAGAGCCCAGGCTCTTACCTGGGATGCAAGAGATCTGGCTTCCAATCCCTGATCTGAATCAGGTAAAGCAGAGACTAGAATTTATGTCTTCCATGTTTTCCCACCTGGTAACTGGCCATTCTGGGTTTCAGTTCTGTGTATTTGTTTTAGTTTTTTGTTGTTTTTACATAAAATCTTTGGAAGGTATCAGGTTTATCCCAGTGTGGAACAGGAATAATTTTGAAATCTCAAAATTTCATGGGATAGGAGAACAGTTTCCTGTTCAGCTCTACCCAATGCATGCACTACATGCAGGCAGAGATTATACTCTATGCTAAATGCTATGTGTTTCAAGTGTCTGCATATTTTATATATGCTGTTTTACACTTGCATCCCCACTCAGACATCCTGGAAGACATGGGAGTATAATGCTGCTCTTTCCAAACAAAACTAAGTTAGTGGGGTATGCTTGCCTGTAGGTTTCAGAAGACCTCCAGCACCACAACCTATCCCACCTAGGCCTATTTTCATCTTGGGAAGGTCAAACACGCGTGTAAGCACTTAGCTGAATTGAGTGGTATACCAAGCCGCTTTCAAAACGCACATGACAAAAAAGAGTTGAGTAAAAGTTCTGGAAGAATTAAGTGCCATTAATAGAAAGATATTTATGTATGTATTAAAAAGATACCTTAGCACGCTGAAGTTCTTTCTAACAATTGGGGTGGGGGGGACATTAAAAACACATTAGTGCTAGTTATGCATAGTCACTTCCCTGACAGTAATGTCCCTTTAACAAGAGCCTGATTCACCAGTTTTGTGCTGGTTTAAGTCCAGTAGACTTAAATAGGTGTAAATAGAGTGCAGAATTCAGAGTCTGAATGGAATACACATCCTGCAATTTTTACTGTGGAGTCATCACTGTGTTTCTATAATTGTTAGATGTTTCTAAGTTGTAGCATGGGCTCGGAGTTAGCATACTGACTCTTACTGCAGCTTCTAATGAGGGAAGGTCAATCACTTTTTAAAAGATGTTGTACAGCATCTGCTCCCCGCTGGTTTGTTTGTACATCATAGGTTGTTTCTCCTTTTTATTCCTTTAGGTGATGAACCTTCACCACACATACGTATGCCAGATGTCTGAAGCCTCCCTGTTGGATATGAGCTTTTTCAGTAGACAAAAATCAACAGCTCATTACCATACAGTGAGCTTTAGTTAAAAATACACACTCAAAGTCAATGCAAATATAACTACAGTGTGTAGTTCCTTCTAGGAAATGTGTGCTCACTCGCACTTCCTCTTTCTGCTTGTTCATTTGACATTCCACACTTCAATACACTGGGGACATTTTACATTCTATCTATACTGAAGTAGACATTACATTCTAAAGCAGATTGGTTTGAAAAGGGTTGTAGTGCAGGGGAGAGAGGGTGAATGGATATCTGAGGGAATTGTAAATGAGACACATGGATTTTCACCCTTAGATCAACTATTCTAATAGTTTGAATCTATTCCAACTCAGTATTGATAAAAAACCTGGACCATCTATTAGCTTTACTGCTTAGGCGAGGATACATTGAAAAGTTACATTGGCTTAGCTATGTCTCTCAGGGATGTGAAAAATGCACACTCATGAGAGATGTAGTTAAGCTTACCTAACTCCCAGTGTAGACAGCAGTAAGTTAACGGAAGAATATTTGTCAACCTAGGTATCACCTCTCCGGGAGATGAAGTACCAACACCGATGAGGGAACCCCTCCTGTCACTGTAGTAAGTGTCTGTGCTGAAGCACTACAGAGGCAAAGCTGCAGCTATGCTGCTATAGTATTTTAAGTGTAGACATGGCCTCCATTGCAGTAGGAACTGGATGTCCTAGAACAGTGTTTCCCAAAGCGAACCGCGGCCAGTGGGAGCCGCGATCGGCCAGACCTGCGGACGTGGCAGGTAAACAAACCAGCCCGGCCTGACAGGGACTTTCCCTACACAAGCGGCATCCGAAGTTTGGGAAACACTGTCCTAGAAAAATAAGGCTAACAAGAATACATACATAGCACAACAGTTGGTTGAGAATTTTTCAACAAAGTGTTTTTTGGATCAGATAAGGCCTATTTGTCAAAATTGAATTTTTCACAGAAATGTATCTGTGAAAGTTCTAGGGTTCCAGGAAAGAACTTCTACCGAGAAAGAGCCTAAATGAAGCAGAGCTAGGGACTTGAATGTGGGCCTTCCACATTTCAGGTAAAAAGTGCCCTAATCATTGGGTTACTAGTTGTGCTGGGGTATCTCTCTCAATGCTTTTTCATGAACAAGTTGTAAAGGTCTCTATTTTCTTCAAATGAAGAACTAAAACAAATTCTGAAATCTCAAAATATTTTTGCAAAACAGAATTCCTGTTTTCCAGCCAACACCGCACAACACAATTGACATTCTTTGACACCCTTTTTCACAATCCCATCACAGAGGCCAAAGTCTCTCCCTCATCTCTATACCTCATAGTTACAGTTTGCCATGTTGCAAGGATAGTGTGGGGAAGCTTTCACTGCCACTGTGGACCAGTTTTAATTATGTATGCCTATCTATCCAAAAACATGACTTACTCCTTGTGATGGGTGACTTTAATGCTTAAGTAGAATGTGATAACCAAGGACTGGGGAGAGCAACAAGGAAGCATAAGTTAGGAATCATTAACCACGATGGTGAGAGACTCATTGAATTGTGCTTAGTGTCTGACTTAGCTCTCGTAAGTGCCCTGTTCCCTCATAAAGACATACGTAAACATGGAATTAACCAGAGGGCAAAACAAAACAAAACAAAAATATGGATCAATCATATCTGCATCAGCTCAAAATACAGATCATCTGTGTGAGACACCAGGGCATATCGAGCACCAGATGTCATCAGTGACCACACTCTTTGCATTGTTAAATTGTAATTAAAACTGAGAAAGATCACCTGTAAACAAAGTGGAAGCAAATCAACGTACTAAACTGAAAACAAAAGAGTACTGTAGAAATTCCTACTTGAACTAAGGAACACTTTGGAGGCCCTGCCCAAGGAATAGGGAGGTGAGACATTGGACCTGAAGAAAAATGGGCTGTTCTCTGAGACCATGTGATTTAAGCTGTAGCAGTTGCAATTGGATATCAATGTAGACAGAGCAAGAATTGGATAAGCCAAGAGGAAATGAAAGTACTGAAAGGAAAACTTGTGAATGCCAAGATCAAAGAAATATTGGGGGTGGGGGGGGGAACCCAAAGGAGTACAAGAAAGCAGACAGCAATGAAAAGCAACACAAGGAAAGATAAGTGAAGACATGTTGAATACCTAGATGCTGACACTGCTGCTATGATGGGGAAACCAGAGTAATTTACTAAGTGACGTAAACCCTGTGTGGAAATTTCAAAACAGGAAATGGGACAGTAAAACGTAAAGATCAAAAAATGCTTACAAGTAAGGTAAAACAGAGTAATAGATAGGCAGAGCATTTCAAATAAGTACTCAACAGACCTGGGTGACAGGGCATGGATCACTTGATGATAACCTGCCTGTTTATTCCCTTTGGAGCACCAGCCACTGGCAGAGGACAGGATACTGGGCTTGATGGACCTTTGGTCTGACCAAGTATGGCCGTTCTTATGTTCTTATGACCTGGCTCTGCTTCAGCACCGGAATGAAATATGCTAACCTGATCCACTTGATATCATCAGTCCAATAGAGATGTCAGAAGTACAGGCTCCCTTCAAGAAGTTGAAAAATAACAAAGGAGTGGGAGATGATGAAATTAGAGCAGAAATGCTAAATACTTTAAGTACTTGATGATGTTACCACCCTAATGAAAATGGCATAGCTATTCAATAAAGTCTGGGAAAGTGAGACCCCTCCTGACCAATAGAATCATAGAATAATTGTTTAACATACCCCAAAAGGATGATCTTACTAACTGTAACAACTGAAGAGGAGACACAGTGCTCTTTGTTGTAGGGAAAAATCTTCTGCAGTGCGATAACACACAGGATGAAAGAGGCAATGGATGCTTAGGGAAGGCCAGGCTGGATTCAAGCCCAAGAGATCCTGTGTAGAACAGATATTCACACTAGGGTGACCAGTTAGCAAATGTGAAAAATCGGAACAGGATGTGGGGGGTAATAGTTGCCTATATAAGCAAAAGCACCAAATATCGGGACTGTCCCTATAAAATCGGGACATCTGGTCACCCTAATTCACACTAAAGAACATCATTAGAAGAACAAGAGATATGAGAAGAGATCTTCATTAGAATTAGAATAGATGAGAATTAGAAGAGATCTGAGATATTACCAATCAGTTTATCTCCACTAAAATTGCATGGATGTGTTGAACATATTTGGGGCATGTACTCTGGATGTCAGTATACAGACTCCCACCTGAAGCTGTCAAGTGGAAACCAACTGGTGTGAGGAAACCTTAAGAAGAACCCGTAGCAGGGAGGGCAGAACAGTCAATCTCAACACCACAGAGAGAAATGGAAGCAGCAGCTAATGATAGAGAGGGATGGACAATTCTAGTTTACTCCCCGTGTGCCAACATTGGTGCAAGAAGAATGCAATCATTATAATAGAGTCAAAGTGCCTATTAATTTTCACTGCTAATCCTGATACCTTGGGCCTGATTTTAAAAAGTGCTGAGTGCACACAATGACTTCAGTTGTAGCTGTAGGGGTTCACCATTTCTTAAAATCAGGTCTTGCACATTTCAAGTTGGACACCCACAAACAGAGGTACCCAAAATTAGTAGACACATTAGCAAATGTGGATCTTGTCAAATTGCCATTCATTTGTTTGTTGTTGTTTTTATTTTGCTATTGAATTTATGCAGAAGGCCCTCAGTTGCCATCACAGGCAACATTCTAAAACACTAACTTAGGGTTTTAATAATCTACTTAGCAAGGTTTAATAAATACCGCCACTGTATTTGACTATTTTAAAAATTAATTCATTCCCCAGTAAAATGCCTGTAAATAGTAGATCTGCAATTACCTCTGATAGTGTGGACACTGACATGACCCGCACTGTTCCTTTTCTTTCACGTTTTCTTGGTGCCATAGCAACAGAAGGTAGTAAATAACTTTATCTAGCCAAGTGTTGTAAAGAAGTCATACCTTTGGCCTTCACGTATCAGGTGGCCTGGCATGTGACATAATGTAAGGTGGCATGTGAGTGTGTGAGGTTCTTAACTGATTTGGGGGAGGGGGGACTGATTATACTGGGAAATTTAGATAGTGGGGTGTTCAGTGTTGGAGAATGCCTTGTGCTCTGTTTTCTGGGGATTGCCTGGGGTATCTGAATGGGGATGGTTGAGAGATGTTTGCAACATCTTAGTGGCAGGATTTGAGTGACTAGTAGTGCGTTCTGTTTCGTCTCCACCTCATTTTCTAGCTCCTCTTGCTGCCTCTTCTCTCTCCCAGCTACTCAGCTGGATGGGATCCAGTGGTTGGGCTGGTTGGAAATGAGGTGACTTTTTTACAATTGACTTTTGAAAATAATCTGAACATTTGTTGTTGGTTGTTGGGTTTTTTTGGGGGGGCGGGAGAGGGAATGAATTTTTCTACCACCTCTATCGAACAGAGGTGAAGGGAGCATGGAGATAAATCCATCTGAACAAAAGGCCTCAGTCACTGGTGGTGGTGGTGGTGGTTATGGTGCTTGCTGGGTGGCTAAAAATGCCAGAAGAACTGTACAGGGATGCTAGATGTGGGCAGAACTGTGTGAGAGAGGCAGCCCATATAAATGTCCCAAGTGAATAAGCAGTTGTGCTTAGACATATGAGAGCCAATCATTCTCTACCTATTTAAAGGAAAAGAAAATGCAGTCTGTAAAGATAAGATTCAACTCCCAGATTCACCACAGGTCATTCCAGTTGTAACTCCTATTTGCTCCTTTTTCACTAGTTGAAGCAGAATGCAATATAGTGGAGGGTTCTTTTGGATAGAGAGATGGCGATAAAGCACTCTGTGACAGTTCATGAGATTATCCCTTCTGTGGGGAAAAATGTCATTTGCATATTTAAGCCTTTAAAATGTCATCTCGCCCTTACAGCACATCTGATAATCGTCACCTGCAGTACATGCCCCTGTAAGGGCCAAACTTCACTTGCCAGCTGGACAAGTAGAGCAATGCCCTTTATGACAGTATTCACAAGGTTCAGAACACAATAGCTTTGGTAATTATAGGAGAGCTTTAGCAAGGAAGCATAGGCAGGTCACAGATTGCAAAGTGACAATGACAATTCAACTGGAACAAACAGTAATCTCGGAGGTGTTGCAGTTCCTGCCAGTCTCGACAAAGTCCTTTACTCAAAGCAAAATAAGCCATAACAGAGTACCAGGGCATTGCATTTGCTCTGCTTTTGAAATCCATAAGGTCACTTTTTTTTGTTGTAGTTTCATGGAGACTGCTTTCAGTTTGAAAGAGGCCTGTTTGATTGGATTATTTTGTTTGGGTTTGGTTGTCATTTGTTACATTTCTCTTCTTTACAATAAAAGGTTTTGTTTGTTTTGTTTTGAAACATCTTATCATGTGGAAACAGCGCTAGGGCTAATGAAATTAATATTCATGATCAATTCAGCTGATTGTGGGACTAAGTCTTATCTCACATACCCTGCTGAAAATCTGAAGTAACTCCACTGAAGTCATTAACTTTCACGAGTGTAAAACTGGTATAAATGAGAGGAGCAGCAGGCCCTTCATTTGTATATTTATTCTGTGCTTCTTGTACTGTATTGGAGGCCAATAGCTGATAAAAAGAGTAAACTTTGAGCAACTTGATGACTATCTTACCTCTTGAAAAATTTCCGTTTTCAATATATCCTCTATCTTGCCTGTGCCCTTTAGTGTCCTCTTCTGAAATTACTGAGAGCAGGTGAATATGGGGGAATAGGGGGATATGGAAGGAAACTGTGGGGAGCTTGTGAAGATGGGGGACTGGATCCTGAGAGGCAGGTGACTGGGGGGACAGGGAAGAGCGCTATTTGAATTGGATCAATATAGGAAGGGCTGTGAAGAGTACTGAGAGAAGTGGGTGAGATTGGGGAAGGGCACTGTATGAATACAGGTCATATGGGGACTGGGAAGGAGGTACTATTGGAATAAAATGAACGTGGGGGACAGGAGAATCTAAAAATGTAAAGACCATAGCTGAGGGAGTAGGATAGGAAACTGGGTGGGGCAGGGAATGGGAGGTGACAGACTGCTGAGGCAAAAGGGAAGAAGAATATGAGGGTGAGGGGGCTGAGTTAGAGTGAAAGGAGCAGAAAACTGAGAGGAGATGTTTGGGAGTGAAAGGGGAAATGGACTGTGGAGGGAAAGAATGATTGCTCTCCCAAGGCCAACATTAGGGGAGGGCAAGTGGAGTCCCCCCGCACCCCTGAAGCAGCTAAGAGAAGGGCCCACAGATCTGTATGTTCGTTTGTTTGTTTGAATCTCCCACACGGACATTATTTAAGTGTCATGGAAAACCAAACAATCAGATCAAAACCATTGCAATATTATTTATAAATCTGATTTCCAACTTAGTCTGATTATTTTTGAGGGGTAAGAGGGTGGATTAATGATTTTTGAACCAAATCCATAACAGGTATAAATCTGTAAATCTGTCTATTGAAGCCAGTGCAGCAATACTATAGATCCTTCTCAGAGCTTTCCACTCACTCCCTTCATGCTAGTGAGGATTTCAGCCTAATGCCTTTGCACTGCCGCTTTCTGTACCATGTCCCTTACACTGTTCGCAGCCATATTTGTAAACTTTTAAGACATTTTGGAGGTACAGAGAGGAAGGGTGGTACAGACATTAGAACACCAGTCTGGGACTAGGGAAAAATTAATTCAATTTCCTGCTCCACCACAGACTACCTCTGTGACCTTTGGCAAGTCACCTAGGACCACATTTTCAAAGGCACTTAGGTGTCTGATGATGTAGACAGGCACTTCTGAAAATCCCACTAGGCGCCTAACTACCTTTAAACATTTGGCTCTTAGGCTCTTTGTGTCTCCATTCCCCATCTGTAAAAAAGAGGATAATAGCATTTCCCTCATCAAGGGGGTGTTGTAAGGTTAAATATATTAAATCTTGTCAGGTGCTCAGAGATTACAGAGATAGGGGCTATATATGTACCTTAGATCCAGTTTTTATGAAAGATGTCATAAAAAATAAGACTCCAATCTGGCTTCTTTTGAAGTCAATGGCAAAACTTCCATTTTGGCTTCAGTGGAAGGAGGACTGGGAACACAAGTTGCATTATATTGTATTGAGCTAGCTGTCAATTTCTTGCTGCAGCCAAACAAATCTTTGTAGCTAGCATAGGTTTGGAGATTCCCCCCGCCCCACTTTCTGATTTTCATTACTGGTACCATCTATCTTTGCCACTCTCCTCTCTGATTTCTTGGCTGGTAGTCTGAGCCTCCTTAATATATTCACTCTATCACTGTCTCTCATTGACATCTTGTTGATACTCCTGTCAGTGGATATTGAGGGGCTCAACCAGTTTATGTTGTTGGATAGCCATAGTAAGTTAATCATGTTTGTTTTATTGTTATTTAAACAAACACAAAAGTCAGTTGTTTTCACACAAATGGAGACTGGAACTGCATTACTTACCATGGTCCATGTCATGCCATCAGTTGTTGTTTATGCAATGGCCTTCTATGGTACGGTGTCATTTATGACATGCAGCTATCACAGTTTTAGCATTCTATAGGACATTGGTATGTTCAAATTCTGTGAAAACACCAGAAGAGCATCTTCCACCTATCCTGCTAAAAACTTTTGAATAACTAGATTCTGTATGATTTGTTTAATAAAAAAAAGAACATATTTTGGAGTAAGGGCCAAATTCTGGCACTCTTGCTCATGATTACTCATCGATTATGAGTGGAAACAGCCTAAGAGAGTAGGGCAATATCTCCATACCAACGAAACAGAGTGAGGTCTTCACACCATAGAATAAGACACTTGAAGGGAAAATCAAGTGTACTGCAAAATGTGGTGTTCGTGATCTAGTCAGTGGCACCCTGTTACCTGAATCAGTAGTAGGGTTGCCAGTTTTGGTTGGATGTATTCCTGGCGATTTTATTACATCACATAATATTTAATTAAAGATTAATCTTTAATTCCTGGAGACTCCAGGCCAATCCTGGAGGCTTGGCACCCCCTATCTTTAAGAAACAAAGAAGGATATATAAAAATAATAATTTTAAAATAGCATATCTACCAAATGAGTATATGCCTTATGACCTGAATTTTACTATTATCCACTATCCACTATTATCCACTTTCCTCTGCTATTTTATATCTATTTATGACCCTCTCTACTTGGGTCATATCAGCATTAGCCTATACTCTTTATCTGGGACAGGACCATGTCTGTAAATTGTTTGTGAGGCATTTTAAGAAATTTTTGGGTGCCTGACTAAAAATGAGCAGTGAGTGAATGCCTCATGCTGGTGGTATGGGGCACTGTGTTGCTATACTTGCCTGTTTGGCAAAGCTCTAGGCTTGAAGGCTTGACCAGCTCTGTGTGCAATTAAGATACTGTGACACTCTGCAAAGGAGAGTGTTAACCTTGTTGTCCTAATAAAATTCCAGCTCTGAAATTACCTTCTACTTATCTACAATTGTATTTATACAAGTTATTCTTCCCTTCCTCCCTTATGCAGGCAAAATGATTTTTTTTTTTTTTTTTTTACAAAAACACTTTGGAATCCCTTTGGATGAAAGGTATTATCTGTAAATGTAAGTCATTCATCATTATTACATGCAGAGATAACAAAGATTAATTTGGTACTCAGAGAGGAATTCTTACAGTATATTCATTTATATTTTCCCTCTGAAGATCTTTAAATACTTGTCAGACTACATGAAAGCATCACATTTTTATTTTATATTATTTGTGGTGGGTGAAGCCAAACAATGTAAAACTGGAAGATTATTTAAAAGTGAAAATAAAAACCCAAAGAATAATAACTCTCTGGTTATAAGAGATGCACACATGATGCAGAAGAATTTGTAGGGGAGTTAAATGGTACATTGGGGATGTATTTAGCACAAAGCATAGATATTTTCCTGGCATGGGTAGTGGTTGAGTAGACTTAATGCAAAAGAGGAACAACACCAGAATTTAAATTGCCATGGTTTTTAAAAAGGGAAATAATTATAATAAAAAACCTTGGCAATCTCATTATTATGGCACTCAAGCTGTCACTTTGCTGCATCATGTATCTTCACCAAGAGAACTAATCTCAGAATCTCAACATGTTGCCTACCCTCTGGAGATAGTTGTTGCTGGTGATGATGAATGAAGCAGACTGAAGAAACACAGAATGATTGAGGTTATGAACCTGTAGCATTAATAGTGGCAAAAATAAAGTTCAGGTTAATGTTAAGACTGGGTGCAGATGACGCCAAGGGTTTATAGGTGCGAGTCCTCAGAGCTGTCATGTAACTTCCCCCTTTCCTCCCCCTCTTTTTTTTGTTTTTGTTTTTGTTAACTAAGATGACCTCATGGAGCATTCCTTGCTGTTTGAACACTTAGATTTTTTCAAAGGCTTTCTATCATAACTAAGTATGCTTAGAGGACAATTGTTGTCTTTCATTGTTTATTGCTCCCACTGAAAGCTGTTCCATGCTTCACTTTCTTCCATAAAGGTATTGGAGTCAAAGATGGTCAAGATCCAATTTCTTATTTATAGCCATTTCAGTCAGAAAGCAGCAGAGGACTTGTCAGCACTGTAGTTGGTGTTCGCTGAGTTCAACAACTGTATGTAGTGGTCAATATTTGAAAGCATCATTGAGGCTCTTAAAGAGAAAAGAAGAACAGTATTCTAAACCCTGTGTAACTTTAAGCATGCAAATTGCAAAAATCTCAGTGGGACTACTCACCTGCTTAAATATCTTGCTGAATTCAGGCCTTAGTTTTGGTTTCCTTTAATTAAATGATTCAAGAGATACATCGGGCAGAAAACATTTCTGGTACAGTTTTAAATCTGTAGAATAGTTTCATCCCTTAGAAGAAAATAAAATGAGCATAGTTATACAGAAACTCATTGGTTTATTGGTTGTTATAATATAAAGGAGGAATAAAGAACTCTACATGGGCTGCTTCCTTCTTCTAGAGAACAATGCCCCCATCTCTGACATACATATGACTGTATGTTTACACCTTTTATTATTTTCTGAACTTCTCTGCAGCAGAGTTCCATATAAAAAGGAATATACATTATACACACATGCACGATACATACATGATAGCATTTTTTATAGTTATTTCCCAAAATAGAAGCTGCCCATAGACACTCTTCTCCCTTAAGCAATCATTACAAGGATAAAAAAAATGCGGTAAAAGGTATAAGATTTAGTTTTTTTTCTTATCCTCAAAGTTTGGGAAATGTCTAAACAGATTTTTTTTTTAATTGCTAACTTTAACTTTTCTGTTTCAAAGAAACTGCAGTGTCTCATTCCTGATAATAATTTAGCTACAAATAATTGTTTCCCGATCAAGCCTTCAGGCTTCAAGTTAAACTTTACACTTGTACTTTATTTACACAATCACATAGTAAAATAAAATGTTCTTGTGTGTATGAGTTTAACTAGCAAAAGAATAAAGAGGAAAGCTATGCTGTTTTAAATAGCAGAAATAAGATAAAATAGAGGACAGAAAATAGTAAGTATGATACCTTTGTTCTCATTAAACCTAAACCAGCTGTCATTGGTAAAGTCAAATGAAACTTTTCCATTAAGTGTTGGATCAGGCCCTTCATAACTTTCAACCAATTATCTAAAAGCTATTTATAAAAAGTGGATGAGCATTATTGTCTCCGTACCAGAAAGGGGGAAATTAAGGCATGATTAAATTAACTGTAAATAACTGTCTAAACTTGGGTCTGGCACTCAGGTGCTGTAAATCAGCATAGCACTACTGTGGCTCTGATGCTGGGAGAATATTGCTTCTGAGATAGCAAAGCAAATGATTTGGGGCTGAGAAATGTCAGATTTCTCATCCATTTATATCTCTGATTTGCACTAGATTGTAAAATGGTTTCTCCTACGCCTTAATATAGATACATCTGTTCTTGCACAGCAAGTCAACTGAAGTCACTAGGGCTCTGGGTGAGGGCAGTGATCCAACTATAAAAGGAAACAATTTCAGGACGGGAGCCTTAGAATGGAGGAAAGCTCAAATTACAATTTAATACACAGTTCTTCATTCTAGAATTTTTTAAATGGAGGAGTATGTCACTTCACTTCTCATAGATGAAGAGGAATCAGATTTTATTTTATATGAGCATCTGACTAAATAGTGTGTACTCATTTGACCTAGAGATAAATCAACAAGATTCTCTCATGTAGTTTTGGTGCAAGTGAAGACAGGGCCAGATTATCCTAATGAGCAACCCTAGATTCTAAAATGTTGTGATATGGATCTGAGGAGAAACCCAGAAAGAGGACTAAAAGCTGGTGGGATTCTTTACATTCGTTTCAATGGGCTTTGGCTCAGGCTTTTGAAGAGTTTATAACACTGCTCTACAGCCAAAATGCTTCTGAAATAAATGTAGTCAAACTTTACTAATTCTGGGTCACTGAGAACGAAAATGATGCTTAAAATTGTTGATTGGCTCTAGTTTTCAAGATATACTATTGGGTCAGTATATATGACCCTAGACTTGGGAATGGCGGAGGATAAGTGAGTTATAAAGGGAAGGGATCTCAATTTAAACCAGAAATGACTAAAATACATCTTTGACTGGATCTAGGAATAAACCTATGACTGGGTTTGGACAGTACTTGCTTTTTAAGCAAAACAATGAATGATGCAATCTGAAGCTGGTATTGCATCATACATGATATGAATTGTATCATGTTATTCCTAGAAGTCATGGATGATGCAATCATAACGAAGCTTACATCACTCTGCTGAACAAATTGCCCTATATCAGCTCTAGAAATCATACGGTGTCATGCTCTCTCTTATTTGTCAGTGTTTGATTTTGCAAAGGGACACATTTCTGTTTAGCCAAAGTGAGCAGAGATGCCTCGTACTTGTGTGAACAGTGCAGATAACTTCTGCTATGTTTGTGGTGAAGTGACTTTTGCATCACAAAAGCGCAGTATAACCACTATGGTTAAGAAAGCCTATCACCTTTATTTTGGCTGCAAAATTGGAGATTAGGACAAGAGGTGGGCCCCACACATATGTTGCAACACTCGTGCACAAATCTTCGCCAGTGGTTGAATAGGAAAAGGAAATCTATGCCTTTTGCAGTGCCAATGATTTGGAGAGAGCCAACAGATCATTCCAGCAATTGTTACTTCTGCATGGTGCCTCCAGTTGGGAAAGGTGTGTCAAAGAAGAAAAAGTGGACTGTGCATTATCCAAACATTCCATCAGCTATATGCCCAGGACCCCACGGAGAAGGACTGCCGGTTCCTGATGCACCAGAATCATTCTCACTTGAGTCAGACGAGGAAGAGGAAGAGGATGAAACTTTTGGTCCTGAACCATCAATGTCACAGGACCCACATTTTCTCCCATCCTCCTCCTCTGAACCACACCTCATAACACAAGGTGAACTGAATGACCTTGTCAGGGATTTGGAACTACCCAAGAGTAAGGCAGAGCTGTTGGGCTCCAGACTACAGCAGTGGAATCTCCTGGCAGGTGATGTTAGGGTTTCCATGTTCCATGACCATCAAAAGGATCTTGTCCCATTTTTCTTCATGGAAGGTGATCTTGTAGCCTGCAACAACATCGATGGTGTGATGGCAGCCCTCAACATCGTTCATGATCCAGATGAGTGGAGACTGTTCATTGATTCATTGAAGACGAGTCTTAAAGCTGTTTTACTGCATAATTACAATGTTTTGCCATCAATTCCAGTTGGTCATGCAGTCCATATGAAGGAAACCTATGACAACATGAAACAACTTTTGAGGTGCATAAACTATGACCAACATCAGTGGCAGCTTTGTGGTGATTTGAAGGTTGTTGCTCTCTTGCTTGGTCTGCAGACTGGATACACAAAGTACTGCTGTTTTCTCTGCGAATGGGATAGTCGTGCAAGAGATTCCCACTACATCAAGAAAGATTGGCCACTCTGACAGTCATTGGAGCCTGGGAGGAAAAGTGTTCAGCATCCACTACTTGTTGAATCAAGGAAGATTTTGTTACTACCCTTACATATCAAGCTAGGTCTGATGAAGAACTTTGTCAATGCCATTGACAAAGCACAAGCAGCTTTCAAGTACCTCCATGGAAAATTTCCAAGGTTAAAGGAAGGTGTCTTTGTTGGTCCTCAGATTCGTGAACTTCTTCGAGATGATGCATTTGACCATGCACTACATGGCAAGGAAAAGTCTGCATGGAAAGCCTTCCAGTTAGTGGCAATAAATTTTCTCCAAAACAACAAGGCAGACAACTACAGGTTGTTGGTGGAAAACCTCCTCAAGGCATACAAAAGCCTTGGTTGCAACATGTCACTAAAGATACATTTTTTGCACTCTCATCTAGATTTTTTTCCACCGAACTGCAGAGCAGTGAGCGACGAGCATGGCAAGCGATTTCACCAGGACATTGCAAAAATGGAGAAACGCTATCAGGGCAAATGAAGCCCATCAATACTTGCAGACTATTGCTGGACAGTGACAAGAGATGCTCCATTTAATGAATACAAGAGACAAGCCAAGAAGCGCCGAGTAGACACTGAATAGGTACATAATAGTTTTTTGTCTTTTGTTTCATAATAAATTTTATTTATATAACCCTTTTGCTGATTTTTAAAGTGTTGCATAAACAGGACAGGTGAAATATTATCATGTAAAGCAACCATAAACACATGAAAAGACCTAGGTTTACAATTTATGATTAAAACTCTATCTACACAATATACAGAGACATAAAATGTAAAAACTTCAATATCTTAGAAACCGTAGCCAATCAGTTGTTTTAATTGTCATATTTGAATTCAGCACATCAAAATACATACTAAATAGCACATTTTATCTCTGAAGCAGATGACTTCTCAAAAATTGTAGACCAGTGTAATTTGTGTGTGTAATTATTTTCTTTATCATCGGCTTGGCCATGCTTAAACTATAAGACCCTATATTTTTGTTTATCAAATAGGTGTTTTTGCCCCATTTTATATTCTGTAAAATGTATAAAAATCAACTTCTGTGATTAGGAGTATCCATCATTCCCACCAAGGGGAGCAAGAGGTAACTGAGCCTTCTTGTAGAGGAGAAAAAAATATTCATGCTGAGTTATGAAGTTATTTTTATTAAGATGTTTTGTTTAAGATGATTAATTTTTTCAAGTGCCTTCATTCCACACTTCAAATCAATGGGAGAATCGAAAAATCTTCAATTCAGTGAAGTCAATGTAATTTTATAAAATGTTTTGGGTCAACCTGAATCTGTACTTTTTTCCCAGCAAAAACACGTTTCAGTCCAAAAATGTGTCCCTGCTCTACTCAGAACCTCAGGCCACTTCTAGTAGGTGCCTACAGGTGGATTTAGGAACCTAATTTTAGGAGCTCAGGTTTGAAAATATTGACCAATGTACCTTACTTTAGACACACAAGTTTGAGATCCAGCTACAACTGGATCTGTAAAATAGCCTATACCCCTCCCCGCACCTCAAATTAGAAAGGGAACTGTTATACTCTTCCAAAAAAAAAAAAAAGATGCTTTTTATTGTTGACCTTTTGATTTCTTTAGAAAGTACATCCCTTTTTTATGGCTGTTTGGTTTATCAGTGTTTCATGAATGTTGACATCCTACATTACATAAAGGATATGATACAAAACTGCAGTCACGGCCAAAGTTCCAAAGCATTAGCCTAGTCTCTTGTAAACTTTAGCTCAGGTGTGTGTACTGTGTGCAATTTAAATTTACAAGCCCAGTACTTTACATTGTTCTTTGTTTTTTCCTGGGCAAAAAATTATTTTCAGCTTCTTTGAGTTTTTCAGTCAATACATATAGCTGTTTTCCTAAGCATCATCCACTTGAAAAAAATATCAAACCATGTGAGAATTAAGGAAAATAGTTTATTAGTTTTGTCATGGCATTGTAAGGAGGGATTGTAGAGACTGAAGTAAATTCAGCTTGCAAATTGGAGCTCAACTCTTGGTTTAAATTAGATGAAAATGAAAGAGAACTGTCATAACTATAAAGGGAAGGGTAACAGTTGTCCTGTGTACAGTACTATAAAATCCTTCCTGGCCAGAGACTCCAAAATCCTTTTCCCTGTAAAGGGTTAAGAAGCTCAGGTAACCTGGCTGGCATCTGACCTAAAGGACCAATAAGGGGACAAGATACTTTCAAATCTTGGGGCGGGGGGGAAGGCTTTTTTTTGTGTTCTTTGTGGGGGAGTGTGTTCGTTCTCGGGACTGAGAGGGACCAGACATCAATCCAGGTTCTCCACATCTTTCTAAACAAGTCTCTCCTATTTCAAACTTGTAAGTAAATAGCCAGGCAAGGCGTGTTAGTTTTCCTTTATTTTCTCAACTTGTAAATGTACCTTTTACTAGAGTGTTTATCTTTGTTTGCTATACTTTGAACCTGAGACTAGAGGGGAGTCCTCTGAGCTCTTTAAGTTTGATTACCCTGTAAGGTTAATTTCCATACTGATTTTACAGAGATGATTTTTACTTTTTTTCTTTAATTAAAAGCCTTCTTTTTAAGAACCTGATTGATTTTTCCTTGTTTTAAGATCCAAGGGGTTTGGATCTTGATTCACCAGGAGTTGGTGGGAGGAAGGAGGGGGGATGGTTAATTTCTCCTTGTTTTAGATCCCATTGGGGTTGGAACTGTATTCACCAGGAGTTGGTGGGAGGAAGGAGGGGGAATGGTTAATTTCTCCTTGTTTTAAAATCCAAGGGGTTTGGATCTGTATTCACCAGGGAATTGGTGAAGGTTTTTCAAGGCTTCCCAGGAAGGGAATCCATTGAAATGGTGGCAGCAGAACCAGAACTAAGCTGGTAGTTAAGCTTAGAAGTTTTCATGCAGACCCCTACATTTGTACCCTAAAGTTCAAAGTGGGGATACAGCCTTGACAAGAACATTTTACAGAAAATGTACATTGCATGTGATTGAAAGCATTTCCAACAACAGGAATAGTGTGAACTCAATTGATGGTCAGGAAAGGTAGGACTATCCGTAAGAAACAGACTCTGACATATAAGGAACACATACAAAAGAACAAGAAGTGGACAATAAAACAATGAAGTACCAAGAACATGCTGCTCCGATAGACTAGGAAGCAATCTAAATGATGTTTGCTTCTTAAGCTTCCTCACCAATCACGGGAGACAAGTGAGTGATCACTGAAAATGAAGCTTGTTTGTTTATTTATTGACAAAGAAGCCTGATTGCAGTGAAATGATTCTTTAGGTACACAGTCTGGAGCCACTGATGCCTTTGCTTCCTTGTGTGTTCTTTTACAATGATCAGCTTTCAGTCAGAGCAAAGAGGTCTCAAAAATCCCATGATGGAGTTGGGCCTAGTGTGGGTTTTTTTTTTTAAACTCTAATACACTTATTAGATACACACACTAGATACTGCTGTTTCATATTTCCACGCAAAGTCAAAAATGCAATTTAAAGAACAGCAATGACACTAGCCTAGATGATGTGCTTTCTTCAATGGGGCTGCATAGGGTGCAAATCAAGACAAGTGTTACCTGAATCCTGAGCATACCCATCACAATATTGAACTAAGGATGTTCCCTGCCCCTTTCCATATCCTTCACCACCAAAACTACCCAATCAAAAATTACCCTAGTAAAAGCAATACAGAGTCAAGTTACTCACACGGGTATTGATTGCTTATAGACCTACTTAATACCCTTCTAATTCCAGCCAGGATGCATCCCACAGACAAACATGGAGAAGAGGGAGGGAGGGAGAAAATCATTCTTGGGTGTACTGCCTCTGAGGTGGGGTGGACAGCGAGGATAGGAGATTTGTATTCCTAGCGTCTGTAGAAGAACACATACCTCACACAAGGAGGAAGGTGACAAGTCAAGAGGCCTAATTAGAATAATATGTTGAGAAGACTGTGTCAACTCACTCTGTCCAGGCACAAAGGGAAAGTTTCACTATCCAGCCATAACAGGAAGTATGCCTGGAGCAGAAGACTAATTACACAAGCTTTCACGGTTTCCCACTCTGTCAGTCCACTGGCATTGCTACAACACCCAAGAGAAGCACTGATTTGGCACTTTTCTCAGGCAACCTCCTTTAGCAAAGCTCCTATGGAACCAAAAGTAACTAATGATTTTGGGGTGCATCAATTTTTGGTTGCCCAGCTTGAGACAACTTGGCAGAGCCAGATTGTCAGAGGATGAGCGCACAGCACTTTTTGAAAATTGAGCCACTTTAAAATGTACCAAGTTAGGCACCCAAAAATGGAAGTTCCCTAAATCAGTAATTGGTTTTGAAAATCTGTGTAGAAGTGCAATCCTAAATAAATTCATTAATGCAATGGGGATGGGTGTTTTTAAAAAAAAAAAATCAAGAAAATGCATAGAAAAGTATTAAAGTAGTAGTAAAGGATGGGTTGCCCTGCCATGCTGAAGAACTTTTGTCAGTTGTATATCTTGACTATCTTCTTTCTGTCCTTAACTAAAATATCCTTTTTTTCTTCAACTTTTAAAAAAATTAATGTTAGTGTCGATTTAAGAAATCTGATAGCCTTAGAGATCAAAAACATAGTAGTAGTACAGAACAAGCAGCTGCCAGGCAACCTTCCTCAAATTTGCCTCACCCCTGACCTGAAAGGACCACCTGTAGGGGCAAAAGGCTCACTCAGTCTTTGGCCTCTGTTCTGAGACAACCAATAAAGGGTACCAATTAATGTCAATTTTGATGTTTGTGTCTCTAAATAAAAGATTTCAATATAATTTTTTCTATTTTCAGAGAAGAAAAAGGAAGAAAATGACAATTTCTTGACTAAGAGGAAGTTTTAATAAGTTTAGGAAATAATGTTTCTTTAAACTGACAGCGTAGTGATATGATTCCTGAAATGATGAAGTTTCAGGGCCAGATCCCAGCAGGTGCTAATCATCACATTGACATTCTCCCCTATCCATTACAATTTACACCAGCTGAGGATCTGGCCATGAGTATTCAATAGAATCTATTTAAAAACTCAAGAGAACTAAACATTTTTAAAATGTTCTCAGTCATGGTCATTGTCCAATCCTTTAGAGCTACATCTAGCAACAGCCTTTGCAGTTTACTTCTCACTGATGTCAAGGGGAATTTTTTGCCAGTATTTTCAGTGGTAGAAGGCTCAGGCTTATATTACAAGTCAGTGTTCTCAATCTTTTCAGGTGGGCTATCACATTTTTTTTAAATGAAAATTTTATTAAGGTAAAGTTACAATAAAATGTTAACATACTTGTGTGATATAATGGCAAACATTTACATTGTATATACCCCTATAATTAAATAACTCATCAAATGAGAGAGAAGCCTTGTGTAATGCAAATGAAGAACTTTAACAGGAAAGTGCTAATTCTTGCACATTTGAAGGCAAGTTGTCATTCTGTGTGATGGTCAGAGATCAAAGACTCCAAATGCGCTCCTCTCTCTCCACCAATCAAAAAAAGAGCTCATGTGGGTAGCTTGTTTTGTCAGCTTCTTTTCTGTGAGAAGCTATAAATATGGACACAAGGGGAAAAAAATCTTCATCTGTGGACTGTTTGGATTCTAACAGGGCAGAATAACTGAATGAGAAGATGGAGATCCCCAGTTACTTTGGGTAGCTCTGAGGACTTTTGGGAAACTGGCCAGATTACTACATCTCTGCTACCATTTGGAATTATAAACTGTGACTCACTTGTACATGTATTTTATCTGCTTTAACCTCTCAATAACTCTTATTTCTTTTCTTAGCTAATAAACCTTTAGTTAATTTACAAAAGAATTGGTTACCAGGTCTGTCTTTGGTGTGAACTCTAGGATGCCACTTGCCCTGGGTGAGTGACTGGTCTTTTGGGACTATTTGTGATTATTTTTTATGTAAATGACCATTTGTCATATAGTCCAACTTGTCTGGGTGGCAAGCTAGTCCTCTTAGACACTCCAGTCTATCTGTGACTTATAAGACTATTGTAGTATTTTGGGAGTTCACGTACAGTACCGGGGAGTTCACATATGGGAAAATATAACCATTTTGGGGTGTCTGCTCTGTGTTTGACAGTCTACTCTGAGGTATGAGAGGGGTAGCCGTGTTAGTCTGGATCTGTAAAAAGCAACAGAGGGTCCTGTGGCACCTTTAAGACTAACAGATGTATTGGAGCATAAGCTTTCGTGGGTGTATGCCCACTTCGTCAGACGCATGTAATGGAAATTTCCAGATTTCTCAGATTCAGACTCTGAGGTAGGCACTCATGGTTGTGAGCCACTCCAGACATCGTGCCAATGATTCCGTGGGCATAGCAACCCACCAGTTGAGAAGCCCTCCTGTAAGTGAAACACCATCGCACCAACTAAGGGAAGAGGCAAAAATAAAGACACAGCATGAAGATCTCTATGCAGACAGTCAAACCATGACAATTCCATATAATGTACTGAGTGCCTGATTCACAGCCCATGGAAGTGAATGAAAATTTCAGTGAGATTTGGATCAAATCCTTGGATAACTGAAAAAAATGGCAGAGTGAAAAGATTGATCCTGGGGTGCACAAACAGGGGAATCTTGAGGTGGAGTAGAGGTTATTTTACCTCCGCATAACTGCTGCTGGAAAACTGTATCCAGTTCTTGTGTCCACAATTCAAGAAGGTTGTTGATTAAATTGGAGAGGGTTCAGTGAAGAGCCAACAGAATGATTTAAAAATGTGCCTTATAGTGACAGACTCAAGGAGCTCAATCTATTTAGTGTAACAAAAAGAAGGCATGACTTGATTACAAGTCTAAAATAACCCAGATAGCCTGGAAATAAAGCGTAAATGTTTAGAAGTGAGAGTAATTAATCATTGGAATAATTTACTAAGGGCTGTGATGGATTCTCCATCACTGACAATTTTTAAATAAAGATTGGATGTCTTTTTTAAGATACGCTCTAGGAATTATTTATTTGGGGGAATGTCTATGGGTTGTGCTATACAAGATATCAATCTAAATCAGTGACTCTCAATCTTTCCAGACTACTGTACTTCTTTCAGGAGTCTGATTTGTCTTGCGTAACCCCAAGTTACACCTCCCTTAAAAACTACTCGCCTACAAAATCAGCCCTAAAAACACAAAAGTGTCACTATTACTGAAAAATTGCTTACTCTCACTTTTTACCATAGAATATTCCATTGATTTATTTTAAATTACTATTGTACTTACATTTCAGTGTATAGTATATAGAGTGGTATAAACAAGTCATTGTATTAAATCTTTGTTTGTACTGACTTCGCTGATGTTTTTTTTATGTAGCCTTTTGTAAAATTAGGCAAATATCTAGATGAGTAGATGTACCCCATGGAAGACCTCTGCATGTACACGTACACCTGGTTGAGAACCACTGGACTAGATGATCACAATGGTCCCTTCTGGCCTTAGAATCTATGACTAATTCTGAGCAATACATTCAGAACTCTCTCAGTAATTAAAAAAGGATTTCCATATCCCTCCAAATTACCAAAATGTCTGTTTCCTGCATGCTCTCTCTGAGGCACAAGTTTACCATCTCCTCTACAGGGAAGCTAGAGGTGATCTGCTTAACTGTGCAGCAGGAACAGCGCATTCTCCCCAATCTTTATCCTAATCTTTTCAAGCCAGGTTGTGATGCCCTTATTCATGTTGAATAGTATCTATAGTCCCAAAGGTAGTCCCACTGAAGTTAGTGCAGCTCCTTATGGAGTACTCATTGTAAGGGTATCACAAAGATAACACCTAACTGATTTTAATTAGACCTTCAGGAAACAGTTCAGTTCTTAAATACAAGTGAGTTATTTCTCTAAGACAGCTTTGGAATATTTTTTTTTAACTTTAAAAAGGTTTGGAATGAACCAAGAGAACCAACTCATTACAAACACACCACCAAACTGCCCTCAGTATTTATTCTTTGGTCAGATATACCATGAATTTTTGACTATATTTAAAAATAAAACTAACTTGTGTAATCATTATTATAAATATCACATTTGCCAAGCTATCCAAAATTCGATGAAAAGCATTTATGTCTGTTTGCCTGCAAAATAACACATATGCACATATGGTCAGATTTTGCATGCACACCATGTAATCTGCAGAGTGTAATACCATTCTTTATTAAAAGTTTAGGTAAATGTATCTACAGACTATGGTCCAGATACTCAAAAGTTATTTAGGCACCTAACTCCCATTCATGTCATTTAATCTGAGGAACTGAGCCTATGTTTTACAACTTTCAGGAACTCTTCTCTTTCTAGTATTGGTGCTGGCATTGTGAGGGCCTTCTCTACTGAGAAAAATAAAATCAGACTAAAATATTTTTAGCTTTATTCTCTGATATTCACAGGTTTTAATTTAAAACATCTTTCAGATAAGGTCTAAATGCCTAGCCATTTCCTCCAGTGCCTGAAACTATATAATATTTCACTGAGGGGATTCCATAGCAGCAGGATTCAAGGAGCATGCCTGCGTGTCATTGCGTAACCCAGCAGACACAGCCCAAAATTAAGAGGCATTTTCAGAAGCGCCCTCAATTAACAATTGTACTTACAGCTTACAAGGCTGATAGCATATCACTCCAAATTTATGACACCATTGGTCCTGTTTTCTTCCATTGACTTCATGGAGAATTGCAGATCCATGACACCTCAAAAAAAAAAAAATCAGATCTCTGGTTTAGGTAGCTAGATATGGATTTGAGTACCTAACTTTTGGGACCCAACTTTGAATACTTACTGTATATTGAGAAAACATGCTGATGTGTGATGGGTTCACTTTTTAGTTACATGAATTTAGTATGATCATATTATTCTCAGATGGTAGATGCAGGTCTAGCCAAATAACTGTGGCAACAAAAACGTATAGAGCACATTTGAAACTAAAGATATTTAGGAAAAACCCAGAATCTTACAATTTATTTGTGGTGTTTTGTTAGATTTTTATACTTCTTTATTCACTGTCTTCTGCTGGTAACATCAGGTTGTCATGGTTACTGTGATGTTGAGGCCATGTGTGAGGTTCCGTTTTGAAGTTCATTAGTTACTATGGAAACAATGGTGTCATGGCTAGTGGGGAGATATTTGGGGATGATTTTACATCTTCTGCAGTAAGAAAGTTAAGTTGCTTAAACGTGTTTTATTTTTATTTCACTCTGATTGTGGAGCTGAATATTCGTTACGTACTTAGGTGCAATTTGGAGTGATGAGGTTTAGCTCTGAATTAGGCTCTGAGAAGTTGAAGATTGGCTGTGGATTTCTTTATCCATTTGTGAAGATTAGCTATTTGATATTTTTCTCTGGACTGTGGAGCTGAAGATTTCCACACTTTTTTCTTTTGTGGATCTAGATTTCTTTTTTTTTTTCTTAAGTTTAAAAAATTACTTAAGATGGGATCAGAGATGGATCTGAACCAGAATCCCAGATCTGAACATTCTCATACTCTGGGAGAATTTATATATGGATTTGGATGTGAATTTCAATGGTTGGCCATTATCTTTATGAGCCAACTCCTAACTCTGAATTTAACTGTAGGAAAAACTAAATCTAATCATGTGGCTTAAAACTAGAGGTGGGCTTAATGTACTGCCTTTGTAACACAGGTGGTGTATATGTGTGTATCATTATTTAAGTAGGATCAGACTATGGCCCATCTAATGGTCTTCTGGAGGGTAGTAGCAAGGCAGCACAAGGTGCTCCATTTTTCTTCTCTGCTGCTACCCACATTATGGATAATGGCCCAGGGAGTACAGCAGCCTCCCAAGGGCTGCTACTCCCTGTATATATACACAAGGGGGGCAGAGAGGTAGGAAGTGGGTGGATCCCTGGCTTCACACACCAACACAGTAGGCAGAGCAGCTGAATTTGCATGCCAGGAGAAGTAATCTGTGCCAGATTTAGTGATGGTGAAGATTATCCTCCCTTTCTGGTGGAAGGGGAGAACCAGGTAGCAAATTGTGACTGTCTAGAGCCTCATCTGCTCCTTCTGTAGCACAATAACCAGCTGCCCCTTGCTCAAAGGCTTGTGGCAAAGGCACAATTTGGCCTTTAGTCATCCCTGAGAGAAATATT
Organism: Malaclemys terrapin pileata; assembly: GCF_027887155.1. Taxonomy (NCBI): domain Eukaryota; kingdom Metazoa; phylum Chordata; order Testudines; family Emydidae; genus Malaclemys; species Malaclemys terrapin. The sequence goes on along the minus strand of NC_071506.1, from coordinate 92,403,260 downwards.
GTGAAACAGTCCCGATTCAAAAGTAAGGCGTAAAATTGGAATACAGTGAATCTACAGTGGCTAATGTGTTAAATGTAGATGTTTATCAGAAAAATGTTCTGGGTCAGATGTTCAGCTCGTGTTCATCAGCATTACACCATTGACTGCAATGGAGCTGTGCCCACTTACTCCTTCTGAAGTTCTGGCCCTTTGTCCATTTATGTGGTGTAAATCATGTTGACCCTAACCCCAAGCCCTTTGAATTTGATGGAAACATTTCCATTGACTTCATTGCACTTTTGATCATGCCCACTAACCTATATTAATATCAGATCAGTAAGGGAAAAACATTGTTATAAAAGTAATTTTGCCCTGTGGCTGATGAGGCACATGAGGCTCACTTAAGACTTATAGCCCAGCCAAACTACATATTTTCAAATATGACATCTAGATTTTCTCCCACAATCATTTGCCCTACTTAAAACCAGATTGGTCACACATTGTATTAAAAATACAATTAAAAGTTTATAAAGTTTTAATTTGTGAAGAGGCTAGAAGCGTGTTAAAGAAATTATGAGCTGTATGGGTTATCTTCGGTTATGCGCATGTCAGTGAAAGTTGTTATACAAAGTGTGACAAAGTTCCTCCTCTATCTTGGTGGGTCCTGCGCTTATTGGTGTATTTTCTTGCCTCAGAGATTCACCATGTGGGTTGGGGAACAGCACAGAGACCTTCCCCTCTGGAAGAACCAACAGTCCAGGTCAATTGGGAGGAATCCAGGCCCGCCCTCTACTCCAGGATCCAGCCCAGGGCCCTGTGGACTGCAGCTGTCTATAGTGCCTCCTGTAACAACTGCATGACAGCTACAACTCCCTGGGCTACTTCCCCATGGCATCCTCCAAACACCTTCCTTATTCTCACCACAGGACCTTCCTCCTGGTGTTTGATAACGCTTGTGCTCCTCAGTCCTCCAGCAGTGCACCCTCCCACTCTCAGCTCCTTGCACCTCTTGCTCCCAGCTCCTCACACTCACACCACAAACTGAAGTGAGCTCCTTTTTAAAACCCAGGTGCCCTGATTAGCCTGCCTTAATTGTTTCTAGAAGCTTCTTCTTAATTGGCTCCAGGTGTCTTAATTAGCCTGCCTGCCTTAACTGGTTCTAGCAGGTTCCTGATTACTCTAGTGCAGTCCCTGCTCTGGTCACTCAGGGAACAGAAAACTACTTATCCAGTGACCAGTATATTTGCCCTCTACCAGACTCCTGTACTCCATTGGTCTGGGTCTGTCACAAAAGATATAAATCAAGGTCATAAGCAAACTATTGACCTGTTGGACTCCATAACATCTGGTTAGCTATTTATTATAACATCAGTCAATAATTTTAAAGCTATTTGTAAAGTTAATTTTAATGCAAAGTGTGACCAACAGACCTTTTGCATGCAAAGAATATTTATTAAAAAAGCATTGATTTGTATGTATCATTGCTATTTGTGTCCAAAAAAAAAAAATCTGTCTTTTGCAGGCACAGGTGATAGCACAAGCAAAACTTTATATACAAAGCCTATTGAAGTCAGTTATAAGCCCTAGACTTGCCTATAAAAACACCTGAATGTCAGGGCAGGGGGGTGAACTGTTTTGGGAAGCAGTTTGTAGTTGATAGCCTGTTCAGCTAGCCTCTGACTACATGGTCTGAGGCCAGAATTGTAGGAGTAGGCTAGGATAGAAAACTCTCTTCACTGTTGGAAGAGAGAATTCCCAAAGATCAATGAATGCAGAGAATTGTAGTCCAGCATGGCAATTGTACTTATTCCTAGGTTCTGTCAAGGCCTGATGGGGAGAAAAATAAGGAATGTATATAAACAGCACCCTTCTCGCAGACCTGAAGGAGATCTGGGGGGAGTCAGGATGTTTGGGCAATTTCTAACAGGAGGCGTGCCCAATTTCCTTATACTTTATCTTCTTATAATCACTTCTGTTGCAATGATTTTGGTATGAATACCTCTGCAGAATGTTTGGAATAACCAGTGATGGTTTGTGCAGTTTTTCTCCCTCATAGGTCAGGATAAAATAAAGTTACTCAGAAAGGAATAATTTTTCACATATTGCAAACATTTACTCTTACATTGTCCTTCTGTGACACAAATAAAAAAGGAATCCAAATCCTGCTTTTTAGTTTCACAAAACATGAACCTGATTTTCCAAAATCAAGACCAATGCATGGCCTTCTCAGCACATCACCATAATTTGATTAATATTCCCCATATGTCACTTTGCTCCATTTTAAAATAAGAAGTCTCTATGCCTTATGTTTGCAAAGAAAACTGCTCATATGTGGACTGAATGCAAATCAATGCAGTGATGTGCAAACAGCCGGGCGGGGGGGAAGACATCTTTCAGAGGACTGAATTTTCCTATTCATCTCAGTGGGCTGTTCACTCTGAAGTGAAATGATAACAGTGTTGACATTTAAGCTGTCAACTCCTTTTTTTTCTGCTGATAAAAGAATATAAGAAAAATTATCATATTTTAAAGATCTATACAATCTTCTGAGTGGCATTTTATTTTCATGTCTGCAGTGCGTGGCCCTTGTGTTTTGAACACAGCTTGAGAGAATATCATTTGTTGTTATATTTTTTTTCCAGTCTCGTCCCCTCTTATAGTCTGGCTAATACATATTAAGCAATTTACTTCATCATCATCTTCTTCAATATGCCATCTCACAATCTCTTACTTGAATTTCTGAAATGTCAATATTTTGACTATATTTCACATGCCTGCATGGCCTTATTATCTGGAAAGAAACCATGACAAAGTAGAACTAGACACTCATCTTTATTACATAAAGGCCTTGCTATGACATTTGTTAAACTCATTTTGATTCATGCTCTAAAAATGTACATGATTTCTACTAGTGATTAATATTGCATGTTCAATCTTAGATGGAATAATGATTGATATCCAGTGCCTGTCACAGTTGGATATAGGTCTTTCTACATGTCACCAATTATGACTGTGGTGTGAAATTGTAATTATCTAAAAGGCAAGAAATTGTGCTTTCCTTTGTTAAAACTTCCACATAATCAATGCAGGGCACCAGAGGCTTGGTTGATGCTGGTAATAACTTAAAATACATTATCCGTGTTGTTTTATTCTAAGCAGAGTGTAGGTTTTAAGTTGTTTAGTGAAGAGACAACTATGTCAAGCATACCATTTTGCACAGAGATAGATAGTATCCAAAGATATTCTAACATTATGGATACTATGATATTATAAAATTGCAGTAGGTGGTTGCTTGTAAAGACTTGCAATTGATTTTGATCTGATAGAGCTGAAGATTTGTTCGCTTGTCTTCTGTGAAAATTTGAAAATTAACTTTCATTTTAATGCATTGAGGGTTTGTGTGAGAGTATTGGTATGTGAGAGTTCTGGTGAACCATTGAGCAATTTTGATGTTTTAAAGTGTTTCCAGGTCAGAAAGATGGAAAAAATGGGCCAAAGCAAAGTGTGGTGACATTCACAAATGCAGTATGTTGGATCAGTTTGAGAATAAGCTTGATTATATATTTTGATTTGTACTAAAGTGGGCACAAGTAAAGCTCATTCTGAGATATTTCATTTTAGAAATGTCCCAGGAATTTATAATATTTCTTATACTAAATGAACCAGAACTAACTTTTTCAATGGTGCACATGTTGTTTCCACTACAAAAGAGTGACCATCCTAGGCTATGGGTGTTCTTGATGATTTCTTATACATGAACTAGTCTGATTTTTTTTAATGCAATTTCTGCAAAATTGAAATCATTTTGATATTTCTAAATCAAAATCTTTTTAAACTTTCCATTTCACACACACAAAAAATCATTAGTTAGATTTTTCATCACAATTCATGATGAAAATAAACGTTGAAATAAAGGTGTTGTGAGGGGGGGCTGGCAATTGATTTCCAACCAGCTCTAAAAAGTATCTTAAATAGGCTTTAATTGTATTCTAGACTTCATCTACAGCAGTTGATTGAGGATATGAGACTTTTGAAACTTGCCAGCAAACCTGAAACTTTATTGGAAGACTGTAATTGTGCCCTGGATTGGAAACTTGTTTCACAGACTTTTCCAGTGCTTTAACTAACAATACCCATTTTTTGGGATTCTATCTGATGGATGCACTCATTGCCAACTCTCAGTGACGGAATAAAGGCAGAATTGTATGTTGGGTAAATCTCACAGAAGCCAAGGTAAAGGCTTTTTTCAGTGTTCACATTTTAAAAGGAATTATACAACAGCATATGTCAAGAATAATACCAAAGCAAATGGAAATAGTTATTTAGTGCAGTGGAGAAAGACAAGACGCTATCATCAGTCTTCAAAAATCCTGACTGTAAATTAGTATACAATATCAAAAATCCCAAATGCCACGAACAAAGCTGCCTAGATTTTTACAGTGGCTAAATGTTACCCTGTCTCCCTAACCACTCTCATTGTTTCTATGGAAATTAGGGAACTGACCAGGGGCAGACTACAGTTTTCTTCCAAAGAGAGAACAGTTCCCAAACATTCTCCTAATTACAAGAATAATCAAAATAACATAACAGATGCTACTGTTAAGTAAAGTGTGGTTATTCTCTAAAAATTACTGAATAGAAATAGCATTGTGAGCAACGTTTGATGTTATGCAATGTATTTTTTTAAATTTAAAATGAGCTTGGCATAATATTAAAATCCCACTGTCAGACCTACAAAATCAACTTGGAATTTGAATATCAATCTGAATTCATTTCAGTCTTACCACCGTAGAATTAAAAATTCTGCAACTGGATCTTAGTTATTGATTCTTTTTAATTTATGAACCACAAAAAGAATCCATTTCAAATTCTCTCCCTCTCTCAGCTGTGGTGGCTCTGCAGAGCTAATAGAAGTACACTTGTTAATAGAGGAAACATGGAGAGGGGAGTGAGCAAGGGCAAATATTCAGCTGTTGTAAATTAATTGACTTTGGTGGAGCCAAACTAATTTACACCGGCTGAGGATCTGGCCCATCATTCTCAGTAGACAGTAAGAAGGTGCCATTTTCATACGATCACATCCTGCATTTATAAGCATAGTACAGAACTATAAAATTAGATCTAATTGTTGTAATAGGCTAGCAATTCCTTTCCGGTTCTGCCTAGACTTATAGCATCTTCTCCTACAATACTAGGCAGAATTATGTGGCTTGCTGCAGCAAGTTTTAGGGTTGACCTAATACTTGTCTTCCACAGTGATGGCATTTACCATTACTATGCACTATTGTGTCACCCTCTCTATTTATTTCTTCCCCTCTCCTGCCATCAAATTTCTAGGACAAAAAATCTGGACCTCCATCCCTGAACAATCAAAGTACCAGGATTGTGTGTGATATAAAACCTACATGTACTTGGAGGGGAGCAGTACTCTCACTATACCACAGGACATGTGTCCGGCCACTCAGAAGTAGCCACCATTTTTGAGGTAGGGCTGTGCGAGCTCCCGTGGCTGTTGTGCTCCCTATCCCTCTATGTGGGGAGAATGGTTTGTAGATCCACAGTTTTATCCGCTCTAGTCCCAAATCTAGCCCCTATACCAGTACAGAAGGGAGCACTCATGGAGCTGCACTCGCTCATGCCGGAAAATCTACATCCCTTATGTGTGAACCTGCCATCCTAACCTGCCTGCCTCAGCATGCAGCAGAACCCCATTGGTTCAGCTGGGGGCAAGGCTCCCTGTGTCTGTGGAACAGAATGCAGGATTTACCCCAAGGAAGAGTTAAAATGTAAGACAAGATTGTGGCAGGTGTTTGACTGATTCTAAGCAGCGGGCAACAGATGGCTGTAAGATCCGATTTGAAGATGAGCGGTAGATGAATATTCATCAATGGAGCTGCTGATTGAACAAGTTCTTGAATCAGTCCATCTCTTCTAAATGTATACATTAGAGCCTGGTGATTCACAAGGTGAACGATAATTTCCAAAGTTCTCCTAGAAGGAATTTCTTTTTAGAGTTTTCAGCTTAAAAGCTACTGGCAAGATGAATGATTTCAAACAGCAGTGTGACACTTGCAGAATAAAATAGCACAAGGTTGAAAGGAGGATGAGCAAATGACTGTGTCAGTCATTGTCTAGCCCTATGTTAGTTGTATATTATTAGATAGAGTGCAAGACTTCAGTTCTCAGGATGAACATTTGAAGATTACAGGCAGTCCCTCCAATTTCAATTTTGATTGCTCAAATACTTTAGATTCTTAAAGAGATCATATGTATTAAAGTACATATACAGAAGAATGTGTACTCTTTCTATAGAAAGGCTTCCTCCGTTGTTAGGGTTTATCATTTATTATGCATTTTCTTTGATGGTTTGTAAAATATGCGCTATGTAGAAAGATATCCATGTGCATAAACAAATACATGCTGCCACGGAATCACAGTCTTGGTACTCTGAAACTGCTCTGAATGAAGCTCAGCCAAGACTCTGGTGCAGCGAGTCTCTCCTCATGGCACACTCACCAGGGCAAGAAGCCTGCTTGGCTTCCGCGCTTCTTGGATCCGAGCTTGGAATGTTCAGCATCCCTGTTCACACTGTGAGCTCCCCACAGCGAGTCCACAGCCTTACACATCTCTTTCCCCCCCCCCAAAGGGCCATGCACCCCAACTTCGCAGTCAGCAATGACTCTAAGCCATCATTGTACAACAGAAGGGTTTATTACTCCTCAGGAACACAGTGTAGAACAGGTCTTGTTAACACAGAAATCAGGAACATTTAGTAAAGTCCATCTTGCGGGGGACCCAGAGCTCCAGGGCCCTGGATCCTCCCCCCCTGAGTCCCAAGCCAGGTAACTGCCCAGCAGCTTCCAGCTACCTGGTCTCAGTCAAGACTGTTGCCTCTTCTCTGTCCTTTGCCTCTATCCTGGGAAAACGTTTTCTTCAGGTCTGCACCTCTCACTTTGCTCCAACTTGCATCAGCCAGCTGGCTCCAGGTGAGAGTAAGCCAACCATCTGTTGCCAGGTTACAGGGTTCTTTGGCCATTCTCTAAGTGCAGGCAGCTAGAGGCAGCCACATCTGCCCACTAGGATCTCAGCAAAAATCACACACACCCTTGTCCCTCTAGTCGGTATTTGTGTAACACACAGGGGAAACTGAGGTGCACACAGTATTCATGCAAAACATTAAGAAAAAACCTCCCACTTTGCCACACTTGCACACATAAATCAGTAGGTATCCATTCCCGTATATAGGGAGTCTGCCAGTATATGGCCTAGTAACCAATGAACATGGAGAATGAATTTCCGAGAATGGAATGTGTGATGAGAGAGTGCTGATGAGAGATCAGTGGTCGGGTCAGAGAGAAAGAGGGAAGCAATGGAAGAGAGAGACTGGCAAGTCCAGGAGTAGAATTTTATGGTGAAGATCCTATCTAAAATTGTTGGTTATGGTTCCACTTCGTTTGTGTGTGTGTGCATATGCATGTGCATGCGCGCGAGTATGCAGTATAATACAGTCTTTAATTACATGACCACACATTCAAATGCTGTAACACACACAAAATATTTTTCTACATTCTTATGAAGGTGTATCATCATACAGAACTGCAGTATTTGGGGGTTTTTTAGATTCAGATAACCAAAGTTCTTGAAAGGAATTTAGATGAAAAGTACACAGTAAAAAGTACAAAGTATTCAGACTACAGAGAGTAGCAGTAATATTGTGTGGTATATTTATGGGGTAAATTTAAGTTACACTTTTTTGAAAATACTATCTCACTCTCAGTGTTTATGTTCTTCAATATAACTTATTATAACTACACCATTAATGCTTAATAGTGGTACCCTTTAAGTTTAATTTAATGTTCTTTTAAAATACACTGTGGCATTCAATGTCCTAATTTTTTTAAAAAGAAAAGACAAAACTCAAAAGCAAAACATCTATTGCCCAGGTTTTGAAGTTACTGTGGCTTGTAAAATAAATAAATAGCTACACCAAACAACCTCAATAATAGAGCACTTTGGGAAAAGAATAAAGATTTTCCATCAAAAATGTTGAAGGCAACAAAGAATTATCTTTGTTTTTATTAATTGTTTGGGGTAATTTTTCCAGCTTTTATTTTAGAAAAGAAAAGCACCTCAACAAAGTTTTTTTTGAAAACCAAAATTAATTGGAAAACTTTTTTTTTAAATAAAACCTGAAATATTTTGGGGTGTTTTTAGTTTTCCAAATTCAAGCAAAATGTAGATCACCTCTATTCAGTCTTCCTACACACTAAAGAACCATCCTTGACTGAGGCAAAAAGAATCAAGGTATGTACCCTATTTAAATCACATGTGTGAGGGGTAATCTAAGGAGCTTAGCACATACTTGACTTTTATCCATACAAGGAATGTGCTTTTTAGGTGCATAGTTTTTCAACATCTATACATTAATCAAATGATAACCAATTTCTTCTGTAACAAGGCTGAACACTAACGACCATTTCCACGTCAAATTGCAACTTTCACATTAAAGCTATTTTGTCTGTCACCCTGCTCAAGACCCATTAAAAGAAAGGGGTAGACTGAGACTTATAAAAACCACTTAGAAGACTTGTAGAAATAAAACTGACAGGTTTCTGTCTCGCAGGCCTGTGCATATTCTCATAGGCAAAGGGGCCGTTTAGTAAGGAAAGCAGCAGGAGAAAGAGTTGGTTTCCTATCATATCTGGAAAACTGCCTAAACCATGTTGGAACCATTCTTGCAATGAACCCCTTCACTGCACATCTAAGTTACCTCTGCACTCATTTACAACACATCATTCTTTAGGAGCACATTGAAATCTGATGCACATGGTACATTGCTTTCAAACACTTGCAATGTGGTCAAATCAAAATGATTTTTTTTTTCTTCCTGCAAGAAGGCTATAAAGTGTTTCCTCAATGGAATCTGTTTCCCTGCCAAACTGAAAGTTTAAAATCTCTATCACTGTGTAATTTATAATGTGGAAATTATATCCTTTCACTCCATCTTCCATATTACCCCAAAATAAACAGCGGCCATACAAGTTTTCCCAGCATGCCCCACTTCTAGAACATGCCCATCAATTCCTCAGCACCATAGGTGCTGGAACTAGGAGTGCTGGAGGCGCAGCTGAACCCTCTGGCTTGAAGTGGTTTCCATTATATACAAGGTTTACAGTTCGGTTCAATGGCTATCAGCACCCCCACTACACAAATTGTTCCAGCACCCCTGCTCAGCACCTCTGCTGAGCCTACCACCAAAGCTATCAATTGATGCTAATTAGCAGAAGTAGTGTCCCTGCTTGTGATGGTTTGAAAATAAGTCAGCAGCAGGCAGGGCTAAATGTGCCTAGGTTCTGAAACACAACTTTAAAATAAAATGGCTTTATGTTCTTTTTACAAACATATTTCTTATCCAAAAGATAAATGACCTTGCTGTGAGAGCAATGCAATGAGAAAAATGAAATCAGTGGCAGACAATATAGCACCATGTGCCCTGTTTCCTAATGCACCTAGCCTTAAAACTAAACTTTCAAAAAAAATTCTTCTTCATTGACACTTTTATAGCCTGCTGACTTTGTAGAAGCACTGCAGCAAGTTGTGTATAAAGTATAAAATGAAAAAATTCCAGCATACCCCATGAACTTTGCAAGTATTGCAATTTCTGCTTTCCTGTATAGTTTGCTGGAGTATTTAGCAAATTACCTTGAGGGAGGGGAAAAAAATACTATGGCTAAATCTTGGAAAAAGATTTACCCAAGCCCATCCCTCTGTCCATATGGGGCCCAAAAGACATAAGCAGGGCTCTATACAGGCAAAGGGATGCATCCAGACACATCCATTTGCAACATCTATTTCCTAGACATCTCAGCTAGGTGCTATTTCTTAGATGTATTCAGTACAGTGTACAGTAAAACCGGATAGGTGAGTTAAATTTTATTCAGAGTCAAGTCCTGGCCACATTGAAATCAGTGGCAATTTTTTTTTAAAAAGTTTCAATTATAAACTCTGTCTAGAAGAAGGTTTCCACATCAAGATCATTTCTTATTAAAGACAGTGAGCTTCTCAGGGATGAGACTGTTTCTTCCTCTGTGTTTGCTAGCAACATATTGTGCTTGCTACCAAAAATGAGCAAAAAGAATCCAAAAGATTTTTCCTTTTGAATGTAGGCAAAGTCCACAATACATTTTTTTATTGTTTTTATTTTACTTTATTTAGTAATGAAAGGCTGAAACAATAAACTTACAAAAATATTGCCCTATTCCTCCCTGCTTCCCCCCTCGCGGAGTTAACTCAAACACCAGAGGACTCAATTCTGCAAGCTGTCCCATGTAGGTGGACCCCTGAGCTTGCATGAAGTCCACGTCAAGTCAGTTGAGCTTTGTGTGGGTGCATAGGTCTGACCATACAGAACAGCTTGCAGGGTCAGAGTGTATATGTTGAAACTTGGCATGTTAATATTGCTCAAGTTAGAAGAGAGTTGGTTAAATAGCCATAAATGATAAATAACTGGAGAACTGCTTCTAAACATTCTCATTAGATGCTTGGTAAGGTATTACAGCCTAAGGAAGCACTGCTCCTTTCATTTAATTAATTAATTAAAATTGAAGTGGTTTCCTTTTATTATTTGAAAATCGGTGCCCACCCCAAGGTGTTGGAACATTTATAAATGTTATGCCACATCTAAAATAAAACTAACAATAACTCCTCAAATCACCCAGAAATCCCACTCTTTTATCCCTCCCCTCAGGGAAAGCCTGGGAGAACAAACAGGCCTTGTAGGATGTCTGCAAAATCTGCAGACTGAGACTGTGATGAACCAAGGCAGGGAGCAAATGCTGCAGTGAAGGACCCCTCACTGCCCTGCCCCTAGCTCCTTGTGATTAAAACTGGAGCCTTGAGTGCTTTAGATGATCACAACTGTGATGGTATCTTACTTTGTAACACACAATGCACGTTCTCCCAGCATAGCCTGATGGGTGCAGGTGCTGCTGCTAGAACAATTTGCATAAGGAGGACTGTAAATGTTGCATTGAAGCACATGGAGCATAATACTTTATGAAACTAAAAGACCAACAATAAGCCCATTGTCCTAACAACAGAAACATCTGAGATTTGTGTGCATGAATGAACTACAGATACTCTGATTGTTTATCCACAATTCACGTCGCGTTCTGCAGATTCTCAGCTCCCATTATGCTTTTAAAAAGTCTTATTTATTTATTTATTTATTTATTTATTTAGATAGATAGCTTTCTATAGCTCTCGTCACAGCAGTGTTTGAGAGTATAGCAGTTGCCAAGATGAGCCATCACAATGTAAGCAGATGTACGAATGTTAATTTGATATTGCTGAAAACTATCCTGAGACAAACAAACAAGCCTGATCCTGAAAACTTCTACTATCTTCTTGGAGTGGTAAATGGTGGGAATTTGCCCATCATGTACACCTCAGTGAAATATGAACACTGGCTCCTTCATAATCTCATCCAAACCAGAAAGCCTTTCAACTTCAAAGGCCAAATAGGATTATTTAGATGCTAATATTCTTAAGCCTAGGCAGTTCCTTTTGGCTCATGTCTGTTAAGAACAATGTCAGTCCACCATTACATCGGAAAACAGGACACAGTCAGCTAATTCAAACTTCTGTCTAGCAACTGTGATAGGTAGAAAAATTCCAAGTTACACCTCAGAGCAATATCCCTGAACAGAGTTAGCAGAAAGAATTTTTTATGTTTGTTTCTTTTGTATATTTTTCAGCACCTCGTGTGTAGTTTCACTCTTTCCCCTTCATAGACAGTTTTGTTCTCATACTTCAACAGGCACACAGTGGCTCTACATGGACACAGGGATTGGACGTTGCAAATGCAGATGCTTAATCAGTTTCTTACTTGTTGAAAAGACACTTCTAGGCCTCAATCCTGTAAACATGCATGTAACTTTCATACATATATAAAGTTACTAATCTGCATAAGAGTTTGCAGAACTGTGACCATGAACATCACCAGAACTTCCATAAGCTATTTTAAGGGAACTTTAACTTTTTTAAAGGGCATATTAATTAAAGGGTATTTTAGAAGAAACTTGATTCTTTAACAAATTAGTCAAATTAAACAAGTTTCAAGTTAACCATGTACTTTATAAAATTGGGTGGGGGGGAGGGATCAGGAAATTCAAAAGTTAGAGGGCCTGGTTATTTGTGTACACCAGCTACACAATGGTGTAATAGGAATCACTTCAATGGAACTATTCCTAATGTGACAACTATTCTGTGACAAGATAATCAAGCACAAGTTTCCTTTAGTAACATTAATTCAGCTCATGGCACATAGCTTAACTAAGGATGCAAAATGAGAACTGGCCAGAAAAATTCCAACAAAACACTGTCCCCACCCGGCTCCCGGCTCTCCGCCAGCATGGAGCCATGACATTGACAAGAATGGCAGACGAGCTGATATAAGTAATGGTGTCTACAAAGACTGTGTCACCCTAACTACACCAACGTAAGCCCTACATCTCTCATGGAGGTGGACTTATGTCAGTGTAGTAGGGCACTTGCATTGGCGGGAGCCAGACTGTAGTGAGCACACTGACATACTTAGGTCAACCTAACTCTGTAGTGTAAACAAAGCTTAGTTGATTACTTCTTGCCCTATCCTCAGTAGACACAGAGAACAATTGACCACCATCCTCTTTCATATATTTGTAGATTGTTATTGTTTGTGTGTCCCCTTGGCCTTCTTTTCTCAAGACCAAACATGCCCATTTTTTTTAACTTTTCCTCATAGGTCAGGATTTCTAAACCTCTTATTTTTGTCATGCTCCTTTGGGAAGTGAACAAATTGGAGAGTGTTCAAAGTGTAATGCCCCAAAATGGACATACTGCTTCAGAACTGAGTCAAGTAGAAAATTGGCTCCTGTGTCTGTCTGTCTTACATTCTGTTCATATATCCCAGAATGACATTTGCCTTTTTTGCAACAGCATGACACACCGTATTTCAGTGTTTCCAAAATAAAATAGTGTAGGATTGCAGTTCTCTGTTCAAATTCAGAATGAATAAAACTCCCCAAACTCAAAAATTATTGCAGAGCTAAAATTATTTTTCCCAGACAGCTCTATCTAAAGCAATCTTGGAGATCCAAACAAACCAAGGCCCCAATCCTGCAAGCTGATCTGTCACAGAATTCCAGTGAAATCAGAGGAGCTCTATATGGGTGCAGGGTTTTGTCTGCATGGATCAGTCCAGTCTCTAAGGCCCCAATTCAGGAAACACTTAAACACATGCTTATCTTTAGGCATTTCCTTTTGTCCCAGTGACTTCACAGCAACTGAGGTGGATGAGATTTTAGTATCAGGTTAAAATACACATGGCCTAAATAGGGATACATTGCAGAATTGGAGTTTCACAAGGCTATAGTTTTTAAAAAGGAAACAACATAGCATATATTTACGTGGCTATGTTAATATTAAAGGAACTTCTATTTTTATTTTTTCTTGAGATCTCTCTTTTTAGCTGTTTCATCTTGATATATTTATTAATAATGATTTTATTTTTCTGAAAGTGTTTAGCATCCAAATGGGGGGCAGGAAGAGGAAGTGTGTGTGTGGGGGGGGAGGTTGTTAAACCCAGTGATTTACCGTTAAAAATGCAACTCTGGGGGTTTTCGTTTTAATTAAAAAGAGAATTGGAATATTTTTCAAATAAAAATGTTAAACTGTAATTATTTTTGAAGTACCACCTTTAATTCCAAGCATTCCTTCACAATAACTTAAAGCTTTATGCTACTATAGTTGCCCATATTTCTTCCTGAGAAAATTATTATGTATGAGTCTGACTTAGCATCTTAAGGTACAGTACAGAAAAGAATTGTTACAGATTTTATATTTCCTTATTAAGATAATGAGCAGCATCCATCACTTAGACTGAATTAAAACCAACATAATAAGCACTATCAGGCTTGTTATAATTATGATGAACCAAAGTGTGTTAAAATTGTTCCTTGATAATTACTCTTGATAATGAAACTGATATTTCAGAGAATGATTCTTATGACTTCTTAATACTGCTACTGATGCAATTTACAGGAGAGAAAAATATCATCAAGGTTATGTTCCTCTAGGGATGGGAGCGAAGAGAAGATTCAATCCAGAAATTTTCCCTCTTTCCAATTGTGCATGAACCAAGTTTTTCATCAGTGTTCTTCATTTCAGATACAATCTCTCCTCACATTCTTTACATGCCTCTGCATTTTCTAGTTTGGGCCAAAATGCAGTTCATGGTGAAAGGCAAGAAGTACTGGATATTCCACCAGATAAACTAGGGCTGGTGAAGATGGAGGAAACCTGGGGAACTGAAGGGGTTAACTGAAGAGAGAATGAGCAGTGCCTTGTGTTTAGCTTTGCAACTGCAATGCCTTTGTTTTTTGTGCACCATAAAGCTATATCTCAAAGGACTCTGCTGTCTGTAGAAGCGGATGGCCTTTTTTGTGTGCAGGTCAGTGCAGACAGTCAGGGAAGATGTGTAGCTTTCCTTCCTGGAGATTTTAGGTTAGTTACCTTCTTCAAGGATGAAGACCGTGACAATTGGAATGTGTCTGCATGGGAGTATTCCCTTACCTCAGCTCCTCTTTCTCTTTCCTTTCTGATAATGTATATGGAGAAAGCTAACAAGAAGAAAGAGCGCTGGTGAGGAAGTTATTAGGAGATGAGGTGGGAGAAAAATGAGCATGGAGTAAGGGGAAAAGGGAAGGAATGAGAGAGAGACCTCCTAACAAGGGGCCTGGGAAAACTCCCGTTGATTTCCATAACTATAAGTTATAGGATAACCACATCTTCTCACATTATTGGGGGGTAGGGGTGGAGAAATATCCCTGTGTTGCTCCAGATCATGGCACAGGGTTGGAGGTAAGGCAGTTTGCGTCTCCGAGGTCCTAGGTCTGCTGGGAGCTGTTTTAGCTTCTAGGGCAACCCTGATGATATTCTCACTTGCACCTGGTTGCCTGGTCCTTCGGGGTCTCATGGCAGCCAGAAAACAGCTGGGGCATAGGAACACCCCAGCCACTCAACATCCAGCCACCTGTCTCCTGGCCCATGATGCAGTTAGCTGTGAAAAATCCATACCTCTGCTAGTTGTGTCTATTGCCCCTTTGTAACCAGTGAAAAATGGCCACGAAGTGGTCTTAAGGTGGTGTGAAGATGTGAAGCAGACATGCCAAACCCGCAAAAAAACACCAAAAAAACACAGACAGAAATTGGGCTTGGTTTTGGCTTAATTGGCTTGTGAGTTGCTTGTTAGCTAGTTTTTGGCTTGTTGCTTGTTTGGCTTGTAGCTTGTTGTTTCTTTTTTTGGCTCCTGGCAAGCAGGGGTGAGGGGCGGCAAGCAGGGGCAAGTGGGGAAGAGAGACAGAGGTACGCAGCGGGCCTACCACACTCCCAGATTGCACACTGAGGGGATCTAGTCACATAGAGTGTTGGGGTTCTTAGGGATTGGCTTGTTTTGGTCTTGTTTTGAAATGGGATTAGCTTGATTTTTGGCTTATTGTGAAAGTTGGGATGCTTATTTACCGCGTGAAAGTTGGCAATTGTGATGTGGAGGAGTGCATGCATGCACATTGGAAGACACTTACCAAGGAAAAGAAGCATAAAAGGTAAAGTAAGTATACAAAAGAGAGATTAGATGAGCTAAAGAAAACTGCTTAGTAAAGCACAGTGAGTGAGAACGGTACAAAATCCAAATGCAGTAGAAAGGAGGGAATCACAGTAGAATCATATTGTCATGAACATTAGCATAAGATTCCTCCTTTACCTGTAAAGGGTTAAGAAGCTCAAATAACCTGGTTGGCACCTGACCAAAAGGACCAATAAGGGGAGAAGATACTTTTAAATCTAAGAGGGAAGGTTTTTGCTTTGTGCTCTGTGTGGGTGCTCTTTCCGAGACAAAGAGAGAGACCAAGCAAGTAATCCTGCTCCTATTGAAATGATGCACCTAACATTACATAAATAGTAAGTAATAGCAAGGAAATGCATTAGATTATCTCTTGTTTTAGCTTGTGAATTTTCCCTGTGCTAACAGGAAGGTTTATCCCTGTTTTTGTAACTTTGACGTTTTGCCTAGAGGTGAACCCTGTAAAATTACCTTCCATCCTGATTTTACAGAGGTGTTTCTTTTACTTTTTTTTTTATATAATAAAGTTCTGTTTTTTCAAGAATCTGATTGGTTTTTAGTGTCCTAAAAACCCAACGGTCTGGTCTGTGCTCACCTTGTTTACCTATCTGGTTGGTAGATTATTCTCCCCAGGAAAAGGGTTGAAGGGGCTTGCGGGGATATTTTGGGGAAACAGAAATTCCAAGTGGTCCTTTTCCTGAATCTTTGTCTAACTCACTTGGTGGTGGCAGCAGTACTCTTCCAAGGACAAGGAAGGATTTGTGCCTTGGGGAAGTTTTTAACCTAAGCTGGTAGAAATAAGCTTAGGGGGTCTTTCATGTGGGTCCCCACATCTGTACCCCAGAGTTCAGATGGGGATGGAACCCTGACAAATATCTATATTCAAAAACAGATAAGTATGATGTTAAATATAAATGAACAGCATTTTTAAAATCTCTTAAGGATTATTAGAAACAAACAGAAAAAGAACTCGAGAGAGTAAAACCAAGAATAGATAGAAGACCAAACAGAAGCATCTTTGTGTTTTTAAAGATACTCTTTATTGCAAGAAATTATTTAATTACATTGATATGGCAGTTCACAAACCAAAGCACTCTTTAACATGTAGTTAAAAAGTGGCCTTAAAGTGCTAGGATGTACGTGATTATTCCAAACAAACTGAAAGGGGATGCAAGGCATTGGGATCTGTTCTTTGAATGTGGAAAGCATCATCAATATTCTGATGTGGGAGTAGTAATTATTTTGTTCTTAATATATATTTAGCACAAAGCATGTTTATAACAATTAATAGTTTTCACTTATTGGAGGAAAGTGCAGTTTTGCAGTCACTATGGTTATAATATGTTCATTAAATGTGTTAATTGATTAGGCGTGTACTGAAGATAATAGGAGTATTTCCCATCCCATCCAGAGAAGCAGAAGTGTTCACGTTTGCTATGCAGTTCTTTTGCCCTGGGCCCAGTCCTGTTCAGGTGACTTCAATGGATGTTGACGACACTCAGGCCCAAATGACTTCAGGGCCTCAAAATCGAGGCACCACTGGAAATATTTTGAGGAAGTTCTATGGCCTGTGCTATGCAGGAGATCGGACTAGATGATCACAATGGTCCCTTCTTGCCTTGCAATCTATGAATCCTCAAAACCCACACACACTTGCAACCTAACCCTCAGCACCTACATTTTCATTGTAAATGTCCCCTAAGTTTCTGCGTCTGGGTATAAGCACTGCTCAGGCACCTGGATGCCCATCTCTTGCCTAAGCCTCAGCACGAGTCTCAAATCATGTGAAGATAGGTTTCTCTCTCATGTGGGACCTTATTGGGTAGGCATGCTTTGTGCACACCTAGCTCCAACAAAATGACTGGAGGGGAGTCATTCTCTCTCTCTCTGGGCCAATGGTGTGTGTGTGTGTGTGTGTGTTTGTGTGTGTGTGTGTGTGTGGAACAACGTGGAACAACTTGAGCAGGAGAGATTGAGAGAGGCATACAACAGAATACCACATATCCCAGTCGTTAGAGCAATTATCTGAGAGTTGGGAAACTCATGTTTAAATCATTTCTGAGGCAAAGGGGCAATTGAGGCAGGGTATCCTATCTCCTGGGTGAATGCCCTCACCACTGGGCTAAAGTCAATAAGATAAGCCTCCTCTTCTTTCTTCCCCACCATCCATTTAGAGTTAGGTGTATACTGGGGCTGTTCTTGCAAGAAATAGCTTAAGCACCTAACTATGGGAGAGGGTTTGTGGCTGTGGATCCTAAACAGAATATTGGCTGCTCCTTCTAGACTTGACTAGACTCTGGAGCTTAGGACACACCCATCTCAGTGTCACTTGCTATTGGCTAACTTAGGTGACTCCCCACCTGGTATGCTGACTTTTGTGGAGATGTCATTCTGCATGTATTGTATAGGAAGGAGGCATTGTGATGCTCGGTTTTGCAATGCCTAGGTGCCTCTGTGAATCTGGGCCTCAATACCTTAAAAGAGGCATTTAGGCTTAGATCCTAAAAGGTATTTAGATGCCTAATTCACATTGAAATCAATGGGAGTTAGGTGCTTAAACACCTTTGATGATTTGGGCCAAAGTGCCTCTTGTAAGATGCTGAGGCCCAGATTCACAACACTTAGATGTTGCAACACGGATCATTGCAATGCCTAAACTTTAAGACTTGAATCAGTGTCAACGAAGATCATGGAAGTTTTTCCATTGACTTTAGGCACTGGATCAAGCCATTAGTAACTTACAGCATCAACCCTTCTGAGAATGCCTTGGAGAGTTATTCTAATTGCTCAAATCAAGAAGACAATGAAAATCATAACCAGACAATGACACAAGCTGAAATATTGGAGAATTCCATTTTAGGATAGCTGTTCCTTTTCATTCATGTTCGGTAAGTGCACAATGTAATTGTTTAAAGCGCAAAGGAGTTTGATTACAATTAGATCAGAGATGACGAAGGAATTAGCTTTCTAGAAAAGATTATTCTGTATTTTCTTTATAATTAAATGTCTGCTAACAAAGAGAACGTACAGATATTGTCATATAATACTGAATTATTGTGGAATTGGGTTGTGATATATACAACCAGCAGTGTTCCACCCTCATTGAAACATTTGAAAAACAAACTCATTTTATCATAATTTTTCAATATTTTTTAAATACACTTGACTTAGCTTATGTTTTATTACTAAGATAGTGATAGCCAAGACCAATCTGAAGAACAACAGATAGAGTTGATGGGGTAACTTATGGAAAATGTCATTTTCCTGTTAGTCTTGAGTTAACTGGGATTGCATTTCTCTTGTCTCAAATATATTCAGGCATGAGGTAAACTAACTAGGATGCCTATGGCTTTTGAGTTTGGAAAAAAAGGGTAATTGGAATAAATGGGTGAAAGCTATTCATATTAATTAAGCCAGCTTTCTAGCACAGTAGCAGTAATGCCTTATGTGACTATGCAGCTAGAACTGAGAGTCGCAGGTGTAGCTCTGAATGATTGAAATGGCAAGGTATTAAACCGATGTATTGTCTTCCAGGTGTAAGGTTTATAGAAGAAAGGATTATTTCCAATCTCATTTCAGTTGTAATTGTTCAATTCCCAGTGAAAGATAAATTTTCACTAAATTGCATCATGGCATTTTCATAGCTTTGGCTTGCTTTAATACTATCTGAATTAAGTGCTTGAAATGTGCCATTTTATCCAATACAGGAAGAGTCCGATTTTATTTAGAACTCTGAGAAGTTAAAAATCACTATAACTACATTAACCTCAAATTAAGTAACAACAAGAGATATTTTGCCCATCTAAACCAAAAATTATCTCTGATCTTCAAATACTTTAAATATCAAGTACACCTCTACCTCGATATAACACTGTCCTCGGGAGCCAAAAAATCTTACCGCATTTTATATTGAATTTGTTTTGATCCACTGGAGTGCGTACACACCCTCTCCCCCAGCACCCTCCCCCCTCTCCCCCCCCCCGGGAGCACTGCTTTACCACATTATATCCAAATTCGTGTTATATCGGGTTGCATTATATCGAGGTAGCGGTGTATTTCCTTAGTCGCTCTAATTCTTGTAAAACTTGTCTTTTGTTTTCCATCTTTTGTTCAGATATCACATTGGAAAATTCAGTGCATACCTTTCCTGAGCTCACTATTCATGCCTCTTTGATATATTGAATAATATGATTTGTTTCTTCTGTGATGTCATCCTATTATGTATAGTAAATTACCCTAACAAACAGAGCTGTCTTGTTTCTTCTCTGAAGTATTCTGCTGTTGTCGGAAATAATAGTTGATAATTATACTGTGGCACTTTTTTTCTCCTGTGATATTATCAACCACTTTAAACACTCCTCTGTCTGTTCTAATGTTATATAAAATACTTTATTTTAAAGAAAAGTAAACACAAAGTATATTATAAGGAAGAAGAGCTTTGTCCCAATTTCCTTTAACCTATGGAAACATTCTTCCTTGTGCAGTGTAACTGAACAAGATAGGGAAGAAAGAATAAAAAACCCTTCCCCCAGTGCCAGCAACTGGGCAGGATTTTTCTCTGGTACTAAGAGGCCTGATCAAAGATCATTGAAGTCTTTTCATTGACTACAGTGAGGTTTTTTTGAGCAGTCAGAAAGCATTATTAGTTGAGTATCTCTACCACGCCAAGCCATGCACCATCCCCAAAAGGCCATGTTCTGCAGATTAGGAGAATTAGCTGGGGCACCAGTTGGCTAACACAACCAGGCTGAACAGGTTAGGGGAGGTGTGTGTGTGGCCTCAGTCAGTAGCATGTCCTAGCCAGGAACAGTAGAAACTGCACATTGTTCCTTATCAGAAAAGCAATAAACAGTGCCTGGCAATGCATGTGGCAGTCTGCCTGGACCATCCTGCTCTACAAAAGCAAGAAGGGTTCTGCATCAGATGCTTAGCTCCTCTCACTGCTCTTCCTATGGTATGATTGACTTGGGCAAGGACCAGGCTTTGTCCATAATGCCTTCCAATCTGTATGATAAGATACGATCTACAGCATGCATTTTTGTTTGTTTCTGATACAGTCTGCAAAACTGCAAGGACACATAGGTAACATTTACTTCATCCCCTTCAGTTTACAATTCCTGGTTTTGCCATGTCCCCTGAAATCTGAACACATCTTCCACAAGACGATGAAATGAGCTTTAAAATGCCTATATGTTGTTAACTCTTAAATTGATACCTATGGGAAGAAGAATAGGAGGAGAGGGGGTTCCTATTTTCTTCCTTGGTTTCCCAAGAAAATGTACAACAAAAGGATTTCCAGTGCACTTCAGTGATCTGTTGTGATTCTGCCTAAATATTTTGATAGCAGTGACCTCCCTGTGTGTGCTCTTATGTTTCATGTTAGCACCAAAAAAAGAGAGAAAAGTTTAAATACTCTCACCTTAATTTAAATCTCTGCTTTTAAAAAAAAGAAGAAAGAACAGATTTACAAGCAGATTCAATATCTATTTAATGCTAGAAATGTCATAAATGGGTAAAAAATATGTATAATACATAATGCAGGTGTCACACTGTCTGGAGTGGCTGACTACTGTGAATGCCTGGGCAGACTGTCAGAAACAGGGCAGATGCCCCAAGCTGGTGATGTGGTATATAATTAGATTTCACCAAGCTTGTAATAAATGTAATGTCTTGGATCACTATACCAGTCTTACTATGGAGTCACAGACTCTCCAGCCTAGCTTGCCACCCAGACAAACTAAACTTTGTGATAAAAAGTTACTTGAACTAAAAATCATACCATATCAGGTTCCCTCAGTCCCAAAAGACTCATTTACCCCAGATCAGTTGGTATTCTGGATCATATACCAAAAACAATGCTGACAGCCAATTCTATAATAAACTAACTAAAGATGTATTAGCTACGGCAGTGTTTCTCAAACTTGGGACGCCACTTGTGTAGGGAAAGCCCTTGGCGGGCCGGGCCGGTTTGTTTACCTGCCCCATCTGCAGGTTCCGCTGATCGCGGCTACCACTGGCCCTGGTTCACTGCTCCAGGCCAATGGGAGCTGCAGGAAGTGGCGTTTAGAGATGAAGGATCTTTCTCTGAATCCCTTCTTATAGCTTCTTCTCACAGGAAACAAGCTGACAGTCTCTCTATTATGTGGGCTTTTCCTTTGATGATGGTGAGTGAGGAATGCACTTTGAGTCTCTGACCTCCAGTTATCACACACAATGACCATTTGCTTTGGAATTAGCACTTTTTCTGGTAAAGTCCTTCTTTAGCATTCCACAAGGCTTCATTGATGTCTGAGGAGTTATTTAGTTACAGGGGTATTTACAATGTAAATATTTGCTGTTACATTACAACAGGACACAGATAAGTAAAAACAATGCATGTAATATCCTATTAGTTTTCATGGAGTTTAAGCACTAAATATACCCTTATACATTTAACAATTACTTTGATCTATACTAATACACAAGTTAATTGACCCGAATACACTCTAGTACAACCTGGTCTGCCAGTATCACAGCAGGTATCTCCATTGTTACTGATGAGAAACAAAAAGAGGCCAAACCAAATCTTTGAAACAGATCCTGGTCCAGATCCCAGTCATAGGTTTGAACTATGTCTAAAATGGACCAGGTATGAACCCAGGCATTGTGCAAAGGTCAGACTGAAACCCATATTTTGAACTCTCATTTTCAGTAGTGTTTGGTTTCATTGGGGTTCTTGGCTCTGTCCATAATAGAGAGACGGAATTTAGTTATAGAGCTAGAGTTGGGCACCGTTCCACATATATATCAGTAACATGATAAGTAAGTGCAATGTTCCAGCTTCTCTGTCTTAAATAGATACCTTCTTATTAGGAGCACCTCACCTGCCCACCAAGAACAAATCAAACTGTGATTTGCAAAACTGAGACTTATCTTGGTGATCTAACTAATTCTGACTATGTTTCAACATGCTCCTCCATAATAATAATATTCTATTCAGCTCCTCAGACCCTCTGGCAATTTGTATCCTTTTGTCCCCAGTAAATCCTTATACCCAGTCTTTGTGATTACATGTGCACCATCTTGCCAATGACCTACATACTGCTTTAATTCACCCTGTAATTCATAGATTCATAGACTCTAGGACTGGAAGGGACCTTGAGAGGTCATCAAGTCCAGTCCCTTGCCCTCATGGCAGGACCAAATACTGTCTAGACCATCCCTGATAGACATTTATCTAACCTACTCTTAAATATCTCCAGAGATGGAGATTCCACAAACTCCCTAAGCAGTTTATTCCAATGTTTAACCACCCTGACAATTAGGAACTTTTTCCTAATGTCCAACCTAAACCTCCCTTGCTGCAGTTTAAGCCCATTGCTTCTTGCTATATCCTTAGAGGCTAAGATGAACAAGTTTTCTCCCACCTCCTTATGACACCCTTTTAGATACCTGAAAACTGCTATCGTGTCCCCTCTCAGTCTTCTCTTTTCCAAACTAAACAAACCCAATTCTTTCAGCCTTCCTTCATAGGTCATGTTCTCTAGACCTTTAATCATTTTTGTTGGTCTTCTCTGGACCCTCTCCAATTTCTCCACATCTTTCTTGAAATGCGGTGCCCAGAACTGGACACAATACTCCAGCTGAGGCCTAACCAGCGCAGAGTAGAGCAGAAGAATGACTTTTCGTGTCTTGCTTACAGCACACCTGTTTATGCATCCCAGAAACACGTTTGCTTTTTTTGCAACAGCATCACACTGTTGACTCATATTTAGCTTGTGGTCCACTATAACCGCTAGATCCCTTTCTGCCATACTCCTTCCAAGACAGTCTCTTCCCATTCTGTATGTGTGAAACTGATTGTTCCTTCCTAAGTGGAGCACGATAATAACAGCACACTATTGAAAATGTAATCTATAAAATAGAAATAGTTTGAACGTGTACTATTATTCATTGCATGTGGCATCTATCTGTGGAAAATTATAACACTTGTCCACTAAACTACGGTTTCATCTAGTCTTTTACGGTATATCTTACTATAGGCATGAAATCCATTAGTCAGAACTGCCTTACGGAAATGTTGTGAGAATTAGAGAATGTTTATACAGTGTTTTGAAGATATTGGGCCAGATTCTCATTTACATTCCTCCACTCCAGTCAGCACAGTAGTAGTGGTGGGGGCTATATAAGGGTGCTGTTTATGACTCCCTGATTGAGAGAAATGGTCTGTCCCAGCCTCAGTGAGAGCTAGAATCACTGAAGGGCTGCTCTAACCTAGACACTAAAATAGGATAGGTGTAGCAGAGTGGTCTGTAAAGTGGCTGAAACAGATCATTTATATGTTGTCTTAGAGAAATGGGATAGTAGAACTCGTGCCGGCTTATTCATCAATTTGTAGCTATAGTACTTAAGGACAGCCCCTCAGTCCAGGAAAGCCCACTTTGCGAAACTACCATCCTCCATAAGAAATAATGAAATTTTAGATTCTCGGTCAAATTAAGAATAATCTATTGGCAAGAAAAAGAAATTGTGAAGCACATTTAGTCAACCTTGAAAAATATTAAATGTAATTAAGAACTTAGCTGACAAACTTTACTGTCAAATATTCTACCATTTTCTGAAGAATACTACAACATATCTACAAACCACTTTTAAATAGCCAGAGAAATATCTGACACAGCAAGACTTTTACAGCGCAGGGCAGATATTTTTCCCTTTTTCATTGCAAAGTAGCCTTTCAAAAGTGCAATTAGATGACAAAAGTATTTTTGTTATTTCTGACAACCAAGAAACCTATTCTGAAACCAGAAAAACAATTATATCTCATTCCCAGCCTTGTATGATGTAGTCCTACATTCTTTCAACCCATGTACCCTAAAGGCGTGTGAAATATCCAGGTAGAGCAGTGGTTCCAAAACTTGGTTTGTGACTCATTCAGGGTAAGCCCCTGGCAGGTCGCTTTGTTTACCTGAGCGTCCGCTTCCTGCAGCTCCCATTGGCAGGGAATGGTGAACCGTGGCCACTGGGAGCTGCGAGCGGCTGTACCTGCAGACACTCCAGGCTTACCCTGAACAAGCCGCAAACCAAGTTTGGGGACCCCTGAGGTAGAGTGACAGGGAATTAGAATGAAGTATGTTCAAAGGATTAGATATTCATACCTATAGACAGCAAACTATGAAACCCTTGAGGCTTCCTCTACCTCTTGCTTTACAGATGTTTGGAGATCTACATTTCTAGACTTGGTAATCAGGCATCTACTTTCTTAAGATGTAAAAAATTCTTCCTCCCACATCATGAATCTTATTTTCTGTAAGGGCTTGTCTACACTTACAGCACTGCAGCAGTGCAGCGTGCCACTGTAATAGTTAGTGAAGACACTACCTATGCCTACAGAAGACCTTCTCCTCTCAGGCTAGGTCTACATTATGCGGGGGGTCGACCTAAGATACGCAACTTCAGCTACATGAATAGCGTAGCTGAAGTTGTGTATTTTAGGTCGACATACCTAGCTGTGAGGACGGCGGTGAGTCGACCGCTGCTGCTCCGCCATCGACTCCGCTTCTGCCTCTTGCCGCGGTGGACTTCCGGAGTTGACGGCAGAGTGATCAGGGATTGATTTTATCGCGTCTCCACTAGATGCGATAAGTCGATCCCCGATAGATCGATTGCTACCCGCCGATCCGGCGGGTAGTGAAGACGTGCCCTCAGTGTGGATACTCCACCTCCCTGAGAGATGGTAGCTATGTGGATGGGAGAAGCCCTCCCATCAACTTACTGCTCTCTGCACTGGGGGTTAAGTGGTTACAACTACATTGCTCGGGGGCATGGATACTGACCTAAGCCCTTGTCTACACTAGGAACTTATTTATTAGGACAGTAACTGAGATGCTGCTTGCACTCTGGATAAGACAATGGGACAAAATCAGTCCAGGTTCAAGCAGGTGCAATTCAATTCAAGATAGATTGACTTAGAATAAGGCTAAATCTAGCTCAGCATCTGCACCTGGTGCAATTCAGATAAGACCAGATTTCAGCTGTAAATGACTGTCCAGTGTTTACATACCTCAGACTTTAATTTCCCAAGCCAGGGTCTTGGATAGAAATTGGCAGGAATGAGGTAGCCTCATTTTCTAGAAGCTTTTCTAGTCTGGAAGCTCAAAAATAGTAAACTGAAATATAGCTTACACTAAGTTATTTAATCTCTGCACTAAAGAGTTCTAAAAACAACTTCCCACATCCTTAGCTGGTATACATTATCATAGCTCAATTGATTGAGATTGCATGATGTCAATTGACACAAGCTGAGAATTCTGATCTCTGTTTCAGGACAGGATCTGACAAAAAAAAATTCAAAACAATATGAGAAAAAAGGGTGATTAACTCACAAGCCTCAATTCTGTACCATGTTCTTAGGTGGATATGTCCAGTTCCTAGCTTACAAATGGGAACTGACAGTGTAGCAATTAGCTCATGTCATTTGCCCATTGACTTCAGTTGGATACATGTTGGCTGGATAAGTGGCTACAAGAAATGGCTGCTATCAGTAGCAAGCACTAGCTTGGGATGCATGCCATTCCTGTTCAGAGAAACATTAATGTGAACTCCAGAGGATGTTTCTGAACTCACCCTGGCGATTCCTGCCCTAGCTATCAGGATTGCTGTAGCAGAGGATGCACTGGCCATCACCTCTATAGTTGTTCTTGTGTATGTTTGATTGCTATTTGCAA
This sequence comes from Malaclemys terrapin pileata, assembly GCF_027887155.1. NCBI lineage: Eukaryota > Metazoa > Chordata > Testudines > Emydidae > Malaclemys > Malaclemys terrapin. The sequence continues at coordinate 92,376,914 of NC_071506.1, read as the reverse complement.
TATGTCAGTCCCAGAGTCTCAATAAGAAAGGTAGGTACTGTAAAAACAGATAGTAAAGGGCCATCCTGGCCCCAAAGAATTTACAAAGTAGGTTGACAGAAAATGCAACAAGCTGGTATAACAAATGGGAGAGGAGCTAATGAGTCCCACACAGACAGTGTTACTGCCTTGAGTTCTTCCCCACCCCCCCAACCCCCACTTCCACAATATCCAAATTAAAAAAAAGGTATTAGAGCAGTTGGGAATTTTTTGATGAAACATTTTTTCACTGGAAAATACCAATTTGTTGAAACTGACATTTTTCGCCAAAACTTGTCTGTTTCATCAGGTAAGTTTCTCGGGTGAGAGACAGAGACAGACCCACACAAGAAGAGCCAATAGCCCAGTGGTTAGGTTAGTGATGTGGGAGACCTATGCTCAAGTCCCTGCTCTGCTTGATTCAGAGCAAGGATTTGAACGTAGTTCTCCACAGTCCCAGAGGAGTGCCCTAACAACTGGGCCAATTAATATTAAATTACTTATATGAAGTAGAATAGCTCCAACAGGAGAGATCAAGAGAGACAATTTGTCACAAAATGGAATTCTTATTTTCTGGACAGCCCTAATAGTTAGTAATTCCTACTGGCCACCTGCCCAGTTGCCATCACTTGACAATTTACCATTGATGGCACACCACTGATATTAGTAGAAGTGAGTCTTGAGGAGCAATGTGAAGGAGGACAAGGTTGCTGCTTTGATTTCTTTAAGGAGACCATCCCAGCCGTGTGTGTGTGGACGGAGGGAGGTGCAGAGAAGCCAATGTAAAGTTGCCTGTGGCAATAGTGGACAAGTGGGCAGACAAGAATGTCATCATCTACTCCCCATCACTGTATCTACCAGAGATTTCCTGCTATTTAAAAAAATGTATTCTAAAGATCAAATAAATTATCAATTCCTTTCAAGCAGGATAGCTCAGATGACTATGTTTAGCTATCCACTGTCCAGGTGGCTAGTGTCCAGTAGCAAATCCTAAAGAAACTGGATAAATCCTCTCCTCTCTCTTTTATCTGCATCATAGACATAGTGACCTCCAGGACCAGCCAAATTACCCATATGTAATCTGTGGTATGATCTCTTGGTCCTCATGTAGGAAACTGAAAGTTTCCACAAGCAGGCACTTAGCATCTGCAGTGATTTCCTGCCCACTGGTACTAACTCTATAATCCTGGAAGTAGTTCTTTCCATGTCAAACTCCAGCCTGATTTGACAGATCTAAGTAATGGTGCTAAAAAGTTGAAAGCATGACAAAAGCTATCTTTTCTTTTTCCACGTGTATATTTCTTCATCGCTGATCTTCCGCTCCATTCTCTGCACACATAAATTATCAATTATATATTAACCATCTTTCTCTGTTCTTTACTGTAATCAGACTGCAGCTATTTTCTCTTTATTTACAAATGAGATGCTGTGAGGCCTAACGGTTGGATTAAGGGGAATGCATTTTTCTCAAACTCACAAGGTGAATATCAGTTGTTCTGAAAGAGCCATGTTAGGAAAAATTCCACAGAAGTAAGTGTCAATACAGATTTTACAGGTTAGAGGGAAATTAACAAATGATTGATAGTCATACATTTAAGTGAAGGACATTTTTTGGCTAAAACACAAACACGAGTAAAAAATAGCTGTCACTTGAAAACTCACATAGTAGTCACATAATTTTCTTGGAAATATTTCTAAATTCCCAGGACAAGCCAGCCTCCACCTTTCATAAGGGAAGACATTAATTATTGCTATACCAGCTATGGTTCCCTTTTATAGTAATCCTTTTATTAGGCCTTATCTACATAGGTAATTGGGTTTTTTGTTGTTGTTGTGGTTTTCAAGGTTGAGTTTAAATTGATGTTGTTGTTATATGGGTATTACCACAGACACTTACATGCATGAGTGGATACTCTTATTTCAGAGTAAGAGTGTTTTTTGTTTTTTTTTTCAATTCAGTTTATGCTTCTCAGGAAGAGATTTAATCTAAATTGAATGGTATAGTGGCATAAGAGTGTCTACTTTGATGGAGTTATATTGGTAACTAGAGCAGGTTGGGAATTTTCCATCTGAATAATTTTCTGATGGAAGATGCCCATTTGGAAAATCAAAATTTCCAGGGGAAAATTTCTATATTTGCTGAAAAATAAAACTGGTTTTGTGCTAGAAAAAGTGAAATGATGGTTGTTGGTTTCACTTTCTACCTACAGGGAGAAAAAAATCAAAAACATGAAATTTTTCACAGAAATGCATTTCCATTTTCTAATTGTAACACTATCCCTGTTTACTTGTACAAGCAATACTTTCCAATGTAGACAAGGCCTCAGAGAGGGCCTCTAGGTGGAACATAGGTGGAGACTCTAGCCTCTTTTTAGTCCCTAACACATTAGACTAGTGTATATCATATCAAAAGAGAGAATGGAATTCATATGCTCAGACTTCATACACTTAAAGGCAGGGGAAAAGCTTCATTAAGAAAAATGCCAATTTTCTATGGAAATGCTGATTTGTTTTTCCTGCCTCTTTCCTCTGTTAGTCCTCCTATTGTCCTTATCAAATTAAACTAGGTATAAAATTCATATCTAAAGAATGAAACTTTTTAAATTGTGTTGTATACATTTAAATACCATTATACATTTACCTTCTTTGGCTTCTGTTATCTATCTTCTTTGAGATGTTTAAAGAATCAAAGACGTAGCAGTCAGCAAAACTACAAAGGGGGGGAAAATGACAAAAAGTCATTCTGCTAAATGTACTGCTAGAAAACAGCTGCCATGACTTTTGACAAGCCTTTAAGGTGTCAAAAGATTATAAATTCACTGGTTTTTTTAATAAAAATGTGCATTACCACACTTACAAATGCAGTTTTCAGAATGGCTCAAAATTTAGAACAGTGCAAGTAAGTCCCTACACATTTTTGGCTCATATCCAAGCTCTTTCAGGACTGGTTCACTCATTTTATAATGCCCAATAGCACTGTCCTTTTCCCTTTCATGTAATAACCATCCAGGGGATGTTTTAAGTATATAAATGAAAGTAAATGTCAAGGCCTGATTTTTGTTGGCAGGGACTTATTAGTCTATTGACTTATTAAGATGAGCTAGTAAGCCTAAGTATATCTTACCTATTTCCCTTCCCATGGGTGCCCTTAAATAGTCAGTCAGTGGTGGGACATTCCACTGCTCCCTCGGCTGGCCAAAGACACTCTTTCTGAGATATGTATTTATACACCAATACAAACCAGTTGCATATTACATCTGATGTATCAGGGTGCCACCCTCTGACATATTAGAGTGCCACCCATTGCCTTGTACTTGTTGGTTTGATCAAAACATCTCTATCCATCATGCTGTCATCCTGACATTATCTTTAGGATGGGTTAGTGTGTTCCTGTTATCTTTGGGGAATGTTTGCATATCAAGGTGTTCTGGTACCAACCTCCTGGAATGTGCTTGCATGAGTGCTCTGTGCCCAGCACCTCTTAGGAATATGTGTTTTTGCAATATCAGCCCTGTGCTTGCCAAATTCTTGCTCACAACCTGCCTCTTGCTCACAGCCTGACTTTGCTTCATATTAGCAAAGTTTTGACCGCTACTTTAGTTCAGGCCTCAGGCCTCATACCAAGCCTCTGATAGAAGGGCTTATGTCTCAGGCTCTCTTCCTACTACTACCTCTTCTATAAAAAGCAACAGAGGGTCCTGTGGCACCTTTAAGACTAACAGAAGTATTGGGAGCATAAGCTTTCGTGGGTAAGAACCTCACTTCTTCAGATGCAAGACTAACACAGCTACCCCTCTGATACTTGATACCTCTTCTATGTTACAGTAAAACTCAAGTGGCCTTACCAGCTCAATATACCTCAACACACACACTGTTGTCATGATGTTTACTTTAAAGGGGTCTTGTAATATATCATCTGAAAACTAACAACATGTTGGTCATTAATAACTCTGAAATGTATGTAACATTGTGGTATGTGAAATTACGGATGCTCTCTGATATTATGTTTTGGAGGCTGTAAACAGATAATGAGGCAAAATAATTTTTTTTTCAAAGAAAAACACCTCTTGGGCTCAATTGCAAATCAAGCCAGGCGTAGCCAAGAGCAAGGAGCTGTTATTTGCATTGGGAATCACAGAAAGATCATTTGCATGAAGAATCACAGGAGACTGAAAAAATTAACATGGTGTTGGCTTATTAATGGACATAGAAAGCTGAGCCCACAGTAGGGCGTTCCTGACTTTGGCTTTAGTCACTGATTCAAAAGTAACATAAGTAATCATCAAATAGGTGAAGTAATCATCAAATAGGTGAAGTATCTTAAAGCTTCCAAATGCTCACTGCTGTGTTCACAGGTACCCAAGGGTCGCAAATTGGACTTGGTCCATCCTTGGTAATAGTTCCTTTCAGTTTCACTGTGTGAGGTATTATTGATGCTACAAAGAAGGAGATTTGATAAATATACCAAAAAACCCTGTAAATCAATAGTTCTCTTGCAAAAGGCTACCTGGAAAAATAGACTATTGAGAATCAATTGTCCCTTAGTGGTGTTAGCTTTCTGGTTTTCATCCTTCAAAAATGTGACAATAGGCAGTAGCAGCAACTGCTTCTGAACTTCAGCTGCAAGGTAACTAGTACTCATTTGGAATTGTGTGTGTTGAATATTTGATGGGAAAATGCAATGACAAAAAGGATGAGCAGTCCTGCTTTGCATGCTAGCCTATGCACCTGATAATAATCAGAAGGATATAAATAGTGAAACAACTAGGGAGCCTTGTTAATCAATTTTAGAAATATTACTGTGTTGTTTCCCCTCTGTGTTTCAGAGGATGTGAATCTGTTACAGCTCTTAGCCTGAGGGCATGGCTCTTAAGCTCAAGATGTAAAGATTTCTGTTTTAGCTCTGGAGGTTCCCAGGTTCAATCCCTGATGTTTGACAAGATGGGGGCAATCACTCTGATGCCACTGTATAAAGCACAAAATGTGACTTAATTTTACTTTCCAAATGGGAAATATCAGGGAATATAATCATGTGAACTACTGCTGCAGTATAGGAAAAATAGTATGAGCTGTGGAATTATAAGGATTTGTCCACAACTATCAATTTGCCAAGGCCCAAGTACAGGATGCAATGTGCAACAAAGATTCAAAAAGAGGAACACACAAAAATGTATTAATTGAAGAAACTTAAAATGCTGTGAGATTAATTCTTAATGTAAATAATGTCTTCTATAACCTCAGTTTCATAATTCTTTATAAACCTGGTGTCTACACAAAGGATTTGCAAACTGTATGTACACCAGTGGCAAAAATTGAAGGGTAAACAAGGTCATTGTTGGGATTCCCTCCAAGACCTCTTTCCTCTTGACTTCCCAAGAACTGAGTTCAACTCCAGCCTTCCTCACTCACGTATCTTTATTTGGCATACTGCAGTGCTATATGCTGAGTTGATCACACAGGGGGCGGTGGATGCAGGGCACATCTCAGCTCCACATTTACACAGAAACCTTCTCCCTTTATATATATTACACATTTCATTGCATTTACTTTACATTGAATCACATATTTGTGGATTGGCTTGGTTACTTTGCAGGAGCCAATCTCCGTGCAGCATGTGCTGTCCACACACTGACCCTGGTTTGACTTCCTCTTTACCTCATCTCTACATTCCTAACTTCCTTTGTTATCTAGTTCATAGTAAATAGTTCTTTGCATGCTCTCCCTCTTACTTTAGTTGGCTTAGCTGACTTACCTATTTACTTATCTTATTTAGCACAAACGTTCTGTTTTCAACCTTATGATTCATTTCCTTTCCTAATCGAATCTCCTAAAAAATTAGGCATCCCTCCATGTATTATTTACTCATATTAGGCCAGGCCTCAGCTATAGTTATATTCCACTCAAGACTGAATACAATAGGAGTTACAAGGCACTGAACCTGTGTAACGAAGCAGGCTTTGGCAGGACACTACTGAGAGTATCAATTCAGGACAAATTGCTTAGAGCAAGACAGTCACAGCCCAAGGCTGGGGGGCCTTGCTACTAAGACACACCAAACCAGCCTGTAGTGAGGCGGTGTGGCGCCCCTCCGTCCCGCATAGGGCCGAACTTCCCCTAACCCCAACGTGGGCGGAGCCACCGGGTCCGGCACCCGACCCTCCGAGGTCACGGCCCCGACCCGGAAGTATAAAAGCCCGCCAGCAGAGCTCAGTGAGGCCCAGACCGCCAGAGAGAGCAGACGTCCCGGGCTGAGCTCCGCTGGGAGACAGCCGCAGGCCGCGAGTCACCTGCTTCCCCACCGCGCCGGTCGAGCCTACCTCTTGCCAGGTACCCCGAGGAGGACTGGCCAAGCCTGCCCCGGCCCAGCTACCCCGAGGAGGACTGGCCAAGCCTGCCCCGGCCCAGCTACCCCGGGGAGGACAGGCCAAGCCTGCCCCGGCCCAGCTACCCTGGTGGAGAGCTGCCGAACCTGCCCCCAAGCCCCGCACCAGAGGAACCGATGCTGTTGGACTGGCCCGAACCCGGCGTCGCCAACTAGATAGGCCCCGAGGGGAAACACGGAAGTAGCCCGGGGGTAGCCGACCCCGGTCAGGCTGCAGAGACATGTGAGCCGATGTCAGTGTGTTTCGGTCAGGACACCACACTGACCAGCAGCGGCAGTAACCGCTGCTAGGGCCCCGGGCTGGGACGCAGTGGAGTGGGTGGGCCTGCGTCCCCCCCTGCCACCGCCGCTCACGGATGGCAGGCTTCCCCCTCACCCAATGCTCAGGTAGGAACCTGGGCCTCCCCCAAGTGTATTGTTGCTCAGCCCCTGCGCCAAAGGGCCTGAGCTGTGACTGTTTGTGCCCCGCCCTGATCCAGGGCCTGGGCCTGCTTTAAACTGTTGATTGTTGCTCAGCCCCTGCACCAAAAGGCCTGAGCTAGCTCATTGTTTGCTCAGCCCTGCCTGAGGGCCTGAGCTCCCTGAACTCTGGGTCACTCAGCCCCTGCGTAAAGGGGCCTGAGCTTTGACTGTCTGTGCTGTAGTGAGTCGGTGTGGCGCCCCTCCGTCCTGAAGGGTAGAGCCCCGGCACGAACCTACTACACAGCCAAACAGAGAGGACTTCGGTTTTACCCCACTGGCTAACCAGAAGTCATACAAGCAATTCCCTCAGACACTCCGGTTTTCCAGTATCACCACCAGCACCACTCCTTATGGAAATGAATAGTTATGAAAATCAATACCCCAGTAAAAGAAAAAAAAATTCTCCCAATACCAAAGGACCAAGTCCCAGACCCAGATCAACATTCCAGTTAGATCTTACCCACAAATCACGCTGTTGCCAATCCTTTAGAATCTAAAATCTAAAGGTTTATTCATAAAGAGAAATATAGATGAGAATTAAAATTGCTTAAATGGAATTAAATACATACAACAATTGCAAAGTTCTTAGTTCAGGCTTGTTTCAGGCTTGATGGGATTACTGCTGATTTAAACTAATCAAGTCTCTGGAGTACAAACATCCCAGCTTGGATGGGTCATTCAGTCCTTTGTTCAGAGCTTCAGTTTCGAGCACAGTTCCTCCAGAGGTCAGAAGCAGGATTGAAGGCAAAATGGAGGGGTTTCCAGGGCCTTTTATATCCTCTGCTATCTAGAAGGATACCCCTTTGTTGTTACTGTGGAAAATCACAGCAATAAGGTAAAGTTGGAGTCACGTGGGCAAGTCACATGTCCATGCATGACTCAGTTCTTTACAGGTAGAGCAGCCATTGCTCACATGCTACCTTGAATGTTCCCAGGAAGGCTCCTCAGATGTGGATTGGAGTCTCCCAAGGTCCATTGTCAGTTAAGTGTTTCTTGATTGCGCACTTAATCTGAAAATTCCTTTCTCAAGAAGCTGACCAAATGCTTCACTAATGCTACTTAGAATCAAACACATTGATATACAAGTACATAGCCAATATTCATAACTTCAAATACAAAAATGATACACATGGACAGACAGCATAATCATGACCAGCAAATTACAACCTTTTTATAGACACCTCACTTGACCTCCTTTGTACAAGATTTGGTGCAACTATAGGACCTTGGTTGCAACAATGATCTATACGGTCACAGTTCATGTCAATAATGTCACAACCTGTATTTATATCTGTATGCTAAGGAGAAGATAGAATTTACTCCAAAATGTAGTAAAGTGTTCTTATTGCCCGTTGTACTCCCACTAACCTCTCCTTGCCATCCAAAGGCACCCTTTCCTTTTCCTACTGTAAAAGAGATTCAAAAATGGAACAATACTTTCTATTGGCCAATCAATTCATGAGGGTTCTAGCCCAAGGATTCTTTTGTTAGATGTTCTGACTATAAAGGAGAAAAGCCATCACCAGTCTGAAATGGAAAATGTTCAAAATCAAATGGGCATTAGTATATTCTCTCTGATCATGCCACAAAAAGCAAAGATCATTCTGTGCTTAAATTATTTGATAAGGATTGGCCCTGCAGCAAAATGATGTGAAGAGATTATCTGGGATTTGCTTTGTGATGGAAGTTTGTCTAATGAGTAGGTTATTGAATGATTCACAGTAGCAGTAGTATTTAGCACTAATAATGGGTTTAGATCCTGAATTACTTAGATAAGCAAGAATAAAGAATACCACCACAGCTAAATACTGTCTGAGACTTTTGTGTTGTGATAGTGCCTGATGCATTGTGGTTGTGGGAGCTGCTGCTTTACTCATAAGTATGATACATTACAGTGCAGCAATAAAGAAATGGATACAGTGTAACAGCTCCTAATGCTATATTGTCTGATAATATTGGCTAAGTCAAGACATAGTTAATTAATGCTAGTACCAAAAATAAGAGGAGTTTCCCTCTCTTGAAATTCTCAAGTGCTCAGTTCTCAATTCCACAGATGCTAGCTTAGTATTTGTATCTTGGTTTGTGTAGCGTTTAAAAGACCCTCAACATCATTTTAAAAATAATTTTAAATTCATTCCCATTGTTGCCCTCTTACACTTACATTGCTTATGCATATATTTATGATCAGATTGACTCTAGTGGCTGTTTTGAAAGATGTATAGCTAAGGCACACTGAATATTCCAGAATGAAGCTCCCTTAAGATATTCAAAGCATTTGTTTGAAGGTCACAAATGCACTGTGAAGATTTAACAGGTGAATTCATAGGTATAAATAACAGCTGCTTCTGGCCCACATTTGACATATACACATGCAGCTTACATATTTTACAGGAAACCATAGCTTCCTTTTTTTCCCTACCAATGTTCACATCCATTTTAATCAATAAGATTTCCTTCCTCTACACTTAACCCCATGCTAGGCTATGCCTTAAAAGCATGATCTAGCTCTTTCACTGTGATACCTGAAAGGGTGGACAAGATGTTTTTAACATGCTCCTGACCTGCACTAGTTGAGGTGGAATAGAGAAGCATCCCCACATTGTTAACACCAATTTCTTTTTCATGGGAATATTTTATTTCCTTCTTCTGTGATGGGTAGCTTAATGTATGTATGAACTGATCCAAACCCTATTGAAAAATATAGAAAGATTCTTATTGAAGTAGGTTTTGGATCAGTCCCATCAGGAACACTATTAGAACTTATGATAAACCAAATGCAGTAGAATACCAGACCACTGGAAACTGTTACCAGATTTGCCCGTTACTTTGGGGTATGCTCATTTATTCGGGTTACTCTTCTGTGTGGGGGGGGGGGAGGGGGGACTGTTCTGTAATTCTATCAATGTACTGCTTGTGTCACTTGTGTTTTCATATGGAGCTCTACTCCCTTCTGCAAGTCCCCTCCCAATGGAGCTATCCTGCAGGACCTAGGCTCCCTAGGGCTGGGTTTCTACAACCCCAGAACCGGATGAACACACACGCACACCCACACATACATTAACAGAGCAAATCTGAGCAGACCGGGTCAATCAGCACTGTCAAGCTGACCCCATATATAACTTTGGACTCACTGGGCCGGAGGAAGCAGCACTTTCAAGCTGCCTCTCCTTATAGGCCCCTGGGCTCCATGGACTGGGTCAAGCAGCACTTTCAAGCTGTTACCCTTATGCGTCCTAGATTCAGCACATCCCTGTCCCCACTCTCACATCAGAATTGTACTGGCAGTAACCTACTTGATGAGCAAACCCCACAGTATTTTGGGTGCTGCAGGGATCTTTAGCTTAGGTAAAAGAAGCATTGCCATAGAGTGAATGGGGGAAGCTAAAAACACAAAAGAGTGAAGTTCAGCAAGAGAGAGAGAAGCAACCAACTTAACCATAAAAGTTATTTATTGAATAATAGTGCTAACTATACACGGAGGGCTAAACCAACATAACATACATTAACCTTTAATAATACCTAAGGTAGAAAGGAAAACAGAGAGAGAGAGAAAGAGAAGGGGATCTCAGCGCTCCCTGAAGCTTGAACTGGTCAGGGTTCCCAGGTGATGGTGGTGACTCAGGGTCCTGAGGGCAGGAGACAGGCAGAGTCCCCAGCACGATCAGTCAGGAGAATATGGAGTCCCAGTGGAACTGATGCATAGTTTGGATCTAAGCATCAGAACACTGACTGGAGGGTGAGTAGGGATTTTTGTAGAGAAAATACAATGGTTCAAGGGAGGCCACTAGATTTGTTTATGGGTAAACTGATGACTCAAGGGTTTTCTTTCTTTCTTTAGACAATAGGAGCTGATCACTCTTGGCTGTGGGTGGTGTTTTCTTCCAGGGAGCTCACAATGCAACTACGCTGCTTCAGTATTTTGGATATCAATCAAGGATTCATTACTAGAATTGGTCTGATAATTGCTGAGCTGGGTGTGTACAGGCGTAGGTTCATTAGCATCTGGAGCAGAGATTCCCATGATGCAGTACTTCCCTGCTTTTTCTGGTCCCAGAGTTCTGTGCAGTTCTCTGTTCTCCATTCCATATGCAAATTGAGATGTCTCCCTGTCCCATCTTTCATGCAGATGAGGCTAGGGGAATTGTCTCTGTTCTTCATTCTGTATGCTAATGGAGATGTCTTAATCTTGTCACCCTTGTCGGGGGGGGGGGGGGGGCAGATGTGTCTCCCAACGCCCTTCACTGCTCTCTGCAAGTATTTTCCTCTGATGGGATTTGGTTTAAGCAGAGGCTGAGGGGTAGGATGGGGAGTGTCTTTCATGAGTCAGGCTGGATACTGCACCCTGGTTCCCCAAGAACACAGAGCTGACTGGTATCAAAACCTATAACCCTAATCAACTATATTTCCTTTCTCCACTAATAATGTTCACTTATTTAAAACCAGCTAACCAAAAAAGCAAAAACAAACAAACCAAACCAACCCCTCTTTGATACTGAATCATCTTCTGTTGTTTATTTTGACTTATTTGTTTCTTTTTAAGAACAGACAAAAAGGCGCCTCTCTCTAAGTGTCCTTGCCAATTATTTTAAAACCTAGCTAAACATCAAGGTAAAACCAGTCTCAATCTCCATTGTCTACAATAACTAGTTAGACCTACAATAGAAGAACAATATTCCATCCTCCCTAAATTTTAACCCTGAAGCAACTCTCCCTCCTCATACGCCCCTATAAGATGATGGACTATGTGTACTATGAAGGCAAACAAATTTTTACCAGTTTGGATTGGGGAACGAGGTAGAAGCCTGCCTCATTTGAGAGAGGCTCTTATAGAACACTCTGCCTACAGCTCCCTCACCCTTCTGTTAAGGAAGCTACAGCTTCAATGTCTCCTCTGCAGGGCCGGCTTTAGCAAGAGCGGGGCCCAATTCCTGGGGGCGTGGCTTGCAGCAAGCCCCACCCCCAGGAATCGAGCCGCGCTCCGGCCGGGGTTGCCGGGCTTGGGTCCGACCCGGAGCTGCGCCGCGGGGACCGGGCCGGGGCCAGACCCGGACCCGAGCAGCGCTGCGGGGACCAGGCCGGGGCCGGACCTGGACCCGAGCCGCTGGGGCCTGCGTGCTCGGCGGGAACGGGCGGCGCCTCCCCGGAGCCCTTCTCGCGCCCCCACCACCCCAGCTTACCTGGTGCTGCCGGCCCGCCCCTGCTTCTTTTCAGACTTCCCGCGAATCTCTGATTCGCGGGAAGCAGGGGATGGGGCGGAGCGTTCAGGGGAGGGGAGGAGGGGGAAGTGAGCTGGGGGTGGGGTGGAGAGCTGCAGCGCGGGGCCCTCTTGGCGCGGGGCCCAATTCAGCCGATTCGGCTGAATTGGCCTAAAGCCGGCCCTGCTCCTCTGATCCCACCTCTTAAAGTTTGGAACAGAAAGAGAAGTATCTTGAACCCCATGCACTTCAAAATTTCCAGTGGTCAGTGGGAATTTTGGGTGCAAAAGAAATGGACACTCAGGCTTATTTTAAAACTGGACGATAGGATTTTCAGAAACACTCTAACTCTGCTCCCACTAAAATGAATACTACAGATGGTTGGGAAATTCAGTGGGAATAAGATTCTGATGGAGAAGGCCCCTTTCACAAAACTATAATTTTCTATGAGAAAATTTCAATTTTGCCACACAGAAATATTTTTTTTTCTTCTGAGAAAATAAAAAACAACACTCCCCATCTGCCTGCCTGGAAGGTCCTTGTCAATTTCACATTCCTGCTGCTAAAAGCCTTCCAGGCAGGCACCCAGTAAGCTTAAAAAAAATATTTTGATGATCCCAAAAAGAAATTTTTCTGGAAAACCCTTCTGGAGAAATTTCATATTTTTGACGTTTTGTCTCAATTCAGGATAGTAAAATTATCAAAAATGTGATCTTTCTCCCCAAGATCAGATTCCCATCTTTACAACATTGTTCACACCCATTTTAATCAATGAGAGTTTTACAATTGACATTAATGGAAGCAGAGAGAGGTCAATTCTCATTGCTTTTAAAAATCCCACTTGTAATATTTTGTGCCATTGGATATTCTTTAACAATGAAGGGAACAGATTTTTTTTAACTTCTGCATAGCTTAATAATGGCAAACCTCTAATTCATTTCCAGTAGTTCAGAGTAAGCTTTGGTAAGTTTTACATAGGAAATCCTATATTGTTTTCTATTCACAACAATTGCACCTTTGAAACTAATTAAATATATTACATATAATCTATAAGAACCTGGGAAATTTAACAGATATCAAACCATTAGGATTTTAATAGAGTTCTCTAAAAATTACTCTGACACTATAGAATTTAATAGTGTTTTTCTTTCTATAGCTTTTATAACCAACCTATAGAATTCTATTCTGTAGGCATATAATTCCCTACTACTTTCCAAGGGTAGTAAAAAAAAAAAAAAAGATATAGCAACATTATCTTTTTCTATTAAATTTTGTAGTACTTTTTCATAGATTAATATCATGGCAACCAAATGAATTAAAAAAGAAGTTTGCTGAAGGATCTCTAATGTAAATGAAAGCCCTGTGGATGAGGTGCACCAATCCATAAGAAACAAAAGTAGTCTCGCATTAAGAAGGCTGCCCTGGAGAGAAGAAGAATTAATCTGATTTGTTCAGAATTACTGAGATTTGGGTGTTTGTTGAATTGGCAAAAATGTAGCAGATTGAGTCTTTGAGCATCTGGTGCTTCTGCCACACTAGAACAGCAAGGTATATGTACATGTATGCATATGTTATAAAGTGCATGAATGAAACTAGAATCAACTGAACTCACCAGCCTGAGAAAGGTATTGAAGAGGAAAAGTCAACATTTCCTTTCATAGCTGGCTCACAGTTTCTAATGAGGAGAGTGTTCTTGACTTTTGTGGGCCCATTTGACCAGTGCATACATTGGGGAAAATATTGTAAGTGCTGGCATCGGAAGATTAGTGTTTGTTTAATTAATACTGTGTGCTGTCTGCAGTGAACAGTGATCTAATTGGTCCCTAGAGTGCAGATGCTTAAAGTTCACAAAGCAATGGCTTATGAGAGAGAGGCTATTGGCACATCTTCCAAGATTCTAAAGATTTCAAAGAAGGTGTTCGTTCAAAACTACTTATTCAGATATTAATACATATAGTTTCCAGTAGGGTAAATGTGAAGCAAAATACTTTTAAATTTTATTTTTAAACTCTAAATAAATGGAAAATGTTTGAGATCCCAGATCATTAAAGGCCAAATTTAGCGGTGCCCTCCATAGATGCAGTGGTCCCATTTGCACCAAAACTGGAATAGTCCTTTTGTGCATGGGGAACAAAAGTTATATGGGAGGTTTCCTCTGCAGTGCATCTCCTGCCAGTGAGCAATGGGCACGGTGCGGGACTAGGGCAAGTCACCACGGGTAACATTTTCAAAAATGCCTAAGTCCCATTTTCAAAAGCAAGTTAGGACTTAGGTTTATTGTAAGTAATTTAGGTGCTTTTAAAAATGTATTCAATCTGTCAGTTCCCCACCTATAAATCAAAGGATGACTCCTTCCCTCCCTCTTGTAGTTTGTGGATCTATTTAAACTGAAAACTCTTCAGTTCAGGGACCTCTCTGATTGTGTGTTTGTACAGAATTTAGCATGAGACCTGGTCGTAATTGGGACTGTTAAGTGTTAACATAATACAAATAATAATAATTTAATAATGTGAAGATATACCATGGTTCAATGTGGTTTTGACATAAAACCAGCCAAACCTTGGCAGTTTGGGCTGAGATTAACTTTGAGGGTTAGGAGTCTTTTGGACCCAACGCTCAAAGAAAAAATTCAAGGAGTGTGAAATGTGTGAACAAAACATTGAGACAAAAGATCCCCTGTGAACCAAAACTGCCAAGTGGTGTATGCTTTAGTAATAAAAGTAGCAGCAGAGGTGGTAAGTAGCATGCCACAAATAGCATAGCAGCTCAGGTTTGGCTGATGAACCAGAACCACTTGCTCTTCCGTTGAGTCAGACCCTTAGGAATACCTGTGTGTGGCTACCTTTTGAGACTTAACACACCATTGCATTTTATTACAGATTTAAGATGATAGATCTCTCTTTTGTTTTCTTGCTGAGTGGTCACAAGTATATTAATTCAAGTAAACAATTAGAAGTGCTGGTTCACTTCGTTTTAGTCTAGCAAATCTTTTGCTTTGCTTGGATGATTTCAGACAGACTTTATTTTTCAGCTCCTCTCTTAAATAACCAAGTCATTTCTTGACAAAACAACAAACCCCCTTTAAAAGTACATTTATTCCCAACCTCAGGTTCCCTGCTCCTTCGCCTTTCTGTCTCTGGGGCCTTTTCTTTTGTAATGGAACTGAAAATAGCTTCAGTTTTAAACAGTGAATGAAAGAGGTTCCACCTTTCTGTTTCCTCTCTGCCATTTGTAAGCAGTTTAACTGACATTTTCCATGAACAACGGCTGCTTCTAGAAGAGAGTTGAGAATTAAAAAATCATGAAAAAGGTTTTAAGAATAGGTGTTAGTGTTGGTCAAAATATTTGTGTTTTCCATTAAAAAACAGGAAAACTAAAAAAAAAAAAAAAAAATGTGAACCCTCAAATTTTGTTGTGGGGGTGAGGGAATCATTTCCCAACCATTTCTAATAGATACGCCTTTTTGATGATTTTTTTTTAAAATGGGTAACTGTGGTCAGGGCTCCAGTAGAAACTTTTTAACGTTGGTTAGAAGGGGGGCAGGGGAAGAGGAATTGGTTTGTTGCAACCTTTCTATACCAGAAGCCCTAGTATAGATGCAGTTCTACCAACCATAAAAGTCCTTTTGCTGGTATGCCTTGTTTGGCTTAGGGAATTTGGAATAAACTTTACCAGCTAAAGCACTTTTTTGCCAGTATAAACTACATCTACTCCAGGTGGGTTTGCCAGTATAGTTATACTGGCAAACCTTTTTCTAGTGTAGACCTGGCCTAACATTTGGCTTCAAAATACAAATTTAGGCTCCTAAATAAGTAGACTGATTTTTTTCAAAGTGATAAGCACCCAACAGCTCCCACTGACATCAATGGGAGCATCCATAATCAAAATATTTGGCTCTAGTGATACAGCTGATGCTGAAAATTATTGGATTGACTGCTCTAGAAAGTGAAGTCATATTGCTTTACGCACAGATGTTTTAAAGCAGCATCTATAAAAGCTTTGTCCTGTTGCTTCTCAGCCACCCTTAATATTCTCCGATCTTTAAAAACTCAGAAGGTACTAGAGCCTGCCCATTTGGTCTTTTCCTTATATGCTGATACTACCTACCAGGGGGACAACTTCTGCTCGTGGTTAAGACTATTTCAGTAAGAATGTCACTGAGCCTGCAGGTCATTATATATAATCCATTGAACAGCTCTTTGATGCAAACAATTCAGATTTGGTCACCATTGGTTCTTGTTAGTTTAGAATCACATGAGACATTAGCCCTGCTTGTCTATTTCTTTGTACCTCCTGCACCCATTCACACATACGCAAAGTAGCGTAAAATGTGACCCTAGTTTGTAGCAGTTTACGCTGTCTTTCCACTCATGTGGCCTGATTCTTTGCTGCCACACAAACACTTACACCTAGGTAAAGTGTGTGCAAAATGCCTGTAAAATGCTACTGAATCAGAATTCACTTACATTGGTGGCAGCATTTTATACCCAAGTTGTACTCGTGCAGAGGTGTAAATGACTACACAAAATGCAACACTGTGTAGAATCAGGCCAAAGGATCTAGTGGTTAGAGCAGTGGATTGGGAGTGGAAAGATCTGGTTTCTTATATAAATCTGCTACTGATTTTGGGCAAATCACTTTTTCTGTCTGTGTCTCTATTTCTCCATATGTAAACTGGGGACCAATATTCTTCTAAAACACTCTGAGATCCTAAGACGGAAGATGTTATACAGAGGCCAAACATTACCATAGCTGAAACTGCTCCCACTGAAATCAATAGGAGTTTGGCCACTAGGAGCAATATCAAGTCAATTATTGCTAATACCCTTTTAATTAGATTTCTTATACTAATTGTCCTTTGGAAATAAACTGACAAAGTTATCCCTTTTTTCAATTTTGGGTGTGACAGCAGGTCACATAAGAATAACAGAGAAACAAACAACTGTATATAAATCCATCTGAAATATCAAGGAACTACAGCTTTATTAGCTACATTACAAATATAAAAGGCAAACACTAGAAGCTGTGTGTGTGTTCTTTTGTTTATACCCTGTTTCCCCGAAAATAAGACAGTGTCTTATATTAATTTTTGCTCCCAAAGATGCGCTAGGTCTTATTTTCAGGGGATGTCTTATTTTTCAGAAATGAAAAATGCCTTATTATCGGTGGATGCCTTATTATCGGGGAGGTCTTATTATCGGGGGGATGCCTTATATTACAACGAGAGGCAAAACTGTAAGTAGGCCTTATTTTCGGAGGATGTCTTATTTTCGGGGAAACAGGGTAATACCAGGCAATCAGAAGAGCTCAACTTCTGAACAGCTCACTTGCTACAGATAGAGCTATACCTGGTGCATCCAAAACTTGATTTTAAGGAAAGGGGCATGTTCTAATATTATCTTATTTACTATTTGAATTGCAATCACACCCAGATACCTAAGTCAGAGTCAAGACCCCAGTATGCTAGGTGTAGTACAAACACAAAGTAAGATATAGTCCTTGCCACAGCCATAAGAGGCTCCTGGTTGAGAAACTCAACTACTTTTCTCCTTTCTTCCTATGGCTATCTACCTAGTTCTATCACAACTTTAATTCATCAAAGGTGGCCTGTAGGGATATTAAAGAAGGTACTAACAGTGATTCCCCCAAGAGACAGTGACCCCCTCATAATTTGGCCCCCACACTTTAAAATCCAACAGTTTCACCAAGTACAAAAATCTCTTGGGTCTTCTGTTAAAACTTGTAAGCTACTGTCTGTAGAAACCATTGATTATATCTATCCTGTGACTACTATGTAAAACTTACAAACAAGTTAACTGACTTTGTTATACAATGTAAACAAACACTATAAGCTGTTAAGTGTCTTTCACAACTGCTCCTAGGACAGACCCCCACCCTCTGTGATTAAAGGGCCGGGAGTCTCAAATGAATTAGCACACACTCTGAAAGTGGTGGAGACCATAAATTAAAATATGGTTAAGGGATGGAATGTATGCTGATGAATGCTTGATATACATGGATGGTTAGGGAGGTGCCAGCCTAGAAAAGGAGTATCCATCGGCCGAAGAATGTGTCAAGTGGATGACCAGAAACCCCCGGAGGGTAAACTGGGACCCACCCCATCACCTGGAAGGATGAGAAACACAAACTTTGGACAGTGTGGAGCCACCAGGATTGTGCCACTTTGGACAGGAATGTGTGCCATCTGCTGATTGAGTCAGCAACAGCAGGATGAAACAGCTCCCATAGACTAACATAGGAATTAATTCCTATAAGAAGGGACTCTAAAGACTGATGACTTTGAGTCTCTGGTTCTGCTGCCAGCCTCCAGGAGCATCAGGTGCACCTGACACAGACTCGGCTCCATCCTCATGACCAAGATACCTGGCCAGTAACTTGGCATGAGCAACTTCTAGGCTGGTAACTATAACACCTATACAGAACTTGAATGAATGATTGTGTGAATGAATCTCTCTCTCTCTCTCTCTCTATATATATATATATGTATGTGTGTATGTATAAGAAATAAGTAGTCAAACAACGTTGTTTACTTTTATCTTTTGCTTTATCAGTATATTTACAATAAATGTGGCATCTTTGCCTTATCCCTCTTAATAAGATCCTGCTGGTTTTTATTCTATTGGTATAACAGGCCAAAGTGATAGGTAAGGACGAAAATCCTAGCGGCTACCTGTTGAATAGATGTGTACTAGGGAGGCCAGAGAGGAGGAAGTTGCAGACATCAAGGCAAAGATGATGATGGCAGGAACTAGAGTTTTATTGGGTGAACAGAGAGAAAATGACATATTTTGGAAATGTTATGAAGGAAGAAGCTACAAGATTTAGACGTTCTGTGGATAAGGGAGAGGGAAAAGTCAAAGATAGGCTCCTAACCAGTAAGCTCTAAGATAACCTGGAGGGTTAGATGACAAGATGGCAGTGGAATCAATGTTAGCACATGAGATCACACAAAGAAAGTGAGAGGAGATCCAAGATAGAGCTCTCTGGCACCCCTACAAAGGGTGAGAGAGGCAAGGAAAAGGGGCCACTAAAAAAGACAGGAAAGGAATGGCCTTTCAATAGGAATACTAAGAGAAGCCAGCATCACAAAACATAAGAGCATAAGAACAGCCACACTGGGTCAGACCAAAGGTCCATCTAGCCCAGTATCCTGTCTTCTGACAGTGGCCAATACCAGGTGCACCAGAGGGAATGAACAGAACAGGTAATCATCAAGTTATCCATCCCCTGTCACCCATTCCTGAAGTTGAAGGGAGGACAAGATTTTGAGAAAAAGATGATCTCTAATGTCAAAAGAAGCAGAGGTCAAAGAGTAAGAAGATGGCAAAACCGCCAGGTTATCTTAGAGCTTACTTCATGTTCTTAAATCCAAATCACATCTTGAGGCAGAATTCTGAAGATTAACTTTCAGCCGAGAATCTGTTGCTCCCATGATCGGTGGGCAGAGAGAAACAAATTTATTGTTAGCTTAGTGAGTCAAGTTTATATCATGATTTTAAGCTTCCACTTCCCACAAAACAAATGAGAGCATTCAATCTGGCAGTAAAGAATAAGACTCCTACCAACTTTTGCAGGTGAATAACACACACCTGTAGGGCTTTGCATAGCTTGTTTGGCATTTGTACACTGATTGAATTCTTTGTTGCAGCTCCAGTAATCGTTAGCTGAAAACATAGTTTTATACTCTTGCTGTTGGTGACTTCTTTCATTTTCTTGATAGCACAATATTTTTTATTATTATGATGTTTGATAAGATATAACAAGAGATGTCTAAGATGGGGGTCATGCTTTTCTGTGCCTCAACAATTAATGTGAATTGTCAGCCTGCAGCTGTTAAGATTAACACTGTTTTTGGCAGAACAAATCTTCAGCTAATGTATGGAGTATCAGGGTCTGAGAGGTTTAGAGGACAGTCAGCAGAGAATGTTGTGCTTTTGGTATTTGATACTATGCATCTTTATCTTAAATACTAGGTTAATAAAGTGTTAAAAGGCATTGCATCATATAAGCTCTCGGTTTTTCTCCTTTGAAAACCAGGATGAATGATGCGGGATGCAGGAATGTACTTTGAATTTCCATATTTAGCATTATCTCCATAAAGCTATCTTCTATTTTTTTTTTTTTTTTTTTTTTTTTTTTTTAGGCTTTTCGAGGGGCATCACAACAGTAACTGAGTTTCTTGAAACTAGCCCAAAGGATTGTGATTATTTGGAAGTTGTCAGGCCATGTCAGTACAAGTTGCTCAAGTTTTGGTTTGAAGTGCATGTACAATTTAAAACAAAAGTTATAATTCACTCACTGAAACCATGAAATAAATATGCCTTGTCACAAGGAGACAAAGAACAATGTGGATCAGTGAACAGAGCTGGGAGGACACAGGAGGTCTGAGGTGCTAGTCTCGATTCCGCCACCGACTTGGTGTGTGACCTTTGGCAAGTCACTTCACCAATCTCTGCTTTAGTTTCCTCATCTGTAAAAAGGGAATAATTAATACAGTGTCATACTTTGTACATGAATAAAAAGTGCTAGGTATTTGTATCATTGGTGAAAATTATTATATTTATCCTTGCAGGTTGAGTCAAATTCCTCCTTCATGAGCTCTACTGACTACAATGATTTTGGACCAACGTGTGCAAAATGCAGGGGATATTTAAGTTTATAAAAACTCTGTGTATGTGTGTGTAAAATTAATTATGCATTCTATGAAAATTGGCTTGTGCTACCATTTTGGGGGCTTCTATACTGTATTTGCTCTGCCTGATAATACATGGAAGTATAAGCTATGGTTTTCTGAGACATTGTTCAAACACATTTTCTAGAGCTCACAGAATAAAGATGGCAATATTAAATATTTCAGGCTCAATTGTAGTCTACACAGATCAAAGCTAGAAGTTGTGCCAACATCTAAAACAAATGGAGGAGAGGAAGCACATAAAAGTAAAGGCACTGCACCAAAACAAGACAGAAGAATGAAAAGCTAATTACTGTAGATTCCAAAAAACTAAAAATGAATCAGAGAAAAACACACATCAGGGAGTCAGAACTGCTCAGGAGCATACTGACAGTAGTGACATAAAAGAAATCAGATACACAAATGAAGGAGATGTTTATAAACAGCCAAAATTAGTTTTAACAGACTGATAGTGATGAGCCTTCTACAGTGATTCTTTCTTACCCCTAATGTTTGTTTTATTCCCTCCAAAGGTAAAAGAACACTTAAGCTCTCTGGTACTGGTATATAGACATCATTATCTCCAGTTATTAGCCCAATTTTGGGGCCTGATTCTCCTTTTACTTACACTGGTTTATCTTCATTTTGCAATTAATCCTGATTTACACTAGCACAAGTAAGAGGTGAATCAGACCGAAATATGAAAGATTTTCTCCCTATTCACACTGCTGTTTGTTCAGTGTTTTTGTTTGTTTTGTTTTTTGTTTTGTTTTTTTTTTCAAATTAGATTATTTGCCACAATACATCTTTGAACCATAGATTTTGTTTATAAATGTATCCCTCACAGACACCTGGTACTTGGCTCTTGTTGGATGTTGGAGGTTTCCTTAACTATGAGACACCGTTGACCATTAGCAACATCAGTTACTAGCTGTAGAGTATTTTTTTTCTTAAGGATATTTAGAAGAAAAATTTAAATATCTTCCCACAAGTTCCGAGTAACAAATGTTAATTTTCAGTGTAAAAACTTTTGTACAATGTTCATGTTAATACCTGATGTATTGTTATGTTTTTTTAAGGATACTGAATATCATTCACAATGCTCTTTTTACTAGGAGAGTAAGACAGAATTTAAAAAATTGGCAATTTGAAGCTAATTACTATGATCCACTTCATTTTATGTCTCAAAAAGCAGAAAATCTGTGGCCATCATTTGTTGTTACCTTTTTGACATGTCAGCAAAGCTAGTCATAATGTTAAAATCCATGGTACCTTGCACTAGAACTTTTCATTTTAATGCTAATAACTTTTTAGGACATCCTGATCTCATTCAAATAATTATAAATATTTTAGTTTGCTGCCTTTCCTAGGGCTGGGAGGAATTATTTAAAATAAAACAATAATAAAGTAATTAAGTAGGAGTAGTCACTTAATGATATGCCATTGTAGTCGCACAGCACAATTTCTGACTAATAAGAAATAAAGAACAATGGGCTCTTCATGAAGTCCCACGACCCTCTCAATTAATCATAGTAGTCTTAGAAAATTGAGAAGCAAAAGACCTATTACTGTTGTCCTTTTTTTTTCTATCCACCTACCAGTTCATGATTGTAGCTTAGAGTATTTTTAGCATTTTGTTCAGCTTAGTTTTTAATGTCCCACATAATGTGGCTTCCACCATTTCCTTTGGGGGACTATTCAATTTAATAGAGAAATAATGACAGCTTTTAGGTGGGCTTTTTTCCCCAATCATTTAAATGTACTGAATGGTCTGTTCCTTTGGGTGCATTCACTCAGAGTGGCATTAGAGAATATTGAAAAGTATGCATGCTGCCTCAAAGCAATCATGCTACAGGGCCAGATCCAAAGCCTGCTGAAATCAATAGGGATCTTTCCATTGACCTCAATGAATTTTGGATTATGCCCTTTGGCTCATGTTCCTCTAATAACAGTCCAGCCATTTCAGGCTCCCAGCATATAAGTTGATAAATACAGTAACTGTATTAAGATCACTAATGACCTTTACAGAAGGCTAGACTATAAAATGCAATAACATGCAAAGTGTGCTTCCCTGCACTTTGTAGTGCAGAAGAGAGCCAGAGCATGGTAATCACATTCAAATGTGGCAGAAAATTATAGGACGTGATACGTTTGCATGCCTATGATTATCAACTGGCAAAAGAATCAAAATTAGGAGAGATGGGATTGATGGGATGTCAATAAAAAAAATGGATTCATTGAGAGGTTAAAGTAAATTCTACATTATGAGAATGTTATGACTAAGACTTAAACCCACAACATAAATGGAGGTTCTATAAAGTTCCTTCCATCACAAAAACAAATATTGAAAAGGGTTTAATGAGCTATGGCTGGAATGCCAGTGTCTAACCGTCATAACTTGAGGGTGCTTTTTGTTTACATGTGAATAAAAGGGGCTAAACAGGCTAGAGAGCAAGAAGTTGCTTTCCTCCAAATCTATCCTCGACCCCCTCCAGTCTGCCTCCTGCCATGCCCCCAACACTCTATTGAAATAGCTCTTGCCAAACTCTCTAATGACTTCCTCCTGGAAGGGTCTCAAAATCTGTGCTCCCTGACCTGTCAACTATCAGTGACACTATTAACCATGCTCTTTTCCTTGAAATCTTGACCTTCCATGTTTCATGCTTTCTCCAGTGTTACTCCTCACACTTGGGAGAAGCTCCCTATACACATCTGCAAAGCTCTTTCGAATCCCTCCTGGAAACTCTGCTTTTGCTGTGATGCCTACAAAAGACTTGACAACACGTAGGCAGCTGGTGTGCTGAGACCAGGGCCTATCACACTGACAAGTTTTGTTTCATGGTTTTCTTTTACTCCCCAGCTGTCTATCTGAATCCACCTGTCTTGTCTTATATGTAGATTGGAAATTCTTTGGGACAAGGTCCATCTTTTGGTTCTGTGTTTGTACAGCACCTAGCACAAAGGAGACCCAGTTCATGACCATGGCTTCTAGGTACTACCACAATACAAATAATAATTTGAATATGTACCCGTCCACTTCATGGTTAAATGCAGAATACATTATTTAGATATTTACATAAAAGCCTTTCTCATCTGTAAATGGGTAGTGATGTATATCACCAATGTGGAAAGGCAAATAGGGAAAACAGCTTCTGACTGGGTTTCACTTTTTTCCCCCTTAAACAAAAGGAGATCTTTTGGCCGTTCTGTTAGAACGTTGTTTGATTTTAGCTTTGTCCTTCCCTTATGTGAAGTTCGGAGTTCTTCTGCTTCATTTTAATGAGATGAGAAGTTGAAGTATCTGTCTTTGTTGATGGTACACTGCATGAAAATTCTAAGTAGAGAGAGGCCTATTGG
Organism: Malaclemys terrapin pileata; assembly: GCF_027887155.1. Classification (NCBI taxonomy): domain Eukaryota; kingdom Metazoa; phylum Chordata; order Testudines; family Emydidae; genus Malaclemys; species Malaclemys terrapin. Next base: position 92,352,808 of record NC_071506.1, on the reverse strand, counting down.
AACAGAGAGACTATAGCAGATAAAATAGAAATGTGCAAGTTTACTCTGTTTATTGAGAAATAACAGCACAGACAGAATGCAACTTGGGTGTCCTCAGTAATCCATAGACAAGGATGCATAAGTGAGAAAAAACTGTATAGTATACATCAATCACCATGCATTACCTCTCTGCTGTGATTGGCTAAAACAATTCACTTTCTGTAGAATAATTAAAACCTGCATGCCCTAATGGGAACAATCAGGCATTTGAGAAGATAGTAAATGTTCTTTATTATTGTGTGTTAGAAGAATACTATTAATTAGTATATAAAGTATTGTGCATTACCATGATATAAATATGTTAATCAGTTGTCAAGGTGAAATGTTTTCATTCACATTTTTATTCTGATGCAGCTGTTTACAAAGTAGTAAAAGTTCAATCAAGGATAGCTTTAAAATAAAACATCTATTAAGCTTTGCAAAAGCTATTTGTCTCTCTTTTTCTCTCTCTCTTTTTTTTGATGAGTACATCTGGGAACACCTGTAAGTTAAAATTATCAAAGTGCTGTTTGACTGAATGTTATTTCTAAAGTTTCTAAAACCAAATTCAACTTGAATAATCCATGCAGTTATCAGATCACTGTGGATTCAGTGACTACTTTTTATTCTGGAAAGATTTTTAGGTTGTTAGGCAGATTCATTTTGAAACAAGTTTTCTTTAATGTATGTGAATGTGTGTACACATATATATTATACACACTGCTCCCTCTGTCTGCAAAGATGCTTCAAGATGAAAAGAAAAGACACACATTCATTCACTCTCTGAAGACAGCTGAAGGGGTGGCTGAAGTCTTGCTGATTATAAAGTCTCTGATACTAATTCAACAGTATTCATGGTTTCTAGCATTTGTTACATAAATATTTCAGAGATTAAGGCTCTGATTCAGGAAAGGTACTTAAACACATGTGTAACTTTAAGCACATGAATCATCCTGTGGACTTAAGTGGCACTGCTCATGTGATTTAAATTTATACTCATGCTTCAGTATCTTCCTCAATCTGGGCCTAAATTGGCTAATCATAGGATCCAAGGAAACTTGTAAAGTAAGTAGTGATGGAAAAAGAGGGAAGATCCTCTCATGGATCAGTAACTGGTTAAAAGATTAGAAACAAATTATCAGAATAAATGGTCAGTTCTCACAAATGAGAGAGTTAAATAGTGGAGTCCCACTACGATCTGTACTGGGACCAGTGCAGTTCAATATTGTCAGAAAGCAGTGTTTCCCAAACTTGGGACGCTGGCTTGTGTAGGGAAAGCCCCTGGTGGGCTGGGCTGGTTTACCTGCCGTGTCTGCAGGTCCGGCCGATCGCGGCTCCCACTGGCCTTGGTTTGCTGCTCCAGGCCAATGGGAGCTGCTGGAAGTGGCTCGGGCCGAGGGACGTACTGGCCGCCACTTCCATTATCAGGACAACTGTTTGCAGAATCAGGACAACTTGTACAGAATGCTGTGACTAATTGTATATGAATCATGCATATCGTTTTTATCTGTAGGGGATTTCTGCTTTAAGTCCAAAAGGTACTGTTCATTCTCTGTGCAAAAGTAGAATACTTTTGGTATTATCTTACATTTTGGGGCAATGGTATAAATTACAATTAGCCGTTGTCAGAAGAATAATTAGCAAACATCCTGGTAATTAACATAATAGAATTTCATATTTGCTGTTGTAACACAGTTCCTAAACAAACCCGGACATATTGCAATCATGTTGATACAATATGACAGCCAGGTGGGTTTTCTGATTGCAGGAGTATGGTGAGTGTCCCAGGGACCTGACTTACACAATATTTTTGTTCTTGGTTTTCCTTTACTTCCAGAAAAACAATTGAACTAACAATTAAGTTTCTATCATTTACAATAATCATATCGTAATGGAAACAATAGAAAAAATATGGAAACAAATCATAAACATGTCAATTATCAGCTGTAGAGCTCTATTAAACAGATAATATTCCCAGCAGGCTCTGTGGATCTGATTATCAGAGCTGATGAGGATCTAGAGGAATTGTGGGTACTCAGGTCCTCTGATGGTGATCATGCTTTTTATATCTTGGTTCCAATGAAAGGTGTCCAGAGTCTGATGATTTATTGTCTTAAATATAATTTAGAATTGAGCTTTCAGCCTTTATGCTCTACAGTTCTGAAATAAGCTTTCTGTTCCTATTCAGAAAGTAAATCTGTGGCAGTTTTAAAATTAAAATGAAAAGGTAGATGATTGATGTTGCTTTTAATTTTGTTGGAATCATAAATCATCCTGTGACTTTCTGAGAAGGGTGCAGTGTTTTGTATTTATTATTAGGTCACAGAGAGTCCTCTGTCTTGGGCTCTTGACTGCCATTCTCTCATTCAAACCATGATGTAATAAAGCTGGCTTCCTAGTATATATGAGTTGAATATTGATAGTTTGAGCCTGATTCTCATCCCACTTAAACCAACATGACTCCACTGACACACATGAATAACAATGGTGTGATATTAGAATCAGGCTTTGTTTTCAGTGCTACACAATATTAATATCAGTGATTGGAGCCTATGATAAGGGAAAATGTGTGTGAGGAATGAAATAGAAGGAAACACTCTTTCCTAATGTGATTCTTTATACATATTTTTCAAAGTAAAGAATAGCATAAATCCCAATTTTGAGAGAGAGCGGTCATAAAATGTTATCCTTTCCCAATTACTATTAAATCAGGAAGACAAAAAGAATTGAAAGAGGTTGTGTTCCAGCTATAACGGCTAAGCAATAACATATCCTGTTAAAAAGCATAAGCCTCCCCCTCTTTATTTGTTAATGTTTTGGCACAAAAATTATGCTTTCTTTCTTAGCAAAGTGAATATTCATAGGCATTAGTTAGAACAGACATGCACCAAGTAAACTTTTCCATCACAATTCTGTAAATGTACTGTTATAGTTTCACTGCTCTTTCAGTCCTCTTATCTGTTCACAAATCAAAATACCCACTATGCTGACCTGCATGGCAGTTCTGTATTGTGGGTGCCCAGTCAATATGGACTATTTTGAAACCATCAAATTCCTCTCATTTGTATTGTCAGACATAGTTAATCTCACACAGGAACTCCATCAATGTCCATAGTTAGAAATTTAGGAATTGCCATACCAGATGAGACAAGAGGTCCACTTAGTCTGATGTCCTGACTGACAGTAGCCAAGGCAAGATGCTAAAGAACAAAGCTTAAGAATCCCTATTATGGGCAATTATAGACTAACCTGCCTGCTGGGGGAATTTCTTCTGAATCCCATCAAATGTAGGAGGGTGTATGCCTTGAAGGAAAAAGATTTTTATCCAATGAGGCAAAAAAATCCTATCTATTACAGCATAGATGGTCTCGTCATCCATATAAAGATTTAATTCTTTTTTGAATCCTACTAATCTCTTGGGCTCTAAGATAATTCAAGGCATTGAATTCCACAAGTTCAGTGTGTTTTGTAAGGGTAGGAAAAAAATCTTAATTTGCTGCCTTTCAATTTCACTGAATACCCCTTGTGCTTGAATTATGAAAGAGGATAAATAGGATTCCTCCATTTTCAGTGTGTAAACTTCTTCTTATTGTATATATCATTATCACGTCTCCTATCTAAACTACATTGCCCCAGCCCTAATTTTTCAGTCTCTCCTCCGATGAAAGTTTTGATAAAATATGGGGACTGCAGATTTAAGTCAGCATTTCAGTGCTGAAACTTTGTGGCAATTGGTGCCCATGTGAAAACCCTTCTGTTGCTCATGCACCCCTCCATGTCAATGGAGTTATGCAGGATGAGAATTGGGCTCAAACTATCTCTGTTCAACTCAGATACACTATGCACTCAGCTTCATTAGTTCATGGATCTCTCAAAAATATCGCTGTCAGGAATTTTTTTCAATCAACACCCATAATGTCTCATAGCTGCATATCACGGTGGACAGACCAATGAAAGGCTTAAATCTGCTCAAGTAGAAGGTCTGGATCTGATTCTACTTTGACTCAATACTACAAAATTAAGGGGAGTCAAAGAAGATCCACTCAAAGAAATACTTTGCTATTTCTTTCTATTGGATACAATTACCCTATGCGATTTCCCTTTAAGTACAGTATTTTCCTTTCAGTGGCTCTGATCCGGCCACCTGATATGAAGGGGACGGACCATTTTTCCTGCATGGAACCCCTTCAAATGCAACGTGGCTCCACATAGATCCATAGATCTATCTCGGTGCATCCAGCGCAGGACTGTTGCCTTAGATCATGTGTATTATTCATTTCCAATTGCACAACTTATACCTCTGACCTCTACCCTCAACATCTTACCTCTAGAGGCAAAACATTATTTACTGACGTTTCAAATGTCATTGAACGCGGGACTTGGGCTTCTTTAATTTTGTGGAGGAGGGTTTCTAGTAAAGCCGAGTCAACATGATTTTGAAGTCCTTGCCATTAAATCTAGAATGGGAAAAGGCTTAGAGAATACATTGAAAAGAAGAATCCTGAATTAAAAGGGGTTATTGATAGAAGACCTAAAACTATTTTTAGGTTAATAGATTATAAAGCCAGAATGGACCATTGGGATTATCTAGTCTGGCCTCCTGTATAACACAGACCATAAGACCCCCCTGAATTAATTCCTGTTTGAATTTAGGGTGGAGGGAGGGAATGAGGCAGATTATTCCACATCTGTCTACTGCAGGGTACTTGCCCCATCCTCTGAAGCATCTGCTTGGCTTCTGTCAGAGACAGGGTACTGGTCTATGTGGACTGCTGGTTTTAACCAATATAGCAATTACTGAGTTCCTGTTGTACTTGTAATTTATAGGATTATGTTAAAGCCAGTGGTAACTCACTTAGTTCTATGGAAGTTGAGGGTACTCAGCATCTTTGACAATAAGGTTATACTTTTTTTAGGAGCTATGGTAACGTTAGGCATCTGTTTTAAAAAAAAATCTTGCCCAAAACATTTATTCTTTCATTGTTTTCCCTTGTATGAAATAAGTAATCTGGACTGAAAAACAATATTTGGCTTTAGTATATGGCAAAAATAACTGCCAACTTCTCTGATATATTCCCTAGAATATAAGAGTTGTACACATACTTCTATTCCTTACACTTATGCAATTTAGCTTCTGTGGGTTTTTTGCCATAAATATCCATGTTTCTGTTCATTAAATAAACTGGCAATACTAAGGTGACCAGCTTCTTTTTACAAGTTCTAAAATTAACTACCATTGTGATTGTTCTTTCCTCTATATTTAACCTGCGTATAATTTTAGTCTTCTGCATATTTATTCTGAGTCAAAATTTCCTGCTCCTAGTCACTGTTAACATTGTTTCAATATTTTTAAAATTCAAGCAATTCACAAAACTTAAGTAGCTGAGATGCTCTGTTTGGTTATTTTGATAATATTTTGGGTTTTTTTCCCGCATCCAAACTTTTTTCAAGTTTTTCTTCAGGCATGAAGTAAATAATGTTTTTGCTTAACTTTTTTTCAGCTTGATCATTTGACTCTCCTAGTGAAGTTTAATTGTGGGTACAATATTCAAGAGAAGTTATTTCAGGATTCTTATACAATGGATGCACTTAAAATACCTTCCATTTGGAAAAGTTCCACCCATGTCAGAAATATTCCTTGTATTGAAAGTGGGACTTACAATAGAACAAGTAATTCTCTCAAACAAATAATTCTTCTCATTGTGCACCCACGATACAGATGGTAGTTCTTCTAGTCCTCTGTTGAGTGCTTCCAACCCTGCTTCTATTTCCACTAAATCCAAGGCCTTTTCACACTCCATAAAAGCACAAACCTACAGCAGTCTTCTTCAGAACCTCATTTATTGTCTCTAGATGATCCATGACTGGTAAATTACATGAATCCCACTTGCTGTCATGACTTATTAATGTCCAGAAATCCTTTTAATATGTTCACTAGCACTATAGTTATGATCTTGGTGTAGAACACTAAAAAATAAGCTGTTGGGAGTATAGTTCTTGAGGTTCTTGATGTTTTGTTTGTTAACTGATATCGATACCTTTGAATTTCTGCAACATCCATGCATTCACTCACTGTATATGTTGCATTTCTTTTCAGACAGTGTGTTAAATAATGGATAGTGGAAGTCAAGCTTTTTCAGGAATTTTCCAAACTCTAGTATGAATCTGAACAAGCAATATGAGATTTGGTGACTGTGCACAACAAATGGTATTATTAATAAGGGTCACGTTCTGCATTGCTTAGTTGTATAAAATGACCTTTTGGAATCAATGATAGTTATGTTGAGTTAAGGACTGAAGAATTTGGCCCAAAGTTACATCAGATGACTATTAGTAAGTATGCTGTGTGGGACCAGTAGAAAAAACAAGTTGATATGGTATCAGGTGCACTATTATTATTTGTGTTACTATAACACCTAGGAGCCCCAGTCACGGACCAGGACCCTATTGTGCTAGACACTGTGTAAACACAAAACAAAAAGAGAGTCCCTGTTCCAAAGAACTTTCAATAAGTGCACTACCAAGCAGCTACTACTGCTATTGTTATTGCAGTTAATATAACAGCAGTAAGTACACTGCTATTCTTCCTTTTATTAAATGGGAAAGAAAAAGAGGCACATGTTGAGATCCCGATTAAGGAAAGCATCCCTGTTCAGGGCAGCACTAAAGCATGCACTTAAGTTTGAATGTGAACTTAAGCTCCCTTGAAATCAATGGAGCAACACTCTGAGGGAAATGTGCACCTCCAAATGCCATTTTTCACCAGCTGAGCATCTGGCACATGCATTTTAAAGATGCACAGAGAATGAAATAGGGGTTTGAAGAAACGCAATGCATGAAGTTTCAGCTTACAAAAAAAAGTGTAGTAACTTCCTCCTGCTTCATCTAACGGGGACTTTCAATAGGGTTTTCAGTATATGACTAAGTTAGCCATGCAGGTACATTCAGGGCAGGCTTTTTAACTGCACTCCTTATGAACTAAGTGTTGTTATTGTTTTAAAATGTACTGTACCTTCAGAAAGGGGTGTTAATCAACCAGTCAGCTGCTTAAACGAGAACACTCAATGGCACTTTTAATCATGTAAGAGCTATTTCATGCCAAATCTCAACTTGGTACTCCCAATCACATCAATGTTATATGACAATTTCTTGTATTTGCCCCATTATCCTCATTCTCAAAAATGTTCCTGAACTCTTTTAGCTCAGACTTTTTAAAAAAATAAATTTTAGGAAAAGAGCGGGCCTGGGAAGCTTCATCCTGAAAATACAAAGTATCAGGAAGTTAAGAAAGACTGTTAACAATGGGGTTATAATGAAAACACTGGGCAACATAAATGCTAGTACACTATGGCTGTATCTTAGATTGAAAACATGTAGCAATCAGATTCATTTCTTTAATGCCATTTCTCCACTAGGCTCTTAGCCTTGATGCAAGCATAAATATAACAAAATATGATTTTTTTTTCCTTTTGTCTCGCTTATGGTTTTGAAGAACTTAGACCACAACAGAACAAACACACATTATTCTCTCCGTTGAACAAAGTACTATATTTTGATTAATGGAAGCCTCAAATCAATGAAAAACTCCCATTGTCATCAATGGACTTTGCATCAGGATCTTAGTGTGGTATTTTCTGCAGTAACTAGAGTGCCATTTTAGTATCTTCCTTCATGTCTGTAGAGATTTACAGATGATATTCCTTTAAAGGTTAGCTCAATTAAAATGCAGTTCTAACTATTAATTTATTTTGAAAACACAGCATGCAGAATAAAGGTGGAAAGTTCAGACACTTCTGTAAGAAACACTGTTGTACTTCAGATTTATTTTGTTTATTTCAATTGCACATCAACCATAGCTTGATGCAAAATATGTCTAGTGGGTGGTATTGCATCATTTCTTCACTATGTTAAAGAAGTGTTTATATATTTTTATTCATTTTGAAAGGATCAAGGGAAAAACATCAACATTAGAAAAACAAACTATACTTCTTAAATTAAGGGCACATTTTTAAGGGTTTATAAACACAAATAATATATAAAGGGCTCATACGATTGCTAGGTATTGTAACAAATGGTTAATCGTACGTTACAGATCATTATAGAGTCCAAGAGGTCAGTAAGCTACTTCTAACCATGTCTTTTTGACACCTATAATGCCTTCTGTTGAGGTACTTACAACCAACAATAATCTATATTACTCATGTCTGTATTATGCATATAACAGCTATTAATCATTCATAAATTAGTTATAAATGTAAATAATACTAATTGCCTGAAAAACAATTAATATGTGCCGTTATGAAGGTAAAAGTGAAGATATCCCTTCATATTTGTTGTGCGTCACCAAATCTATGCTTGCTTATGGTTGCTAAAATTCATGCTAAATTCAGTAAGCACATTCTTTATGCAACCTCTTAATCTTCATTCCTTTATGAATTAAACACACATTGTAAACAAGTTCAGTGAACACTCACAGCCTACTCATTTCTTTCTTTCTGTTTAAATTGATGACCCAGACCCATAATGTGTACTAAACTATAATAATGATCTAATTGAAAATAGATGATCCTTTTGGGAATTGGCAATAAGTTGTGTAACATTAAAACCAGCTCAGTAGAAAATTAGTTAGAAATAAAATTCAGCAGAACCTTTACGTTGCATTCATTAATAATTCATCATGAAAAGTTGTTCTGCTGTCAACATGAGGATCCTTAGACTAGAAACTAAACATACAGGCCCAAACCTGCAATGAGTTCTGCCTGGGCACAGCCCCATTCATGTCAGTGCAACTTCACATGGGCTCCACCTTCACGAGTTATCGTGGATGCAGTGGTTTGTCTATTGGATTCCTTTGCAGGAATAGGGCCCAAAGCACTGAATTGTGTTGCAATAATATATTAGCTTAATTTTTTTTTTCTCTTTGAATTTTCAGAACACCACAACAAGGAAAAGAAATGCCGATTGTCAGTGACAGTAAGGCCTAGCCTTCTCAGGTAAAACTCCCACTGTAAGATTATTTGTTTGTTGTTGATAGGTTATACTCCTTCCTCTTTTGGGGCCTAGGAAGGACTTTTTCCTCATTGCCAAACTGGAACTGTGTGAGATCGGAGTTTCACCTTCAGAGCTTTAGACTTGGCTTTTACAGCAATTAGATCAGGAATCACATTGGACTTCTCTGTACATCTGTGGACTTCTTTTACCAATATTCCTGTCCGTGGTGTCTTATTGTTTGATTTGTAGAATACTTAGATTGCGAGGTTATATATTTAATTCTTTTTTCAATGTTTTTCATTTTAATTGACCTGTTTGTTTGCTTCTGAGTTTTCCCTAAAAAGCAGTTTTAAATTATTTATTGTTAAACTTTTCCACTAACAAGGCTATATTGTTAATTACACTATTTCACTTAAAACAAAAACAAAACAAACAAAACCTCAAAGTGAATTTTTTAGGCAATTTCTTACGAGGTCTCTAAAACTCTAGTTGTACAATATATAAAATTTGCAACAAAGTTTCTAACTTAGATTTTTAGAGGTGTAATAAACAAATAGAACATACCAGTGTCAGAAAGAACAATCATTTAAAAAAAAAAAAACCCTCCATGCCCTTGCATATAAAGAAGATATTGAGGTTGGTTTTAGATTCAGTTCTCTCTTAGGCAAAATACCAGATGGCATGGTAAACAACAAGAAGAAAAATATGTACTTTGCATATGCTGACTGCCAACAAAAGTGCATTCCTCTAGGTTAGAGCAGGACTCACAATATCAGAAATGTATTTCAAGAATTAGAGGAGGAGGAAAGGATTATATCTATTCTATCGCCTCAATAAATTGTTTTGATGTAAGCTAGTCTTCTAGAGCAGTGGTTTTCAACCTTTTTTCATTTGCAGATCCCTAAAAAATTTTCAAATAGAGGTGCGGACCCCTTTGGAAATCTTAGACATAGTCTGCTGCTCCTAGGGGTGGGTCCACGGACCACAGGTTAAAAACTACTGTCCTTGGGGAGGTTATCAAAGGCATAAAGGGGTCCACATCCCATTGAAAGTTAATGGATGTTAGGCACCTAACTGGTATTTGTGTCTGTGCAAATCTCCCCCATAGGGAGTGAGCTGTTGTGGGTACTCATGATCAAGCCCAAAATGGGTTTTACAGCATGTGCCTGGCCTCAAAATTTATTTGTGGTTTATTGATACTTTTACCTTGAGATAATATTGTACTTGTGAAATATTGTGTTTCCTTTTCTTCTGGTATCTCTTATGCATTATCTATAGAGTCATCACTTGGGGTTTTAGTCCCTCAGCTTGCTATGAGTTTGACATGCCCTAACTTGATCAAAGGATTTTCCTTTGTTAGTTTTAATGGCTGTATCTTCCATAGCTTTTTGTTTTGTTCTCATCCATCAACACAATATTAAAAATTGAAAATACAAAGGTAAAAAGCTATCCTGACAGTGTCCTATTGAGAATTGGCATCATTGAGCCAATAATGATGCTAATATAAAATGCCAAATGCTGTCAGTCTCAGAGATGCAGTGAACCTGATATAGACAGAAGGGAATAATGGCACATCTTCAAAAACTGACAAAGAAAAAACAAATTCATTATGTATGCAGATATATAAACATAAATTCTACTGGATGCAAGAAGGAGTGGCTTTAAAAATGCATTGGTGCACCTGGTACCACACTCAGTGTGATATCTAAGGCCTTGATTCAGGAGAGAACTTACGCACGTACTGAGCTGTACACATATGTTCAAATCCATCCCTATTCAGCAATGCGTGTGCTTAAAGATGAGCTCCTGAATAAGCATTTTTCTGAATCAGGACTGCATCCAGGTATCCATGTCAGGGATACATGTCTGGATTTTAGTATCTCCTTGTAGTACCACTTATTGAATTGTTAGAAATACTGTGGAAGGCTTCCGTAAAGAGTGTTTATTAATATAATGTCTTTGAATGTTATATTATAAATACAGAGCTGGATTGGCATGTGCAATCCAGGCCAAGCAACATGAAGCATATAGCTGCACTGTCCCAGGAACAGGGCAAAAATCAGATTATGATGCAGAAAGCTACAATCTCTTCTCTACTTCTCCCTTGCTCCAGCATGATGTGGATGGAGCCAAGGCTCCACTCACACCTATTCCTGTCTGCTCACCCATGTTGAGGGAGTAGCAGCCCAGTTCTGGCTGATCTTGTCCCAGAATAGGGTCTGGCAATGAGAATAGCCCAAGAAGAGGATGATGAGGACTCCTTCCGTCTTGTAACTCCTCTGTTGGACACAAAGCCAAATTCACAATTAAGCCAATTGGAGGCTTATACTTTTACCAGTGAATGCACTGACATGCTATGGTCTAGTTTATGTATGGAATGCCTGTGTGTTTATTAACAAAAATACCACATGGCTCCAGGTATTTGAAACTGCTCTATTATCCTTGTGCAATCCTATTGATTTCAATGAGCAGTGTCAGATGCAATGTCAAGTATATTAATTAAAGAGATTAGCAAAAAATGTCTTGGCATCTACAGCATCAGTCACAACAAGTGTTTGATAGGTGGAATCGACTATGGATTTCAATATTGCAGAAGCCATATGTATACTACATACCACTGATAATTTGTACGTTGATAATGCCCTACCGGCTTTAATACAAAGGTCTGGCACTATCTCTTTGTTATGATTTAAGGAGCAGCCCATAACAAATGTTTAAATTCTGTACTAGAGTGATTCATTGTTAAGTAGTATTATTCTGGGAGTGTGGTAGGCCCTGTCCACACATATAGGAAGACAGACTCTGTCTCATTTAATTTATGTCAGAATGGTATAAAGAAGCAGGTTTGTTGAGAAATACCTGGTCCTTGCTGATTTACCCTGAACACCGAAGGTCACTTCAGTTGACACTTGTTGCAACTTGTGTGAGAAAATTATTGATCCATTTTTTCCAGGACTAGATCCACCCCCTGAGCACTCTAACCTCTATATTCTTAAATCTTTAGAGCTTAATCCAAAACTCATTGCAGTTGATGGAGATCTTTCCATCAACATCAATAGGTTTCGGATCAGGCCCTTAAACCTGACATGCATCATCCTTGATGTCACAGTACTCTGACCTCACTGCAACATTTTCTTTTTCTCACAACAAAATCTGCAGCTCTTCCCAACCTGCGCCTCTGCTCTCCCTTCTATAGCGTCATGTTTTTCTGCTGTCCCCAGTCAGCCCACAACTGCATTTCCTCTTGTAAACCAGGAGGCCAGCCACTCATCTAGATCCACTGCCTTCTTATATCCCCTCACTGATCTCATTCTCCTGTCAGCCTGGCTGCATCCCTTTACAAAACAATGCCCTCAAAAATCACTGTGCCCTAGCTTTGATATGACAGAAATATTGGTTAATACAGACCTGATCTTTCTGAACCCTTGTGCCTATCACTGTGTCTGTATAAAATGCCCCCTTCTTCCAGTGCACAGGATGGTCCATAATCTGGCCCTCGGTTTGTATGACTTTTCTAAACCAATGTGCTCTTCCTTTCCCCTTTGTTTTCATTTGCGTGAGGAAACAAATCTGTAAATTATGCAATAGACACAAAGAACACACCAGAGTTGTTCATGAAGAGTGTAAAACTTGCCGTCAAATGCAACTTTGTCTCCCACAAAAAATATCTCATTCATTATTGTAACTATATGAATATATGCAAGTTTTCACACTCCTTTGGTAAGTGTTCCAGTGATCACAAAATATAGTGTTAATGTTTTACCCATGTATCAAACATATCTAACAGAAAATCTCTGAGTAGCATTGGCATTCTCACTAAATGTCTGCCTCAAATGTGGTTCTGAGGGATTTAACTTCATGTCCATTGTTCTTATTGTTCTGGAGATTTGTTCTTGTAGACTTCATGAAGTAGTACAAAGTATACACAAAAATAATGCTAACAAAAGATGGGGGTAAAAAACCCCATATGACAAAGAAAATCACAGCCTTCTGAGGTTCTATTGTAGGAGGGTAAGCAGTTCCAATGTTCTGACCTTTTAATAATAGTTGCTGTCAGTTAGACTAGTCTTATGTTGTTTTACATTTTAAATACTTATCACAAGAGGCAAAAATTCGCTTGCTTGTTACAGACAGTCGGCACAGGTCATGGACCATAGGTGTTATCTAAAAAGAGTCATGATTTGTATGTGTGTAGTGATGCACTGTACCTTCCCGACTCATCTAAATGCGCTACTGTGAACTCTGAGGATGGTTAATTGTGACACAAATTATTCAATCAAAAGTTTAATTTATTGGCAGCACTTTAGTGATTACAGCTTGCCTCAGCTAGCAACTTGTAATTCTTCATTTTGTTAAAGGTATTGAACTGTAGCCTCCTTTACAAATCTCTGAAAGAGACATCTCTCACATGGCAATGATATCGACTTGATATTTCCAGTGCAGTGATGTAAGGACTAGAGCTGGGTTTTCTTGATAGAATGCTATAAAATGAAACACTTTACAAAATTTGTAGGTCACTAAGAATGTTAAATCTTTCTAAGCTGAGCATGCTGTGAGAACCCTGAAATATTTTGTATTATAAAGAAAAATCTTCAACTGCAGACTTATAAAAGGCATATCTACCAATGACAATAATCTACCACTCTAATTCAAGGCTTTTAGGGTACATCTACACTGAAGTGAATCACCTGCATCTGGCCCATGTCAGCTGACTCGGGCTCTAAGGCTTGACATACAGGGCTGTAAAACTGTGGTGTAGACATTTGGGGGACCCTTCCACCTCCCAGAGTCCCAGAGCATTTGCTCCAGCCCAAACCCTGACATTTACACTGCAGTTGTACAGCCCCACAGCCCAAGCCCTACAAGCCTGAGTCAGCTGACGTGGGCTAGTCATAGGTGTTTAATTGCAGTGTAGACATACCCTAAATCACTCCAGTTTTGTATTTTCCACAAGTGTTTTCTTTTTTCATTTAAAAAAAAAAAAAACCAACAGCCATCAAAAGAAAATGAAAACAAAAACCACCAAACCAATACTCGTAAAAATGCTTTTACTTAGTACACCAATGATGTATTATCATAAGTTTTAGAGCCAAAACAGCCTACCACTTGGTCTAATACTGTCCCTATATAATAAAGAGACTCAGCCATTCCACACGCGGCCCATCAGGGTAATCTGCTGGTGGGCCGCAAGACAGTTTGTGTACATTGGCATGGCTTTCCACAGCTCCCAGTGGCCGCGGTTCACCATTCCTGGCCAGTGGGAGCTGCGGGAAGGAGCGGCCAGCACGTCCCTTTGGCCCGCGCCGCTTCCCGCAGCTCCCATTGGTCAGGAATGGCCAACTGCGGCCACTGGGAGTTGCAGGCGGCCGTGTCAATGTAAAAAAACTGTCCAGCGGACCTCCAGCAGATTACCTTGCTGGGCCGTGTGTGGCTCGCGAACAACAGGGTGCCCACCACTGCTATAAGCTATGACCCCAGCTCTGTTTCATCATGGTCCCAACACCAAGGCAGCTTGTGATTTCTTTATGCAATGCCTATGCCAGAAGTATTCTTCTCTAACCAGATTTGGGACTTTTATGACCCCTGTACTCTATCATGGCAAAGTATAGAGATCAGTGGGCTCCAAAATTGAGCCCTCATCTCTTCTCACAGAAGTAGGGTTGTGGGGAGAAGTCATTATTTCAACTCAATTATACATTTTTTGTATTAATTGAACCCTACTTTCCTTGTGTTAGGTGAGTTATTGTAGACTTATTCAAATCTACTGTCCCACAGATGTGTATGTGATGTCTAGGAATTAACTGTATATCATTAAAAACCTTTCAGAGCAGAGTAGACCTCATACTGTAAGATTAAAAATATTGAAAATTCAAACCAAGGGAATTCAAACAAGTTTTGTGATAAATCCCATTTAGCATCCTCCATCACTGTCCATAAAGAAAGCTGGCTAAAAGGGACCCCCAGCAAATATTCTTATGAAGAAGACTTTAAGGCTTGATTTTCACTGTTGTTTGGGACACTTGATCATTTTCTTATGAGATTCAAATGATTGGCAATTCAAGCAAAGTTGTTTTATTGTAAAAAAAAATAATGTGTCAAATAGCTAAAGAGTTTCTGTAGTTTTTGGTCAAACAAGCTTTTTTATTCTGCCATTAAAATGAATGCTGTCAAGTCCTGAATAGTATTTTGACAACAGTGTTATTTTCCTTCATCATCTTGGATCATTTTTCTGCCCAGAAACATTTAAGATTTTTTTTGTCTGTCTGTAAAATGCATACTGTAACTAAAAGTATTTTCCAATTCAAAATGGCTCAGACATATTTGACAAAAACAAATCCAGGCAGCTACCTAATAAATGCTAATAGCAAAACCCTATTCAACAGAGAACTTGTGTGCCCTCATTCAAATCTTTTATTTACTTAAAAAAAAAATGGTCAAAATCAAAACAAAATATTTTGATTGACTTGACGTTTTTTTCATATTTTCAATTCGCAAGAATTTGTGACATTTGGACTTTTCCAATTCAGGACAGGAAAACGCTTCTCCTTTCTCTACCCCCAGAGAATGTTAGTAGAGCACTGCGTGGGTAGAAAATTTGTATCTGCATCCGATCTGCAAACATGGTCCACGGATAGCCACATCTGCAGATGCGGATATATGCAGATATAAAGCAGATATCCGCATATTTGCAGGGCTCTAAATGTTAGTGGCCTTAAGAACTGGGATCTTTCACCCTTGCTTTGATGCACTGTGTCCATTCTGCTTTGCCAGTTGAGTTGAAAACCTGAAGAGTGACAGGAGAAAGGCTTCACTCCAGACATTGTAGTTTTCACCTTTCCACTGCTGCAGCATTCTCCAGCATAATTGTAAGTGAAGACACAGAGCAGTTGGAAAGAGAAATAACCCAGATAGCAGCAGAAGCATAATTCATTTTTCTAATAAGGGTGGAAGTGTAGAATGTTAGGAGATATTTTGTGAGTAATTCCTTGAGAAGGGACAGAGATACCTTGAGTGAAAACTATGTATTTTAAAGTGTAATTGGAGTTAAGTATTGTTTAAAACACAGCTTTTGGGAGGGCACAAACCTATACTTTATAACAAATTATCTGGTCAGTCTCAGTTTAATTTACTATAAATCAGTTCTGACTGAATCAGAGTCTTTTGTCAGAACGACTAAGCTTTCTGAGGTTTACATGTGATGCCCCAGTAATCAGGGTGTATAGGTAAACAGCTTATTGTCTGTGTAACATCATCAATCCCTCCAAAAGGGCTTGATGATAGAGTTCTTACTGCCATTCCAACAGGAGGCAGCATGGATATTTTGGTGCCAGCTGGAAAACAGTTGTAGAGGAAATGAGAAGAAGAAAGGGACAGGGAAGAGAGAGACAGACAGACAGAAGAACATGAGGAAACGTAATACAGAGTACCAGGATCTGATGCTCCTTCCAAGGCAGATAACAAGACCTAGAGAGCAAATATGGTCCAGTGGTTAGAGCACCAGACTAGGACTTGAGAAACCTGGTTTAAATCATTTCTCTGCCACAGACATCCTGTGACCTTGGACAAGTCACTTAGTTTTTCTGTGCCTCAGTTCTCCATCTGTAGAATAGCAATTGTAGCACTTCCTCATGGGGATATTGTGAGAATTAATGTATTACAAATTCTGAAGCTTCACCCACTATGGTGATGGGGCCCATATAAGTATCATAGATAGGACTTATTGAGAATATAGCTATTCTCAGCTATGGTAATGGGCAGGATGTGTACACAAGGGGGCAAATTTTGCCCCCATTTAAAACAATGGGGTTGTTTGAGAGTAGAATGTAGCCCAAGACATCCTCTGTTGCTAATTTTTTGGGGTCTCATTTAATTTGCAGCTATCAGTTGGTAAATATAACAGAAAAAGTTCATTCTGTAAGGACGCTATCACATAAATGTTGAAGTTATCAAAAGCCACTTCAAGGACATAAACATCTGATCTATATCCAAAGGTAGACATATCAATCTGTGGTGGACATGGAGAACATACGTATTGTTGATTGTACATATTTGATGGTGAGCGTATGCAGAACATTCGACATATTAAGGTAACATTTTTAAGTGTTAATATATATTCATTGCGTGTGACAAGGACAGAGGACTTTAGATCCAGATACTGGCTATTTTTTCCCATGTGTGCCACTTAAATGGCATCTGTTAAATTTGTGTATGCACCCATGGTCCTCTCAAAATCCACACTGGTAAGTATAAGGGAGATAAATGTGTGTGCCTAAATGGCCACTTGCAAACACAGCTATGAAATAAGTGCAGGTACAAATATGTTTCCAATTTCAGTGGCCATTTCTGAGAATTTGGCCCTCATAACCAAATGGAAAACAGATTGTAAACGGTTTCCTCATTAGAATACTCTATAATTAAAGTAGCTTAATACATTGGTGCTAATTTCAAATTACAAAGAAGGAAGGGCTAAATATATGTTGGTGCAATATTGGCAGTAAATATCAATTCTCCAGAGCTCTATATGTTGTATTTACAGGTATGTTTTAGAACTATACAAATGAGGAGGTTTTTTTTAGTTTGGAGGAAGTGAATATAAACCACATGCAATGATATAGTTTCTGATATGACCCCTCTGCACAAATAGAATCAACTTGATTGATGTACATTGATTTATGTTGCTTGTATTTGTATCCAATTGACTTCATAAACCCAGCCTATCTCTGTTCAGCCCCAGAACATAGCACCAACCATGAGGTAGTAGCATTTTATTTCCTAGAGGAGAACACCCAAATCTAGAATAGTCTCAAAGTCATTCAAGAACAAGAGAGCAGGACAAGAAATACACACCATCCTTCTTCAAGAACTCAACACATTTGTACAAGTAGTCAAGAATTCATAGACAGCAATCCTCAATGAGCTCTGTGATACCGTACTACACATAACTGTCTGGATTTTAGTGGCAACAACTGTGACTAACAAAAAGACCTTTCCAAAGATTTGACTTTATTTAATGTTAGGAAGGAGGTTCTGGGAAATAACTAAAAAATGTAAAAGAATTGTGGTAAGTGATATAGACTGGATGGAAAACAGTAACCTGAACTCTTTTGGCACACAAGTCCCAGATTGTGACTGGGATTAAGTGAAGGAGATTAAAAAAAAAGTAATAGTGACCCCCTTACACCTCTATATGGACTACTTGACCTAGGGTCCAGGTGTGAAGGAGTAGGTAGAGCTATACTGCCTCTTACTTTCTCCTGGGGAAGGGGCAGGGAAGGGTGGGTTGCCAAAGTCACTGGCAACTTGCATCAGACGGCATACAGCTGGGGCTGGCAATTTATCACTAATATAGGCCAGCAGAAAACTACACATGCCCCAAGGAGCAAAAAAGGAGTAGGGAAGAATTTTAGGTTTGGTAGGTTCCTCTTGCTCCCCCACATGGGCACTTAGGCTCAGTTCAGCAAAGGGACTTAAGCACCTAGAAAATTACTGGAACAATATGGTATCTATAAAGCCTGAGGTAGGCACCTGTGTTCCATATACAGTGAATAGAGAGAGATAGGCACCTAAGAATGAGATCCACAAAACCAGCTTGGTAGATGGAAAGCCATTAAGCTAGCCAATGGGAGTTGCCAAGGAGATGGGTATATCCTAAGAGCCATCCATTTCATAGAGTTAGGCATCTAAGTACCAGCTGCAGGGAGATGCCTGTCTCTGCTTGCAATCCACAACTGGAAACCCCTGACCTGGAGTCAGGCCACTTGGCACCTAAGCTGTTTTTAGTGAGAGTAAGTTAAGAGCCTGCTTAAATCCACACAAAACAGGAGGCGAAGGAGCAGGTGGTGGTGAACACATTGACGCTTTTAGCCCAGTGGCTAAAACACTCACCCAAGATTTGGGAGACCCTGGCTCAACTCCCTTTTCTGCCTGATGGGGAGAAAAGGTTTGAACAGGGGTCTGCTGACTCTCAGGAGAGTGTTCTACACACTGGGATAAAAGTTATTAGGTGGGGTCCACCACCACCTGGATTTTGAATGGAGCCCTATAGGCGAGCATGCTCAGAGCAAACCTAATGGATTGAGCCCCACAGGCAAGATACACCTGTCTTCTCAGTTTGTGGATTGTGCTAGGATATAGGTGAGAGATAGGCATTTACAGAAGAAATGTAAGTGCTTGAGTGAGTTTAGGCAGCTACATGGTTAGAAGGCAGCCAACTGGGGGTTTGGAGATTGCAGTGGTTCCTGAATCTGCGGCTTAGATGCCTAAATTCGTTTGAGAATCTGGACCTTAGTCCCAGTCCCAGTCTAGGCTCAGAACAGAGCCGGCTCCAGACACCAGCACAGGAAGCAGGTTCTTGGAGCGGCCAATGGGAAAAGGGTGCCACGTCCGGCTCTTTGGCAGCAATTCGGCGGCAGGTCCCTCAGTCCCTCTTGGCAGGAAGGACCGGCCGCCGAAGAATGAAGCAGCACGGTGGAGCTGACGCCGAAGTGCCACCGATCGTGGCTTTATCTTTTTTTTTCTTTTTTCTTTGCCGCTTGGGGCGGCAAAAAAGCTGGAGCCTGCCCTGGCTTAGAAGCTACAATTTGCTCTCTGGGATGGTGCAACTAAGTACAGATGTGCCATGTGGGCTGTGTCCTTGTGACAAAATGTATCCTTATGTGACTATACACAGAAAGAGACTCAGTTTTAATACACATAAATGTTAAATTCCTCTCTGTATACGTTGCAAGATTTTATTCAGTTTCAGCTACTATAAATGTCATTTTATATGAAAATGGCATTTGGTATATGGTAGCAGTGCCCATATATAATCAGATGGTATTTGTTTACCCAATATTTTATTGTACATTGTACTTTATGAAGTTAATATAGGGTTTAAATTATTATTTTACCAGCTATTGATTTTTCTAAATAACTTCTTATAATCTATGCATACGATTTCCTATCCAAAGCACAACTGTCCATATTGTGGAATACTTCTTTTTTTCAGCTAATAAATCTTCATTCTATTTAGAAGAGGCACTTTGGTAGCAGCATTTAGAAGAGGTGCTTTGGGGCTCAGAAAACATGTGTTCTTTTCCTGAGTCTGTTACTAACCTTTTGTGTGGCCTTGAACGAATTGCTTTGCCTCACCGTGCCTAACTTTGCCTATCTGCAAATGGAGATACTGATACTTATTTTCCTTTACAAAGCCTTTGGAGATCTTGACATGAAAAGTACTACATCAGAGCTCAGTCTCAGAATTACATTCTGAGTCCTGACTAGCAACATTGAAACGTTAAAACCAACGCCCCTCAGACTCTATGAAAATTTAGATCCGGCTTCCTGAATCAGGTTCATTTCTAATTATTTTTTCTCTCTTCCCTGAATGGTTACATTTCACAATGAAGTTCTGACCATTAACTTGTTCCCATTGTAGAGGCCATGTATAGAATGTGTTGTTTTGCTGTTGTTGTTTTTCTACTCTTAGCGGATGTACTAATTACAGTTACTGAGACCAAGAGGGGAATGAAGCTTCTGTTCACCAAATAACCTTGTCAAATTTGTTAAACTAAGAATAATGCTCAAGAAAAACAAAATCTGATGTGCGCATAATAATATTCTGTTCAAAGATGTCTAAAGTTTTTTTGTTTCAGCTTCTGCACTGGGTATTTTCAAAATGAGTGAAGAGATAGAAATGTATTTTAATTAAGCTAACCTTTAAAATATCCTCTGCAAATCTCCACAGGCAGGAGGGGAGTTGCTATTATGGCACCACATTTATTTTAGAAATACCAACTCTAATACTGTATGGTTGTGTTGATATTGAGGACTGGGAGTCACAATATCTTGACAATCTGTTCTTAAGTAATTAAGGATGCATTCATCCAAAAAGCCCTTCATCTCTAGTCACTGTGAACCCCACAGATGCTGTGGAAGATTACAGATGTTAGGTCTCAGTGGTCCAACATTAGTATCCAAAAATTAACTTGGCCAGGACCCAAGAAAAGAAGACAAATAAAAAGAGTAGGTGTCATTTAATGCATTTTTCAAATGAGAAGAATTTCAAATTGTATCAGGGGGTAGCCGTGTTAGTCTGTATCCACAAAAACAACAAGGAGTCCGGTGGTACTTTAAAGACTAACAGATTTATTTGGGCATAAGCTTTCGTGGGTAAAAAAACCCACTTCTTCAGATGCATGGAGTGAAAAGTACAGATGTGAGCATTATTATACTGACACATGAAGAGAAGGGAGTTACCTCACAAGTGGAGAACCAGTGTTGACAGGGCCAATTCAATCAGGGTGGATATGGTCCACTCCCAATAATTGATGAGGAGGTGTCAATTCCAGGAGAGGTAATGTTGCTTTTGTAGTGAGCCAGCCACTCTCAGTCCCTATTCAAGCCCAAATTAATGGTGTTAAATTTGCAAATGAATTTTAGTTCTGCAGTTTCTCTTTGAAATCTGTTAGTGTTTAGTCACTAACCCAGGAACCAATCCCTGTAACAAACTTTGTTGCCTACTCCGTCCCCATATCTACTCTAGCGACACCACTAAAGGACCCAACCACATCAGCCACACCATCAGGGACTCATTCACCTGCACATCTACTAACATGATATATGCCATCATGTGCCAGCAATGCTCCTCTGCCATGTACATTGGCAAAACTGGACAGTCTCTACATAAAAGAATAAATGGACACAAATCAGACATCCGGAATGCTAACATACAAAAGCCAGTAGGAGAACATTTCAATCTTCCTGGACACCCCTCTAGGGTGCAGGAGGAGGCAGTAGTAGATGACAGAGAGAGGGGAATGGAAGGGGGAGAACAAGGTAAGTGGAGGCATGTGACTGTGAGAAGCAGGCCAAGGAAAAGGAGGGCCAGTGAGGGGGGAATAGAACTCAGGAATAGGTTTGAGTGTTTGGATAACGAGGTAGAGGGGCAGCAGGTGGTGACTGAAGGTGGGAGGGTGAGGAAGAAGAGAAGAGCGGCTAGTCCGAGAGAGAGGGGGGGAGGAGTTGATGGAGACAGCACCAATTATGGGCCACCAGAGGATAAAGGAAGGCATAAGGGGGAGCATAAGGGAAGATAGGAACAGACACAGGTCAGGACTAGAGGGATCAGAGACTAGATTACTAGATCGCACTGTTGCCAGACGATGGCAGGTGTATGTAATTGGAGACTCTTTACTGAGGAGATTGGACAGGCCTGTGACCAGGGCGGACCCGGAGAACAGAAGGGTGTGCTGTCTACCGGGCGCAAAGATACGCGATGTGGACCTGCGGTTGAAAAGGATCCTAAAAGGAGCAGGTAAGAACCCCTTGATAATCCTTCATGTAGGAACGAATGACACGGCTAGGTTCTCGTTAGAGAGAATCAAGGGAGATTATGCTAGGCTGGGGAAGACTCTCAAGGAGATAGAGGCTCAGATTATCTTTAGTGGGATTCTGCCTGTTCCGAGGGAAGGGCAGCAAAGGGCTGATAGGATTGTGAGAATAAATAGTTGGCTAAGGGAGTGGTGCTATAAGGAGGGCTTTGGGATGTATGGCCACTGGGAGGCTTTCGGGGACAGACACCTGTTCTCGCGGGATGGACTTCACCTGAGTAGGGAAGGAAATAGACTTCTGGGAGGGAGGCTGGCTCATCTTATCAAAAGAGCTTTAAACTAGGAAGTTTGGGGAGAAGGTTGGGAGATGCACAGTTAATCTCCACGCCAGATTCCAGTATTGAAAAGCTGAGTGAAATAAGAGGAGACATAGCCGGGGAGATGAGATTGGACATAGGAAGGACAGGGGGGACGGACACAAAGAGGCCCGCAACATACAGTGCTACTAATGGGAGACAGGCTAAATGACATACATTAGGGTGTTTGTACACCAATGCGAGAAGCCTAGGTAATAAAATGGAGGAATTGGAGCTCTTGGTCCGAGAATTGAAACTGGATATCATAGGAATAACTGAAACGTGGTGGAATGGCAGTCACGACTGGAACGCAGGTATGGAGGGGTATGCGCTGTTTAGGAAAGACCGGGATAAAGGTAAAGGTGGGGGGGTGGCATTGTATGTCAATAGTGAAATAAGCTGTAAAGAAATAATAGTGGATGGAATAGATAACACAGAGTCCGTCTGGGCAATACTCACACTGGGTAAAAGGACTACTAGAGCCTCTCCGGGGATAGTGCTTGGGGTGTGCTATAGACCGCCGGGATCGACCCAGGATATGGATAAGGAACTATTTAATGTATTAAGGGAAGTAAATACTAATAGAAACTGTGTAATTATGGGGGACTTTAACTTCCCAGATATAGATTGGGGAACAAATGCTAGTAGCAATAATAGGGCTCAGATGTTCCTAGATGTGCTTGCTGATCAATTCCTTCATCAAGTGGTAGCTGAACCAACGAGGGGGGAGGCCATTTTGGATTTGATTCTGGTAAGTAGTGAGGACCTCGTTGAGGAAGTGGTAGTGGGGGACAACTTGGGCTCCAGTGATCATGAGCTAATTCGGTTTAAACTAAATGGAAGGAGTAACAGAATTAAGTCAAAGACTAGGGTTTATAATTTTAAAAAGGCCAATTTTAACAAATTAAGGGGACTGGTAAGGGAAGTGGATTGGGCAAACGTATTAAGGGATCTAAAGGCAGAAGAAGCCTGGGATTACTTTAAGTTAAAGATGCATGAGCTGTCAGAGGCCTGTATCCCCAAAAAGGGAAAAAGATTACTAAGCAAAAGATTTAGACCGAGCTGGGTGAGCGACCGACTCAAAGGGGCGATTAGGAAAAAACAGAAAGCGTACAAAGAGTGGAAGAGGGGAGGTATCAGTAAGGAAACTTACCTTAGTGAAGTCAGAGAATGTAGAGATAGAGTGAGAAAGGCCAAAGGCCGTGTAGAGTTGGACCTAGCGAGGGGAATTAAAAGCAATAGTAAAAGGTTTTACAGCCATATAAATAGGAAGAAAGCAAAGAAAGGAGAAGTGGGACCGCTGAAGACTATAGCCGGAGAGGAGATTAAAGATAATCTAGGCATGGCGCAATATCTCAATGAATATTTTGCATCGGTGTTTAATGAGGCCAATGAAGGTATTAGGGATACTAGCACCGTTACAGAGGGGCATACAGGATGGGGGATTACCGCATTCGAGGTAGAAACAAAACTTGAACGCCTTAATGGGACTAAGTCGGGAGGACCGGACGATCTTCACCCGAGAATATTGAAGGAATTGGCACGGGAAATAGCAGGCCCATTAGCGATAATATTTAATGAATCTGTAAACTCGGGGGTGGTCCCGTTAGACTGTAGAATAGCCAACGTGGTTTCTATTTTCAAGAAAGGGAAAAAAAGTGATCTGGGTAACTACAGGCCTGTTAGTTTAACATCTGTAGTGTGCTAGGTGCTGGAGAAGATTCTGAAAGAGAAACTAGTTGAGGACCTAGAGGTTAATGGCAATTGCGATAAATTACAGCATGGTTTTACGAAGGGCAGATCGTGCCAAACGAATCTGATCTCCTTCTTTGAGAAAGTAACGGACTTATTAGATAAGGGAAATGCGGTGGACCTAATATACCTGGATTTCAGTAAAGCGTTTGATACTGTACCCCATGAGGAATTATTGGTTAAACTGGAAAACATGGGGATCGATATGAAAATCCAGAGGTGGATAAGGAATTGGCTAATGGGGAGAATGCAGCGGGTTGTATTAAAGGGTGAACTGTCGGGTTGGAGGGAGGTTACTAGTGGAGTGCCTCAAGGTTCGGTTTTGGGACCCATTTTATTTAATCTATTTATAACTGACCTCGGAACCGATTGCAGGAGTGGGCTGATAAAGTTTGCGGATGATACGAAGGTGGGAGGCATTGTAAATTCAGAGGAGGACAGGGATATTCTGCAGGGAGACTTGAATGAGCTTGTGAATTGGAGTATCAGAAATAAGATGAAATTTAATAGTGAAAAGTGTAAGGTGATGCCCTTGGGGATGACTAATAACAATTTTAGTTACAAGATGGGGACGCATTGGTTAGAAGTTACGGAAGAGGAGAAGGACCTAGAGGTCCTTGTAGACCGCAGGATGACTATGAGTCGACAATGTGACGTGGCGGTGAAAAAAGCCAATGCGGTCTTGGGATGTATTAGGCGAGGTATATCTAGTAGGGATAAGGAGGTCCTGCTTCCGTTGTATAAGGCGCTGGTGAGACCTCATTTGGAGTACTGTGTGCAGTTCTGGTCTCCCATGTTTAAAAAAGATGAACTCAAACTGGAACGGGTGCAGAGAAGGGCGACCAGGATGATCAGAGGAATGGAAAACCTGTCGTATGAAAAGAGATTAGAGGAGCTTGGGTTGTTTAGTCTGACAAAACGAAGGCTGAGGGGGGGATATGATTGCTATCTTTAAATATATCAGAGGGATAAATACAAGGGAGGGAGAGGAATTATTCCAGCTTAGTACTAATGTGGACACGAGAACAAATGGATATAAACTGGCCGTGGGGAAGTTCAGGCTTGAAATTAGACGAAGGTTTCTGACCGTCAGAGGGGTGAAATATTGGAACGGCCTTCCGAGGGAAACGGTGGGGGCGATGGACCTGTCTGGTTTTAAGATTAAGTTAGATAAGTTTATGGAGGGAATGGTTTAATGGTAAAACATAGTAGCTAAGGAAAACCAAGCAATGGTACGTAAATAGCATAATGGCCAACAAGGGTCAGGCTCGGGGTATTACTGATCGCCATATTTGGGGTCGGGAAGGAATTTTCCTCCAGGGTAGATTGGCTGAGCCTCTGGAGGTTTTTCGCCTTCCTCCGCAGCATGGGGCAGGGATCACTAGCAGGAGGGTCTCTGCCGATTGAAGTCACTAAAACACAGGATTGGGGACTTCAACGGCAGAGTCCAGGGAAGGGTCTTGTGGCCTGCAGCATGCAGGGGGTCAGACCAGATGATCATAATGGTCCCTTCTGACCTTAAAGTCTATGAGTCTATGAGTCTATGACATTCTATAACAGATTTAAAAGTAGCCATACTTGAACAAAAAAACTTCAGAAACAGAACCTTCTGTGTCCCAGTTTTGGACAGAAGTTGGAAGGGTGAAATCATATAAGAGAGTGTTCTTAGCAGATATTTCCAAAATGAATGGAACAAGGAATATTTACAAACAACCTGACTAGAAAACACATTTTATCAGATTGTCAGCCCCAAGTGATTTGGATCTTAGTCCAAACTGCATTATCGAGTTTTGGGGGAGGTATGTATCACTAACTTCTAGTTGCAATAAGGATGAAGGAAAAAGTTGTTTTCCACAATGTTTCACTGCTGGGTATCTGCAGAGATCAATGCTCTTGATTTTAGCTTGTACATTCATATCACGGAACTCATTTTACATCATTAATAAGAGAGGCCTGACATTAGCTCAAAGAGAAAAGCAATCACTTAAGCTCTTCCCATTTGGTTAATTTTTAAGCACCAAATATTACCCTCCTGTGCCGATATTCATAGGCTGTAAGCTAGGGAGGCTAAGAAAATCTGAGGATTACACTTTGCAGTGTTTCCTTCAAATTTTCCTCTTAAAGGGAAGGGTTTTGTGGGCCTCAGATCAGGCAGGACAGTGACTTTTGGATATCCAAAAGGAAAGGAGCCCCAGTCTTCTCCATGAGACCCCTCTGGCCCTTTCTTCCTTCTGGCAACATACTCCCTTTCTATCTTAGAGGGAGTTGAAGATATTTAGCCTCAGTTAATGCTGTGCTAAGCAACAATCCTTTAGGCACTGTTATCAGTGATATCCACCATCATGCCACAGATAAGGCATCTTCTTTGTTTGTCCCTGAGTACTTACACCCACAGAGGGGCTTCTGGATGATTAGAAAAGGGTTGGGGGCAAAGACCTCTAACTCTTTCAAAGGTTAGGGAGGCAGTTTGCAAGTCCTACAGGGGGCCAATGGTAGTACAAATTTTCTGTCATAGGATGGGGAGGATAAAGACATCATGTGAAGGGGCTGGTATTCTTAGAGCTATACCTACTGCATGGATTTGAAGGCAGGTTTCCCCTAACATTCCTGAATAGAGGAGATAGGCCTATTATAACCATGATGTTCTCCCTACTTAAACATGGATTTTCATTGAAAATGAAATTGTTCATGGGGAAAACATTGTTTCAGTTTTTTTAAATTTTATTTTTCAATGGGAAATTATAAAACAGAACTAAATGAAACTTTCATTTCAAATTGTATTTTTCAGTTCAGTTCAGTATTTGAATACTGACAAATTTTGGTTTGGGGGAAGAGATATTTGGGATTGTTTTTTTTCTTTTCACTCCCACTTTTATTTTTGATAAAGATAAAAAACTGAGAAAAAGTGTGTGTGTGTGTGTGTGTGTGTGTGTGTGTGTGTGTGTATGGGGGGGGGTGATATTTTATTTTACTTTTTACTTTTATCCAATCCTTGAGGGGGCCATTTAGGGATCTGGGTCAGAAATCTGTCTGGGGATTGGTCCTGCTTTGAGCAGGGGGTTGGACTAGATGACCTCCTGAGGTCCCTTCCAACCCAGTATTCTATGATCCTATAATCCGGCTGAACAAAATTGGGGAGAGGGAAGTAAGGAGGAAAACAGTGTGTGTGTGTGGGGGGGGGCTCTCAATTTTAATTTCTTTTAACTAGTAAAATGTGAAAGGTGAAAATGCTTTTCTCATTTTTTAAACTTCAGAAAACCCACCTTTTTCCTACTGAAAAATGTGTGAGAAAATGCTACTTTCACTTTGTAACCAAAATGATGCAAATCCAAAACCAATAATCCAAAACATTTTGTTGTTGTTTTTTGATAACTGAAGCAATTATTTAGTTAGTTATTTTTCTGGATTGAATAAAATGTATCTTTTCTTCAGTTATGTGTGGCAAGGGGGCCAGAACGCACGCCCCAGTGCAAAGTCACTGACATCTCCCACCTGTGGCAGAATGCTCCTGGTTAGCTGCTGTTTCAGAGGCACAAATACTTGGTGTGTAACGTGATGGGCCTTATGTGTTTTTTTTTTTATAAATATCAAAAGTACTCACTTCACCTATTTGATATCCTACCTGACCACATAGAGTTAAATCAAAGGAGGATGTAAGGATGGAAAACGAAGAGGAAATAAAACAATGACAAAGAGAATCATAGAATACTAGGGTTGGAAGGGACCTCAGGAGATCATCTAGTCCAACCCCCTGCTCAAAGCAGGACCAATCCCCAATTAAATCATCCAACAGATTTTTGCCCCATATCCCTAAATGGCCCTCTCAAGGATTGAATCCACAACCCTGAGTTTAGCAGGCTAATGCTCAAACTACTGAGCTATCCCCCAATCCAGAAGATAACAGGGGTCCTTGAGGAAACAATGGGATATCTCTGTATTAAAGAATAACCCCCTGCCTGTCTTCAACCAGATTAGCAATGTTTATTCTTCCCAGACCTAACCCTAGGAACAGAAGGGATGCTAAACTATTAAAGGACCCCAGATCTAGAAAAGGAAGGGAGTTAAATGAGTTGCCAGGGGCTTCCCAGGGAATATCAGTGAGCTCGGATAGGGACGTAAGGAGACACATAAGAGAGTATATATGCTTCTCCCAACCTAAAGATGGAAATAACTGGAACTAACTAAAGCTTCCACAGAAAGGTTAGTGCTTTTTGAGTCACTTTAATCAGCCACTGTCACAAGCTCCCAGAAAAAAGGGTTTACAGGCTCCCAACACTGTTGGGTTATCATGGTTGTTAAACCGGGTTTCTCTAGCCCAGACATCCAGTTCAAGATTAAAAGGACTGCATGATTCCACCCAGAGGTGCCGGTAGCAAAACTTGGTGTACTTGAGAGGGATAAAAGGAGTCTAATATGCAGCTCACCATGTTACCAAAGCACTTGATCTCTGTTTTCCCCTTCCATGGAATATGCAGTAAAGGAAGATCATTTGGTTTATAGAAATTAGAGCTTTAATGGACATTTTAAGTCAACTACTCCTTTGCCAGCAACTGCAGGAGGGACCTCTGTAGTACTCTGAGGATTTTGTCCAGTCCTGCTTTAAATGCTTGATACCTGTCATCATTATCACAGTTCTAACACAGGATACCATGTGTAGTAGGAGATTTGCATCATTCCTTGGAGATTTTTCTGAGATCTAGCATGAGAACTGAGATAAAGTACGAAATTGGCACAAATGTGAGAAAAAAATCCCATGTATTTATAATTAACATGTAGAGCCTCATATAACATACAATTTACTGTAAATATTTTCCCCTCTGCCTCTCACTGTGAAGATAATGTGTGGGGGGGTTGTTTTGTTTTTTGCTTTTTCCCCCCAGCCATTTTCTCCCTCCTTCCCATCTGTAGTGAAACACTTCCCAGCACATTTCAGCCAGGAGGGCTGGAGAGCAGCTGTCTCCACAGTGGAAGCCAGTGGTCTGCCAGCAGGGCATGCTTCTGCATGGATTCATGGGTTTCTTCTCCCTCACCTTTAGATGTTATGTCACCTCTGTGATATGCTAAGCCTTATTTAGACGGGGACCCAACAGGCTTTGCCCTCCTGCTGTACTATTAAACAGTGTTTGTCTTCCTAGCTCTGGTACTTTTATGAAGGTATTATATGGAAACTCACTTTAAAGTAACAAAACTGACAACATAAATTCAATGCAGCAGCAGTGATTTATCACTTCATGATAATGCCAAAATATGCAAATGATATGACTCTAAACATACCAGTAATATATCTGAAAATCTTAGATATATAAAATGTATTTATAGAATAATTGATGGACCTATGCAATATGAGAGTTATGTGCTGAGGAGAGAATGTAACACTCAAAAATGACATTGTATTTAGTTTAACAAGCTGCTTTAGAGCTTCCCTTCTTTGTCTGATAAATGACCTGACTAATATTTTGAAGAGACTACCCACACGTACATTCATTTTTCATAAAAATTAATCAGAGGAATAAGTAGACCTGATGGAATCATTAAAAATATTATCTGAATAAGGTACAATTATTAATTCATTAGTTAATTTATGTAGTGTCATAAACATTCATGGCACTTAGATAAATAAAAGACAAGAGCCCTGCAACCAAGAGTTTATAATCTAAGAGCCAGATCTTGTAATGCCCCTACTCATGTGACTCATCCTTACCCACAGAAATTAGTGGAATTAGTGAGTAAGGGAGACTGAGAATAAAGGTTTGCAGGATCATGACCTAAATTAAGATATTACTTGACAACTGATGAGTATAAACACTTGCGAGGAGGAAATGAGAACATTAACGTTATGGTAATAGTAATAAGAGATTCTAACGTTAGTGCATTTTAAGGGGTTGATTGGTTGTTTGATTGTTTAAAGATTCATAGAGTCCAAGGCCAAAAGAGACCACCACTGTGATCATTTACTCTGACCTCCTTCATAACACAGGCCATAGAACTTTCCCAAAATAGTTCCTGTTAATAAAAATTTCAGTCACCCGGGCGGGAAAAATAAACTCCAAAATGTGACTTAGTGGACCAATCACAGGCCCTGAATACACAAAGCAGTAGTTATAATGATTAGGTCATAAGCAGACTTGGTTGAAACTTGGAATTTTCAATTCATGGAAAAATTTGACATTTTAAAATTTGGTTGCATTATGATTCAAAACAAAATTATTTTTTTTTTCAAAAAATTTGTGAGAAGCAGAAATTCCATAAAATGTTTGTTTTGGCAACACCAACACATGGCCGAGGCAGAGACAGACACATCCTGTACATGAATGCATGGCTGTGTGGATGGTATCATTAGGAGATTTATGGCTTCCTCCACCATTGGATGCTACTTCCAAGAAGAAATTCTGAGCAGAGATAGGTTCCACCTATCAAGGAATGCATAGAGTAGGTTCAGATACAGACTGGCTAAACTAGTGAGGCAGATTTTAAACAAGGTTTGACAGGGGCATGAGACAAAAGCCCGCAGATGAGCCCAGAACATGGAGATCTGGGTGACAGGTCAGAATCTGGAGGAAACATGGTGATAGCAGGACAAAGAAGAGACAAGAGGGAATATAAAGTGGAAAATCTAATGAATATCTTAGATGTCTGTATATTAATGCAGCAGTATGGGGAATAAGCAGGAAGCACTAGAAATACCACTGAATAATCATAATTATGACATAATTGACATCACAGAAACTTGGTCTGATTATTCACATGACTGGAATATTGGTATAAAAGGGTACAACTTGTGCAGAAAGAATAGGCAGGGAAAAAAGGGAGATGTTGCCTTATATATCCAAAGATTTATACTCTGGCACTGAGGTCAAGATAGAAGTGGGAGGCAGACATGTTGAAAGTTTCTGTGTAAGGATAAAAGGGGTAAAAAAATAAGGGTGATGTCATGGTAGAGGTCTACTATAGACCACCTAAACAGGAAGGTGGATGAGGCTTTTTTAAAAGCAACTATCAAAATCATCCAGAGCACAGGACTTGGTAGTTCTGGGGTCTTCAACTACCCAGACATCATTTGAGAAAATAATACAGTAGGGCACCCATTATCCAAAAGTTCTTAGAATGCATTGGAGATAACTTTTTATTACAGAAGGTGGAGAAAGTAATTATGGGGGAGGCTGTTCTAGATTTGATTCTGACAAATAGGGAGGAACTGGTTGAAAATTTGTTGGTTGAAGGCAACTTGGATGAAAGTGATTGTGAAATGATAGAGTTCATGATTCTAAGGAATGGTATCAGGGAAAATAGCAGAATAAAGACAGTGGACTTCAAGAAGATAGATTTTAGCAAAATCAGAGAATTGGTAGGTAAGATCCTGTGGGAAGCAAGTCTAAGGGAAAAAAAGACTTCAGAAGAGTTGGCATTTTTTTTTAAAGAGACATTATTACGGGCAGTATAAAAAAATATCCTGGTGTATAGGAAGAATAAGAACTATAGTAAGCTACCACCCTGGCTTAACCAGGAGGTCATCAACTATCTGAAACTCAAAAAAAGAGACTTTCAGAAAAAGTGGAAACTAGGTGAAATTATAAAGAATGAACATAAAAAAAAACACAAGCATGCAGGGACAAAATTAGGAAAGCCAAGGCCCAAAATGAAATTAAATTAGCTAGGGACATAAAGAGTAACAAGAAAACATTTTACAAATACATTACAAGCAAAAGGAAGACCAGGGACAGAGTAGGCTCATTATCAATGAGAGGGAAAGACAACAAGAGAAAATGCATCAATGACCAAATTGTTAAATGATAGAGTTCATGATTCTAAGGAATGGTATCAGGGAAAACAGCAGAATAAAGACAGTGGGCTTCAAGAAGATAGATTTTAGTGAAATCAGAGAATTGGTAGGTTTCAGCTTTCACCAAAAAGGTTAGTGAACATTAGTATAAGATGGGTAGGATCTGAGGGTAAAATAGGGAAAGAAGTTAAGAATTACTTAGACATATGAGATGTTTTAAAGTCATCAGGGACTGACTAAATACATCTGAAAATACTTAAGGAACGGGCTAAGCCATTACCGATGCTCTTTGAGAACGCATGGAGGACAGAAGAGGTCCCAGAGGACTAGAAAAGGGCAAATATAGTATTTATCTAGAAAAAGCAGAACAAGAGCAACCCAGATAATTGTAGACCAGCCAGCTTAATTTTGGTACCCAGAAAGATAATGGAGCAAATAATCAATCAATCAATTTGTAAGCACCTATAAGATAAGTAAGGTGATAAGTAACAGTCAACATGGATTTGTCAAGAACCAATCATGAAAACCAACCTAATATCCTTCTTTGACAGGGTAACAAGCCTTGTGGATGGGGGGAAGCAGTAGATGTGATGTATATCAACTTTAGTAAGGCTTTTCATATTGTCTCACTTGATCTTTTTATAAGGAAACTAGGGACATATAGCCTAGATCAAGCTACAATAATGTGGGTGCACAACTGGTTGGAAAACTGTACTCAGAGAGTAGTTATCAGTGGTTCACAGTCAAGCTGGAAGGGCATATTGAGTTGGGTCCTGCAGGGATCTATCTTAAGTCTGGTTCTATTCAATATCAAAACAGCTGCCTGGGATACTCTAAATAATACTTAGTCCTGCTTCAATTCAGGGGACTGGACTAGATGACATTTTGAGAACCCTTCCAGTTCTACATTTCTATGGTTCTATGAGGTCATTGGACCTGGATAAAATTTTCAGAGTGGATAAATGAACTGAGGCTTCCCTGTTCTCAAATAATATGCAAGTAGATTTTACTTTTTATGTATATATTAAGTAGTTATTGGAATGATTGGATTTTATGCAAATGTATTTCAGACTATGGTTTATTTATGACTAGAACTATTTGGGAATTTTCTGACTAAAGTGTTCAGTTGAAAAATGTCTATCTGGTGAACCCAAAATGTTTTGTAGAAACATCTTAGGTTGGATGAACTTTTGGTAAGCCACAGGCAGGTTTCCTTCAGAACCCTGTCTGGTTTCTTGCCAGCTCACCTGGTGGGCTGCTGGAGTTCCTGGGCTTCCAGAGACCAAGGCTCCAAGACATCCTCTCCATGCAAACTGGTTTGGGGAAGCCAGATCTTCCAGGGTCTGCAGCTGTGATGTAGCATTAGGATGCAAACTGCCTAAAAGCTGGGGACCAACAAGAACACCACCTAACTCCTTCATACTCACTTCCAGAGCCCTGTAGCCACTGCTGATCTACTCACTGCTGATCTTGCAGTATCATTACTGCCCACATGAATGAGCAGCATGGAGTAATAGTCATAGTGCTAGATGATCCCCAGCAATCCTTCCACAAAGTCTCTGATATGGCATCTGGCAGGCAGCACAGCTCCTGGAATGCCAGGTCAGACTGGCAGATGAATGCCTCCATCTGCCTTCGAAGGGAGTCACTGACCACCAACACCTTTGTTTCCTCTTGGGAGTGGCATCCGCAATCCTCCCAGCCTTGGGGTTACATGGCTTCTCCTCCTCCACCTTTGGAGGAGATGTGATGTTGCACTCCATATGTTTTATAATGTAACTGGAATATGCTTTATGCAAAAGGTCTCTTGTAAGGTATCATTACAAAGCTTATAATCTACTGAGTGTGTTCATCCTATTTTTGTATGAATGTATCGTTCTTGTATCTAAAACTAGAACTATGAAGTGTAACTCTGAGGTCTAATTATGCAAAGTGTGGGCCATTAATGGTGGCTTCGGAGCTTGATGGCTCCCATTGACTAGGACAATTGGTTGTGAATGGGTTCATTTACTTTCAAGCCTTCCTGTGTACATGACCTGGGTAATGAAGAATGAGATCTTTCAGTGATATGTGACCATGTCACATGATACTGGAATCCATCTTAAACCTGGTGCTTTTCCATCTAGAAGGAGGGGTGGGGACTCAGAGAGACAAAAGATTCCCGCCTTGGGCCGAAGCTATAAAAGGGGGGAGGAACAGAACAAAGGGAGGGCCAGTCATGAGAAATCCCCTAGTTACCACCTGAGCTGGAACTAACAAGGACTGTACCAGGGGAAAGAATTGGGCCCAGATTAAGAAGGAGTCTAGTCTGTGAAAGAAGCTTATTGGAACATCTCTGAGGGTGAGATTTACCTGTATTCAGTTTCTTAAATGTATTAGGCTTAGACTTGTGTGTTTTGTTTTATTTTGCTTGGTAACTTACTTTGTTCTCTTTACTATTACTTGAAACCACTTAAATCCTACTTTTTATACTTAATAAAATCACTTTTGTTTGTTAATTAACCCAGAGTAAGTGATTAATACCTAGGGGAGCAAACAGCTGCGCATATCTCTTGATCAATTTATGAGTTTACCCTGTATAAGCTTCATACAGAGTAAAATGGATTTATTTGGGGTTTGGATACCATTGGGAGATGGGTGTCTCGGTGCTGGAGACAGGAGTACTTGCTGAGCTGGTTTCATTTAAGTCTGCAGCTTTGGTGGCATGGTTCAGACCCTGGGTCTGTGTTGCATCAGGCTAGCGTGTCTGGCTCAACAAGACAGAATTCTGGAGTCCCAAGCTGGAGGGGAAAATGGGCTCAGAGGTAGTTTCAGCACATCAGGTGACTGTCCCAAGGGGTTCTCTGTTACCGAACTTGTCACAGGAGATTCCTCATCCCTTGTTGTCAGGGCAGCATACCGTGTTTTTTGTCTGTGTATGTTGGGTTGGATCACTGCCTGCTGCCAGAAGTATCCAGCAGTCAGCTTCTTCCTTTTGAAGGAGCCATTTCCTCCTCCTTCTCCTCTAGTGGTGCTAATGCAGCCCCCTCCAGCTGGATTGCTTCCTCATCTTTGGAGATCACCATGTGCAGATTTTCAATTCATTCCTCATGTCCATGGGTGCTCCTCAGCCTTCTCCTGCAGCTTTCCCACCTGCTTCCTAAAAGATTCTGCCAGGAGGCATCTCTCACACCGGAAGGTCCCCGCAGTCCGGCTTTCTGTGATGGGGAAATTCAGGTCATAGTCTTTGCAAATTCACACCAGAACCTGGATAGAGGCATCCATGGTTGGATTCTCTGCCTAGACACAGGTGCAGGTGGAGGAAACAGGAGCAGTATTGGCACTGTTGATGTAGCCTTTTCAAACCATGGTGCTTTTATTCTTTCTCCTTCCTACAAACTCCTCTGTTTGCTACCCCATGTCTGTTCACATGCCTTGGTCATTTAGCATTTGGCTTCATGTATGTATGTATATCTCTTTGTATGTGTATATATATATACACATATATATAATATAAAGCCTAGGGATTATGTGGTTTATTAGTATTCAGAATAATTATTTTAATGGATAAACAGTATAATGTATTAAAAATAAAAAATAAAGTCCTCATTCCCATTATATATAGCTTGGATGATCTATTTGAAAAGTGGGTATTTATATTACATACAAACAAGTGAAAAAAATCTTTGCTTCAGTCTTTTTTTAATCTCTAGTTCTGTTGTATTTTTAGAAAAGTAAAGGTTTGGTTCTAACTTGTTTTGATCCTAAATTTAAAGCACAGTGAAAAACATTGTATAAAGTAGATTTTATGAAATAAGACTAAGCTATAGGATTTTTCAAACAATGAACATAATAAAATGTATCTTTAATATGCAGGTTCTCACACTGTGCAGAAAAAGGCACAAAGAAAATTGTCCTACTCTGCACAAAAGAAATTTGGATAATTTTGGGAAAAAGTGACAATAAAAGGAGTTTGTAATAACATGAAATTAAACAATTTCTTTAATATTTGCACATTGCCTTCGGAAAAAGAAAATTGTCAGGGCACCAGATTCTGCTTATATCTACTTGTTCTATTCTAGTGGATGCATAGAGATGAAGTCAAGCTCACACTTGGAAGAATCTAAAAACCTCGACAATAGCTGTGTTAGGAAAAAGTAATTTGGCAATATAATCAAATTGTAATGTGTTCAGTAAGCAGATGTGTGTAGATAAAGGAATAACTACATTTGGGTTTTGTGCCAATTGCTCTTTCATTTGTTTGCTTGTTTTTAAGGACTCCCTGTGATTTTTTTCTCATTTACTTTGTGGTGTTAACATACTTCATGGCTTTGAAGATACCCCTTCTGGCTGCAGCACTGCAGTTTGCCAACAGATGGCATGTTGCATCATTTTCATCATTCCATGGGTTTCAAATAAGATAACCAAGTGTTCAATTGATATCTAACCAACGTAGCAGCATTTTGGGCCCCAATCCTGCAAAGACATAAGTATGTGCATAAATTTACATATCAGTTCCAATGATTCTCAATTTTCTTAAAGCATAGGAGGACAAAATTATCCCTGGGATAACTAATTTTCTATCTGTGACAATAACTGCATAACATGAGATTGTTTAGGAGATAATTTTAGAGAGAGGGAGTGTATTCTGAGATTACTACAGAATTGTTCTCTATACTGTTGTCTACATATTTGTATAACTGATGATATAATGGATGTCTTAAAGTATCTTATTTTAAACTGAGAGTTTGTTAAGAATAGTGACTGTATAGTAAGTACTGCAGTGCAAGTGGTCTACACGATCTGTCACTTTCCTTTGATCACCTGATCCTGGAAAAGGAAAGCCCATGACAAAAGGTGGTACATTTTTTAAAAGGCAAAGTTTTAAACATTTACTGTGGGGAGGATATTACTTGAAATAGTATGAAATATATAGAGACTATTCATTTAGGGTCATCTTTGAACATGGGTCAAGTGTGGATTATATAATCAAGAGTTGTGCCAAGATATTAAAGAAATTAAATTTCACTTTATCTGCAAACTCAACTCATCTATAACTGTGGAGTCATGACTGATGCCTCTGAAATTTGAAACTAACAATTAAATCTGCCAAATGACTCTCTCTTGGGCCACAATTCCATCTCAGAGGAGCTGAAGAAATGAACAAACCAATAGCACATTAACCCCCTGTGGTCTTTGGGATCCTATTAATGGGTTTTATTCAGGGTTCTGTCTAAGCCAGTCCTTCATTTCTGTAAGAGTTCTGCCTGGAAAGTACATTCAGTACATTCAGGGGTTTTGCCTACAGTGTGAACTGGAAAGAACACATAAGTTCTAAAGATAGCAAGATGTTGTTAAAGTCTTAAGAACCCTAAAAATTAATAGGATTTTAAACCTAATTCTCAGTTTCAAGAGCAGCCACTTTAAATAAATTAATAGTGGAGCAAAATGAATATAGGGAAAACAATGACCGATTTTAATGAACTGCAAAATTGTGAATAGCATGCAAGGCAAGGAAACATAGTGCCTTGCCCCAGTATGTTAATGGCAAATGGACCAATGGTATTTAATTCTCCCTCACTGTGAGGGATGATCAACCTTATAGCCCAAATATGCCTGCATCCTACAATTTTTAGTACAAATTATTGACATCAGAAATGTTGGGTTTAGAGATCATTTTTTAGTTATAATTAATGAACTGTTAGGCCCTTACTCAAAAGTCTCTCTCTTTATAATAACTGCATGGTTGCCAATCTCCCTTTTTAGGGCAGTGTATAGAGAATAGCGTGCAGAAGGTTGGAAAGGAAGCTTGGTTCAGTTATTAGGACTTGTGAGTCCCAGATTGAATTCCCTGCTCTTCCACAGATTTAATGTTTGAATGGGGACAAGTCCCTTAGCCTCTCTATGCCTCAATTCCCATCTATAGTAAAGGGATTCCCTACCTCCCAGTGTTGCTGTGAGGATAAATACATTAAAGATTGTCAAATATTCAGCTATT
This sequence comes from Malaclemys terrapin pileata, assembly GCF_027887155.1. NCBI lineage: Eukaryota > Metazoa > Chordata > Testudines > Emydidae > Malaclemys > Malaclemys terrapin. The sequence continues at coordinate 92,314,624 of NC_071506.1, read as the reverse complement.
ATGATGATAAGGACCATATATATATATGGAAGATAGACAAAAGAACCCTAACAATAGCTAGAATGCTCACATTTCATTGACCCTAGTCAATTTACTTTTAATAGATAATATGGCAGAGAGACTTCATCAGTGACACTTGTTGGTAGTATATTGAGATGATATGGATAGTGTAGTGTCTCCAGTGTGTTTTATATCTCTGTGGGCTAGGCCACTAGATTATTTATCACTCCCCCAATCTTTGTGTCATCTGCAAACTAAATTTGCAATAATTTTGTAGTTTCTTCCAAGTCATTGATAAAAATGTTAAATAGTGTAGGGCCAAGAATTGCCCTGCAGGACCCCACTAGAAACACAACCATTCAGTGATGATTCCCTATTTACAATTACATTGTGAGCGTTATCAGTTAGACAGTTTATAAACCATTTAATGTGTGCCATGTTAATTTCGTGTCATGCCAGTTTCCTAATCAAAATGTTGTGCAGTACCAAGTCAAAATCTTTACAGAAATCTGAGTGTCTTACATCAACACTAATACCTTTATCAACCAAACATGTAATACAACCAAAACATGATATCAACTAAGTTGGACAGGATCTACTTTCCATAAACCCATGTCGATAGGCATTACCTACATTACCCTCCTTTAATTCTTTATTAATGAGGTTCTGTAGCAGCTATTACATTATTTTGTCCAGGATTAATGTCAGGCGGACAAGCCCTTAATTACTTGGGTCATGGGACAAACAAGTTGCAGGGGGGCCAAGCCAAGGCCTCCCTTTGCCCTCCCAACCATCTCCCCATCAATGGCTTGCAGTGAGGAGTATCAAGAGCTGTGCTCCATGCCAGGCTGAGACTTCACCTCTGGATAGGTCTTATTCAGCAGGGTAGGATGAAGGGAGGAAGCCTTACACAGTTTCCCCATGAAGTAAGACCAAGGTACCATTCAATCTTATTTCCTTATACCCAAAAGGCATGACTGATTTGGCTACTTCAATCTACCTGACACTGGACTTTAGACATGGGTAAGATGGCTCAGAATCAATCCATACACAGTAAGACTGAGTTTATTCTGGTGCAGCTAGGGAAACAAACAGAAGAATTGTTATACAGTAGTTGATATCAGCTCCCTTAAGAGAAGGATTTGCCCACTGGCTACTGCTGGGTCTCTGAATCCTGAGGTGGCGGCTAAGAGTGCTTCTAATCATTTGTACTTAGCTGCAAGGCTGCAACCTTTTCTTTCTGATGTTGACTTCACCACAGCTACTTTCTGCTTTAAAGACCGGATTACAACAGTGCTCTCTTCATGGAACTAGTCATCATTAAAACCTCTTAGGAAATACCAGCTGTTTTGGAATTGCAGAGGCATATCTATTAAGAGTTGTTTCCCACAGGAAGCACGTTACTTTTGTAATCTGTGATGTGCTTCCAATTTGTTTCTGCATGCAGTTTAACATGGTGCCTTAATCCATAAACTAAGCCTTAAATGAATTGGGTGTTGCCTTTATCAGAGGTCACTTCTCTCCTTGTGTGACACTGTAGCAACTGAGATAATCTGAGACACTTAGGTTTACTCACTTGGTGTAATCAAGATTGGGCTGGAGACAGAAGGGACCTTAGCCTGTGGAAGTCATTTTCTCTTCAGTCCAGTGGGGACTGAATCTGTTGACCTTCAGATGAAGTTGCAAGGCCCCTTTCCTCTCCCCAGGATATGGGGTGGGGTGGGAAGTCTAAGTAGGTGATACCTCAGAGAGTTTATTATTTGTGTACATTCTGGTATACCATACGTGGTGGTAGTTTTTAAAACAGCATAAACATGTTTTGAGAACACTGGATGGATGCATTGTTTAAAAAAAAAAACAAAAAAAAACTAAATTTAAAAATGTATGCCAAGAAATTAATTTCACATTGTTTAAAACTTCTTGCATTGTTTATTTTGCATCTTTTATTTTCATTTTTCATCTCAATTTTGGCCTAAACAGGTTCAATGATACACTATACGTGGGTTCCTCCTTGACTGTATGTTAATAGGCCCATCCCATTAGAAATCACTAGCAGTTACTTTTGAGAACTCATGGAGGACATGAGGCGAAAACATAGTACCTGTCTTTTAAAATGAGGAAGAAAGAGGACCCAGGGAATTAGAGACCAGTCAGCCAAACTTCAACACCTGGATAGATATCGGAACAAATTTATTAATCTATTTTGAGCACCTAGAAGATAAGAGTTATAAGGAGTAGCCACCATGGATTCACCAAGAACAAAACATGCCAAACCAACCAAATTTACTTCTTTGACAAGGTTACTGGCCTAATGGATAGGGGGAAGCAGTAAACATGAGATATCTTGATTTTAGTAAGGCTTTTGACACAGTCCCACATGACATTATCATAAGCAAACTAGGGAAATGTGGCCTAGAGGAAATGTCTATAAAGTGGCTGCACCTGATAGTACCATACTCAGAGTAGCTATCCATGGTTTGCTGTCAGAGTGGGACATATCTAGTGGGATTCAGCACGGGTCAGTCCTGAATCTGGTACTATTCAATAATTTCATTAACAACTTGGATAATGGAAGGGACAGTATGCTTATAAAATTTGCAGATGACACCAAACTGGGAGGGATTGCAAACACTTTGGAGGACAAGATTTGAATTCAAAACAACCTTTACAAATTAGAGAATTGGTCTGAAATGGACAAGATGAAATTCAATAAAGACAAGTGCAAAGTACTACACTTAAGAAGGGAAAGTCAAATGCACAACTACAAAATGAGGAATAACCAGCTAGGCAGTAGTACTGCAGAAAGGGATCTGGGTTTTATGGTCGATCACAAACTGAATATGAATCAACAATGTGATGCAGTTGCGAAAAAGGCTAATATCATTCTGGGATGTAGTAATAGGAGTGTCATATGTAAGTCAGGTGAGGTAATTGTCCCACTCTACTCAGCACTGGTAAGGCATCAGCTGGAGAACTGTGCGTAGGTCTGGGTGCCACACTTTAAGAAAGATGTGGATAAATTGGAAAGACTCCAGAGGAGAAGAACAAAAATGATAAAAGGTTTAGAAAACCTGACCTATGAGGAAAGATTTAAAAAGCTAGGCATGTGTAGTCTTCAGAAAAGACTTAAAATATGGTAAGGACTGTTATAAAGAGGATGGTGATCAATTTGTTCTCCATATCCACTGAACATAGGACAGGACAATGGGCTTAATCTACAGCAAGGGAGATTTAGGTTAGATATCAGGAAAAACTTTCCAACTAAAAAGGGTAGTTAAGAGTAGGCTTCCAAGGTAGGTTTGTGGAATCCCTATCATTGGAGATTTTTAAGAAGAGGTTAGACAGTCACCTGTCTGGGATGGTCTAAGTGTACTTGGTCCCACCTCAGTATAGGGGGCTGGACTGGATGACCTCTCAAGGTCCTTTCCAGGCCTACATTTCTATGATTCTGAAATCCTGTATAAGACTGCAGGCTAACTTATTTCTCCATCAAAGAGATTACTGTCAATACTGAATATGTTTGGAGTATTGTACATATTAGTCACCATTTCTACTTTGGTTTATTCACAATATTTTTTTTAAGCATTCATGTGCATGTCCACACATCAAAGCTTTAAAAATAAGCAGTTGCCACATTCACAGATGTAGAGGAAGCAAGTCACTAAGGTAAACATGCCTGTCCAGGACTGGCTCTAGGCACCAGCAAACCAAGCACGTGCTTGGGGCGGCACAATTTCAGTAGCAGCATTCCGGGCGCTCTCGGAGGTAGGTTTTTTGGGGTTTTTTACGTGCTTGGGGTGGCAAAAAACCTAGAGCCGGCCCTGTGCCTGTCACAGGGTCTGCATAGGTTTCCGCTCTCTCGTGCCTGTGCTGGCTGGTTAAAATAAAGAGTCCCCACACCTTCTTCGGTGCTTCACCCTTGTGTCTTTATTTACAGTACTACAGTGCTATTCCTCCCTTTCCCCCCCCCAGTTAGATCCTCCCAGGGTCTCCTGGCCCATGAAGCTCCTTTCCTTTGGAGAGGAGACAGCAATGTAAGCTCCTATCCTTGCCCAGGCTAGCCTCCCAACTGAGCTTTCCCCTGGGCTTTTATAGCCCTCCTCCTCTTCAGCCCAGCTGTCGCTACTCAACTCAACTCATAGTAGTGAGCCAGCACTCATTAGGGCTTGCAGCTGGGCTCTCTGCTGACCGCCTGGGCCCCTATACCTGGCCTTCCTACCAGAAATTAGGGCTTAGCCAGCATTTTAACAGGGCATTCAAGGGGTTTACCCCTGCCCTGCCATAATGCCTCTGTTTTCTCAAGTGCCTTCAAGAATATAAGCTTAGTGTAAAATTCTGATCCCATGAGCAAAGTGTAAGTAAAAGGACTTTGGCTACAGAAACTGTGAATCTTCCTTTCCTCCAGCCTGTTAGGAGGTGCTGGGGTACCCAGGCGATAGCTGCTATCATAATACTGAGCTTGGGGCAAAGGGGTTGACACAAACTGCTGCTTCTCCTTTGCAAGAGATATTTTTTTGGAAGTGAATGTATATTGTGCCTGAAGCCATTGGTTACACTTCTTCCAGGCCTCTATATGCTCTGATCTACCAACCACTACACACAATCCGGTGCCCTGGAGGTATGCAGAGCTCTCCACAATCCGCTTCCTTTCCCTCTGAACAGCAGAACTGCAGCAATTCTGCTGTGCTGTGGAATCAGGGTACTCACACAGGATAGACAAGCTTTCCCCCTTGCAAATAAACTGACCCTTAACTCATTTGACAGCTTTAAATCGAAGTGCTTATCCATTCTATTGAAGGACAAGCTGATTCTGTCTTCATATGATCACACTACAGATGTGGTAATGACATATGAAACATATATCCCCCATGTGATTTCTGGATGGGGGGGCAGAAATATGCATTCCATATGTAACATATAAAGCTTCTGCCCACCCCTTTTGTCATGTGTCACTCCCATCAAAGCACACAATTTTCCTGGAGTTTGCTGTTCCATTTTAGGGTGGTTTGTGCTGACTTCCCATGATGCCCATAGCAATGATACTAGGATGCTGCAGTGTAATTAACTTACTATCTTGGAGTGGGAGGGTGTGGGGGAGGAAAGAAACTGTGAAAGATGTAGATAGTGATAGGGGAACAGCAGAATTGGGTCTCCTTAGTGTAGAGCAGCAGAACAGAATGGAACAAAACTGCCAGAATGCCACTCCAACCCTTCAAGCCCCATGATTGTAGCATTACTAATACTACAAAAATATGAAATGCAGCTGAGCCCTCATCCTCACAGGGTTCATGCTTTTCAAAAAATAAGAGGGTTTGGAGGAAAAGACATAGTTCTTTTGAATCCCCAAATAATTTGAGTGTTGATAGTCTTCCACATAGAATTCTGAAAAGAAAATGAAGCAAAATATCCCCAAAGAGAATAAAATTCAGACAGCTATCATTTCAATTCTAGCATATTTTAGAGGAGTAAACAGCCAGAAAATGTCCTGATATGGAAACTGACATGCAATGGAAACATTTGATCTCAGATTTGTTCAGAAGCCAGGATGGATTATCTTTATTTCCCCATCAATGGCCAAGGTATGGGGACCAGATGTCTCAGTTTGATTGCTCAAGTTCCAATGTTTTTAATGGACTGACCCAGTGTCCAATGATTTTTTATTAGGATGCAGAAACATCCTACCGTTGTCTTGCTTCTAGTCTACCGTCAGTATAAAAATGGCTGGTTCACAGACTTTGCTCCACCTCCTCTGTATGTTGTGTCTACAATAGATGATCAAATTCCCATCAGCACAAGGGGAGTGTACAACCTGGCGGTTGCAAAACATTTTCAAATGTGAATGCTTAATGTCTCTTGCCAATGCTGGTATCCAAGAGGAAGCCAAATGCTGGTGTAGCCAAGGATATATTCCACAAGATCTCTATCTGCAGGCAATTGAACGTAGAAATGAGGAACTGGCCTGGTTTTTATGCACGTTCCTTTACTGTTGTGTGCTGGCTTCCATTTAACATTCTCCAGCCACCCCTTTTCCATGTTTAGCTTAGTCTCCTTCTCTTTTCAGCTTCCAGTTCTTACCTTATCACCAGATGAAGAGATTGTTTTTTTCATAAACCTTCCTTGGGCATTTAAATTTCTAACAAGAATTGCTGCTGTTTGGGCTCTATGTGGTAGGGTGTCACTAACAGAGTTGTTGTTTGATGTATTTTGGGAGGAGTCTGGAAATACCTGTTTGGTCTCATTGTTAGCAATTTTTTCTGGTCCCTCTGCTTTAAAAATTGTAGGTTGAAATTCCCTACCAAGTTTTGCTTGGCACAACAGAGAGTTGGGTCATTGGGCTGTCAGGAAACCTAATACAGCACCCTGATTTTCAGTATGGATGTATGGTCAATCTATATTAGAGCACCCTACCCTGCATCCCTAGGGTTGGTCTGCCAGCTGTCATTGGACACTGGGCCAGTCCATTAAAAAAATTGGAACTTGAGCAATCAAACTGAGACATCTGGTCCCCCATACCTTGGCCATTGATGGGGAAATATAGACAATCCATCCTGTCTTCTGGACAAATCCCAGGCCTCCACACTGGGGCTACGAGGGGAGAGTAGTGCAGGAGGCAGATATGCAGGCTCTGTGTCAGCAGAAAACTTCCCTATGCTGGGAAAATTGTCTTCTGGCCAGTAGCACAGAGGGGCTGGAACACAAAAGGCAAGCTGGGCTATGTACTCTGAGTTTTTATTCTCTAGTTCTAATAATAGCTTTATTATTCACAATGGTGTCAGGCTTTCCTGTGATAAAGTCTGAAGTCCAAAGTTTTACAGTATATATTGTAGTCATACCACCTTAGTCTGTGAACTTGTCATTTCTCAGCAGATAAATAGGGTTGGGCTGGAGGAGCACTCGGATGGGTGACACACAGGAAAAAAACAGGTTGCTATGGAAAGTAGGGTTATCCAGTAGATTACCCTCTGACCTTTTGATCTGTGCTGCACCAGTGCAGTGCATTTCTGGAGGTTTTTTCGGCCAGAGGCCCTATCTACTTGTGATCATTAAAGAGCCCATGGCATAGTTTTTTACTAAAGCTGAGATGATGGCTCCAGTGTCCTAAATACATTGCAATTAATTACAACCTGTCTACCAGCTACCTAACATTTCCTATGCAGTTTCCGCTGGATCCAGTACTCTTCAGTCCCCTCCCTGAACTGTTATGAATTATTGATTTAGATGGCTATATAATTCCACATTCCACCCAAGAGATGACTGCATTTCAGTGAAGAGATTCCTATGTGTGGTATTTAACTGTACAGATGAACTGTTTGAAATACCCTGATGGTTTTGATCAGTCCAAAATAGAGAATATTTGTTTAAAATATCACTTTGAAATTTTATCTACAAGTTATAAATAAGATATTGATACACTATTGTGATGCTGGCAATCCAGGTGCCAGCTTTTGAGATGGCTTTCAGCCTCAGCTGAGCACAGATGATTTCATTGCTGGAAACGAGTCCAGGTAACCTATATGTTAATATAGTTAAGATGCATATTGGACTTAATAACGATATGTTTAGTGTTTAGACTTTATGCAGTGCTTGTAAGTTGCTACATAGAATCATAGGACTGGAAGTGACCTTGAGAGGTCATCTAGTCTAGTCCCCTACATGTATTAATCCTACTTATAATGTCTGTATCCCATGCTATAAGGATACTTAAATGTTTGCTATATAGCTGTAAAATGTTCTGAACTGTGTAACTTACCAAACAAGAAAAAACTTTACCTAGTGCAAAATGCTAAATTCCTATGAAAGGTATAACATCTTGCCCATCAGGAAGATTATCAAAACTAAATGGGCCATTGGGGGACATCACGATACAAAGACCATGTTAATTGCCTCTGCACACCTATGAAGAAGCTACGTGCAAAAGGGCTTGCCCCATCAGCTTGAATTCTGGAAGAAGGAAATAAAGATAGTGGACAATTTTTAATTTCTTTTGCTGTTTGGACTCTCACAAAGCTGGAGTTGTAAAACAGAAGCAGAGATTCCCAGGATCACCCTGGATTAGCACTAAACGACATTACGTACTGACAGACTGCTACAACTCTGTTATGTTTTGGAAACATATACTGTAACTCATTTGTGTATATCTGCTTTAACCTGTAAATAACTCTCTCCTTTCTTTTTTCTAGTTAATAAGTCCTTAGTTTACTATAGGACTGGCTACAAGCATTGTCTTTGGTGCAAAATCTGAGGTACAAATTAATCTGGGGTAAAAGACTAGTCTCTTGGAACTGGAAGCAACCGTGATCTTTGGTGTATAGCATTAAGCATCACTAAGTCTGGCTTGCCTGTGTGACACGATAGGCTGGAATGCCCATGGGGACTCTCTGTGACTCCATGTTAAGACAGTTATAGTGCTTCAGGAGTTTACATTTGCTACTGGGTTAGTGAAATATAATTATAGAAAATAGAACCAGTTTGGGGTGTCAGCCCTACATTTTGAATCTACCCTGAGTTTGGCACTCATGGTCATGGACCACTCCAGACAGAGTGACAAATATCTCCAGATATTCATAGTGATTTCCAGATAATTAATAATACAGATGTTTTTAGCTATTTTGCACAAAAATATATGAAAGCAAAGTACAAACTACAATTTAATTTTAAAAAAGTCTTAAGACAGCTTTGAAGATACTCACTGAAATTATATTAATATACAGACTTGTTGCACAAATATAACTAGCCATGTTTGAGTTTGTACATTAGGGTCTTGATTGTGCACCCATTGAAGTCAATGGCAAAGCTCCCTGTGACTTCAGTGGGGCAAGATCAGGCACTCAGTGCTCGACCCTGCAGGACGATGAGCAATCTGGCTATTATCCAGCATGGCACTATGCTTATCTTTAAGCACATGACTAGTCCCACTGAAATCAAAAAGTTAAGCATGTGCCTCAGAGATGTGCAGGATTGGAGTCAGCACTTTATAGAATCAGACCCTACATCTGATTTCTCTAAACTAATTCTTGTTCTTTTTCGTTTACTTTAAATCTAAGGCAAACAACTCAGTGCCGTTTGCCAGTGCATGAAAACGAAAACTGTTATTTGGAAAATCTGCTCTTGCACTTTGCGGCTGAGGTGCTAGATGTGCAACTTTTAGTAACAAAGCAGTTTGATATTTACGGATTTTTTTAAAATAAATATTTCACCAAAAAAAAGAAACATTAAAACACACACACACACACAAAGCGGTTCAGAACAAATTAAAATTAGCTACAAGCTAACACCATTCCTATTGCCAGGAGTAGCTATTATGATGGACGGTGTAGTGATAGACTAGTCTTTATTTCCACTTTGAATAACACTGCCTAAACAACATGAGCAATATCCTTGCTATATTTTACATCCTCAGCTGCTGTCTCCCCATCCCCGCTTCTCTCAGTTTTAAGGGTTCAACTTTTTCAGCTCATTGTTGTTTCTTGGCAGCCTAGGTACTGACATAGGGCCGGACTGTGCCTTGCTGCTCAGTGGATGTGCAAGGGGTGGAACGAGTGCATGCAGACCTTCTATGCCTTGTTCCCTAATACAGTGACACAGGGCACAATTGGTGTTTCAGGAACTGCTCTCTCACTACAGGCCCTAGGTTGCAAGATCCCCCAAAAGAGGATGGGGACAAAGCTATTCTTCATCTCTCCTGTGGTGGTATCCATCCATGCTAACCACATACCTTACTGATATCAATGCTGCATTTCAGAAAGATACTAACTTTAGTATCAGAGTTTTTATATTTTAACTAGTGCTGGTTGAAAAAAATGGGGGATTCGAGATATTCTGGAGGAAACAATTGACAAAAAACAAAAAATACTAATGGAAAATTTTGATTGTTTTGGCAAACATTCAGATACCAATAATGATAATAAATAAAAAGGTTTGGGGGCATTGTGTTTTAGATGAAAAATCAATTTTTTCCTCAAAAAGCAGACTTTTTTTCAGGAAAAAAATAATTTTATGGAAAAATCTGATTTTCTGTCTATTAAAAACAAACAAACAAACAAGAGTGCTGATGGAAAATTTTTGACCATCCCTAATTTCAACATTGTTTCATTAGCTCATTAATTTACATCCCTGAATCCAGTGTTGCCTTACTTTCCCAATTGTTTCCTGATTCTTACAGTATAGAATGTCTTCCTTCAATCCGCAGGTCCTAGGAGCATGAGATTACATGAGAATCTCATCTTTTATTTTTTAAAAGTTTCTAGCCCCTTGGTTGTAGAGAAAAGCCTGAAAATGTGACATTTGTAAATTTACAAAAACAAGATGCCAATTCTTAAAAAAAGATAATATTTTTGTAAAATGGCATGATCAGTAATCCAATCTCATGGTTTTTTGGACTGACTGATTTATGATTTTTGAATCCTTGGGGTTGGTTCATTGTTAGTGTAATAATATGTTGATGATTCACAATGCAAGATCCACATACTGACAACTGACATCCCTGAATTGTAATAAATAAATCTAAGCAACAGGGTTAGATAGCAGGCTAAGAAATTGTGAAATCTCTAAAGTGTAGCTAATGGATCATCCTCTGTTTTTGGAAGGGGAAAGTAAATTATTGTGGCATCCTTAAATGCAACATCCTGCAGTTATACACGACCCTTTCATGGATAATGCAAAGTGGGTGAGGGAAACCCTTTCCTTATTTCCGTCACATTATTGTGCTTTGTGCCCAGGAAGAATCTGTCTGCAATAAAATATAATAATTACACTTATGCTATGCACTTATACAGCTCCTTCCCTCCAAAGCTCTCATGGCACTTTACTAACTTTAAAGAATGATCTGTGCAAGGTAGAGAATCCATGTCAGGTTAAAAATCTTCTCTTTCTGAAACAAATTCAGCAGAGATAGAAGTGGTATGCACTTTCCTTCGAGCTGCTGCCCTCTTCCCCCAGGATTCCCGAGGAACCATCTCTGCCCCACCTTGTCCCAAGCAGAAGTGGGATAAATTCTGCCAATCAATTTCCATGAATAATTGTTTGAGTTTATAAATACACTCACTTTGATGCTGTGTTTTTTGGGTTCATTTTTCAAGAATGTTCTAGGGAAGGAGTATGCTGGCAAGAAAGTCTACCACGATAGCCTCCTTTAAGCAATATTGGAGAATACTGATGGCATTCTGAATTTGTAAGTGTAAGTGGTTGTGCTGGAAACCTAATTCTAAGTGTTATATTCATCCACTTAGGAAATGGAAGCATACCTTCTGTCCAATCAAACCATCTCAAATTTAGAATAGAAAGTCATGTTAAATCTTTGCAAGCAAACGTCCATGAAGAATACCATTCTCTGTCTCTGGTCAATTCAAGTACAGAAAAGGAGGCAGCATTTAACAAACTCCTATTTCTTAGGAGTGGAGCTGGTACATAATACATACATGTCTCGGTGGAAGGAAACACCTCTCTGACTGAGCGGAATAGTTCAGGCTCCATGCCCCATTCAATTGTTGGCCTACATGATAAAACTTCCAACCCGGTGTCGCTTGTTATGCCCATATTGGGAGCAAGCTCACCTGTTCACCAAGAACTGGACTGAAATGTCAACTGTTTTCACATGGACAATGAACAGCCATTTGATAGTAACATCTTTGTGTACTATTGGCTTAGGCCCCAATTCAACAAAGCATTTAAGCACCTATATGTATCACTGAACTCAAGGTGAACCTCATGCTCAAGTGCTTTGCTGAATAGGGATGGAATGTTGAATCAGGACATTGGGTTGTGTTTCACCTAATGACCTGATAGTCAAAGATATTTAGGAACCTAAGTCCCATAAGTATTTGGTGTCCAAATACCTTTGAGGATCTGAGCCACGATTTAAAGCCCATTGCAGTCAATGGGAAATCTCCTGTTGATTTTAATGGGCTTTGGATCAGGCCCAAGATACATATTGTTTTGTTATTCCCTGAACTATTCAGTTGTCCAACAAATATACTTCTAACTTTTGCCATAAGTGCTATGAGAGACCATAAGATAGGGGACTTAGTTGTGACACTAAAGTAGTTCTTGAGTCACTATTACATTTTTTGTTTCTAAATCTTGTGGTGATCACAGGTTTCAATGTGATGCTTCATACTAGAACAAGGCTAATATAATGCTAATGATAGTGCCCAGCTGACCATGACCAAGGCAGAAAAGTATGATTTAATTCTGCTCTCTTAGATAAAATCCTATTTTCCCTTTAAAAACAAAACAAAAACCAGTTTACAAAAGTCATATACTTCACAAACTCTAGTGACATGAGCATTAAGAAAAAGTCATGACATAAGCCTTAGGCAAAAAGCTATACCCTCCACATGCCTTAAAGCTATAACTGATATTAAATCTACTGAACTGTAAGTTAAAGCTATTTCAGTAACTCTCTGCTGAATGAATGTTTCATTTGTCAACACACATGAAAAAAAGAGAAAGAAAACTAGACTAGTGTCTTCAATAAACAACAAACCTGCTAGTAGATTTTGTTTTTATTCCTACTGTAGAAACAAAAAAATAATAATAATAATTCTAATCTTATAAACAAGTTACAATATCAGCATGGACATAACTTTGCTTTACCCTTGAAATACAATTCAGCATCACAACCATTTTTTATTACATTTGTATCTTTCATCATGTTACCAGACATATTAGATCAATCTAGCACCCATCACTTTTTAAAAACACCAGATTATTTGCACACACTTTCTAACCCCTAAATCAGCCGCACAATATGTTAAAACACATTGACATGGATCACAAATTCCTCAAAATGATGCTTGCCTGACATATTTCTTTAGCAGTATGAAATACTAATGTGAGCAGAAATAAAGCTATTTGATGCAAAGTACTGGTCCTATATTCAGATCCCCACTGGGCAGATGGTTATTTTTAATAGTCTGACCTAATTTCTTGCTGGTGATCCACAGATAGCATAAAACCCTACAGAAGGACTGTTCTATCACATAAAAGTAGCAGAAGGGGAGACTAAATATTTATAATAGAGCATTTGTTGGTTTCAGCTTAGTCTCTAATGCACAGCTGTCTATAGCACAGAAACATTAGGTGCTATTAGGTAAAACTGATAATCCTTCCGAGCAGGGGAAACCCACCTAGAATTGTGTTACCATGAAGAATGAATTAGTGCTGGTTCCCAAGAAGGAGCTGTCCATTAATTTTCACTGCATTTTCACAAGAGTAACATAAGAACCCTATCTGAAGTTGTTCTTTATTATCTGTTCTGGGGGTAATCAGAGAATGATGTTGTTTTTTTTGTCTCTGGCCCTATGCTGCACATACCCTTCCTTTTGGAATTGTTAAGGTAAGATGATGGTAACAAATAGTAAAAAAAAAGTGCATGCAGCAGACAGAATGTGTAGACATTGGGACTGCTTCCGCTTTCATTGAATTCAATGGAGTTATTTCTAATTTGTATTGATGTAAGTAAAAGCAATATCTAGCGTATTATGCATAACAAAAATGCAGTATATTGCCAATAGGCAGCCATTTTCTGTATGAAATAGTGGCCATGCTTGGATCTGATAATTTACCCTGAAGAATTAGCTCCAACATCAGATACATTTGGGATAAATTCTGCTCTTGAATGAATGCATACATTTCCCATTGAAGTTAGCAAAAGCTGCACGTGCATCTAAGAATTGAATTTATAGAAACACTACCAAAGGCCAAAATCATCTTCCAGTCTATGCTTGTGTGTTAGATGGCACAGGAATGTCAGCAGTGGCAAGTAGTAAGGCATCCAGCCATTATGCATAGTTCCATGCAGCCCTGCATAGTCTATGTACTCTCACAATACCATGGAAATATGCAAATGAAAGGGAGTCACCCAAGGCAGGTTTAGCAAAGGAGCATTCTCTGTGGCCCTCGTGTCAGGAGCAGTTGGTCGTCTAGCTTGTGACATCCACACAGCTGTAGCAGTTTTATCTGCCAGCTACATTGAAGCAGGAATGTGACAACCCATGCAGGGCATGATGGTGACCTGTAGTGTTCTCTTGAAAACCAAGAAGCAGACCCCAAAACAGTGCAAGCATGTTCCCCACACCAGTCAGACTAGGTACTTACTTGCTCAGGGTTGCATTATTCAATAGAACCCAGACTTCTCCAGGGACTTTTTGTATCTGTTTAAGGCTCACTAGGTCATGATGCTGAACTTGTCCCTTTTACTTCCTCAAGGGGTGCAGTAGTAGCCGTGGCCATCACTTATTCACACTGGTCATGCTGCAAGTGCACAGTTGGGGATCTGGCTTACACCATTGTAGGAGCACCCTGTGATCATTGGCACAGTGATCTCTTGAGCCTGTAACAATGGGTTAAAATCTTGCCCATAATATACAGTACATGACCAAAATATTGTAATATCATTGTTCTTTTGAACCATTACTAACGAACAATAAAGTACTATTTTAAAGGGTTGGGGGTGCTGTCTATGAAAAAGGAACAGAAAGCTGTCTCTGGACCTTAAAATTAGTTCAATAAGACAAAAAAAGGAGGTTAAAAAAATAACAACAAATGCATTCAGAATAGAAGAGAAAAATGTATTTATCACCTCTTCCCTGTTTTCTGATTGGTAGTGAAAGGATACATGGGCATAATTTGACAGAAAACTGCTTTTTAAATTTTTTTAAAAAATAAAATGCAAAATAAGCAGACTCCACAACCAAAAAGTCATTTCAGGCTGTGTATTAGTAAGCTTATTTCTGCACTTCATGATGCAACTGAGGTGTGCACCTGAGCCTACTAATACCGAGTTTTTTTGCTATAGTATATAATGGGCTTAATAATTCTCAGACTGCGATTAGTTAAGCACACTATTGTGCTAATTATCTCTGCAGCACGGATGGGAACTTCTTTTCTAGAAAGTGACTTCATCACAAGCACTAAAAACTGGATCAATATACCAATTCCATTTGAATAAGTCAATAGTTTAAACATCACGTTTATGGACTAATTGGATCTGATATCCACTTTGGTGGAGTTGTACCAGCGAAAACCTGATATCATGGCATAGAGAATCAGGTCTCTGATGCCCATATTATATAGTAGGATGGCCCTTGCCCAGTTCTGTGACATTTTTCCTTTCCACCTTTGCTGCTTAAGATTGCCCTCCTTTTGACTATCCTCTAAATTCTAAGAAACTAATACACCTCTATACCGATATAATGCTGTCCTCGGGAGCCAAAAAATCTTACCGCGTTATAGGTGAAACCGCATTATATCGAACTTGCTTTGATCCACCGGAGTGCGCAGCCCCTCCCCCCCCCGGAGCGCTGCTTTACCACGTTATATCCGAATTTGTGTTATATCGGGTCACGTTATATCGGGGTAGAGGTGTACTATGTGTGTTCTAGTTCAGTTAAGAATGACTGTTTTTGTCACCTCACGTCTCCTCCCACATTCGTACACTGTCTCTTTTGAATGTAAGCGCTTTAAGACAGACACTGCCTTCAGACAATAACTAAGGCTGTGCTGGAATGATAGGTGGTTAGGAAGATCCATGACTACTAGAAAATGCTTGGGTAGTGGGGATATGAACTGTAGGTAGAGAAGTTCAGAACTAAAACATAAAATGCAGAAATGTCTGAGTAGCCGGGGATGCTGTTCACAGGAAGATGGAAATCCCGATTCCAAAATAATAAAGGAACAATATGACTGGCTGGCAACATGCTGTATTTAAAAAAGGAAGAAAATGAATCAGCAAGCGGGGAAGTATTTCAGTGCTACATTGTGTTACATTGTCTTATTTTGGTTGAAAACAACTCTTTAAACTACATTTGATGGCGGAGACATTATTTTTAACATTATTTAACATTAACGTTTTTAAACACTTTTTAAAAATTATGATATTCTAATCTCACTAAAAACAATGAGGAGACTCTTTAGACCCTGTGGTAGAGTTGATTAATATCCACCCGGAGAGCATTGCTCACCCGAAGTGAAACATTTATTGGGAATCCCGCATAGTCTATCATGTCTTATTACTCAAACACCTCATAAAGATCTGAAAATAAGGTTCCTGCTGTACAATACAAATAATGTCAAACCCATTCATTCTTTTAAAAAAATTACTGATGCATGTTTGCCATTTAGCAGAAGCCCAGTCATGTGTTTTATTCTCTGGAGAATGCTGAATGTTTATTTTTTGAAGTATAATATACTTAAGTGTTAGGTTTAGAGAGACATAGCAAGAATAAAATATGTGAAAATGTAGTCAATGAGATTCCTTCTGTTTATTGAAAAAACAGTTTAAGATGTCAGTTCATGCTCACCCATAAATTACAATAACAACAGAAAAGATTGAATCTCAGTTTGCAAGTTAGCTGCTTGTAAAGGTTAAAAGTATATAGCTGATCTACACTGGCATCTTCTTTGGAATGCTTCAGAGACCATAAATTGAATGGGTTTTGAAACTAACTACCCTCATTGAGACATCCTTTTTAAAGCCCTTGTAGTTTTAAGTGACAATGTGTTTGAAGTTCACACAAAATTGTTTATACATAGGAATCCACTACTCAGAGGGCTTTTTTGTGTAGTCAAGTGGCTCATCTGTTGTTCTAGGAGGAATAATGGTTACCTAATCCTAGTTTTCAATCCAAGGATTGTGGTATTTGGCATACACCTAATAGCACAGAAATTTTCAAGTGGGTAGTGAGGAAGGCAATACAGTCTAGTGGTTAGGGTATTGGACTGGGAATTGGGAGTAAGCATTTTAACTTTGCTGTGCATCTGTTTCTCCTCTCAGCTCTGTTTAGACTGTAAAATCTTTGAGGCAGAGATGGCATCTCAGCACATGCTTGTACAGTCCTTAGCACATTGGAGCCCTGAGCTTGGCTGAGGCCTCTAGGAACTACTGTAATACAAATAATAGTACAGAACAATTTAGTGAAATTTACAGGATATTGCTCACTTTGGCTCAGACCCCACAAAGGACCTTACACATTGGGATACTCAGGATTGCGGCACCTAACTTTCAGGTACCTAGAAAAATCACAAGACAACACTGAGATCCACCAAGCCTGAATTATATGCCTAGTTTCCCTATATAATCAGTGGGGAGAGAGAGACCTTAGTCACAAAGTCAGCCTGATAGGCAAGGAGACGCTTAAACGAGCCAATGGGAGATGTTGTCCAGAGGAGCATGTGCTAATCCCCACCCCTCTCATAGAGATAGGCCACTAAGTCCAGGCTACAGGGAGGTTCTTAGCTCTGCTTGAAATGCACAAACTGGGGGGAGATAGTTGTTCAGCCACCTAAGCCATGGGCAGAGCCTGAAACAAACCCAGGGCAAGGTGACAAGAACCCTACTCTTGTTACCTATCAGCTAGAGCAGTGGTTCCCAAACTTGTTCCGCCGCTTCTGCAGGGAAAGCCCCTGGTGGTCCGGGCCGGTTCGCTGCTCCAGACCAATGGGAGCTGCTGGAAGTGGCACGGACTGAGGCACTTACTGGCCGCCACTTCCAGAAGCTCCCATTGGCCTGGAGCAGAGAACCCTTGGAAGCCGTGATCAGCCAAACCTGCGGACGTAGCAGGTAAACAAACTGGCCCGGCCCGCCAGGGGCTTTCTCTGTACAAGCAGCGGAACAAGTTTGGGAACCACAGAGCTAGAGTACTCACTCAAGCTGTGGAAGAGGCTGGTTCAAGTCCCACCTGCTCAAGGGGAGAAGAGATTTGAACAGGAATCAGCCATCTGTATCACTAGGATACATAGTCATTCAGCCAGACACACCGTTCCTAGGAGAGAGTCTTACTGATCTGCACAGCAGTATGTGTATTTGGGGTTAACTCCCACAAGGGATTTAGAGTTGGCTCAGGCAGGCACTCCCAGCTGGGAGCTAATTAGGTGCAGTCCAGCCTAGGTAGGCTCAGCACCTTCAAGAGGGTCAGAGATATGTCTGTGGGAATTGGAGCTCTTTGTTGATCCCAAGCCAGGAGAGGGAGCTCTGGGGAAACAGAAATGCTGTGTTGGTTTCCTATTTGATTTTTGAAGTTTATTGACTGCAAACTATATAGAAGGAATGTGGCCAGAGACTTTTGTCAAGTTTGAATTGTCAAGTTGATCATATTCCTAATTCTAGCCAGAAATACTAGAGTTTTTTTTGTTTGGTTGGTTTTATTTTGATTTGATTTGATTTTTTGTTCAAACCTGAGACTCTTATGAACCATCTCTGTCTGCTCAGCCCCTGGCCCTGGCACATAAGACAGATGTTTATTTCTTAAATGAGCTAAATGGGTTAATATATTTTGTCAAGCCTTTTCTGGCTATTTAAAGGTGTTCTGTTGCTTTTCTTTTCTCCTTCCTGAATACACACACCAATGCTCTTCAGTATAGAAGGGCGGGGAGGGTATTTCCTAATCAGACATTTTGCAGACAAATTTCATCCTGAGACCACAGTCAGGAGTGGGGTTTATTAAAGAAATTACAAGTGGTTCAACTATCTGTGGCATCAGAAATATGAACATAAAAGAACAAAGTACTCATTTGTGTGAGCATCCACTCATTTCCTTCCATCGCTGGACTCATACTCAATCTAAAGTTGCTTAGTTCAATACTTTCCCATAAGAACAGGAAGAAAGGGTTTAGAATTTTCCTCGGGGATCATAAACTATATGACATACGAAGAATCACTGTCACCATCTTCCACCAGTATATATATTTTCCTGCTTTTTGCCCCCTCTGCCCTGCTATAAATCCAATTCTTAATCCAAAGGGACTTTTATCTGTTTACTGTGTCTTGTGAACATAAGATAATGACGGTTCAAGGAGATGTAGTAATGATCTGTCAACTATATTTGTGGGGAAAGAAATAGTGGTCATAATAGTGAGGGACTGAAGGCATTGGCTAGAGCCACTAGCATCAGAGTGGAGCCTTGGCCAAACTAGGAAAATAGGTCACTTTTGAGAATCTGGTGAGCTTTAAACTTGACCTTGAACCTAGAATAGGCACAGCTTAATCCTTTGGAAAGTGTTAGCTGGTCAGAGTCAACTGTAGTAGGGAATCAAAGGCTACAGTAGAAACTCTGGCACAATGCAATAACATAGCACTGCCAATGCAACTCAATTCTCTTATTTTAATTAAGGTTTTCAACACCTCTGCTATCAGACATGTTTATCAGGGATTTTCAGGCAATCAGGATGTGCCCTTGAATGTTTGAATTGTCCCATGTACATAAAGTACTAGACAGAATTTTAATATGTCTTTCTAACTATCTTGATTCTAATTCCATTTACAACAGGTTTATACTTTATTGGGGTTACTCCCAATTTAAACAGACCTGGGGTCAGAATCAGGCCTCACATTTGTGCAGCACAATTTGTGTGATTTTTGATAACATAAGTTTGGATACATATCAGTTTTATTGCAGTATATTGACTATGGCCCTCTTTCAACAAAGCATGTGCTTAACTTAAAGCATACGATTCATCCAATTGAAACCAATGGGAGTACTTGTGCTTAAAAGCTTTGAAAAATCAATGCCTATTGCATTATATGAAGAGACAAGGTAAGTAAGGTGAAGAATGTGAAAGAAAAAATTAAGAAAATAAAATACTTAACTGGGGAATGCAATATTTTGCATTGTCATATGTATTCTTTTCCTGTGTGTAAAATCTCTTTACTCATGTCCTGCCAGGGCACAAATGAATATAATCAAGGAATTGGATGTACAGATCCTTGAATTTTTCTATTATCATGTCCGCTAAATGTAAGTCATGATGCAGCTTACATGATGCAGCTTCTGCTAATACCATAACCCATTCATTAACTGTGGGGGGTCTTTCCAATATCTAAGTGTATTTTTTTTTTACCAGCATGAGACTTTTTCTTATCCTTTGTGATTTTTCCTTCAGACGTTATTATACTTTGATTTATATAATACTGTTCACACGTCTCCTGGTGCTTTAACAACATCGACATAATCAAACTAAAAAAGTCAAACTTCCATTATTCTGGGGAAAGAAAACAAAAAGTCTTCACTGTAAACTTCAAAATGGGAAATGAAGGCCAGCAGTGTTCCTTTGTTAGTAGATTTTGACCCAAGAATGCTTTAAGTGCTGAATACCCACAAATCCCACTGAAGTCAATGGGAGCTGCTGAAACTCAGCATCTTTGAAACGAGTCCATAAATGTGCTAAGAATTTAAATGTAGAAATGGCAGGGATAGAAGGACCAACATCAAAAAATGACTCAAATGTAAATAAAACTGTGGGAAACAAATGTATGAACTAACTACTGAAGATAAAATGTGCTGAGAAGTGTCAATAGTACAATTTGTATCTAATTCTCATTTGCAAGTGTAGCCATTGGAAAAACCTGTTGCAGCAAGATGCCCAAACCAAAAAGTCCAAGTTGATGGCCCAATTTACGAGTCCCTTGATCAATTCAACCTTTGTTCACTCTATTACAAGTAATTTGCCCCTCAGCATCTCTACCAAGGCTGTAATTTAATTATTAGCAGATCCCAAAAGGAACATGGATTTGGCCTTGTAGCTCATCTCAAGGGAAGCTTTTTCATTTCAAGGGACGTTGGATCTCAAGTTCTCATCACTAGTCCAGGTAGAGAATGTAACCTGGGTCTGAACTTCTCCTGGTTCTGAGGTATTGCTCAGTGTCTCCAATGAGGTACAGGGTAGAATTTATCCTCTTTTGTGGGATCTGTTAATCATTAATGTACAGCCTTAGTAGAGAGGCAGTGTGGTCCAGTCAATGGGACACATGTCTGAGCACCAGAAGGCCTGTTCTACTGAGGGGCCAGGTAAGCTGCTTTGCCTCTTTGTGCCTTATTTTCCCCATCCATGAAATGAGGATAATATTTGTGTTGCATTGTAAAGCACTTTGAGACCTTCAGATAAAACTGCTTAAAAAAGACTTAGTATTGGTATTATTTTTAGGGATTTGTTAATTATTAATCACCTTCTCCCTGTTTAAATCCCTCCTTTAAACTGATTTTTATCATGATGCCTATAAATCACTACAATCTGGCAAAGCTGGTAATCACTTCTGATTTCTGAAACCACTGTTATGACTAATTTATGCACACACACATATCCATGGTGGCCTTGTTTTTCTGCCCAATCCTTCCTCCATTTTCTCTGTTTAATCACCCTGTTTGTTTTGTCTAAATCTTAAATTGTGTGCTCTCTAGGTCACGAACCGTCTTACTATTTGTTTGTAGAGTGCCTAATGCAATGGGGCCTCGATCACTGACTGAGTTCCTTGTGTGACACCACAATAGAAACAAGAATAATTAATTTACAGCCTTGGTAGAGATGCTGAGGTGTGAGGACCTTCATTTGGAGTGTGGAATTTGGGGGCAATGGTAGGCCATGAAGTAATGTTAAATAAAACTGAATCCTTCACCTGCATAAGCCACAATGTTATTTGTCCTTTCGGTGTGACAATTTACAACACTGTGGTACTTAAAACTACACTGCAAAATGGACTTATTAATGTCAAAGATACTGCATTCATGTAACCTATATTCCCTTACATATTGTTAAAGGTGAAGCTGAATACTGAAGCCCTGACCATGCTAAATTCTTTTTACTAATCAACAAAACAAAACAAAAAACTCACTATGGGAGACAGAGACACAAATAGTGAGTAATGACCATTTGTCTTGACAGCATGATAACACAACATAAAACACATATTTGATATTTTAAAAGGAGCTCTTGAAGATGTCAATGTATGGCCTGAAGCACTGTCTGTTCATTTTATTGAAATGTTTTAAATATACATGCAATACCAACTTGAGGTATTTTCCTCCCTTGGAACTTCTTCATACATGTTTCCCATTTCAGCTAGGGATATGATGAATCCACTTTGTTATTCAATCATATGCCAAGTAGTAGCTATTGGTATGCAACAGATGCTGAAAATGAATACCCAATGATCCTGCAAGACCAACCCTGCACAATTTCAAGGTCCGTTGGAAAATTTTTATAGGGGATTCTTTGGAAACATTTTCTTTTTTTGATTGTTTGAATTTTTAACCTTGCTCTGCTTCTACCAGTAGGAGACAGGAGGTGAAAAAGATTATAAAATGGCCAGTGGGCTTCCAGCCATTTTTAATAAAATCTTCCCTTGTTAATTTCAAAGACTGTGTCTTGGGGAAGACCCAGAGTTGATCACAAAGAACTGTATCCTTCTATCCAGATTTCATAATTTTACTAAATAGTGAATGAAGTAGAAAGAATGCCTGCCCCCATTTGGAATTGTCTGGATCACATTGTTTTTCTCTGCATGATTGGACTGTATACAATTATAAGAGGCTTTAATTGTGTGACAGTTTTTGGCATACCCAGGACACTAAGTCACCTAGTTACCCCCTAACTCTAGTGTGAGGGGAGTCATGTTTGTACTTAGCTGCGTATCAAGTTCCTATCACTGCCAGCCTTTCAGTCACTCAAGCATTTTCTGCTAGGTTATGCCAGCCCTTACTGTGCCTTGAATGTTAACAATAGGTGGGCTCCAATCCCCGAGTCCCTTTGATGCATTCCTCTGTGATATCCAGCCCTTATCACTGGCTACTCACACAAATACCAAGTCTGTTGTCCCCAGAAGAATAGTGTATGCACCAGCTTGCAAGATTCATCTAGAACCAGCATTTTCCTTAACATCAGAGGACTCATATATTTATAGTGAAACAAGAATACATTTATTATCAGTGACTCAAGATACAAGTGATAGTGAGTTAGGCTACTGGAAACAAAAGGTTACATATAAAAGAAAATCATAACATGCTTTCTAGAGACTAAACCTAACTAACAGGTTAACTTCCTGTCTAAAAAAATGTATCTCGCCCAAAGTCTTTTGCAGCGTTTCAACCAAGGATGGCTGAGATGCCATTTTCATTTAATGTTTGTTGCACTACCCATTTTAATCCTAGATGCAGGATGGAGGGATGTCTTCTTTCCCTGCTACATATATCCACAAAGTTCATTGTCTGTCCTGTGGTGATCTTTTACATATTTTTAATACTTTGGGAATGAGAGGTATTGGACAGATTTTGAAGTGGCTGAAATTTATATTTTAAATAAAAATGTTTCCTTGAAGATAAAACTGCATAAATGAAGAGCATAAAATATTTTCTACTATATCTCACTTAGGGCATTGTTTTGCTTGATAGTAATAGGTGGTGTTGAGCTGTACCACTCCGGAACACTCCGGCATGTCTCACCAACTTTAGTGGCCTGTGTAGGGCAGGGAGAGCGAAGCCCCCTTTTCACCCCATCTCCTCCTGGGTGAAGTCACTGCACTCAAGTGTGCCTAACCTCCAGTCCAGGTGGCACAATGGAGGGAAGTTTCTAACAAACTCCTTCTTCTTGCATACCAGTCCAGCAGTCAGGCACAATCTGACTCATAATTAGGAGGTTTGTATATGAACTTTTTTAGTCTAGTAACTTTTTAATAAGCTTAAAGGAGGAGATACTGTATTTGAACTTGCTATGTGTTTTTGAGAGGGGTTTTGGGGCATGTACATGTTTTGGGGTGCAATTTGGTCCTACTTTGGAGGTTTTCAATGGGAACGTAAAATAAATAAATAAAACTATGCACATGCTCGTTATTCCATTTACCCTAAGTAAACACTAGAAAAAAAGTCTGATTCATCAGTGCCAGAAAACAACTTTCTGGAAATGTTATAAACTGAAATTGTTAATAATCCATGTTCCTGTGGGAATTTTTCCCTTTACTTGCTGCTTGTTCTCTTATTTGTCTGTCTGTTTCCCTCCTGTCTGTCTTACCTTCAGCTCTGAAGAACAGCAATATTTGCCTATCTATCTCTCTCCCCCAAACTCCTAAAGTATATCCCATGGAAGGAGTAATTGCCAGATAAGGCGAAACACAGTCACACATTTCTTTGCTTTGAAAATGTCAAGTGAATTATTTTTGCAACTACCATGCCCTGATTACTGTCTGTTAAGGCTGTATCCCCACTTTGAACTTTAGGGTACAAATGTAGGGGCTTGCATGAAAACTTCTAAGCTTAACTACCAGCTTAGCTCTGGTCCGCTGCCACCATCCCAATTGGATTCCCTCCCTGGGAAGCCTTGAGAAACCTTTCACTAATTCCCTGGTGAATACAGATCCAAACTCTTTGGATCTTAAAACAAGGAGAAATTAACCATTTCCCTCCTTCCTCCCACCAACTTCTGGTGAATACAGTTCTAACCCCCCTGGGATCTAAAACAAGGAGAAATTAACCATTCTCCCTCTTTCCTCCCACCAACTCCTGATGAATATAGATCCAACCCCCTTATATCTAAAACAAGGAAAAATCAATCAAGTTCTTAAAAAGAAGGCTTTTAATTAAAGAAAAAGGTAAAAATTATCTCTGTAAAATTAGTATTGAAATTACCCTTACAGGGTAATCAAACTTAAAGAGCTCAGAGGACTCCCCTCTAGTCTTAGGTTCAAAGTACAGCAAACAAAGATAAACACTTTAGTAAAAGGTACATTTACAAGTTGAGAAAACAAAGGAAAACTAACACTCCTTGCCTGGCTATTTACTTACAAGTTTGAAATAGGAGAGACTTGTTTAGAAAGATGTGGAGAACCTGGATTGATGTCTGGTCCCTCTCAGTCCCGAGAGCGAACGCACACCCAAAACAAAGAGCACAAACAAAAGCCTTTTCCTCCCCCCCCCCCCCCCAAGATTTGAAAGTATCTTGTCCCCTTATTGGTCCTTTGGGTCAGATGCCAGTCAGGTTACCTGAGCTTCTTAACCCTTTACAGGGAAAAGGATTTTGGAGTCTCTGGCCAGGAGGGATTTTATAGTACTGTACACAGGACAGCTGTTACCCTTCCCTTTATAGTTATGACACTGTCAATTCAGCAAAGCATGTTAGCATGTGCCATAGTACTATTGACTTCACTAGGACTAAAGCATATGCTTAAAATTAAGGACATACTTAAGTGCTTTGCGGAACTGGAGCCATAGAAAATAAGCCTCTTTCCAAATCTTGCTTCATCTATCAGATATACTCATTTTCCATTTAACATAACATCATAAATTTATTTGCAGTTCTCCCAAGCCTTAGAGAGAAGAATTATATTACAAACTTTCCTCTTTTTTAAGAATTTGAAAATCTTTTGATCATAAGCAAATGCCCGCAACTTTTTTTCCTGAATTGTATTTTTCATAAATATAATTATCTATAGTTCCTGCTGCTCCACACAAACTAAAGTGAGAATCGAAAAAAATTCTCTGTTGGATCTAAAACTACAGTGTGAATCTGTCATGCCTCGATATATTGAATGAAGAGAACTTAGAAAATGCTTTTTGCTAACAGCAGTTGAGCTAAGTTTGAGATTTTTTCTTTTCAATGGCATTTAATAGCACATTTTTGACCATGGCTATTACTACTGCAGGTAACTCAATTTCTCTTATGAGATATAATTATCACTGGAGGAAACCACAGGAGAAAGGTACCATTCCATCTAATTTTCTATGATTTCCTCATCCAGAACTTATTTTTCTCCCCCCAAACATGAGGGCCTTTGTGCTGCATGTTTTATTTTGTGTTACCGCACTGACTGTGGGGCACAATAAGACTCCATTTGTAGCACCATTTTCTTTATGCTCCTGGTGTATAAATCACAGCAGAGTTGCTAACAGTGTGTGACTGACAATCTTTCTTGATAGACAATCTGTGATCCTTTCAGCCTTTTACTAATAAGCTCATTAGGATAGAAAGGCTGAAAATACTTTCTAGGATGTTGCAATGAACCTCAACAAATTCAGTGCATGTCTGACCACTCAAACTTTAGAGAATCAATCTTTCTTCAATCAGAATTTCGTCAGATTCTGCTGAATGTCTGCTGAAGGTCACTGTGGTGTGTTTGTGTGTGTTAGTTTTGTTTTATTATGTTTCATTTTTTAATAAAGCATTCTGAGCAAAATCCAACAAGCCCTCCAAATGAATGCAGGTCAAGGTGAAAAGTTTTTGAACACAATTTGTTTTAATTTTCCCAAATCAGCATTTGGAAATCATTTAAAGACTCTATTTTGATTTTGTCACTTTATTTAAATTTGAAATAAAATCTAGGTTACATTTTCCAAAAGTAACTGAGTACTATTTTTAAAAAGCAACATTAGGTGCCTAAGTGCAACTGACTTTGGCATATAGAGATAGATATTCAAAGATACTTAGGTACCCAAAGTTGCAGATACATGAGTAGTGCCCACTTTATTGCCTCTTCAAAGAAAAGAAATCCACCACAAGAGTTTTCACAATATATTTCATTAAGAGTAAATGTCTAAGAGAACATGTGGTTAGTGCCATCCTGCAGTGAACACTCTGGAAAAGAGCTACATTTCCATGCATCTTTCAGATTTCATAGTTCTTCACTTCTGGGGGCTCTTTGCTGGGATCGCCCCCTTGCTCCAGGTACAGGTTATTGTAAGGATACTGCTTCAGTCCCATAGGTATGTAGGATGGGTACATTTCTCCAAGCCAGAACATAAACAGCACAAAGCCAATAAAGAGGAAGAAGTGATTGCATATAGTGTGCCAGTGTACCACAGTGGGGGATGTGTCAACACGGGTCCGGAGAAACATATCAAAGTGCCAGTGCATTGGCTCTCTCCAGTTTTGTCTCAGATGGGGTAGTCCCACTGATACCAGGGGTCTCTTTCATGATGAGATTGGTCAGGAAATTTGGGATAATCACCATACCCTATGTCATCATCCGGATGTGGCTCATAGTCCCCATAGTCTCCACCCTCATGTTGTATTTCTTAGCAGCAGCTGCCTTTTCCTCTGGGGTTTTGGGGTAAGGTCCAGGCAGCATGTATGTTGTCCTATACAGCCAATCACCTAGTTCTTTACTGCCTAAAGAACCTGCTGGTAACTATTTCAGATTGAGGATATTGTGATCCTTGTGCATCCAAACAGTTAGCAAAAGTTTGTAAAGTGCCTTGGGAATCTGTTTGGATGCCAGGTGCTACCTATGTGCACGATCATTAAAACATTCCTCAAAATTAATTGTTGGGGCAATATACCCTCACTCTTTGTGTGCTTTTAACATTTTACAAAGTGACTGCTGGTAATTGTATAAAAGGGCAGCAGATGGGAAGCAGGGGATGTAACCTTTCCCCAATACAGCCAGACACTTATCTGGAAGAAATGATTATTCTTGCCAGGTGTATGGGAATGTTTATTGTTATGCCTCATTGTCATCTTATTGTGAGGTCTATGAGTGAGTACAATTCATTTCACTGTTAGTTATAGCAAGTATTGCCTTGATATGATGACTGTCCGTATATCTTATTTTGCCAAAATATAAATTTGGCTTAATTTAAACATTTCTGATTAATCATGTTATTTTAAAATGGAAGTGTCCTTTTTTTCTCTCTTCATTAGTATGTAGCATTCATTATACTTTCCTGAGACCTAGATAATTGGACATATAAGTGCAACTAAGTTAATGAGAAAACCTCTTGCAGGTCATATAAAACCAATTTTATGCAAATTAATTAAAGCTTGTAATGATAAAGCATGTATGATAAAATAGGAATGAAGTAAGGAAATAATAGTGAGGCTATATTAGTGTACTATATCTCATGGAAATGCAATTAAAAAAATCAATTCTATTCAGTGTCACAACTGTTAGTATACATCAAAGTAAAGTTATAGTATCATTTCAGGCTGCAGCCAGGTTGTGTAGATTGACTTCTGAGGTTCCCTGCTGTTCTGTAAATCCATCTCCTCTCTGATGTATGGCAGAACTAGCAACAGATCTCTTCCCTCCTTACAAGGCAGCACGGCCTAGTGGCCGGAGTCCATACAAGCGCCCCTGGTTGCGTGGCAGCACGGCCTAATGGCCAAAGTCCGTACAAGCGCCCCGGGTTGCAGGGCCGTAGGACCTTACTACTGGCTCAGCGGGGGGGTCCTACCGAAACACGCTGAAGCTTACCGGGGTCAAGGTACCAGTCCGTCACCTCCCTACCGGCTGGGGAGTTGGGGTCTCCCACGGATCCCAGGGTTCTCCGTGGTTCTCAGAGTATAAGAGTACATACTAATGAAGAGTATACTGTCTGGAGTATAAATTCTTTTGAAAAGTCTGGGTGTCGCAGGACCGGTTCACGAGTGAGTCGTTCCTTAAGAGCTTCGAAAGCTTTATCACACTCTTCTGACCACTGCACTTGCCGAGGTTGTGAGTACTTTGTAAGGTCCGACAGTGGGGCGGCTATGGCTGCAAAGTCTGGCACGAAGCGACGATAATATCCAGCTAGGCCCAAAAACTGGCGCACTTGCTTCTTCGTCTTGGGGATGGGTACGTCTCTGAGGGCTTGCATTTTGCTGATTACAGGCATCAGTTTCCCACCCCCTACCGCATATCCAAGGTAGGTTACCTTCTCTTTCCTGAGGTGACACTTCGCCGGATTGGCTGTAAGGCCGGCTGATCGAAGTGCCTGCCACACCCTATCCAGATGGCATAGATGGTCCTCCCAGTTGTCGCTATAGACTACGATGTCGTCTATATATGCTGCCGCATACTGGTCATGAGGCTGTAAGACCTTGTTCATTAACCATTGGAACGTAGCCGCGGCTCCGTGTAGCCCGAATGGCATCGTTATAAATTGGAAGAGGCCGAACGGGGTTGGGAAGGCAGTCTTCTCCCGGGAGTTTGGGGTGAGGGGGATCTGCCAGTATCCCTTGGGTAGGTCTAAGGTTGATAAGTACCTCGCTCCCCCGAGCCGCTCCAACAATTCGTCCACCCACGGCATCCCAGGGTTTTCTGTGGTTCTCAGGATCCGTCGTCTCCTCTGGTTCCTCCCGCAGTAGGGGTTCGTGCCGGCCTGTAGAAGTCTCTGTTCCTGGCGGCTTCAAGAGTGTCGGCTGGTCCTCTGCAGGAGCTTCCCAGTTAGGTCCTTCCCCTGCGGCCGCCAGCCCCGACTGAGCTGTGTTCCCTCCTTTTATACTCAGTGAGCATCTGGAGCATGCCCAGTTCGAACAGGGCGGAACTTCCTCTGTCAGAGCTACTGGTCTGACGTCACTGGGGCTAGTGCAGGGCGGGGCTGCCCCGTCACACCCTCCCTTGAAGGAGGTGGTGGCAATTGCATCAAATTTGGTGTTTTGGATCCTATTGGATTGACAAAGTATACAAATGACTAAAAAAAGAGATGTAGGTTTATACTCTTGTAATTTGCAATAGATTTGAATCCTGTCATAAAAATAATGACTAAAAATTAGAAATCCAACACCATTGCACTATCTAGGTCATTACTGAGTTATATTTCTTGAGGTCTATGTAATGTACTATATACAGCACTGTGGGGCTTGAGAATAGATACTGCCATGGGTCATAACACAAAAGTCCCACCACCTATTGTTCTCTTCTTTATGCCAATAAAATGTTTTCCAAGAAGAAAAGATGCATCATGAATGTCCCAGTTTCAGAGTAACTGTACTTAAATTCTGTACCCCCCCCACACACACATGTGGTCCCTCAATGGCACCCACATTAGGTTTCAGACTCCTAGGCTACGTCTACACTACAGGGGGGGGATCGATTTCAGATACGCAAATTCAGCTACGAGAATAGCGTAGCTGAATTCGACGTATCTGATCCGACTTACCCCGCTGTGAGGATGGCAGCAAATTGACCGCCGTGGCTCCCCCGTCGACGGCGCTTACTCCTACCTGGGCTGGTGGAGTACGCGCGTCGATTTGATGATCGATTATCGCGTCCCGACGAGACGCGATATATCGATCCCGGAGAGATCGATTTCTACCCGCCGATCCAGGCGGGTAGTGAAGACCGGCCCCTAGTCACCACCTCTCTTGGGTGGAGACCTACATCTCTCTCCCTTCTGACTGAGGGTTTTAAGGCTCCACAGCCCCTTGTCATAGCCCGTGGTATCTATGAACAGAATGTGCCAGTGTTACAAGTTAGCACACAGCTCTTTCTCAGGGGAGTACATCTGTTCTTAGGATTAAAAAATGGCAGAAAAAATACATAAAAATAACAAAAGTTCCTACACATATACTAATCAACCTACCTGAAATCACTCATCTTCCACATGGGGAGTCTGCAGGTACGTCTACACTGAAAAAAGCCCATAAAAAATGCAGCAGTGAGTCTCAGAGCCTAGGCCTACAGACTCGGACTTGCAGGGCTCACTCTGTGGTGCTAAAAATAGCAGTATAGACATTTCTGCTTGGACTCTGAAACCCAGCAACAGAGTTGATTCTCACGGCCCAAGCATCAGCCCGTGCAGGAACATCTACACTGCTATTTTTAGTGCCATAGCATGAGCCTGAGTCTACAGACCCAAGCTCTGAGACTGGCTGCTATGGCTGTTTTTTTTTCTGTTGTTTTTTTTTAAATGTAGATATAACTTAATAGACCAATATCCCAACCAACCCTTCAGCAAGTGTTGGGGCCTTTCTTTGAGAAGAAGGTCCTGTACATTTGCTAAATCTCAATGAGGCTAATCAGTCTGTTTAAACTCATCTGTTCATATTTGGTCTCCTAGTCTCTGGAAAACCCAGTTTGAGACAGTATATATATATTACCCAGAGGGATGGGGGGGTTCCTTTCTGGAGTTGTTTACGGTCTTAGTGACAGTGCTTTTACCAAGTACTAGTATTATGTATTAGAAGAAATAACAAATTGCACAGGCAACTCTGTCGTTTCGTAACCTTCAAGTCCTCAACTTGCAACCTTAGTAACATTCTTTTAACATATTTTTATATGTTATGTTGATACTTTTATAATTATATGTTACTTGAACATTAACTTATTCTTGAGATGAATATAAAATTGTAAGTATGAGTGTTATTGTAATTGTTTAAAGTGTGGGTGGCACTGGCAGATATCTATAAAGATGCCTCCGTGCGTGCCTTTGTATAATTGATGTCGATTTCCCTCCTTCTACATATGTAGTTTTAAAAAGTCATATCAAAATTCTTTAAAGGTAAATTAGACTAAAGAATGGAGCCACCTTTAAGAAAAAGCAGTGGAATTATAACCATTAGCACTAGCAGATGACAGTTTAATGAGCACCTCTTGGAAATGATAAAGAAATACAAGAATCTTTCCTAGAAAAAATAATAAATAAATCAGGAATCATTCCAGCTCTAATATTCTATTTCATATCACAGAGATTATGACAGAAGTTATACCAGAAGAGAGAGGCTAATGTAGCTGGATTTCATCTCAATAGCTATTTTTTACTCCAATAACAATTTTAAAGTGCCTGAGATAAAATATAAATGCTAAGAACTGATTGGTGTAGCATCTCATAGAGCCAATAGTACATCTATCTATGATCACTTATTTTTTAATAGAAATGACCCTCATTCCTCAGAAGAAAAAAAAAAGTTATATTAAAACATGAAACTAGGGAGCCTGATCCTGAGCTGAAAACATCATACCGAATGACATTTCAAAAGAAAACTAGAAATGTAACGGCTGTCTGGGGCTACATTGCCACACTGTGATATGATTGTTATACTAGAAGGAAAACTGAGATCCTATCTTACATCTTATGTGTTACACTGTTTGAATTAAGAAGAAGAAAAACTTGGGTTAGGAGGGTGTGAGCTTTAAAAGGATTATTTAAAAAAAAATCTGTTCTTTTTCAAAGAGTTTGTGAATTAGATAAGAACATAACTGAAAGGGACAATGTTTTGGGGATGTTGTTGTTTCTTTGAACAGTGAATCATGGTGAACTGGTGTAAGTTAGTCCCATTGTGTTCAATGGAGTCTACACATATGCATATGGCCCCTAGGGGATATATCTGCACTGCAATGAAACACTTGTGGCTGGCCTGTGTCAGCTATGAGGCCATAAAATTGTGGAGTACAGGGGCGGCTCTAGGCACCAACAAAGCAAGCACGTGCTTGGGGCAGCCCATTTGCAGGGGCGGCAGGGATCCAGCATGGGAGCTGAGAACCAACAGGGGGCCCTGGGAGCTGTAGTTCCTTGGTTAGCTCCCTGCCTATAGAGCCAGCCCTGGAGCAGGGAAAGAACTACATTTCCCAGCATTCCCTTGGCCACTGCCAACAGGAAAGAGGGGGAGGGAGTGAGGAAGCTGAGGCCTCATGCTGCAGCCTGGTGTGAATGGAGAGCTGCACTGGGAAGGGTAGGGATACCATATTTTAACATTCAAAAAATAGGACACACCATGGGAAGGGAGGGTAGCACCACCCTGCCACCATCCACTCCCTCTGACTGCCCCCCACAGAAACACCAACCCATCCAACCCCCCCTGCTCCCTGTGCCCTGATCACCCCTTCCCGGGACCCCTGTTCCAACTGCCCCACAGGACCTCACCTCCTATCTAAGCCCCACTGGTCCTTGTCCCCTGATTGCCCCCTCCCAGGACCCCACCTGCTATCTAAGCCTCCCTTCTCCTTGTCCCCAACTTCCCCCCTAGGACCCTACCCCCTACCTGTCCCCTGACAAACCCCTGGGACTCCCATGACTATCCAACTGTCCCCTGACTGCCCCCCCGAACCTCTGACCCATCTAACCCCCCCTTCTCCCTGTCCCTTGACTGCCCCTCTGAACCCCCTGCCCCTTCTCCAACCCCCCAGCTCCCTTACCGTGCCACGCAGACCAGCATGTCTGGCTTCGCGCAGTGCCAGACACGCTGCTGCATACATGCTGCCGTGCTCCCCTGCGGAGCCACAGCACCCCCCGACCCTCCATCACCTGCCTTCAGATTTGAACACCTCAAAATTCAAGAGTGCTCAAGCTCAGTTTGGGCAGCTGTTACTTCATTTCTCCCAAATCAAATATACTGATCCACTGTAACTTGCTGTAGAAAAAGTAGGATAAAATTGAGCAAGGAGTGCTTCCCAGTGGTTATTAGGACTGAAATTGCTATTTTCAACAGCCATTGCCTTTTGTTTGTTTGTTTTGTTTAAAAGGAAGACAGTGATATTGCATTGGCAAATTGCCCATAGAAAGAAAGAGTGGAACAAAAGAATAATAAAGGCACCTCAACTTTTCCTCATTTATGTAGGACAGTCTTATAATATGCATCCAGATATCCTCCAATCACAGAAGCAGACAATTGTTCCACTTTACAGCAGTTCTGTAACCATATGGGAACCAATCCTGTCTGTGTTCTGTGCATATCCAAAATTCCTGCTGAATGATCCACCCTGGGAGCAAGTTACCAGTGACCCAGGGCTGCGGCAGAAGAAGGGTGCAGGGCGGGGGGGAGAGCCCAGGGCTGGGGCGGCAGGGGGGTGCGGGTGGAGGGGTGAGAGCCCAGGGCTGGGGCGGCAGGGGGGTGCAGGTGGAGGGGGAGAGCCCAGGGCAGGGGGTGCAGATGGTGGGGGATAGCCCAGGGTTGGGGCAGCAGGTGGGTGCGGCGAGGAGCCCAGGGCTGGGATGGGGGGGCAGCTAACATTTTTTTTGCTTGGGGTGGCAAAAAACCTAGAGCCGGCCCTGGTGGAGTAGATGTTTGGGCGCGGGCTGTAGCCTGGGCTCTGGGACCCCATTAAGGAGGAATTCACTGATTCTACTTGACTATATTAGGGCAGAGTTTAGACTACAATATTTGACATAGTTATTATATTCATAGATGTCATTGTTTGTCAGTGTTACAAGGATCCTTAAATATCCTGTTCCCAGAAATTCCTAAGAAGTAAAATAAAATAGTATCATCATGAGACCAACCCTAAGGATTTCCCCTTTTCTCCCCTATTTTCCTTTCTAATTTGAGACATAGCAAGTTAAACAACCCCTCTCCCCACACTACCATCAACCTGCAAATCTTACTTGCTGGTTGGTCTTATTCTGAACTATCAGTTGTGTGTTTGGATTGTCTGATTTCATCATAGGCACCAAAAACCCCACTGACGTCAATGACTTGAGTGCCTGGGGGCAACACAGAATTTTGGAAGTCTAGATCAGCTGTGGAGGGAGAATTTTGCCTTAATAAAGTAAGAGCTCTAGGGGGATATTTTTGGAGACACAAAGAGGATTCAGGCTCCCTGTTTGCATTGACTTTCGGTGGGAATTGTGTACTTAACTGCTTTTTGTGTCTGGGAAACTCTCCCCCTAACTGTTGAATCAGTACCTTCAATTGCAACTGTAGATCAAGGTGTAGGAGAACAGTATGCAAAATCCCGGGAAAATTTGTTAATTGAAATGAATGCAAATGGGGGGAAAAAATCAGAGTTCCATCCACATCCTATTAGACAATGGTATAAAAGAGGTTACATCTTTGGTTTATTTTTACTTTTTCAGTGTAGGAGAAGAGCTGTGAGATTTTTTGTGATTATTTGTATTCTTTCCCTTTATTTTTAAATACTACTTTTTTAAAAACAAAAATACACAAACGAAACAACACAAAATACACAAATATACAAAAGAAACAACACATAAGAGCATTACCTATGGGCTGAATTTTCTGCTGGTATAATTCTAATGAGGCCAACTGACTTTCAGCAACAGAAATTTGGGCCCATTTTGTTTGCATTCCCAGTATATGAGAGTTGTGTTACTCAAGTCTCCTCCACTGAAATAAGGTTACAGCTGAAAGACTGTAATTTAAACAAAAACAGTGAAACCCAGAATTATTGCTATAGCACTAATTCTACTCTTTATGGACCTAGGTGTGGCTTCTTGAGTCTACAGTACTTTTTGTAATATAGCCATTGTTCTGAGTTCCTGAAATTCTTCGACACAACAGGGTGAGTTAAGAATGCTGGAAAAGCTCTAACTTTGAATTTCCTTCCTTTAGTTGCTTTAAATGACAGCCATAACAATATACAAGCAGTTTAACACTTCGTCAGTGTGGGATTTGGGCAGCAGATTTAGTTTATTGTTGACAAATATAGTTCTTGAGCCTGGGCCATCTATCCTGGGATAGAAGATGGTATAAAAGGTTGTTGATTGGAAACTTTGAATAATTCATAACATATGCTCTCTTTTCAGTGAAATAGTAAGTCCTATTTTAGATCAAACTTCCCTGTACTGCAGAATGTTGTCACCTAGAATGATTGGAAACATTTTTTGCTACTCTTTTTGTTTGAATTGAGTTCTAAAGGAAAGTTCAAAGGGCCACAGCTGACAAGGATAGTCTCTCATAATAATCCTGGCAGTATTAAATTCATGTAGATGCCCACAAGAGAAAAGAAATAAACCCTGTTTTATAACAAAATAAAGAGATACTTGAATCACATCATGATCCTTTTTGTGATACCAGTGCTCAGTGCTAGTATCACTGGGAAGAGATACACTACACATATGTGTGGGATAGAAATGTGATGCTAGCTCTGAGTGCTGTTAGCATGGGGGCATTTCTGTCCGTATATGTTAACTCTGCATGACAGGTTGTATTGATAATATCATTATGAGATCACTCCTAGGGATTAGCACTTTGGTAATTTAGAGTGGGGGAGTTCAACCTCTGTTTCAGACAATCTGTTCTTTAAAAGTTTAACAGTAATGATTTTTGAATATATATTGCACTTTTCATTCAAATACTACAGTTCAG
Source organism: Malaclemys terrapin pileata (assembly GCF_027887155.1). Taxonomy (NCBI): domain Eukaryota; kingdom Metazoa; phylum Chordata; order Testudines; family Emydidae; genus Malaclemys; species Malaclemys terrapin. Next base: position 92,279,125 of record NC_071506.1, on the reverse strand, counting down.
ATTTCTGTTTCTTGCGATGTCACTATTTTCTGAACAGTCCTCCACTGGAAAGTGAAATGTCCAGACCAGACATTTCTTAACGTTAAAAAAGGGATTTTTTTTTAATCAAGTCATGTTTATTTACCATAAGGAGCAGTAAAGGTCATATTTTTTCTTTTCTTTTCAGGCCCCCATTAAGGGACCAATTCTGCAATTCCAACAGTTATTCAAGTAAGTAGACAAGATCCATTCAATAGTAAGCTGCTTCCACCTCCCACCCCAGAAAACAATGACATTCAAACTTTCCCTATGGTACCTGATTATTACAACATGCCATATAAAATAACATATGGTATAGCAGAGCTATACAAAATGCTGCATTTGTATTACGTAGTCCCTAGTGACTTTTTCTAATGTAGCAGATTTCTCTTGTAAAAACTTTTCTAAGCATATTATTTGAAGGCTGGCCCTTTAAACTTAGCAGACTCAAGCTGCTATCACACCATAGTGGCCATTTTGCAACTGGTTTCTGCTTGCTGTATCTCCTCCTGGTTTTGTTGGTAAGTATTTCAAGTCTTTTTTATGCTTTTTCCTACTTTTACTTTTCTAATTTCTGAGGAGATGGTATTTTCCCACACATTTAGACCTAGGTATTCAGGAGTGTCTGCTAGCCATAGAGGAGTGGTTAGCAATGCTTAGGGAGTCTTTATTCTGAATTTGTTTTCTGGTTTGAGTTAGTTTGCTTATTTTACTTAAAGAAGTTTAATGGCTTGTTGGGGAGAATTTGGATAATGATTTCATTTAGCTTTGAACAAAATAAAAATTGAGCCTGAGCTGTCTATTGAGGAACAGAGGATGGTATAAAAGTTTGGTGACTAGGCATGTTGAATAATTCATCATACATACTCTTTTCAGTGAAATAGTGGGTCTGTTTGAAATAAAGCTTCCCTGTGTGGTGGAAGGTTGTCACCTAAAATGATTGGAAACATTACTTTGTTATTTGCTGCATTTTGAATTGAGTTCTAAGGGAGAGTTCAAAAGGCCACAGCTGACAAAGACATTCTCTTGGAAACATGTGTATACAAATACTGAAGATGTTCAGGAGACCAATTTACTGAAATATAGAAAAGATTTTATTTACTTTCTAAAAATAACATTAGTAAATCTTTCCTAAGAGTCAACCCAACATCCGAATTACTCTAAAAACCTAATAACTTGGAGGATTCCAGTGATTCACACACAAAAGTGATTCACACACAATTTCATGGTTAAATTCCTTGTTTAAACAAGAAAAAAATAAGCAGTATAAAAATGAACTGAAGTCCTAGCTCTAAACAGTTTTTAAAAAACAATTAATTAGATCATTAAAACAAACTGTGCCATAGAGTAAATATAAACCCAACAATATAGATAAATTCTGCCCACTAACAAACAACCTCTCCCTTCTTCAAGCCCCCAGTCTCCTCACCAATATGAAACATATGCAAATTAAGCTTGAAAAGAAGATACCTAAAGGATCATATTATGATAGCTGTCACTCAGCCCTCAGGCACAATTCCATCTTATCATGGGTATAATATTTTACACTCTAATTTCATTTGTCAGGCTGAGAAAAAGGAAGAGGGCAGTTAGCATCAGAATGCAGGTCTCAAAGCTCTTGCTACCTGCTAGAGAGATGAGAAATGAGTAAGATTCCAATGCTACAGTTTGGAACTGTGGAATGTAATTAGCAGATAACTAGAAATCACTATAATGACAACCCAGACAGACCCCAGCAGTAAGAATCCAACACTAGCTTTATATGGGCCATAACCAGAGTGTTGTTCAGCAGATAGATGCACTGATTATCTTGAGGGAACAGGACACCTCTGGAGTTTCCAACACAGAATTAAGCCTGAAAAGACTCAGGAAAAGGGTCATGATGACTGAAAATCCTCCTGCTTCCCTCTGTTGTTAAATTGCCACTGTGCATGATCGCCCCTTCTGTGCTGGGAATATGTGTCTGCACACATGCTCATTTCCCTATATGTATTCTATTCAGGTTCTAATACTATACTGATAAATGAGCAACCTGAACACCTTTCAGTGATGCATTTAAGAGCATGATGAGACTAGTGTGTTATGTGTAGTTCCTCTCCATAGAGAGAAAATTGCATACAGAATGTTTGTGTATGATATGCTCAGTGCTTTTGTACTGACAGTCATCTTCATCACCACTTGGACTCCGAGATCTAAAAGTCTGATCTTCCAAGGTTTGAGCTAAGGGACTAAATCCTGGGACTGGGAGCTGTAACAGATTTGTATCTTCTGTGGATAGAGCACAGTATGAGAGACACAACGTGCACTGATTGGAGGGTTATACTTCTTTTATGCGTGAAGGCAAGGTTACAGTTGGAATTGAAAGTGGGATACTGATGATGGCTTTGTGGTCCTGCAGGAGTGAATTCCACAGTCATGTAACTGCCCCACAGGAAAATTCTGGGTGAAATCATAGACTTTAAGGTCAGAAGGGACCATTATGATCATCTAGTCTGACCTCCTGCACAATGCAGGCCACAGAATCTCACCCACCCACTCCTGTATCAAACCTGTGTCTGAGCCATTGAAGTCCTTAAATCATGGTTTAAAGACTTCAAGGTGCAGAGAATCTTCCAGGAAGTGACCCGTGCCCCACGCTGCAGAGGAACCCCCCCAGGGCTTCTGCCAATTCCTTCCCGACCCCAAATATGGCGATCAGCTAAACCCTGAGCATGTGGTCAAGACTCACCAGCCAGACACCCAGGAAAGAATTTTTTGTAGTAACTCAGATCCCACCCCATCTAACATCCCATCACAAGCCATTGGGCATATTTACCGCTAGTAGTCAAAGACTAATTAATTGCCAAAATTAGGCTATCCCATTATACCATCCCCTCCATAAACTTATAAAGCTTAGTCTTGAAGCCAGGTCTGTCTTTTGCTCCACTACTCCCCTTGAAAGGCTGTTGCAGAACTTCACTCCTCTGATGGTTAGAAACCTTTGTCTAATTTCAAGTCTAAACTTTCTGATGGCCAGTTTATATCCATTTGTTCTTGGGTCCACATTGGTACTGAGCTTAAATAATTCCTCTCCCTTCCTGGCATTTATTCCTCTGATATATTTATAGAAAGCAAACATATCTCCCCTCAGCCTTCTTTTGGTTAGGCTAAACAAGCCAAGCTCTTTGAGTCTCCTTTCATAAGACAGGTTTTCCATTCCTTGGATCATCCTAGTAGTCCTTCTCTGAACCTGTTCCAGTTTGAACAGGCTCTATTGAAGTCAATAGCAAAACTTCCATTGACAGCAACTGGCTGAGGATCCACCCTTTGTCTCCTGCATGAATGGACTTCATTCATGCATTTAAACTCTGCCCTCAGAGAGCTGAACACAACTCCTGGAGCTATTGTATGTCTCTGAGGACCCACAATGTGCAGACTTCTGAAATTTTACCCCATCATAAAACTGCTACAATCTATTTTTTAAAACTTCTCTAAGTAGAGATCTGGGACCTTTAGCAATCTTATTTCAAACTCCCTGCCAGAGGATGTTATGAAGGCCAAGACTATAGCAGGGTTCAAAAAGGAAGGAGGATAGGTTCATCAATGGCTATTAGCCAGGATGTGCAGGGATAGTGTCCCTAGCCTGTTTGCCAGAAGCTGGGAATGGGCAACAGGGGAGGGATCACTTGATGATTACCTGTTCTGTTCATTCCCTCTTGGGCTAGATGGACCTTTGGTCTGACCCAGTATGGTAGTTCTTATGTTCATAGACCTATTAAAAACCAAAAAGCATAAAATTCCATGTCCCAATCTTCGCCTGCCCCCAGGGAAAATCTTAATTGTTTATAACATAGATATATTTAAGTTACACTTGTTTACTTTCTCACCCACTATCAAATAAAAAGGTATTGCATATTTTATTGTAGTGCTGCTAAACCTGGCATCGCAATATGTAAGGCACCCTTATAGTTCCCTACTTTCATATATTATTTTTATGGTGTATTTAATGTTTTATGAGGCTGTAATTTCTGACATTGCCATCTATTCCTGGGAACTCAATGTTATCCCTGGTATACAGAGAACAATAGTAGGAGAAGCTATGTTTTCTTCAAGGTCAAGTGAAAGTCTCAAATTGAGAAAGCACAATGTGATAAAAAGAATTGCTTCCCACCCCTCCCCCCAATATTTGAAAATACGCTGTGTAAGTTAATAAACAATGTAAATGTAAAGTAAACATACAGGCCCCAATTCTGCAAGGACCACCACATAGGTGCACACATGAAGCTCTGCAGAGCCATACTGTCATTGAATGTGCCCATGTGGAGGTCCTTGGTGGGTCAGGTCCACTGTGCCACATTATAACCTGAGGAAGAAGGCCTCCCAATGCAAGTCTCTCCATAAGTGCATGAAATGGGTGTTTGCCACATAAGCAGTAGCCAAATCCTATTTCTCAGACCCTGTGGAGGGCTCCTCTGCAGGGATGAAGGTAGGGAGAGGGCCAGGGCATCAGGGCACACATCACCCCTTAGGATAATCTGCATCAAGATCAATATGTTTTGGGGAGGTATCACCTCCTCTTCATCCTCCTCCATGCTACAGACTACCCAGAGAAGATGATTTCTGAGGGTAACAGCAGGAAGGTCTCCATGGGAAAAGTAGTGTCCATGATTAGGAGATAGGCCTAATATGTGGATGAAACGTAACTCATTTACTTTATTTTGATTAATAGAATGTGCCTATCCCATGCTTTAGACCAGGGGTCGGCAAGGTTTGGCACGCGGCTCACCAGGGTAAGCACCCTAGTGGGCCGGGCCAGTTTATTTACCTGGTGACATGGCAGGTTCAGCCAATCGTGGCCCCCACTGGCTGCGGTTCGCCGTCCCGGGCCAATGGGGGTGGCGGGAAGCCGCGGCCAGCACATCCCTTGCCTGCGCCGCTTCCCGCCACCCCCATTGGCCCGGGACGGCGAACCGTGGTGGGTGGGGGCCGCGATTGGCCGAACCTGCTGCATCACCAGGTAAATAAACTGGCCCGGCCTGCTAGGGTGCTTACCCTGGCGAGCCGCGTACCAAACCTTGCCAACCCCTGTTTTAGACACATCAGAGTACTCAAACTGGTTATATTGTATTTGATTTTTGAGCAACCATATGCAAATCAGAAGGAAGGAAAATATGTTCCTTTGCCATAGATACTTTTATTTGTTTCAATTCATACTACACTAAAAAAAAAACCCCAAAAGCGTAAAATAACCATCCTGGGCTCTGGTCACCTATTACATTCATTTATACAGATTAATCATTTTTATGACATGGCAGTTATGCAACTGAATAAACTGAGTCTTTCAGTTACTCCCAAAACACAATAATTTGCTGCCTTCATAATAATCCTGCTGCCTTCATCCCCTATTGTCCTCTCCACTACCCAAATCTTTTACAATGCTGAAGTTTGGCTGGCTGTGCCAGGGCAGTGATGATCTAGTGGGACATTGCTCTGTGTAATTCATATGCCAAAAAAGGAAACTTCATGCTAGCTGACAATAATTTACATAGAATGTGAGATTTGTCTTTATTGAAATTAATGTGAAGGATATTTTTTAGTTGAAGAGAGAGAGTGTGTGTGTGTATATATGTGTGGGTGGGTGGGTATGAATGGGTAGGTGTAAACTTGCATTGAAAGCTATAGCACTAATTTTTTTTTTCTTTAAGTAAGAATTAGTTGTGGGAGGGAAGTGAATTCATACTTAGAGCCAGATTCTGCCACTCTTACTCACCCCAGGCAGTGCTTTGGCATTATTGATAAATCAATGAGACCACCTTTCTGAATAATGAATGTTGAGAGGATTTGGTCCTCTATTATTCTGATCTGGGAAAGATAAGACCTTTATATGACATTAGCAGAATCACAATTTTGCAAATATAAAATATACTAAAAAATCTGTGTGCTGCTTTTATGTATTTTGCAAAATAAGAACATGAACTACTTCAAGGTATGTACACAATTAATAATTTTGTTTTTGTAAGGCTTGTATCAAAATAATGTTTATCATGTCTCATAAGATTACTATTACTAAAGTCTCATTTATTCTAGACCTGTCTTTTTCTTCCATTGCAGTTCTTGTTTTGTTTAAACAGTAACAAAATTACAAAGCAAAACAAGACACATGCACAATGACAATGTAGCCTGGACCTTACACCTTATAGTTTTTTAAAAGGAATGTAATATGGGCCATTTGGTCTATTTATCCCTATAGCAGTTCAGCAGCAACTATAATCTCGAATGGAACAAGCACGGGTACCTCCATTCTTGGTAGAAGTTCAAATTGTACCATTTATCCAGTGGAATTCAGCTCTGAGACTGGCCACTGCATTGCAAAAGAAGGGAAATATACCACATAAATTGCTCAAGATGTACCATTACTCAGCAACTCAATGTAAAAGCCTTGCTAACATCCAGTGTCTTTCAGTAAGAATAGTGGTTACAAACACTTCATCTTCACTTTTGAAGAAATTAACCTGAACCAAAAGTTCATATTCAAACAATTGTAAACTTTGAGAATGATTTCAAATCCAAACATGGATGTTCACAGCTCTTAACAGGTCCTAGAACAGACCAATATGCGTAAGACATGACTCAGGTGTAAGTCAGGATTTAAACTCTCATCTTCAGAAAAATCTCATCCTCAAAGGTACACATGCAGCATAAACAAATGGCACGATCCCACTGCAATCCCAGAACAATTTCGCACTTCTTAAGGGCAATGTGGTCCTCCAGCAACATTGTAGTTTTGAGATTTTCTTGAACAGCAAATTTGAAGTCTCAGCTGCTACCATGGAGTCCATTCCTCAGCATCCAGTAATAGAACTTCTTGCTGACCCCCCATCTTCTGAGAAAGTTTGGAGAGCCATCACTCAGACTAGAAACAAGGTGCCAGACCCAGATGTCACCCCATGGAGCTATTCAAAGCTGATCGAATGGCACTCGTGCAAAAACTTCATCAACTTCTTGTTAGAATTTGAGTTAGTGAGGAAATTCCACCCTACCTAAAGAATGCCAATATTGTGACCATTTTTAAGTAAGAGGAGAAGTCAATGTACAGGAATTACTGAGGTATTGTCCCCTTCTCCCATTGCTGGGAAGATCCTGCTCGCATCCTTTTGAACCATCTCCTCTCCCTGGCTGAAGATATCCTTCCAGAATCTCAGTGTGGTTTCAGACCATCTTGGGGCACCATTGATATGAATTTTGTTGCATGACAGATCCAAGAGTAGTGTAGAGAACAACACCAGCTATTGTTTATGACATTTATTGACCTAACTAAGGCCTTTGATTCTATTAATTGTGAAGCATTAAGGGAAGTGCTGTCTAGGTTCAGTTGTCCATTGAAGTTCACTCATGTTCTCAAGATACTTCATAATGGGATGACTGCTACTGTCCTCTGTAATAGGTTGGAGACAGACCCATTCACCATTCATAGTGGTGCACTGTGCTATTGCCCCAATCCTTTTTTCCATCTATCTTGCTGTAATCTTGATTCTCATTTGTGACCGCCTTTCTTTTCAAATTGGGATTGAGCATCGCGTGGACAGCCAGCTATTCAATCTGTGATGTCTTCATTCTAAAACTAAAATCACCAGGACTCTTTTTATTACCGACCTTCAGAATGTTGATGACTGTTTATCCTTGCGCACAGTGAGGCTGACTTGCAATCCACCCTGCATCTCTTCTCAGGCACCTATCATAGCCTGGGACATTCCCTCAGTATTGGGAAGACTAAGATGCTCCACCAGCCTGCCGCAGCACAAGTTCTCCCCATTCTCCCACATATTGTCATTGGTGGTGAACCCCTGGAAAATGTTGAGCATTTCCCTTACTTTGGTAGCCACCTCTCCCAGATAGCCAATCTTGATGTGGAGATTGAACACAGGATCCATTGTGCCAGCATATCCTTCAGAAAGTTGTTTCATTGTGTCTTCATTGATGGAGATCTGCGGATGGAAACTAAGATCCTGGTCTACAATGCAGTAGTTATCCCCACTCTTCTTTATGGGTGCAAGATATGGGTGACATATAGAAGCCATCTTAACCATCTGGAGTGGTACCAAAAGTGCTTAGGAAGATTCTCTGAATCAGATGGGAAGACCGTCACACCAATGCCAGCATTCTCTCTGCAGCTAACATCGCCATTGTTAAGGTGAGGATTATGAAACATCAACTATGCTGGGCTGGCCATTGTGCTCGGATGGCTGATACACATCTTCTGAAGCAAGTCCTCTTTTTTTCAACTTAGTAATGATAAGAGGGCTATTGGTGGACTGAGGAAATGCTACAAGAACACCCTGAAAGTATATCTGAAGAAGGGAAACATTGACCCCATGAACTGGGAAGAACTGGCTGGCAATAGACTGCAATGGCATTGCATCATACCTGAAGCCTCAACCCATTTTTGAAGAGAATCACCTTGCTCAAGAGGGTGAGAAATGGCAGAGGAGGAAAAAAATGGTACAGCATCCCAAATAGCAGTTGTGCTCTTTCCAAGCAACCACCTATCACATATGTGGAAAAATCTGTAAACCACAAATTGGACTCCTCAGCCATCTTAAGTCTCATCAATGGCTTTCCTCCCAGTAGACATCATCCTTGTATCAAGGGATAGCCACCGCAGCATAAACACATCAAAATTTGTCAGTGCAAATCTTAGATGCAAAGTCCCAGGAATAACACCTCACTTGTTTTCATGTCCCTGTGCAAAATAAGCCAGCTGGCTCACTTGTCCTTGCAAAGGATATAGCTATTTTTGGGTGCAATGATGTGTATTTTCTTCATTGTTTGTGAATACATTAAAAAAAATTCTTCAGGGAAATTAGTGTTTTAGCAAAGTTCTGGATTGACAACCCTGGAGACCAACGTCTTCTATTAATCCACAGAACATGAAACATGCACAGGCACAGTGCAAGCTTCCCCAAACTGTCTTGCCGGCATGACTCACTTTGTATGAACTACTTCAGGGGAGAGAGAGTTCAATCTTTGGTTTCTCTCTTAAATGGAGGGTGTGATTAACCACTGATTACAATGAACTGACTCCAACATAAAACTGGAGTTAATGCAGTGATGAATCAGTCCCAAGGGCCTTCGGTGTGGTAAGATTTTATTTTAATCTGGTGATTTATGCATTGTAAACTAGTTTAAAGTCAACAAGCTTAATTCCACCAGGTGCTGAATAGCCATTAAGTGTTAACCACTCTCACTTATTATTTGAATCATCTACCTTGGCATTCAAATGAAAAGTTTTTTTGTTTGAATTGAAAAATGTTCTTGTTTTGAAAATGAATTTATTTTGTTTGGTTTAAAAATGACTTTTTTGAAAGGCCTGACATTTTTTGTGACTTCTTTGGAAAACTTTTCAGCCATGTTTTTGCATGTAATTTTGGGAGGGGCGGGAGGGCAGAGGTCATAACAAATTTCAAAAGGATGTAGATTTTAGTTTCAATCAGGTCGATTGAATAGGCAAGGCACTTGGTTTTGACAAACACTCTAATCTAATGAGAAATATTTTCAGATACAAAAGTCAAGTGTTAAGCCTTTGTTTGCAAACCCAGCAATGTTATCATTGGCTTGACATCATAAAATTCAATATGTAATAGAGACACCTTAAATGTTTTCCTTTGTTCTTTTATTATTATGTTAGTGGTATATCTTTCATTACAATTCTATATATATTGTTTGTCTGTTTCTATATGGCAATTACAAACATGATAAATTATAGTTTCAGATTTCAAGTATAGATAATGAATATTGTAGATAACATCCATGTTGCATATTTTTAATGACCAGTTCAACATTAAAAGTCACATGTTATTGAAGTTCTTTTTCCAAGATTGATTATGCTTTGTTGGCACAATGTGTAGTAAGGGGCAGTGTGGAGCTCTACCACGTCAGAAGGTAAGTGGCAGCACTCTGCCCATTGAGGATATTCTTGAACAACTGTTCAGACAGAAGCAGTGAATAGCAGCTGCAGCTTTCTCCATCATGTATGCAGCTCACTCTATGGGCTGGTGTTAAGTGGAGTAGAGCCCTAGCCCTGCTTCCTCTTCCCCTCTTTGAAACACTGCATACCTGATGAAGGAGGAAGAGATCAATCCTGTGCTCTCATGGGTTTAGGTAATATAATAATGCCTAGCCATCATGGCAGCCATAAGGGCCAAGCAAAATACAGACTTCAATTTTCGGTTAGTCCTTACTCAGGCAAAACTCTCACCGAATCAATGAAATTTTTGCCCAGGTACTTCTGGATTTGGTCCAATGTGTGCAATTCACCCAATCCCAGATCCAGTTTACTCTCATCCCTAAAAGTAGACAGTCGCTCACATTGTAAGACCATACTGCCTACTATTTTACTCCAAGGCCGAAAATGTTTGATTGTCAGCTGTTTTATGCTGCGGTGGTTAATTGGTGTCATGTAGCAGAGATCAAAATAGAAGAATTGACTGAATCTTAACTTTAGGGATGAAAATGGCTTTCAGCACTGCTAATATATAATCCAAATAAAGCAACTTTTAGAATGTAAAGTGCAGTGGCAGTATTAAATGTAATCCCTTGTTTTCGAGGGATAAGAAAATTGTCCATGCCAATATAGGAATCTGGATAGACAGACATACAATATACATAAATTTACATTCAGAATTGAGATTGATCTTAGCAATGCAGAATGTTATCTAGAATGGGTTAAAACACTAGTATTCCATTTTTGGCACTAGAAGGTCATGCTGCTCTTTAAGACTCCATCTAGGAGCTGTGAGGAATTCATCAATTTGATGTAAGCTTCCCTGCTCTGTTTGAGCTCAGTCAGAGTGAGAAGAGTTCTAAACATACAAGCATTCCTGCTTCACTGCCTGACACCTGTGAGCCAATACAGGGAGTTCCATGTAAAGAGTCAAAATTCCAGGATCCTTCCTTGTCCCTTGAAGCTTCCAGGCAATAGGAAAGAAAGTGGAGAATTAACCCATTCCCTCCCATCAGAAAGAAAGAGAGAGAGAACCTCTGTTGTGGCCTCTTCCATTGTACAGGAAGTTTCAAGGGAGGAGTTTTGGGGCTTGATTTTCAGACCCATTTGTGTATGCACACTTTTGCACACTTGCTCAGCTTTGAGACACTGTCTATGCAGTAGCACCTCTGCATGTAGTTAATGGCTTCTCACATTTTCAAGCTCATATGTCCCAGTGGATTCTGAGTGTGCAGCATCCAAGTTTAGAATCTAGCCCAGGGTCAAAAAGTGCATGTGCATAACTGTGCAGAGGAACTCAGGTGAGGCAACAACAGATATGTTGAGACAAATGGTCACAGGGACACCAAATCCTCATAGTAAGACGCGCCTCTGCTTTCATTGTATATTTTGGACCATAGAATCACATCAATACATGTATCAGGAGGTAGCCTTGTTAGTCTGTATCTACAATACATGGTGATGTTTTATGACAGTCATTTAGCATAACTGTTAAGAGCGCCTAGTAAAGAAATGTACATTGGAAGCTATTTACAGTGCACAACAACTTCTATTGGCTCTAGAAAAACCTGTGAGCAATGTTCTTGAGTGTTCTCTCCTAGGCAGGTTATCTATTAGCTATTAACATATATTCCTTTTATATCCCACAGCATCAGTCACAATATAAACATCGCAATAGAGTCTCAGGTCACTGCAGTGCCACTGACAATACGGTATTTTTAGCATGCTAGCTCGGACATAGAAGTATAGCCATGGCAGCACAGGCAGTGGGCAGGGCCAGCCACCCAAGAACATACCTATAGTCTCGGATGGGATCATACATGGCGTGGCTAACCCCTCATGCTGCTGCACCTACGCTCTATTTTTAGCCTGATTGAGCTTGCCTGGGTATAACCTCCTCCATCTGGAAATTACACCTTCCAGCTATAGTGTAGATATACCCCTGTTCCTGCTCTGTGAGGTTGAGTGAACACAGTCAAAAATGGCAAACTATAACATTTGTCTAAGCAGTTTTGTTTTGGCCTGTAGGTCTTCTATTTGACCTGGATGCTTCAATCTTGCTAGCAGGTGGGTTTTGAGTCCCAATCTGGGAGGGGCCCAATTTGCTTGGCTATACAAACAAAACAGGAAGGCAGACCAGGACGACGGTGCACATCCACAATGATAAACAAATCCCAGCAATCAATCTTAGCTTAGGGCTTAATGGAAGAGCTGCCATATAGACTGTGTAACAGCATTGCCATCTTTCATAATTTTATCACATAAATTTGGGGGCGTTCTCAGAGTCCCATCTGCTGGAATTACATTATTGCATGAGAAACCTCAGCTTTTTATTTGATATATATAAGTAAGTTTTTAGCCCTCATAGTTGCAGAGAAAAGCTTGGTAGCTTAGAGCAGCGGTTCTCAACCCGCGGACTGCATGCAGCCCAATTAGCACATAGCTGTGGCCCAGCTCAGTTGTGTGCTAAAGGCTGGCCTGCATCACAAGGCGGAGGTCTGGAGTCAGGGGCTGCAGGCCAACCCTGCACAGCGTGGGTTGGGTCGGGGGCCGGGCTGCCACTGCCCTGCCATCTTGCCCCTTGCCCAGGTAACATATTGTGGGCCGTATATAACCAGTGGCTTAGAGTGCAGACACAGAAATCAAAAGGAAAGGAGAAGGACCCAAACCTTTCCCCCCACCCCCAGTAATCTTATGATTTGGGGAGGGGAGGGGGCTGATTAATGATTTCAAATGACTGAAGTGAGATGAGTCATTTAGCCCTCATTTAACTGATTTGGGTTAGTGTTTGTTCTGGATCAAGAAAGATGTTTAAAAGATTTTTTATGTGTAGGCTAAGTTCAGAACCTGTTTATCGTAACAGGTCCCACTTCAACATGTATTCTTTTGATACTGCAGGATATAAAACACTTGGCGTTGTAGGAAACTGGAGGTCAAGAGACAGACCAATCGCGTCTGTATCCTCGAGTTTAAGTACTAGCATTTCTTTATATTTAAATTTCCATGTAGATTTTTACATTCAAAAGTTGTTATAGTTCCTACCATGATGATTGTGAGAGTTCTCTTCATCATGCTAGCTGCCAAAGTCATTAGCTAACATTTATAGCAAGGCAGTTTATTCTGCAGCTGTAGAAGAAGTCAATCCAGCAAAAGTAAAAAAGCTGGTTTTGAGTTAAACGTGCTTAGCCAAGCCCCACACTTCACTTGAAGTGCTGTTCAGGTGCAAACAAATATTTGCCTACAGCAACTGCTCATCCCTCTCGAGGATGCAGTGTGTAACTTAGACTCTCCCACCTGTGAAGCGTATTATTTCTTTTCTTGCATTTACAAGAAACTTGTGACAAGGTTTAAAATAAAAACCACAGAACTTGAAAGTGCAAAAGGTTCAAAGGTTAACATAGTGATAATGTGTGCAAAGTTTGGGTAAAAGAAAGTAAGAACGTATCGTGTTCAAGGTAATGTATTACCAATAAAAGTTCCATGCCATGTCACCATGTCTCTGTCAAAGATATTAGAATTTAAAACAATTGGAACATATAAACTCTTTGTTTTTCATTTTTATAAGTTCTATTTTAAGACCTTGCTTTTAATTATGCTTTCCAAAGACAGTAGATAGTTAAAATGCTTTGTTGGCCCTCTATTCTTTACAGCTCAGATGCCTATGGGCCTGATCCAAAGTCCATTACGGTCAGATGAGCTCTGCATTAATATTAGGGGACTTTGGGTCAGGACTTTTGAGCACCCACAACCCAGTTTAGCCCCTCTCTCCTGTTATGGAAGGGAACCAGTCATACTGGTCCACTGAGGTGTGCAATTAGATCATTACCTGCTTGCAAATAGGGGCATGGTTCTGATCTCACAAGTATTGGTTTTATACCAGTATAACTTTGTTTACATCAGTGGAGTTACACTTGATTTACATTAATGCAGAGCACCATGACACCCAAGTGTTGTGGGTGGTTATGATGAAAGGGGGTATGGATAAAACACCAGTCTGTGCCTCAAAACAACATTCCAAAAATTGGGTTTGAAAAATTTTGCCTTAAAGGGACAGAAGTGTTGGCCTCTGACTTTCCAGATTTCTCTACGAGCAGAAATAGAAATTCTGTGAAATCTATGCTAGATCACTGTCCTGATAGCCTGTAAAATATCCATCCTTTTGTGAACCTCTACATATTAATCACAGCGAGACATACAGCCACCTGTTAAAACAGCCAGAAAAAACACATCTCTTTATTGACTACTATGATGGGTTCTCCCCAGGGTGCCACCTGGAACACGGCTACACTGAGCGGCATCACCCACTAGCCTGAGCTCCCTCTCACACTGTACTGCTATGACAAGCTGCAAAGCCCTCCAGCCTGCACTTTCACCAGCATTCATATAGGTAGGGACACACCCAGCTGCAGTTACATGCAAGCTCTCTGACCAGCCCCTGCACAGGAAGGCTACAGCTAAGGCAACTCCCAGCTCCTCAGGCACACATCTCCTCTGGAGTATAAACCCCAAATTATACTGTCTTGTGCTTCACAGGGAAATGTACAGCATAAGCTCATAAAATTTGTCCCCTCCCTCAATATGGAGAGGAATATGCAACAGCCTTTGCCCCTTGAGCTAAGATTCCCATACACTTCATTCCAACTCACTGGTTTAGATAAAGCAAAAACAAGTTTATTAACTACAAAAGATAACTTTTAAGTGATTATAAGTGATAGCAAACAGATCAAAGCAGATTACCTAGCAAATAAACAAAAAAAGAAAACCAGGCTCAATATACTAAATAGATTGGATATCAATAACACCCTAAGAGATGATGCAAGCAGGTTGCAGATTCTTAAGGGGCAAGCTTGGAATCCCCAGGTGTTTCATTCACAGGCTAGAAATCCCTTTAGCCTGGGTCTAACACTTCCCCCAATTCAGTCTTTGCTCGTCAGGTGTTTTCAAGAGTCTTCTTGTGTGGGGAGTGAAGAATACCAGATGATGTCACTCACTGCCTTATATAGCTTTTGCATAGGATGGGAACCCTTTGTTTCAAAGCTTGGTTCCCAGACCAGTCTTTGGAAAAATACTGACATCCCAAGATGGAATCCAGCATCATGTGGTCTGATCACATGTCCTTGTAGAGTCACATCAGCCATTACTAGGAGGCTGTCTGTAGCATTCTCAGGAAGGCTCCCCAGGTGGGAGATAAGCTTCTCCTAAGGCCTATTGTTTTTCCTAATGGCCCATTACCCTGAATAGGCCCTTGCCCACCCACTATCTAGACTGAAAGCATCTTGTGTAGTGGGCATTACCCAGGTGTAACTACATTTGAAATACAGAAACATAGTCAATATTCATAACTTCAGCTACAAAAACAATACATGCATACAAATAGGATAATCATATTCAGCAAATCATAACGTTTCCAATGACACCTCACATGACCTATCTTTAGCTATGATAAAATATATCATAATTAGCTCATAATCATATCATAATAATATTACTATACACATGGGGTGCAGTGTCACAACTACTATCAACAATTTTTCTTGCAATATTTGGAAATAAGTGAGGAAAGCTGCTCTCACAGTATTTTTAACCCAAATGAACCAGGAAGGACTAGGAATCTCATTAGATAAGGTTTCTTGACAGACTAGATTTTGATAAGTTCCAGGCAATGAAACACCAGACCTTTTGAGAATCATCCCTTGCTAATTATCATGCAGTAAGGATCAAACTCCTCAGCACACTCACCTCCACTAACCTAACAGGACCTGTGTGTATGAGTTGATACAGTAGGAGCTATTCCAGGTCAGAAATGATCACATGGGAGTGAATGGAAACAATTGGCTGATATCTATAGGCTTGGGCATTTTGGCACTGTTTGCTGTTAGCTGAGATGTTTGTCTAGCATATAACTTCCCCTCGCAATCAAGCTTATTCTTTCACTTGATCCTGGACTCATATTTGTTACACAAGTCTGTATATATTTTAATGAACTGAAATGAGCTTCCTTTGTGATGCCATGGGCAAAAGAGCTAATGCTCTCCAGGGATGCATAAACAGGGGAATCTTGAATAGGAGTAGAAAGGTTATTTTTCCTCTGTATTTGGCACTGGTGTTACCTCTGTTGAAATACTGTGCCCAGTTCTGGAACCCACAATTCAAGAAGGATACTGATAAAGTAAAGAGGGTTCAGAGTACAGCCACAAGAATGATTAAAGGATTAGAAAGCATGCCTTTACAGTGATAGACTCAAGGAGCTCAGTCCACTTAGCTTAACAAAGAGATGGTTAAGGGGTGACTTGATTACAGTCTATTAGTATCTATGTGGGGAACAAATATTTAATAATGGACTCTTCAATCTAGCAGAGAAATATATAAAATGATCCAAAGTTAAAGCTAGATAAATTCAGACTGGAAATAAGGTACACATTTTTAACAGTGAGAGCAATTAATCATTGGAACAATTTACCAAGGGTTGTGGTGAATTGTCTATCACTGGAAATTTTTAAATCAAGATTAGATGTTTCTCTAAAATATCTACTCTAGCAATTATTCTGGGGCAGTTCTATGGCCTGTGGTATACAGTAGGTCAGACTAGAGGATCGCAATGGTCCCTTCTGACTTTGGAATCTATGAGTCTATTAATTTGATTTCTTTTTCACTACGTGTAAGGTCCACCCCATGTGCAGATAGCCAACACCAAGCCTGTGCACCCCCTTCAGCATAGGGATGAATCTCTCCCAATACGACTTCACTTCAGAGCCAAGTAGTAGGGCACAGTAAGCTGGGAAGTGAGTTAACCGATATTGCAAGAAATATTCTGAAGAACAGAATAAGGAAATGTATGTTAAATCTATAAGTTTGAAAGATTTCCCCACAATGACTTTTTTCCCCTTTCTAACATGAACTGCATTGTGGGACTTGCCTGAGCGCCTTTCATCTTTCCTCATCAGTCACCCTAATGCTCTCCCAGCTGCTGATCCCTCCTCCTAGCTCTCCACCAGGTCCAGCTCTGGTACTCTTGCTGGACATCTCTGTATCCCAAAATGCACTGATCTGCTTGGCCCCATCTCCTGGCTTCTGTGCTCCTTTGGTTTTCTTACTCTCACCAGCTTCCTGCCAGTGTCTTATGTGAAGATGTGCCTTCTCATTTAACCCACGTTTCCCCTCTCCTGCATGTTGGGTCTGGAATTAGTACTGACTGAAAGGAACACATACTGGAGATCAGAGAGGGTTACCTACAGGGAGATAGGGTGGGTTGATTATTGCATCAAAGAAGAGTCCTAGCCCACTCCACAATCTTGCTGCCAGAACCCCTTCTCGTTCACACTAGAGTGGCCTCACACACATTGGACTCCTGCCAACCTGTTTTAAACAGACAGTTTCCTAAGGATGAAGATTCTTTTCAAGGCTGTCAGATTTCCTGAAACTGTTACAGCCTATTAATTAGGCATGGTATGTTTTTCATCATTAAGTTATCAGCATTTATTGTCATTAAC
Source organism: Malaclemys terrapin pileata (assembly GCF_027887155.1). Lineage (NCBI taxonomy): Eukaryota > Metazoa > Chordata > Testudines > Emydidae > Malaclemys > Malaclemys terrapin. The sequence goes on along the minus strand of NC_071506.1, from coordinate 92,261,638 downwards.
TATCAGCTCAACTCTGTGGTTTATGAGAGATTCTCTGTTGATTTGCATGCACTCTGAATAAATGTATTGGTACACCAGAGAACTGCATACTCCATATTTTCTCTTGCCTTGGGCAGACATAATCCCAGAAATGAAACCATTAAAAATGAACATATTTTGTAACACTTTATTACAATACAGCAGGGCTAACGCTAAGGCATCTTTACTATTTGTATCACACAGTACTGCTGAACCAGGCTTGTACATTACATACTTAGAGAGCTCTGTAACAAATAAAACAGTTAAATCCACATTAGAACAAGAGACTTACTGAATAGTTCCAAGGTAAACAAAAATCCCAGGAATGGTAAAAATATCTGTTTGAGCAAGGTGTATTTTTTTCTAAATTAATGAGACTGAGAGATGGGTGTATTTATTTATTTTTGGTTTGTGAGTTTTTGTTTTTTGAATCCATGGTATGTAATGTATGTTAACAGGAAGGGTTACATAGTGGTTAGTGCATTGAAATGGGAGTTAGGAGTCCTGGGTTCTAGCCCTGACTCTGCCACTGGCATTTTTGCCTACAACTATATGAGGCTGTTCCCTCCCCCTCTCATCTCCCATTATCCATTCCCCCTCCCCCCAACACATAGTTTCATTACCTGCTTCATTTCCACGGATTCTGTGAAAGCATTTGCTAATATTGAATTCCCTGTCTCCACTTAAAGTGTTTTGAATCTAGGTTTTTACGGAGAGTTTAAATGGATTTAGTTATTCTAAACAGAACTGATTAACTCAGTTACAGGTTACCGGCCAGAATGCAGGACTCTCTTGGGGTACAAGACAAGATTGCTCAGCCTATTCATTTTCTATCGAAGGTACTTTAAAGGCCCCATCACTACAGGATCTGAGCACGTCACAATTTGTGAGGTATTTATCCTCACAATACCCCTGTGAGGTAGAACAGTACTATTATCCCATTTCACAGATTACAAAACTGAGGCTCAGAGACTAAGTGATTTACCCAAGAAACACAAGAAATGTATGACAGAGCAAGAAATTGAACCTGTCTCCTAAGTTTCTGGTTAGCACCCTACCTACCAGACACACTTGCTTTAAACTCTGACTCTCTAAACTAAGATGATTATAAAGATGTATGCTATCTTTGCAAGAGGTGAGCCTTTTGGGTGCAATAAGAGGTCATTGCCTAGCCCTTGACACAGACAACCTGTTAGCATTTGCTAGAACCAGAGAAATCAATTTTTGCTTCAATGAATAAAATTTTGCTGGATTTCAAGGTACTAAAACAATTATCATATATTCAAGGTTATGCTGTGTGGATTTAGCACTTCCCATAATCTCGCTTTACTATTTCTTCACGTCACCACACAAGAGGGAATAAATGTCCCTGTGGATTTAAACCAAGACTTTAAAATAAATGTCTGATTGATTTGAAACACCATTAAGGAGCTCTGGGAAGGCAGCCTGACTTAACCATCTCCCTGCTAGAAAAAATCTCATTCGTAGAAATGACTTGCTCCCCCTTTTATTATCTGCTGCAGATGTATCTGAATATTCTCAAGAAGCCTTTATTAACAGACTGACAAGATGCTGTGAAACTTCCTGTTACAGCTCAAAAAGCTCCCAATTTCTCTCAAAGGATGTGCTCAGGTGTGCATGGAATTTATACTTCAAAATTTTAATTCTGGGTAACCCAGTATGAGGTTAAAGCCAATTTGGAAGAGACATTTTATGACTGTTTGTTTGGGCAGGCACTGGAGCACATTGTGTTTCTTCTTTACTATTTTGAGAAGATAAACCTATACCATCAACTGTGGGAGATAGCTTAGCAGCATATGGGAGCTATCGCTCACTGGGGCATTTTAAACAGACTCTTTATACGTCCAGGGAGAAAACTGATAGACCATAAAATTTTTCAGAAACAGAGTTTCCATCAGGTTTATTAGATAATATTTCAACAATGAACCAGGATGGGACTATAACTTTACCACCCCTCACTCTAGAACCAGTGGGAACAAGAACATTAGACATGTACTTCTGCAAAAGACTAATGCTCCTCTAATCAGGTATCCTGCCTCTGACTGGAGTCAATGCCAGATGCTTCAGAGAAAAAATTAACCTTAATCTACCACTACCTCCCTACTCTGTTATGCACCTCACTGTGCAGTACTATACCATAGAGGAAAATTTCTTCCTTACACCAGCTGGTGATCTACTTATGCCATGAATATGAAGACCAGTAGGCCTGGTAATCTTTTTTTATTCCAGCTTGTGTAAGTAAAGATCATCTTCTTCTTCCTATAAAGGACTAATCTTCTTTTTCCTTACTACTTTTAAAGCAATGTCCCATTGGCCAATCTATTGGTTATCCTCACTGAGAGAGTGAGAAAAGAAAGATGGGAACAAAGAAATGAATGCACAAAAGGTAATACCTAAACATTTTCCTTTTACAGTATACAGAAAGGTAGTGTGACATATACTCATTAAAAGTGAATGCTACTGTTATATGAAAATTACGTTGTTACTGCCTGACTTCAAGGACAAATTTATTACTTGCACTTTTTTCTCTTTGAATATGCCACATCTGTTATATGTCACTATGCACCCATATATGGGGGTTGGGTGGTTGTTTTTTGGTTTTCCACCTGTCTCATGATATAGGTACCTCTCTACAGTCCATCTCTGCTAGCAATCCAGAATGGTTGTGGTGGTGCCCATCTTGTAATTTTTAGCCTAGTGGTTAGAGCACTTTCCTGTGGTGTGGAGACCAGGATTCAATTTCCCATTCTACCTGAGCAGGAGAAAGATTTAAACAGGGGTCTCTCACCTCTGAGAAGTGTGCTCCAACTACTGAGCTATGGGATATTGTGGTGTGAAGCTTTCACAGGCTTTCCTGTTGAAGCTGTTGAACTCTGTATACATAATTAGAGAGTCATCAGAGCAGAAGGATTGGGTCTTCCACCTCCCACATGGGCGCCATAACCACCAGGCTATAGTCTGTCTCTCTCTCTCATTCTCATTGGCCCAATGCCTCTATTTATCTGAAGTGATACAGTGAGAATAGGAGAGACAAGCCTCGCACCAGAGTATTCAATAGACAAGTGATTAGAGCAGTCTCCTGAGAGGTTTGGGAGAGCCCTATTCAAATCCTTTCACCCGATAAAGCAGAGGGGGGAGTTGAACATGGGTCTCCAACATCCCAGGTGAATGCCGGGACATAGGTGCCCAAGTAGATCTGGGCAAAATAATTTATCAATGGGAAAGGCAATGGAGAATGAAGCCCGATGTGTTTGCTTATGACCCTCTGTTCTTAAGAAGATTCATCCAAACCTACCTGCCTCCCCGATATTCAATTCTGGTCAAATCTTAGCATTGTTCTTCCACTGTTTGTGCTGGTATCCTAGAATCAAAACATTTCAGAACTCAGGACACTGCTTTATCATCTCAGCTCTTGCATTAAACTTTTGCTCCAAGACTGCTGTGTCCCTGCTAGAAGATGACATTACTTTAAACTGCTTTCACTACACACGAGAAATTCTGTAATACTTGTGGTCTCCATGTACACAATATCCTGCATACACCACTATCCTCACTACTGTGAGATGGCTAGGAAATGTGAGACAAGGCAGTTGATGCTTGGAGCGAGAAGAGAGAGAGAATGACTGAAGCACTTATTCATTAATTGGTAGGGCATTGTTAAGAATTAGCTGTGCTGCCATAAATTAATCTTTTGTCAGTTTTCCCTGACACAGTAACTCTTTATTCAAATTAAAAGAATGAGATGAATTAAATATTCGACTCATAAATTGCCATCCCAGAACCTCAGGGTCTCTGTCTGTTGGTGATAGCTGGGGTTAAAAATCACATTGTGGACATTCGGCAATCTTAAAAAAAGAAAACAACAAACTCTCTCTCTCTCTCAGAAGAATAAAAAGAGAGAGACAGTGAAACAGTCTCCCCACTAAGCCTTGAAGTAGGTGTTACTGAAGCAATATTTACATTCAAATGAATAGAGGAACATAAAATGTTTTAGTTGGAGCGATTTACCCATCAGGACTATTGGCCCATCAGGGCTCATCCGTGTTAAGTATTCCATTTCTTTAGAACAGCACCTAATTGTTTCTTGAATGATCCTTGTGTTTTGCCTCAGCAATAGTGCCTGATAAGCCATTCCATATGTTTATTATGTTCAAAGTGAAAAAAGCCTTGCTAACATCTGTTGTGGGTTAGCTTCTCTTTAATTTCCACTTATGTCTCTTGAAATTCATACTGGATAGGAAATAGTGATTCAAGTTGACATTCTGCATTTTCATTAGATTCCAGCATACTTCACTAAAGTACCTCTAATTTTTGTTGTCGTTTACAGGTTATCAGGGGTGCTGGAACAATTTGTATAGTGGGGGTGCTGAGAGCCATTGAACCAAACTGTAAACCCTGTATATAAAGACAGGTTTCAGAGTAACAGCCGTGTTAGTCTGTATCCGCAAAAAGAAGAACAGGAGTACTTGTGGCACCTTAGAGACTAACAAATTTATTAGAGCATAAGCTTTCGTGGACTACAGCCCACTTCTTCGGATGCATCCGAAGAAGTGGGCTGTAGTCCACGAAAGCTTATGCTCTAATAAATTTGTTAGTCTCTAAGGTGCCACAAGTACTCCTGTTCTTCTTTTTCCTGTATATAAAGGAATTCACTTCAAGCCAGAGGGATGTGGCAGCACCTCTAGTTCCAGCACCTAAGCAAGTTACTTTTAATTTGGTCTATATTTTTGGTATTTGTATACTACATTGTTACAATAATCTAATATTATAATTCCACCCGAAAGGTTAAGATAACTTTTAAGTAAACACTGTGGGCCTGATCCTCAGCTGATGTAAATCAATATAGCTTCAGTGAAATCAATGGAGCTCTGCTGATTTACACCAGCTGTGGATCTGGCCTCAAAAGATTATAAAATACACCAGCACAAGCTAAATAAATAAATCAGAGTTGAGGATGTTGCCTCATGTTGTTAAGCTTTAGTGCATCAAGGGTCTTGATGTAGGGACTGATGTTACAATATATAGTATATGGACTGTATTAGTAGAAGATATTTTCACAAAATGGCTGGGCCTTTTAAGGGGAGTCAGAGCCCAATCTATCTGTGATCAGCTTCTGCAAGGGGACAACCCATCTCAGCCACCTGTCAGTAATTACTGTCTATAGGTATGTCTACACTGCAATTAGATACCCGCGGCTGGCCCATGCCAGCTGACTTGGGCTTGCAGCGCTTGGGCTAAGGGGCTGCTTAATTGCAGGGCAGAGGTTCAGGCTCAGGCTGTATCCCAAATTCTGGAACCCTCCGACATCACAAGGTCCTAGAGCCCAGGCTCCAGCCTGAGCCCAAGTGTCTATACTACAGTTAAACAGCCCTTAGCCTGACCCCACGAACTTAAGTCACTGGCACGGGCCATCTGTGACTGTCTAATTGCAGTGTAGACATACCCTAGGTGGCTGGCTGGCAGCTAATTGAATAGAGAGTACCTGGACTTGATAAAAGGCTATGGGAGCTTCTTTGAAAAAGGGTGCTCCCAGGGAGAGGAGCAGGATGTGTGTGTCTCTCTCAATCCAAGAGATGAAAGGACTGAGTGGGAAAGGGGGCCAACTGGATAGAAGCTGACTGAGGTCCGAAGCTGGTCTTTTTACTGGTGTGGGACTTCTGATCCAATAAGAGTCTGACTGTTTACAACCCAGCACTAGCAGGAGGGCTGTATACAAATACAAGGAGTAGATGCCTACCTGAATTATTATGCAGTGCCCAGGAAGAGGCTGTGGGACTCCTGACCCTGAAAGGGAATGCTTGTTGGTGTTAACCCCAGGACCACAAGAAGGATTGGACTTGAGAGGCTAAAAGAAATTTATAAAGGAGGCCACCTAAAGGGAATATCTTATTCTCAGTACCTGTATCATAGAAAATGATTGCAAGCACCAAGGAGCTAAGGGCTGTGTATCTGCAGAGCCATCAGCGGGAATGCTTGAGGACTGCTCTGTCAAAGATAAAATAAGGCGAGCTGCAACTGAAGAGACAGCCTGAGTTCTGAATTTCTTTCCTTGTGATAGTTTGTATTTGTCTAAATTAAAATTGAATGGTAACTTATAATTATGCCTGGTGTTTGCTCTTTTCATTTTGGTATTGGCCCTTCAGTGTAGATTCTAATGATGATGCGCTCTGGGAATAACAAGAATTACTTGGTATATTGGGCAAGTGGCAAGAGCTTAAACAGTAAAACCCAAAATGTTCCATAATCTCTTGTTGATTTCAGTCTGACAGATTTGTGCTGACATTATATTTCTAATTTGGATCTCAGCCTGGATTTGTAGTCTCTTGTGTCTGCAATTTTTAAAGGAAATTTTAATTATGGTAGTACTACAAAGCTGTTTCCACAGTACTATGTGTGCTCTCAGCCATTCTGGAAAAGAAGGCCTGCAGCAAATACCAGACTGCTTGCATGTTTGAGACATCCTGTCACAGGCCAAGGCCAAGACCAAGCAAAGAAATTCAGGCCCTCATCACTGGGATGAAAGGAAAGGTTGAAATTAGCTGCCCCCATCTCCCTTTAGTGGTTCCAAAGCACTGGAAAAGAAATAATCCAGTGTGCCTTAGTCATGAGAACATGAACTGGTCTCTTTCCAGGGCTCCGAAGATGATCTTCCTTGTAGGAAGGGGGTCAGAAGGGAAGGGGAAGGAACAGGCTGCTCTTATGTGGCACAGGAAGAATGTACAGTGCAACTTGCACTGTGCAAGCAGCAGTGAGAGTTGCTATGTCATTACTACACAGAACTTCTGGGTTTCATTGCTGTTTAATCATGCTAAGAAAAAAGGGAACAAGAGAAAGGTGTAAATTTGGGCCAGGAAAACAGAATGTAGAGAACTATCACTCAATAGCTGTAGATATGAAAAACAAGTTAAGAGAATACATATGCAGATTTGCATGCAGAGATCAACGTATCTTCAGCTGGCTTGTATTCCCATCAGAGTTCCAAAACGGTGGTGTATCTCAATGACTTACCGTAGAAAACAAATTTGATCAATGTAAAGTCAAACTGTTTGTTTAAGCTACTAGTTTTGTAAACTCAGCCTGGGATCTGTGTTCTCTCCTTTTCATGCATTGTCACCTATTACAAAGTATCCTCTTTGAAAATTTTGCCCTTACCCCACTTAGACCTGTTTAATGCCTTGGTCTTAAAATTGTGCACTCACTTACATCTGTGCAACTTCACTGATTTTTTTTTTAAGGATCTGTGCAACTGAGGGCAGAATTTGACCCACAGTTACAACTTATATAGCAATTCTGTTGTAAAGCATGGGATCCAGCTCTCTGAATCCTATAGATATGGTGGGGCTGCAGAGCTAAAAGGAGTGCAAGTGCCATTTTCATGAAAGTACACAGATTCTGAATACATATAAGTAGCATCTGTGGAATAAGAAGGTACCATTTTTACACAGTCACTCTGCATTAAATTGCTCTGCTACAATGAAACGTTGGCTCCCAAAACTGTCACTCCATTTATTGGTCTCATTGGTTAACCTGCAGCTGTGGACCAGTGGTGAGAATCCGCACCGGATTCGCTTTGAAGGAGAAAATTTGAATATTGAGAGAGAGGCCAGAAGCAGCATCCATATTATCCTCCTTTCTCTCCATCTCTTTCAACCCTACCTTCTATCTTCAAACTCAAGAGATTTTACAAAAATAATAAATGTGGGGTTCTTTTTATTTACCTTCCTCTTCTTGAAGTTTTAGGGTTCACATTCAAGCTTTTCTCCAAAACCAGGAGGGCTGCTTCCCTCTAACCCCCCCCTCCCCCCCATGAGGTTGCACCATTGGGAAGTTTTAGCCTTCAAATGAGAGATTAACTCTTTTGCTGTCAAATTACCACCAATTAATCTGTGGTACTATACACATGTACAGAGCTGCATAAAATACATTGGTAAGTGCACTACAGCAGCTATGGTTATTTGCATACTGTACAGGTATGTCTACATAGTAAAGAAAAATACTTCTGGGCTCTAGGACCCTGGGGGGTGGGAGGGTCCCAGAGTTTGGGTTCCAGCCTGCTCCTAGAAGTTTACCCAGCAATGAAACAACACTGCAGCCCAAGCCCAAGTCGGCTGGCATGGAACAACTGCAGGTTTTTCTTTGCTATGTAGACATGTCATCCTCTAGGTATGCAATAAACTTTATCTGGAAGCCATTATGTTGTTATGGCATAATACCATGAAATCTTCTAGCAAGTATTACTGTCACAGGAAAAGCACACTGCTGTCAAATTTAAGTGATTGTCCAGACTCCCAAGGCTCTGCTTATTCCATGTCAGAACAAATCTACTTTAAAGGCTCATTTCCAACACTTGCTTGCCTGTGTCCTGGTTGTTCAGACTACCAATCATGCATACTTTTACAGAGTTTGGAACGACACATAAAGTACAGCAGTCTCTGTTCAAATCCTAGCTCCTGGTAGCATGAGAAAACACTCAGTGACCTCTTTATCCTGAAGAACCTCCTAGTGTGTTTTAATTCAATTGCTGGAGTTACTCCATTCACAGTGTACTGAGGTATACAAAGAAGGCCCAAAGAACAGCAGAGAAAGGTTAAAGGTTTGTGATATTCCCCAGCGTGCAATCTGAACTGCTGTGCCCCTGGATGCTCCAGCCTGGGATGCTTTTTACACTGCTTTGCTAGTGAACAACAAACCTCTCCAGATGCTGATCACTCACAGCCACCAGCATGCAGAGTCACTCCCACCTGAGTACACGAATACTGTGCCCAGCCATCCATGAATAGATAGAAGGCAACACTTACATACCCCTCAGTCCCAGCCTTGCCCTCCAGAAAAGTATGTCTTGTATTCAGTAGCCAACTGGACTGTACAAGCTCATAAATCAGTTTGTCATTCCATCAAAGGGTAATGAACATGCAACAGCCAGGTTGTCTCCAGTGGAGGCTTCCCAAACACTTCAATCAAACACACTGGTTGTGACAAAACAGTAAAACAGCTTTAGTAACTAGAGAAGGATAGATTTTAAGTGAGTATAAGTAATAAGGCATACAAGTCCGAGTTGGTTACAAAAGAAATATAAAGATAAACGCACAAGCTAATACCTACATTTTACCAAGGTTAATACGCAAAAAGGTGGCTCTCGCCCAAAACCTTTCAGCAGTCTGAGCCAGCTGGAAAGCCTGCCAGCTAGGATCCCTTTCTGTGGTTCCAAAAGTTTCCTTTGTTCTTTCAAGCATTGTAGGTGCCATGAGCGGGGACGTGGGGGAAAGAAGGTGATGAGTAGGTCATTGTCTCTCCTTTTTATACTCTGACACTTTGTACTGGAAAAGTCTTTGCTGGGTCATGGGGTCAGGCAATTCCATGGCATATGTGAGCTGCTAACTGTCCTTCAGGTGAATTGTAAATACTTTGTTTATTCCCTTTTTCCTGCCAAAGGATGGCTGCTTATCTAGGTGATAGAGGTGATAATCCTGATGGTTCATTTGATTATGCTGATCCCTCAGTGTGCCTTTGTTTCTGAAAAACTAGTTTGGACCTCCTTTTCTAACCTTGTAACATAATACAGTAAAATCATTGTTATACAGTAGAGTCTCATAACTTTACATGCAAAGCTGACACACATATATTACCTGGATAATAATGTTCAGCAGCTTATGAGTTTTCAAATGATACCACACAAGGCCTACTTTGTATAAACTATATTATAATATAAACGCAGTGAACGTGGGATACAGGGTGTCACATGGGTTACAGTATGTTTTTTTTAATATTTAGTGAGAGTTGTGGGTTGATTATTTTTTATCAGTAGATGTATTTGTATGGTGAAAGGGGTGGGCATGAACTACTACAGACAGAAAGAAGGGGGCGTGATCGAATAAGTTTGAGAACCACTGATCTAGACTGAAAACAAAATGTTTCATTTGATCTGATACAAATTATTTTCCAATTTGTTGATCCACTGAAAATTCTAATTTTTGGGGGTTTTGGGAATTTTTTTTATCTGGTGCCAGTGAATGGAAAAATCAGTTATTGGCACAAATCTTTTGCCTGCAGTAGGAAATGACTTGACTCCCGCCCCCAGATTTAGTTAGGTCAAATGCAGGGGCTGCTCATGTAGTAACCTTCTTTGGATTATCCACAGACTGCTCTACAGCCCAGAATATGCCATAGTGCAGAGCGCTACATGTGTGCCCCTCCTGTTCCCAGTCTGTGTTTTCCCCTCCCCTGGCATGCTCTCTTCACCAAGGGCAGCTTATGTTAGTCCTATGCTACTCCTGCACCAGAAGAATTCTTCCCTGCCTGTAGCATGTCCTTTATTACTCCTGTACACCACCAGAGTGGCATGTTGGGGCAGGAGCAGGGTCAGAATTGATCCCTTTTTTTCAAAGGGGAAGAAATAATTCAGGTTTGAAACATTTTATATAAAGGAGTTTTGAAACAAAAATAAAACTGGCCTCTTATATGCTCGGTTAACTGCTTTTAGAAAAATAACTACTAATTTACCCCCCCCCCCCAATCTCTATAGCAACCTTTTTTAATGGATGGCATGTATTGTCATGTACACCATTTGTTTATAATACATACTCTAGAAAGAATTACATTGAAAATGACCATTAATTGAGCAACCTCTACTGCAAGGAACCACTTCTCCTATTTGCAATTATGCAGGTCATCTCTCCTCCCAATCAAAATCTTCTTTGTCTTTGTGGCCCATTTCTGTAGCAACTACAAGAAATGCTTGTGGGGAGGTAGAAGGGCTTGTCTTGTTTCCAGCAACTGCTTTCTATGAAAGAGCCTGGATGACTGAAAAAGCACCGAAAAGGAGAAGGGACTAACACCATATGAGCAGCCAGCTGTCTGTGAACCATAATTTGAGACTACTGATCTAGTGCATACTCCAGTATTTCAGAAAACAATTACTGGGCCTGATCCTCAGGTAGTGTAATTGGCATAAGTCCATTGAAGTCCATGGAACTATGCTAATTTACAGCAGATGAGGATCTTTAATTCCCTGAAGTATACTATACTTTGAATATGGAACTAAGGGTACATCTACATTTGAGCCAGGAGGTGTGATTCCCAGTTCACATAGATGTAGCTTGAGTAGAGCTAGCACAGGTAACACACTAAAAATAGCAGTGTAGCCAAGGTAGAGCCGGCAGCGGCTTGGCTAGCCAGCTGAGTACGTACCCACCCGGCCCTTCAGGGTACATACTAGCACTGTAGCTCGAGCAGACCTAGGGAGGATATGTCTATGTGAGCTCAGAATTACACTCCTAGACGTACCTTACAGCCGTGCAAAAACAACCCTCAGCTCTGCAAATGAGACTTCTGAGAGTTTTCACAAGAATGTGCAAATTTTGTCAGGGGAGAATTTTAATTTTTCCACCAGTGAACAAAAGTCTTTATTTCTCTCCAGCAATCAGTGGCCACATTTCTTCCAGGAAGCATTAACACATTTTCACTCTTCTGCCTTACCTGAAAAGTGACTAATTTTACAGAGAGAGATTAACATTTTCATAGCAACAACTATTTTTCTCTTGATGGAAGGAGATAAAAAACAACCCCAATACTCTCTGGTGGGAAAACTGAAAAAATTGAGGCAAATCAAATGCTTTATTTTCACAAAACCAGAAAAATATGATTTTTCTGTGGTTTCATCAATATTGACTTTTTGGGCCAACCTTTCTATGCAATACATTTGTTAGACATTTATCTTAGTGTGGAAATGAACAATGGGAAAACATGATTTGAAAGAGCCTCCTTTCGATTTATAGACAACTTACTTTGACTTCTAACCAAATGCAAAAGCTTTTTATTACTCCTACAGTGTATTTCTAGTACCAGTTGATAGTTTATTTGTAGCTTACTTCACAAGTAGAGTAACATCAAAATCTGGTTTATCTGGAAAAATATGAAGACACTGAAACACTTGTCAAGCATTTTAGTGCAATGATGAGTAAATCAATTACATCCCAGTAGTTCTGTACTATCAAGATCTGTTCACTTCTATGAACATTACAGCAAAATACGTGGTTCCCTTAACAAGGCCTCCTGCTGTTTAAATGCAAGAAATATCTGCAAACACTGGCCTTGCATACAGAAAGCTACATTTAGGGGCTGGATCCTGCTTCATTTAAGTAAATAGGGGCTTTGCCATTGATTTCAACGGTGCTGGATTGGGCCCTAAGTGCTTTCTGGGCTCAATGCCATTTTCTGAATGCCAGCAGGTTACTCAGCCCCTTGCAATTTATAGTTCCTGATATTCATGGAATGGATATCAAACTGTAGCTATTGATCTGTGATGGGTTTTTTTCTAGTCATGCTAGGTAGGATTAAGCTACCCTGTGGCTTTCTTAGTTAATGGAAATATCACAGGTGAAAATTACAAAATTCTTCCAATTCACTGTGATCATTATAGTTCGGCACACATTCCATAAGATTCCAATTCAACAGAATCCCAGATATTTTGAAATACTGAATATATTGAGCCAAATCCAATATGCAAGAAAATCCTGGCAGAGGGGAGTGTGTGTGACAGATGAATCCTGGCTAATGCTGGCTACTCTGAAAACCAGCTGAGAGAGGTTGCTTTGCAGGAGTCAGTAACAGGGGTCCAGGGCTAATTCAAAAACAAATCTGGGTTTCCTTTCCAAGCCAATCAGTTCAGCACCTCATTAGAACTGAAGTTCTAATTCTCATACACCACGGGCCTTTTACACTACTGTATAAATGTTAAAATAATTGAACATAATAACATTCTGAGCCCAGGCTCATGCTGCCACTGCTTCAGCAGAAGCAGCAGCACCCGCTGGACTAGGAGTTGCTGGAGCAGCTGTAGTTAGGGAAGGGGAAAACCCCTTCCCAACATCTGGGGGGCAGGGGGAAGGCAGAGAGGAAAGGAGATGGCCCACAATCCCTGCTGCCTCCCCCTTAGACCTTCCAGGCCCATTCCCCTCATCTGGAGGAACCACATGGGGTGGAAGCCCCCCCAATTCCCAGACTAGGGAAAAAGAAAAGCCTGAATGAGGCTAGGCTTTCAGGTGACCTCCACAGGTGCTTTTTTCCATCTTCCCGCTGGGATAAACAACTTTCCCCTGCTGCCAGCTATTATAGTTCTGTAGCCTAGGGATAGTTTGTGCTGAAGGTTCAGACCCTGCTGATGATGCATGATGGGGGGTGATTGTTATAATTTCACACAATGGAACTTGTGTTTATCTTTTTCCTTAAACTGGGAGATTACATAAAAAAACAACAACTCTGCTATTATTTAGTATTTATTCTTCACAGCTCCCTTGCGCATTGTATTATGGTACACTTTTTCATTAAATGATTACATTGTTTTACCACAGGACCCATGCACAGGATATGGGGAGAATAAAGTTGCCTGGGTAACTGTAAATCTGTCAGTTCCTTACTTTTGAGTGCTTGACTTTGCAACCTAAATGTTCTTTTAATGCTGGCTTTTTATGTAATAAGAATCTGTAAAACTATCAATCTCCAATTATTGATGAAATGCTATTTGTACATTTTAAATTAGAAATATATATAATTTCTCCCTTCATTAGTCTAGTCCACTATTTCAATTATTGTTAGTAAGGTTTAAATTTATTTCATCTTCTGTTGTTTGTTTCATACTTCTGTAAAAACTCTGTTTAGCTGACACAGGCCATAACTAGAAGTGTTGTAGTTCAATGAGAACATGTATCTTTTCTAGTTTTCTTTTATAACATCTAACTCAAGTTTGCACATGTTCAAATCAAACTGACTGAAATATAAGCCCCTCTTCCTTAGTTGTCACAGGGTTCACATAATTATCAGAGCTTTTGGAGTGTCTTATAGTGTTTTTCATCCTTTCTCCCTGCCGCACACCCTGGGCAGGTTTTTTGAATAGTTCAATTATTTTTGAATGCAGGGAATGTTACTTGGTTTCCACTCTATGATTATTGGTCTTAGCAGGCAGTCTTTTTTTTTTTTTATGTTGAGTAAATCATAAAATCTAGGTGGTGTCTTTAGAATATTTTGGCTTTCATCAAAACCTTGATGGTTTTTTTTTTAATAAACGGTATAAGTTTAACTGTTGACAGCAGTGGTTGGCCACTGTTTCATGGTAAAGTGTTTGTAATTCAGACTTGTACTATTTGTCTAATGTGTTCATATTGCTTATAGTTCTACATTTGTCCATGGCTCAAATAATGATGTAAATAATAATAATTATGTCTTAAACCCTGCTCGCTTAAAACAACTCATTTCTCCCCCAGTGGAATGTTATCCTTATGAGCTAGACTGTGTTACAAACCCATGTACGTCTCCTTCTCCAAACCAGAGTCATACAGAGTGTCACAAGTGACTTGTTCCATTGGAAACATTCGGGCTGCTCTTGTGAATAAGTGCTATTCCGGGGAAGCAAGGCTTGCAGAGTCAGGTCCAAAATGTAGGTATGGAAAGGATTGACCCTGCTGACAAACATGGTGCGTGTTTGTAGTATATTTATGTTCCCATTCAATTGTATGTACTTGCAGAATGTACTTTCCAGATGTTTCACATTTTAATTACACTCTACTGTTGAAAATTATTGGATTAATTCAGGTTTCAGAGTAGCAGCCGTGTTAGTCTGTATCTACAAAAAGAACAGGAGTACTTGTGGCACCTTAGAGACTAACAAATTTATTAGTAGCCCACGAAAGCTTATGCTCTAATAAATTTGTTAGTCTCTAAGGTGCCACAAGTACTCCTGTTCTTTTTGTGGATTAATTCAGTGGTTCTCAACCCACACCCATGGGCTGCTTGCAGCCCAATCAACACACACAGCTATGGCCCATGTGACATACTGAGGGTCATACAAGTAGTATATATATTGTGTGGATGTGGCCCATAGATGGTAAATAGATTGAGAACCCCTGCATTAAATCCTCAGGTGAGGAATGTGGCATAGTTGAGGAGGAGCATAGGTTCCTTTCTGACACCTTTCTGTCTGGACTTCCTCTTTTCCAGTCATAGACTCATAGAATATCAGGGTTGGAAGGGACCCCAGGAGGTCATCTAGTCCAACACCCTACTCAAAGCAGGACCAATTCCCAACTAAATCAGTCCCCAGAGTGCAAGTTAGAAAAGCCTCAGGACTAGAGCTGAGTATCCCATGAAAACCTTTGAGCTACAGAAAAAAAAAAATCTGTCCTGAATTGTTACAAAAAGTCAAAATCTCAATTTTTTGTAAACTGAAAATCCCAAAATTTTACTTTGAGTAAACCGAAACATTTCATTTAGATTATTTTGAAATATTTTGTTTTGATTTTGAACTTTTCTCCTTACTGTAATTAGTTTAATTTTTAAACAGCCACTTCAAACCAGAAAACTGATTTTTTTTTTAAGTCAAAACTGTTTCAACAATAAAAAATAACTGGTCAAAACTGTCCTTTCCCATGAAAAGTTATGATTTTGATAAACTGGCATTTTCCAAGGAAGAAGACATTTTTTCAAAAGATTCCTGACCAGCTCAACTCAGGAATGCTCTCTAACTTGTGCCAGCTGGGACAGTGGAAAGGACCACCAGGGCATAGCAGCATCAGTTTTGTGTCACCTAGCAATTCCCCTCATATAGGGTAGCTTTCTGGCTGATTTGTGATGCCTGAGCCATATGAAACATCTGGCCAGTTGTATTGAGCATATTGTTTATACTTGTTACAACGTGTGACATACATTTATCAAATTCTGCAAGTTCGGGAGTAGTACTGAGCCATGACAATAATTATCGCTACTTTGAACGACCTTCTACCAAAACTCTCTGGTGGGGTAAGGATTAGGTATGCTCAGTGGATGGAAATAGAAGGTAAATAACAGAAAATAAGTTGCTCAAACCCAGTGTGAACTGATGGCAGTAAATAGATGAAATAACCTCTATCATGTCTTACACATCTTTAACACCCAGCCACCCTGAAAAGGCAATGTTAATGCGTTACATGAAGGTCGTGTGTATAGAGCTGGGCAAATAACTGATTATGTAAATTTGGTTTTTATTTATTATAAAGCCAAATTTTACACACACACACACACACACACACACGTAGACATATATCTCAAAATTAAAAAGGAAATGGGGGGCTAGAGTCATGAAGCTGAGGAGGTGGTTGCAGTGCTCCCCCTCAATAACCTGAGCAGTAGAACACTCGAAGTGTAGGAGACCAAGGTTCAACACCCCCTTTCTATGTGAGTGTACAAACCTCGCTCCATCTCTGTTGAAGCTGTTCCACTTTGTATAATTAATTAAATATTAAATGGAGACAGGACTGGAACCCAGGTTTGTGAGTGCCCTAACCACTGAGCTATAAAGTATCCTCCTTCTCTGGCCAAATCACTATTCAAGTATTTTCTACAGAGTGGAATTGCAGGTGAAACTGAGACAGACAAGCCTCAGAATAGCTTGATAGTTAGGGCACTCACATGGGAGGAGGGAGACCTGGCTTCAAATCCCTGCTCTATAGTGGGGATATGAACCTGCATTTCCCACATGAGTGCTCTGACAGGACTATTTGTGGGGGATGGGGAAGCGGGGGAAAAGAACACCTGCAGCCATCACTTGACCTTGGTTTTGTGAATGGCACCTATATCCCTTAGTTAATCTAGCCTGAAAAATTGAAATTTAATTTTGACAATGACAGTTGACATTTCTGACTTTTCTAGCTTCAACTGAAACTATTTGTCAATGACACTGAATTCATGAAATGTTCTGGTTAACCCATAGCTGCAATTTTCAGACCCCAAAAAAGTTTGGCTGAAAAATGTCACCCAACTTTAAATATACTATGTCCTAACTGGAGTGGGATTGCTGCCATCAAACAAGGCAGCATGTGGACAATGGTAGGGATTCTGAGAGATAAATCCAAGGAAATCAATAGTCCCCATAATGATGAGATAGGCATTGTCCTCTCTGAAATACCCTAGGGAGCAGGCTTACTAGTAAATGGACTGGAAAATATTCCCACATTTAGCCCAACTAATTTTCTTCTCCATTTAAACTAATTGTGTATAAATAAAGTAGCTGTTAAGGCTAATTCTGCTAAATCCACCCTAAATAGTGATCATTGATTTGCATTACAGAATTGATCAATGAGGAAAGTAAAACTAGAAAGCAGGAGCAATGCACAATAAAAAGAACCTTTTGGAATTAGTGCTCAGAATTGTGCTAAAGTATACAAAATGAGCAAGGTTTTTGTATTAAATAATCCCCATATTTTCTAGATATACATTCCTGGTATGGCAATCAAGGGATAGTTCATGCTTATTTATAAAATAAAAAACACGCTGGCTTTACTTTAGACCAAACTCTGTATGCGGTAACTACTGTATGCCTAGGCTTCTAAATTCGGCAGTGAAATAGCTTCAGTTTTACAGATACACATTAGAAAAGCAAAAAATCCATTAACATAAATGTAGAAAACTTAGGTTTAAAAAAAATACAGAAAATAACTGAAATTTTATGGCCAGAAGGTAGTGAGAGTGAGAGATGAGGATTATGAAAATTGAAATATATGCCCTGCTTCAAAGGGAAACCACAATAGCTAGAGTGTAACCTTCCATTTTTATTTAGAAATGTATGGGCACTTCACAGTAAGCATTAGCTGTGCCAGAAATAAGTAATAGAGAGTAAAGACGTTACACTGGCATTTGTGTCCTTGCACTGTAATTTGAAAATGAATGTCCTCCTTGGATCAGGAACATAAAAATCAGATGGACTTCTTAGGTAAATGGCTGTCTGGGGCAATAAGGATACTAAACATTTCAGGAGTGATCTTAATTGACAAGGAAAGTTCAGATATTGCAAAGGTTTTAGTTGAACTAACTGTGCAGGGAGGTCTTGCATATTAAAGAGAAGCTCCTGTAAATCTCATTGCTCCCTTCTCCATCACCAAACATACAGGGCCAGATTCTCGGATCGTGTAAATTAGTGCAGCTCCTTTAACTTACACTAAGATTGTGCATGGGCAATAATAGAATTGTAACTGAAATTAAAAAGACTTGTAAGCCTTCTATTAATTCTCAGGGCCAGATTCTCATCTGGTGCAAAATTAAGAACATAAGAATGGCCACACTGGGTCAGACCAAAGGTCCATCTAGCCCAGTATCCTGTCTTCTGACAGTGGCCAATGCCAGGTGTCCCAGTGGGAATGAACAGAACAAGTAATCATCAAGTGATCCAACAAGTAATCATCAAGTACCTCCATTGATTTTATTTGTTTATAAAGACACAAACCAATGCATTTCTCTTTCCAAAAATAGGATTTTTCCCATAAAGTACACACCAGTGACTTATAGAACTTATAGACTTAGACCAGTTGAGGAGCTGACCCACTCTGTGAGTCCATCAGAAAAACCTAGAGCTCTGAATCCCCAATCTTTTGTGGCTAAGGTGACTGAAATGATGTATGCATCACCATCTTACAGAATCATAGAAACTAGCATATATATAAAAATATAGTTTCAAGTGCTCTGATCATTGCTGTTTTAAATAAGCCAAGGAATAAATAAAGCTAGTTCAGACAATGCCGCCAAACTTGTTATAGCAGAGGATGGTTGCTCTTAAGGGTCTCATCCCACTGGGTAGAAGCTGAAATACTAGCTTGCACTTTACTGCTTCTGCTCCTCTGCTGGGTAGTGTTGATTATGAACCTATTCTGAGGGCTATGTAATGATAGTTTGAGGTATTGTATACAAGTGGAACAGCTTCAATAGGAGAGACTGAGGGAGTCAGCATTTAAGGCCAGAAGGGGCCACCAAACCATCTAGTCTGACCTCCTGTATATCACAGACCACCAGCACCACATGGCATCCTCACACTAAACCCCACAACTGAAATTAGACTTAATTATTATGGCCCACTCCAGAATATCCCATATCCCAGTAGTTAGGGCATGCTCCTGAGAGTATTGGCGACCCCTGTTCAAAGCCTTTGTCCGTATAAATAACAAGGGAGTTAGAGAGTAAATAAATAGTACATACTGACAAAAGGTTGCATCCAGAAAAGCCAGGTATGGAAGATGAAAGGGTCCTTAACACTGATACCCAGCCAAACCTTTGTTGTGACACAGGGTAATCAGTGAACAAGATCATGAAACAACTTGAAGTTTCTTATTGACATGAATCTTAACTTGACAGAGATAAAATCTTTTTTCAAAAATGACATATAAAATTGATGTTGATAAATAGGGAAATAAATAGCTCAGCAGGGTGGTATAGAATGTTTAAACTTTTAACCACCGATTAAAACTATCCCAGTAGTGATCAAAAGTCATTACTATCTGAAATCTCTGAAATGTCCTATGTGAAATATTATGGTAGTCTCAGTCTAGTTTCTAGTGGACAAATGTACACATCACATCAGTCACACAGTCAAATAATTGAGCTAGAAAATGTTTACTCTGAATATTTATTCATTCCCAGGGAAGTTCTTCAAAGATCCATACTGGGCCTTTCACTCTTTGCTTTGCATATTAATAATCGTAGTGGTTGTTTGAAAAAGACATAGTTGCCTGTGGAAGCTGATGATACTATAATCCAGTGTTTCCCAAACTTGGGACGCCGCTTGTGTAGAGAGAGACCCTGGTGGGCCGGGCCGGTTTCTTTATCTGCCACATCCACAGGTCCGGCGGATCGCGGCTCCCACTGGCTGCTGTTCACCGCTCCAGTCCAATGGGAGCTGCTGGAAGCGGCGGCCAGGACGCCCCTCGGCCCGCACTGCTTCCAGAAGCTCCCATTGGCCCGGAGCAGCGAACCACAGCCAATAGGCGCCGCGATCGGTTTACCTGCAGATGCGGCAGGTAAACAAACTGGCCCGGCCCACCAGGGGCTTTCCCGACACAAGCAGCATCCCAAGTTTGGGAAACACTCCTGTAATCTATTGTCATGGAACAAAAAAACAAACAGTCATTCAGAATGTTTTTGGGGACTCCGCCTCCCCACCCTGCCCCGCCAAAAAAACCTCAAGCACAATTTTTCTTTTCTTCCAGCTTTATTTCTACAAGTTCAAGCTGAAGGCTAATTGGTTATTTCAGTTTAGTTCCCAGTGGCCACAATTGGGACAAACCACATTCACATTGGCAGTCATGGCAAAATCACATTGGCAGAGTGAGAAGACCTGCAATGCCATTTGTGCTATAAAAACAAATGCCATTTCGTCTTGGGGAGTAAAATTTTAAAAAGCACTTAAGTCACTGTGGCGTGTAAAGCCCACTGAAAGTAATTGAGAATTGAGGCTAGTCTATAGTATAAGCGCTACAGCGGCACAGCTGCACCACTGCAGCATGTCTGGTGAAGACACTGTATGCTCATGGGAGACAGCTCTCCTGTCAGTATTATAAACCACCTCCGCGAGAGGCGGCAGCAGCTCTCCCGCCAACATAGCGCTATGCACACCGGCACTTAGGTTGGTGTAATTTACGTCGTTTGGGCGGTGGCTTATTCACATCCCTGAGTGGCATAAGTTACATCGATATAATCTGTAGTGTAGACAAGCCCGTAGGTTTTTAAGTGACTTAGCTGCTCCGGAAAATTCTACCTTGAGACTGTGAATATACTACTCATGAGCACTAAATTCATTTTTTAAAATAGCGGGGTTTGGTTTAATGGCACCTATATCTAAGTTTCCCTTGGTTTTGGTTTTTCCAATAAATAATAATAAAGTTTATTTATAAAGCATTTGGGGGTGGTGAAGAACAATCATTAAAAATTTGCATTTCATAAAAAAATCCCCCAACTTCAACAAAATTACAAACAACTTGGATACAAGAACAAGATGCTTTTTGCAGAACCAAAGCCCACCCACAGTTTTGCTAGTCTCTTCAGTTAACATGTCTTTAACTGTTTGGCTCAGTGGTCATCACCAAGCACCTTATTAGAAGTTTAAGCATGGCAATTCAGTTCATTCTCACTAGCATCATCAGTCCCCCCATTTTTAGCTTTAATCTTTCTTTGCAGTTATAGAAGACATATAAAGTATAGAAACTTGTCCAACCTAATTCAATCAAAAATTGTCAGTGTAAAACACCACGAAGTAAAGTTCCTTGTTGCTACATTCATTTACCTCACATGCAGATGTTCTTCATGTTAAAAGCAAGGAAAAGTCATCTACGTCAGTATGTATTGTTGTACCTTGATTAGTTAAATCTGCCATACTCTTTTTGGGATCTTATTCCAAATGACTACTGTTTACACCAACGTATACCCACCCATGCTGTTTGGGAGGTATACAATCAGACTTGCTTTTCAGGAAGCCTCTGACCTTAGCTCAAAAGACTAGATCAGTGCCACTGAGGTCAAACAGATCAGTGAATAATCAGATTTAAAAAAAAAAAAATACCCTCTGGGTTTACCCCATCTCAGTCCTCCCCACCCCAGTAATTAAATTCCCCTCTTTTTTTTTATTTTTATTTTTTTACCCTGTCTTTATTTTCTAGGACTCCAGGCAAAGATTGTCTCCTTTCTTTGTACAATATTCAGTACAATGGGTCCAATTCCAATAACTTGTTTATTGTTCTTTGTTTTTTAGTGGGAGTTGTCCTTGATCATAGTGGTTATAGTAGCCTTGAGAATTGAAAGAGACCTCTCAAGTACTTGCAGGTTTAGTAACCACTTGCTGAATCTTACCACTGGTAGTTTCTACTTTTCCAGTGTCACAAAAAGGATTCTTAAATCCTTTCAAGCTGTGGTATACGAGGACACCTTTTTTTCCCTTCTTCCATCATGACTTTGAGTTCCTAATAACCCACATGAGAACAGGGCCCTTGTGGCTCAGTACTTGATTATTAGAAGAGCAAAAGAACCTGCACTTTAAAAATACATATATATAATCTTTAATTTCATGTGCATTATCTTTCAGTTCTGTAGTTATAAAAAGGTAGAGATATGCCTATATAATACTGTGCTAAGACATTAAATAAAAAAACCCGCACACCATCATGGTTATCCAATTAAGTTCACTAATGCAAGAGGATGGGACCTGCAAGTACTCAGGAGTTGGCCTGATGGATTATTTTTACAGCTGAGAGATCACAAGGAGGAGGTCTGCTTTTCAGACACCTGAACTGATGACTAGACTATTGATTTAATTTACAACAAAGAAACTGTCAGCCTACATAACCACTTATCTTATTTTGCTATTTTCCCTGAGAATCATTGCCTTTCCTGTTGAAGCCATCCCCAAGATCTTAAAATGTTAGAGAAAATTGGTCACTTTTTAGTTTTTCTTCAAAGCAAGTGGTCTTATAACATCTCAATAAAGGGTGTTACTTGGAGCAATGGCTCAATGTTTCATTCTTTATTCAGGTGTTACACCAACAGGAGTTTTTCATGAGCAAAGAATACAGGATGGAACTGGATTCATTACTGCGTGTAGTTGATTTTCATTCTAACCTTGTTTTCACTCAGTTTTTTCTCCAAAATTCTTTCTTTTTTAGGTGAGACATGCCATACTTGGGAAAATATATTTGTGTGTGTACTTATAATTTAAAAATGGCTGAACTTCAAACACAAAATAAGGTTTATGTGGGACTTAAATGATGCTCCAGTCTCTTGCTGTCCCTTTGCACCAAGGAAATTTCACTGAAGTAAACATACAGTCCTAGGAAAATGCATAACAAATATTGGTTATTGATTCAGTGGAGGATGTCTACCTACCTATTTATTGATGTACTTTTATGGCCCTTCTCATTTTAGTATCTGAGTACTTCCCACTGTTTCTCTTTTCTTTTCCTGCCACTCAGAAGCAGGCTTTCTGGATTTGTTGCTGCGTTGTTGTTTTTTTCAAATGAATCTAGGTGAACTACTGTGAGAAAAGGGTCTAGCACTTACCTTTGAATGCAGCAAGCCTCACGGTTTCTCTACTGGTAATAAGGAGGGTGGCCAGGAAAGTTCGGTCGAAAAGGGGACCTAACATCCAGAGGCCAGTTACTGCAGATGGGAGATGCAGGAAGCACTGACTCATCACCCATGCCAGCCCCTACTCAGCCAGGGTCACCACCTATCTGCGTCAGACATCTGCAGCTCCCAGCCCCAGCTCTGGAGGCAAGTCCCTCCCAACCTAGCGTTGGAAGGGAGCAAATGGGAGGTGGGGCCTTGGGGGGGGGAAAGAGGTGGGGTGGGGGAGGTTCCGGCACTCTTGCTGAAGTGTCTGGTTTTCAAATATAGTGAAGTTGGCAACCATAGTAATAAGTTCCACATTCTTGGTTCAGCTACTGGGAAAGTTCTGTTTCCTGTTGTCATGGACCTACCCCTAATAGTTAACAATTGTATTGTTCTATTTGAATGCAGATGTCATTGGGAGGCATGGACAAAGAGGGAGAAGTGATATCTCAAGTAGCCAGGACCAATTTCATGAGAAGTTTTGAAAGTCAGCTCAGTAACCACGAACTGGACTCTGTTCAATGAAAAGCCAGTAGTATATCAGGATGATGTGTTCCTGGTGAATGGTGTTGCTGAGCAGCCAGGCTCATGTTAGGGAGTGGCAATTAAAAAAAATGCTAAATACTTCTAAAGAGACTTTCGGTAGACAATTGCACTGACTATTCCTGTAGCAGCAATGTGAGAGAAGGAAAGAGAAAATGTTACAATGATTACTCACCTTAATATGCAAGGTCTGCTACATACTATTTTATATACATATGCATCTCTCATTTCCCCATTATATTTTAATGACCTCGCATCAGCTGAAAAGCACTGGACAGTATTTTGACTGTGCTCCTAGAGAGGAGAGAACTGTCTTAAGACCTTGGATACAAATATGACAAGCTCTGTAGATAATATGAATAAAAGATGTACAGGTTTCTGTTCTGGGATAAGAGAATCTTTAAAGAATTTTTTTCTCCTGTGAGGAAAACAGCTTTTCCTGAGTAGTAAAATGTTCAAAGGAATCTTTTCTCTTTGATTATTTACAGCATTTTGAAGGCAATGTTCCTACCCTTGTTAATCACTGTGACTGACAGGGTCTACATTTGACTACATTTTTGCTGCATTAGACAGTTTTCCATTTTAAGTAGTGCAACAAATCAGCTGCTACCTGAGTATTTCATTGTTGTCAATGGGCTGCATACCATGGCAGCTTAGAACTTCACAGAAACTACAGGGATTAAACTTGTGTCATTCTGCTACAAAAGCATGGGCTCCTGCCATCTGACTAAAATAAAGCCTTTGCTAACTGTTAGCACTACAGGGTCAATGACACACAGATGAGTAGTTTTAGCCAGAAAAGTGGAATAGTACACATAGACACTATCCAGTTCATTACAATATTATTTAACCAGTGGAAGTTGGTAAAATGGTTGTCATCTCTTTAGACTCCATTTCAGTGCTATTGCTCATCTTTGATGGTTTTGCATGCTACTTCAAGGGACTCACGTCGTAATGGTAATTATAAAATGGTATTAGAAAATTAGCCATTCATATTGGTCAAGTAGTTTCTGTTTGCTACAGATAAGCGCCCAGAAGCTTATATGCTTATCCAAACATCTTGAGTCTGCAAAATTGGACTAGAAATCTTGTGAGAACAGAGAATTCTGGTGGGTATTTCAGGGTGAAAACACTGCAGTCAGATGCTGCAATGATGAGGAGTATTATAAGAACCTGGAAAGTAAATCCATAAGAATGGCTATTCTCACATCCCCAGAATTTTGGCAGCTCCAAACCATCTGGCTTGGCTAGAACCACATGATGCAGAGATGCATGAAGCTGAAAAACAATAAGGTAAAAATGTTACCCAAATAAATCTCCATACATGACATGGTTTGAATTATGAACTGGTTCTTATTTTGAGAGTTACATCTTCCAAGATCTCAAATCATGTCACTGTCCTTCCATAAAAAACAGTTGTTGATCAGTCAAAATACAGGATTTACTCATGAAGGTATACACATGGAAACAATGAAATACAGACACCATGGTGTGTTTAAATTTGGAGTCTGTAACATAATTAACAACTAATATCAAACTGGGGTAACCACCCCCTGCTACCCAGCAGGGCTGTTAAATTGCAGAGCTCAGCTGGCACCAATGGCCCTTGAGGTATTAAAACTCCTGGGGATGAGTGTAAAAACATGATGGGGCTTTGTTCCTTTTCCCCTGTACCTAAGAGACTATTAAGGATACACTGGCCCTTTAGGACCTCATTATCCTTGTCATCTGTCCAATGCTGGCTATTCTTTAATCCCTGTATTTTAATCTTCCCAAGGGACCGACAACATGGGCCTTGGAAAGTCTGGCCCCTCTTAACTCTTTCCCAGCAGTCTGACTTCACGCTCCAAGCAGTTTATGGATCTGTTCTTTAGACAGCTCTTTTCCAGCTCACTCCTGAGGTGCTTCCTTGGTCCCCCAGTCTCTCTGGCAGCCTGAGCTGCACCCTTTTCCTCCAGCTGTTGCTGATCATGTATTTAGTCACAGATGGCTGTTGGAAAGTAGGGTCTATACAGCCCATCTCAAAAGACTATTCTCTCTCTAGCCTCAGGTCTTCCAAGGGACCCTGACTGGAAGCCAGACTCCTAGTCCAGAGCTGAGATGAAAGGAGCCACAAGCTGTGCCAGATGTAGAGGCATATCCCCTCACCATGCCATGTGAGTGTTCAGGACCAAGGCCTTGGCAGCCAACAGGGTTACAGAGATCTCAGTAGGGCACCTCATAACCCACGAACCACACTGGAACCTACCAAAGTTGTAACAATTGTAATTTAACACCCCTCCTACAAAACAAAACAAAAAAGCCCATGCCTCCTGGATGCCAAGTGGATGGAGAGAAAACCCACATCAAAGTTTGCCATGTGCAGAAAAAATATCCCTTCCAGACTCCAAAACTGACAAGTTGCCTACTCCAGATATCATAGGAGATCCAACAAGTAGATTAAGAGCGGTGTTGAAGCAGCGAGCTAGCAATGATTACCATGTCTAGCAAGCAAAGTGTATCACCCCTCTCCAACCACCACCACCACCATGAAATGGGAGTCAGTCGCCTGGCCTTGTGCCACCCACACTGCCCAGTGGCAGTGGTGCTGGATGGGACACAAACCCCAGAGCCTGTGTCCGGTTGCCTCAGGTAACCCCCTCCTCCCACTCACCAAATGTGGAAAGGAAACAGATAAAAATGGAGGGGAAGAAGAGTGAAGCAACTGCCCCACCCATGGTAAAAGGAGGATGTATGTGGAATACTGCACATGTGGAAAGCTGCTTGTGGCTAAGACATCCGTTCCCCGCCCCTAAGGGTATCTCCGTGGTTCCTGGCCCCTATCCTGATTAGATTGATGAGCAGGTTTTTCATTATTTCCCATGCTTCCATTGCATTTTTTTGCTCCACTCCCTGCCTCCCTGCCTTTTTCTCTCCTTTATCTACCTGCTGCACCCATGTTTTAGACTCTAAAATTTAGAGGTATATTTTTGCTCATCCACTTTCTCCCCTCTCATGCCACCATCCTCTCTGCTTTCCCCATTGCTCTGGCCATGCCTGCCTCTAACCCCCTCCCTGTTATTGTCTCTCTTCCACAATCCTTTCAACCTCAACTACATCTTCCTGCGCCTCAGAGAGCACTAACCACCCCCACCCCAATGCACACATCAAAATAGGTACGATTTGTTTTCTTCTTAATGTAGTAACAGTGAAGTAGCTCCTGAGATAGCCAGGTTGTGAAGGGAGGGAGGCAATTCTTCAGGTTGCTGATGAAAAAGCACACCACGCAGTTTACCTCAGGTTGTCGTTTCCAAACAGAGCTGAACTGGGAATCGCACACTGCTAGCAATTCTGCCTTTCAGTTCACCTGAATAACAGAGTCTATTAATGCAACATTGTGGACAAAATTCTGCCTGGCCTCCGTGAAAGACTTCCCCTGAATCCTTTCCACCTCCCTCCTCAGAATGCCACTAGGAAGACTCTGACTGCTAGTGCCTGAAAGGAGGCAGGAAAACCTGGCTGAGAGGTTGTGTGATGATTCATCTTTGCAGTGGTGGTGTAGGTGTCTCAATGCTCTGAGCTGCCTGTGTCCGCTCAGGATGAATTCTGTCTGCAGGGCAATCCTTGCACAAATCCTCTTATGCACACTAGACGGTGCTTCAGCCATGATCTAGGCATAATTCAGTTACATAGATGTAAATCTGGAGTAATTGTGATGAGTTTTTTGCACTAAAGAATGACTAATTGCAGAAATAACATCATCTTTAAAATTACCCTTGCAGTGCTAGCGCTGGCCATACTGAGTATTTCTTTTCTTCCTAATTTCTTTGTCTCTTTCATTCAGACCAAAGGCACTGTAGCACTGGTTTGCCCCTAAATCAGCATGTTCTATTTATTCCTTGCTCAGTAAGCTGCCCATGGATTTAAGAATATATTTCCTAATTCTTAACACAATAGGGATTTTAATTATGAAGAACACAATCAACCCAAAGGGCTGTTACCCATAATCTCCTTTTGGAAAGGGCTATTTGTTATTCAGAGTAACAGGTCCACACAATTAGCATGTGATCATCATGCCGTTTAAAAAAAAAATGATGGAAATCAGTCTCGTTTTGCAATGTTTGTGATTGTCTTGATTGTAGTGAGGTTACACACTGCAGTGAGGCTTTTGAAAAATAATCTTTTGTATTACATGCAGCACGATTGATGCTAAACATGGCACCTTATGATCTGTATCGGCACTGTCCTTTCATTATGCTTTTGTAACTTAATTCAGCTTGTTCTCTTTAACCTTTGAATTCAAACATATTTACAAGTGTGCATATTTTATGCATTAATACTGCATTATGCCCCCTTTGCTCTCTGATTCCACCTTCAAACAATATTGGAAATCACATGTTTTTTAATGCATACCTGCTCTTTTTTTTCCTCCAGAATGGACCAAGTGAATATGCAGAAAAATGGTGTCATGACATTGTTCTCCATGACTAGTATGAAAACTGAGAGAAAAGGGAAATGGAGCAAACCCATTCCCATTAAAGTTTTAAGTATAATAACCTACAGTAGTCCTCCTATAAATACAGTGGGAGGAAAGGCTAATACCTATTAAGACCAAGTACTTCATGCAGATGGATCATTTAGCTGTATCGATGTACCAGAAGTTATAGTAATGTAGGAATAATTCTTCTTTCAGATGATGGGAATAGATGGGAATTCATTTTGGGGAATGCCAACAAAAACAATATGCATATGGTTTTCCCAGCTTAGGAAAGGTTTACAAGTTAACATGATTTTAATCATTTGTATAAACAACTGTTTAGATCCTTATACCCTCCTTTTGTAAAGCACTTTGACATCTACTGAAGAAAGGTGCTATATAAGAAGTACTTCGTAATTGTGGTTGTAGTTTCCCCATTCATTATGTCTCCCCAAGAGCTGCGTGCTATTATCAGCCTTGATGCATTTGGAGAGTTTTGTCTACCACTAGAACTCACTATTGTAAATGTGTGTAAAAGTCTCTGCAAAAAGCCCACTTCCTTTTAGGCCTATTTCTGCCTTAATGGGATTCATTGCTTCCCTAAGCAGCCCTTGCAATTTTCAACAAGGTCCTTTAACTCATTTAATGTGCAACATTTGTTCATGCCTAATTTGTCTGAGCCAGGCCATGTTTGTGTTTTCCTTGAGTTGCAGAAAGGTTGATTGTGAGGGTGGAACTGCCTGCCTCTAGTGAATATATTTCTCTCTGAATTACAGTAATTACCTTAGGTTTCATTTGGTTGATGCTCTCTTCAGTGCCCCTCCTTGACAAGGTTAACAAGCAGAAGGTAACTGAACATCAAAAGATAAGTGCCTAATCACACAGGCAATTGTTGACAGTACCATTTTTCTGGGAATGTTGATAAGGCTCTGTTCCAGATTCTGCTGCAAAGGCATGTAGGCATTAAGTTAGCAACCCTAAGGATAATGATCGTAGATGTCAATACATCTGCAATACTTCCTGATTGTATCACTAGAATTATGTTGCATCTTTTTTTCTAATTCTTCCTCCTCTTTCAAAATCTGCTGAGTTTAAATTTCAGAGTTTTTAAGGTTTATTGTTGTTTTTTTGTTTTTATTGTAGTCATTTTAACTGATAGTATTTTATGGTAAAAGTATAAGATCTAGTAATTTAGTATAAACTGGAAGCTTTGTTTATTGGATTATCTATGAAATCAAAGGAAAGCTCTCTTTGCCCTCCTTCTCAGAGGGAGGGAAGGAGTGTAAAAGAGGGAAGCTAGGATTCTGATTACATCTGAAGAGAGACACTATTTTTTTTTTTTATAAATCTGATTTGCCCTCAGACTTTATAAAATTAATTCACTTCTGAATTTCTTACAGCTGTCATTGGCCACCTCAATCTGCACTGTGGTGACCTCAAACTCTTAGATGAAAAATTATGAAGGAAAATCTACCTCTGTTATTTTTCTCCCGGTGAGAACTGCATAATAAGGGAGCAGATATTTTAGTTTTAGCATAATTTTCCTTTGAAGTTTTTGCCTTTTAAAATTTCTCATACAATACATTATACCACCAGCCCATCCAGTGCTTAATGAACTAGACGACATAATATCAAAAACATGCTTCCTAAGGAGACATGATTTATTTTTAAGATTTTAGAAGTGTATAAGAGTTTCTTAGAAGCTTCAGGAAATTAGCTTGATGACTGAAGCTAATCATTTCTGTGTAATCATCCTCACCCAGAACAATTAAAATGGCTGTGTATACCTATGTCCTAAACTCTGGAAAAATAGGATATTTTTACATGGTTACAGCTGTGATTGCTCAAGCTGGAATTTTAGGAGCAATTAACATTCAAATATCCTTGTAGCTGCTGCTGTCCTGTGTGCCTGAATTTTTCTCAGCCATGAGTAGAGCATGGAAATCCTCAAATTTAAACATGGCATTTATAGTTCTTATGGTTTTTAATTTGGTAATAGAATATATAAATCATTTTACAATGTTGACCCTGGTTCTGATCTCGTACCAATATGTCAATGACTTCGGTGGAGTTGCATCTCAATTAGCTTGGTGTAAGTGAGAGCTGAATGAGATTCCCTACTTCTAGCAGATGTTTATACTTAGCTTTAGGGCATTTTAGCTGTATATTTAGGTGTGCAGTAGTCTTTTTGTGGTGTGTTGAATTATTAGCAGCTTTCAGGTACTGACTGCAGGTTATTTGGTACCACCCACTGACGTAATGTATTTTGACAAGAGAATGATCTGAACTAAAATCAAAATCCCAGATATAAATACCCTTGAACTTCACAATTGGCCTTTTCCTCTGTCAGGCATTCGTCCTAAATCCTGCAACTGTATACAACTTTGGCTTTGGATCAGACTTTACTGCTTTGGGTCTAATCTTGCCCTATGTTGGATATTGTTAAGCAGTGGGCAAAGAGCCAAAATAGAACCATCTGGAAACTGGAATTCCTGTCCGGGGGTAATTCTGAAATAAAAAAAAAAAATGAAAAGGAAGAAATTAAATTTCAAAATTTCTCACAGAATGGGAATTCCAAAATTTTGCGTTGAACTGGCATTTCATTTTGTCCTTTCCAAAACATTTCTGATTTTCCCCAAGCTGGCTGAAGCCATGGCAGCCTTCCAGGCTGAGGAGCCAGGCAACTCTAGGAGCCAGGGAAGCATGGGAATTGGGATTTCTAAAGCTTCTGGCCTGCCCCAAAGCTAGGGACCATGGAAGCCCTAGTAGCCCCAGCTCCAGGGCAGCCTGTGTGGTGTGACCTGTGTGACCTGGGAGCCCAGACTGCTAAGGGGATACGAGCCTGGGATCCATGGCCTGTAGAACTTCTAGGGTCTCAGCTCACTGCTAGTCCACCAGGTGGGCTGCTGAAGAGCTCAGAGACTGGATGGGTGAGTGGGCAGGAAACCAGGCAGATAGACATTTCCATTAGAATTAGGTCAACATTGCCATGTTCCTACAGAATGTTTCAGTTCCAGCAAATCAGCATTTTCTAATGGAAAAAGGTTCTGTCTGAAAATTTCCAACCAAAGTACTCCAAAGGTACTAAATTCAATTCTGCTAGATTTGCATGCTTATTTAAATGTCTTAGGCCTGCCGATCTCAATACATTTTCTGGCATTTCTACTTCCAGCTTAGCCTACAGATACTGTGGACCAAATTCTGTTTGCCTCTCATACTGGTGTATAGTAGGGAGGGAAACAAGGATATTTGCCCCTCTTTTGAACAACCTACATATGATAAGGCAAATAGCAGCTCCTGCACTCAGTAGAGGACAAGCATTGCTCTGTCCCTATGCATTCAGGAGGGATGACACTTCAAAGAGGATAGGGAGAGGTAGAAATGAGATGGGGCCATGAACTGGCCCCCTAGTGCATTACTCATGAAGCAGGAGAAAGTAAGCAGCATTCCAGAAAAGAAAATAGCAGGTGAATTTTCCCTTTGTGGCAGGATGTTCAGAGAGGCAGCAGAATTCCTCCCCATTCTCTCACCAGGGATGGAGTGACTTTGCACCACCCTTTACTCTGAGGTATGCCTAAATGACATGTTGAGTCCTATGAGAACTTTCTAACGGTGTTTTGGCACTTCTAATTCCATTCCTAGATGGGGGTGAGGGGGATTCATATTTCATGAGATCAGAAAAGGTTTGATTTTAGTTCTAAAAATGGGCAAAGATTTGGAGGTTGGGGATTCTTCCTGTACATTGCCCAAAGCAGTTATTCTACTCTAAGGTGATTATTTATATAACTGCTTTTGTTTATTCTTGGGTTGTGCAGTCCTTGCCCCCTTTATTAAACTTCAAATTATCATATTGCATCTTATAAGTAGATAGATAGACCTGAAGATGTTCCTTCTAACATCAAAGAAAATTGAGTATTCTAAACACATGAGTGACCAAAGCTTTGTATGCTTATGTCATAACTATAAAGGGAAGGGTAATAGCTGTCCTGTGTACAGTACTATAAATCCCTCCTGGCCAGAGACTCCAAAATCCTTTTCCCTGTAAAGGGTTAAGAAGCTCAGGTAACCTGGCTGGCATCTGACCTAAAGGACCAATAAGGGGACAAGATACTTTCAAATCTTGGGGGGGGGAAGGCTTTTGTTTGTGTTCTTTGTTTGGGAGTGTGTTCGTTCTCGGGGACTGAGAGGGACCAGACATCAATCCAGGTTCTCCACATCTTTCTAAACAAGCCTCTCCTATTTCAAACTTGTAAGTAAATAGCCAGGCAAGGCGTGTTAGTTTTCCTTTGTTTTTCTCAACTTGTAAATGTACCTTTTACTAGAGTGTTTATCTTTGTTTGCTGTACTTTAAACCTGAGACTAGAGGGGAGTCCTCTGAGCTCTTTAAGTTTGATTACCCTGTAAGGTTAATTTCCATACTGATTTTACAGAGATGATTTTTTACCTTTTTCTTTAATTAAAAACCTTCTTTTTAAGAACCTGATTGATTTTTCCTTGTTTTAGATCCAAAGGGGTTTTGGATCTTGATTCACCAGGAGTTGGTGGGAGGAAGGAGGGGGGATGGTTAATTTCTCCCTGTTGTAGATCCCAGGGGCGGGTTGGAACTGATTCACCAGGAGTTGGTGGGAGGAAGGAGGGGAATGGTTAATTTCTCCTTGTTTTAAGATCCAAGGGGTTTTGGATTTGTTTTCACCAGGGATTTGGTAAGGGTTTTTCAAGGCTTCCCAGGGAGGGAATCCATTGATGGTGGCAGCCGAACCAGAGCTAAGCTGGTAGTTAAGCTTAGAAGTTTTTCATGCAGGCCCCTACATTTGTACCCTAAAGTTCAAAGTGGGGATCTCAGTCCTGACATGGTGGCAGCGGTGGGATCATTTTAAACCCAAAAGCCAGTGAGATTTTTTTTTTTCCTTCTAGCTGCTTGGAAAGCCGAGCTGGAAGTAGATAGATGCATATCTTATCTCTCCTTGCCTGAAGGCAGAGGTGTTAAGTTTTTTTTACAGGTCCTTTGTTAAGAGAAGGGTTCAATTAGCAAATGACTGGTAAAAGGTATTTACAAGCTGAATTGTTTTTTTTTTCTTTTTACATCCTCGGGAGTAGCTAGTTAGAAAGTTACTGTTAACTCTGCAGCAGCCAGAGCTGAGAGCTTCCCAGTTTGTCAACTGCAAAGGGGGTTACCCAGCACAAGAAAACAGGAAAATGACTACCAAAGAAGTAGCTAACAAAATAAAACTGGCCAAACTAGAAGCAGAAGAAAATAAAAGAAAACATCAGAGACTGCTTCAATTAACAAAACTCGAAACAGAGCAGAGAGAAAGAGAAGAAAAAGCCAAAGAGGAGGCCCACAAGAGAAAGATGGAGCTGAAAGAAAAAGAGATGGAGGAAAGAGAAAAAGAAAGGAAGCATGAACTGGAAGTAGCAAAGGCTAAGCAGGATGCACCAGCCAATGCTAACAACCCCCCTCCAGGTACCACTTCCCATCCCAGAAGATTCCCCACCTACAAGGCAGGCGATGATACTGAGGCCTTCTTAGAAAATTTTGAAAGGGCCTGCCTTGGATACAGCATCGCTACAGACCAGTACATGGTAGAACTAAGGCCGCAGCTCAGTGGACCCTTAGCAGAGGTGGCGGCTGAAATGCCTAAGGAACACATGAACAGTTATGAACTTTTTAAAAACAAGGCCAGACTCAGAATGGGGCTAACACCCGAGCATGCCCGTCGGCGGTTCAGAGCCCTAAAGTGAAAACCGGATGTGTCATTTACCCGTCATGCCTACCACATTGACAAAAATTGTGATGCCTGGGTATCAGGAGCAAATGTTAAATCTCTGGAAGATCTGCTTTCCCTAGTAAAAATGGAGCAGTTTTTAGAGGGTGTTCCTGAGGAAATAAAAAGGTACATCCTAGATAGGAAGCCCAAAACTGTAACTGAGGCGGGGGAGATTGGAGCCCAGTGAGTGGAGGTGGCAGAAAAGAAAAAAACTAGTAGCAGTTGGAGCGAATATCAGAAGGGGCAAGCCGAAACAAAACCTTACCACCGGGGACAACCCAAGGCCCCACCCACATCCCAAGGGAAACCCCAGACGCCTTCTCACCCCACCACACCAGTCTCCACCAACCAACCTCGTCCCGGTGATACCTTAGCAGGGCGATGTTTTAAATGTAATGGACTGGGACATATAAAGGCTCACTGCCCCAAGAACCCCAACCGATTACAGTTCATTACACCCCAATCACACCAAAGATCCCCAAACCCAGATGCCTCTCTCATACCCTCGGAGCGAAGGGAAACCTTGAGAGTGGGCGGAAGGAAGGTTACCGCTTGGAGGGACACTGGGGCTCAAGTGTCAACTATCCACCAATCCCTAGTGGACCCCAAACTCATCAACCCAGAGGCTACAGTGACAATTCAACCCTTCGTGTCACAATCTGTAACCTTGCCTACAGCCACGTTGCATGTCCAGTACAAGGGCTGGTCAGGAATGTGGACTTTTGCAGTCTATGACAATTATCCCATTCCCATGCTGCTGGGGGAAGATTTGGCCAACCATGTGAAGGTAGCCAAGAGGGTGGGAATAGTCACCCGCAGCCAGGCTAAGCAAGCTTTCACCCCCATCCCTGTTCCTGAGCCGTCCACCAGGGCCCCGTCTGTGTTACCGGAGACCCAGACAAAGGTGGTGGAACTGGATCCTCTGCCAACGACTGCAACAGCCGTAGTGGATCCAATCCCAGAGACCCAGCCAAAGCCAGTCCCAGAACCGGAACTGGCAACGCAACCAGCACCAGAACCATTGCCAGCCCTGAGTCCAGCGCTTGCAAACCCGTCTACAACTCCAATGCCAGAGGGCACCAGCGAGCCTGAACTGGCAGAAGCAGCAGATAACCCTACCCAAGAGGCTCAGCCAGAGCCTGAGTTACCACATAGTGCACCAGCGGACAGCGGTTCACAGTCAATGGAAACAGCCCCAGCACCTGCATCACTTCCAGAGGGACCAAGCCCCAGTCCACAGTCCAAGGAGGAACTGATGTCTCCAGCATCAAGGGAACAGTTCCAGGCCGAGCAGGAAGCAGATGACAGCCTTCAGAAAGCTTGGGCGGCGGCGCGGAGCACCCCACCACCTCTCAGCTCTTCTAACCGATCCCGGTTTGTTGTAAAACAAGGACTTTTATACAAGGAGACTCTTTCTGGTGGGCACCAGGAAGACTGGCATCCTCAAAGGCAATTGGTAGTTCCCACTAAGTATCGGGTAAAGCTCTTGAGCTTAGCCCATGATCATCCCAGTGGCCATTCTGGGGTGAACAGAACCAAAGACCGGTTGGGGAAGTCCTTCCACTGGGAGGGAATGGGCAAGGACGTTGCTAATTATGTCCGGTCTTGTGAGGTGTGCCAACGAGTGGGAAAACCCCAAGACCAGGTTAAAGCCCCTCTCCAGCCACTACCCATAATTGAGGTCCCATTTCAGCGCGTAGCTGTGGATATTCTGGGTCCTTTCCCAAAGAAGACACCCAGAGGAAAGCAGTACATACTAACTTTCATGGATTTTGCTACCCGATGGCCGGAAGCAGTACCCTTAAGCAACACCAGGGCTAAAGGTGTGTGCCAGGCATTAACAGACATTTTTGCCAGGGTAGGTTGGCCCTCCGACATCCTTACAGATTCGGGAACTAACTTCCTGGCAGGAACCATGGAAAACCTGTGGGAAGCTCATGGGGTGAATCACTTGGTTGCCACCCCTTACCACCATGAAACCAATGGCCTGGTGGAGAGGTTTAATGGAACTTTGGGGGCCATGATACGTAAATTTGTAAATGAACACTCCAATGATTGGGACCTAGTGTTGCAGCAGTTGCTTTTTGCCTACAGGGCTGTACCACATCCCAGTTTAGGGTTTTCACCATTTGAACTTGTGTATGGCCGTGAGGTTAAGGGGCAATTACAGTTGGTGAAGCAGCAATGGGAGGGGTTTACGCCTTCTCCAGGAACAAACATTCTAAACTTTGTAAGCAACCTACAAAACACCCTCCGACATTCTTTGGCCCTTGCTAAAGAAAACCTAAAGGATGCTCAGGAAGAGCAAAAGGCCTGGTATGATAAACATTCCAGAGAACGGTCCTTCAAAGTAGGAGACCAAGTCATGGTCTTAAAGGCAATCCAGGCCCATAAAATGGAAGCATCGTGGGAAGGACCATTCATGGTCCAGGAGCGCCTAGGAGCTGTTAACTATCTCATAGCCTCCCCCACCTCCAACATAAAGCCTAAAGTATACCATGTTAATTCTCTTAAGCCCTTTTATTCCAGAGAATTAAACGTTTGCCAGTTTACAGCCCAGGAAACAGATAACGCGGAGTGGCCTAAAGGTGTCTACTACAAAGGAAAAAAGGATGGTGGCGTGGAAGAGGTGAACCTCTCCATGACCCTTGGACGTCTGCAGCGACAGCAGATCAAGGAGCTGTGCACAAGCTTTGCACCAATTTTCTCAGCCACTCCAGGATGGACCGAACGGGCATACCACTCCATTGACACAGGTAATGCTCACCCTATTAGAACCCCACCCTACCGGGAGTCACCTCATGCCAAAACTGCTATACAAAGGGAGATCCAGGACATGCTACAGATGGGTATAATCCGCCCCTCTAAGAGTGCATGGGCATCTCCAGTGGTTCTAGTTCCCAAACCAGATGGGAAAATACGCTTTTGCGTGGACTACCGTAAGCTAAATGCTGTAACTCGTCCTGACAACTATC
The DNA here is from genome assembly GCF_027887155.1 of Malaclemys terrapin pileata. NCBI lineage: Eukaryota > Metazoa > Chordata > Testudines > Emydidae > Malaclemys > Malaclemys terrapin. Next base: position 92,224,967 of record NC_071506.1, on the reverse strand, counting down.
CAATGCCACGCACAGATGAGCTATTGGAGAAATTGGGACATGCCCAATTCATCTCTACTTTAAACTTAACCAAGGGGTACTGGCAAGTACCACTAGATGAACCCGCTAAGGAAAGGTCAGCCTTCGTCACCCAGGCAGGGGTGTATGAATTCAATGTACTCCCTTTCGGGTTGCAAAATGCACCCGCCACCTTCCAAAGACTTGTAGATGGTCTCCTAGCGGGATTGGGAGAATCTGCAGTTGCCTACCTCAATGATGTGGCCATTTTTTCTGATTCATGGGCAGAGCACATGAAGCACCTGAAAAAAGTTTTCGAGCGCATCCAGCAGGCAGGACTAACTGTTAAGGCTAAAAAGTGTCAAATAGGCCAAAACAGAGTAACTTACCTGGGGCACCAGGTGGGTCAAGAAACTATAAATCCCATATAGGCCAAAGTGAATGCTATCCAAAAGTGGCCGGTTCCAAAGTCTAAGAAACAGGTCCAATCCTTCTTAGGCTTGGCTGAATATTATAGGCGATTTGTACCCCACTACAGCCAAATCGCCGCCCCGCTGACAGACCTAACCAGAAAAAAACAGCCAAATGCAGTTCAGTGGACTAATAAATGTCAAAAGGCCTTTAACCAGCTTAAGGCAACACTCATGTCTGACCCTGTGCTAAGGGCCCCAAACTTTAACAAACCGTTCCAAGTAACCACAGATGCGTCCGAGCGAGGCGTGGGAGCAGTTTTAATGCAGGAAGGACCGGATCAAGAATTCCATCCTGTCGTATTTCTCAGTAAGAAACTGTCTGAGAGGGAAAGCCATTGGTCAATCAGCGAAAAGGAATGCTATGCCATTGTGTATGCGCTGGAAAAGCTACGCCCATATGTTTGGGGACGGCGTTTCCAACTACAAACAGACCATGCTGCGCTACAGTGGCTTCATACCGCCAAGGAAAATAACAAAAAACTTCTTCGGTGAAGTTTAGCTCTCCAAGATTTTAATTTTAAAATACAACACATTTCGGGAGCTTCTAACAAAGTGGCTGATGCACTCTCCCGGGAAAGTTTCCCAGAGTTAACTGGTTAACAATTGTTTTTAAAATAAAACATATTGTTAGTTTTTATATAATCAGTAGTATGTCTAAAGGTACATGTGTCTTATTAACTCTGTTTTCTCCTAAAACTCCAGGGAAAAATCACAGCCAGTGTGGAACCAAACATCCAACACTATCTGTGATTTGGGGGGCGTGTCATAACTATAAAGGGAAGGGTAATAGCTGTCCTGTGTACAGTACTATAAATCCCTCCTGGCCAGAGACTCCAAAATCCTTTTCCCTGTAAAGGGTTAAGAAGCTCAGGTAACCTGGCTGGCATCTGACCTAAAGGACCAATAAGGGGACAAGATACTTTCAAATCTTGGGGGGGGGAAGGCTTTTGTTTGTGTTCTTTGTTTGGGAGTGTGTTCGTTCTCGGGGACTGAGAGGGACCAGACATCAATCCAGGTTCTCCACATCTTTCTAAACAAGCCTCTCCTATTTCAAACTTGTAAGTAAATAGCCAGGCAAGGCGTGTTAGTTTTCCTTTGTTTTTCTCAACTTGTAAATGTACCTTTTACTAGAGTGTTTATCTTTGTTTGCTGTACTTTAAACCTGAGACTAGAGGGGAGTCCTCTGAGCTCTTTAAGTTTGATTACCCTGTAAGGTTAATTTCCATACTGATTTTACAGAGATGATTTTTTACCTTTTTCTTTAATTAAAAACCTTCTTTTTAAGAACCTGATTGATTTTTCCTTGTTTTAGATCCAAAGGGGTTTTGGATCTTGATTCACCAGGAGTTGGTGGGAGGAAGGAGGGGGGATGGTTAATTTCTCCCTGTTGTAGATCCCAGGGGCGGGTTGGAACTGATTCACCAGGAGTTGGTGGGAGGAAGGAGGGGAATGGTTAATTTCTCCTTGTTTTAAGATCCAAGGGGTTTTGGATTTGTTTTCACCAGGGATTTGGTAAGGGTTTTTCAAGGCTTCCCAGGAAGGGAATCCATTGATGGTGGCAGCCGAACCAGAGCTAAGCTGGTAGTTAAGCTTAGAAGTTTTTCATGCAGGCCCCTACATTTGTACCCTAAAGTTCAAAGTGGGGATCTCAGTCCTAACAGCTTATGAAAAGACAAGGTGGTTCTTGTTTCTCCATATGCATCAATAAGAAAATAAGAATGGCCATACTGGGTCAGACCAAAGGTCCATCTAGCCCAGTATTGTGTCTTCCAACAGTGGCCAATGCCAGGTGCCCCAGAGGGAATGAACAAAACAAGTAATCATCAAGTGATCAATTTCCTGTCACCTATTCCCAGCTTCTAGCAAACAGAGGCTAGGGACACCATCCCTGCCCATTTTGGCTGATAGCCATTGATGGACTTCTCCTCCATGAATGTATCTAGTTCTTTTTTGAATCCTGTTATAGTCTTGGCCTACTTCCTTTTGTTTGTTTTAATTCTGCTGCCTAATAAATGAGAGACAAAGACTCGATCCTGCCTTCTGATATGTACCATGCATTGTCTGCAGGTAAAATTCAGATGCTTGTAAGGCAAACAGAGAAATAGCATATATTTTTTAAAGATAGGCATTGATGTGCTCCATATGTTGGAGAATGCAATTCAGCCGTAAGAGACAAAAGGCAGCGGGAGTATGCCCTGGGCATGAAAATACCAGTTTAAGGTATAATCTAGTGATTATGTCAAAAGGCTCATGAAGAGGTGGACGGTAGGTTATAATTTGGACAAAGACATGAATTTGTATGACCTTGAGGTAATGCAGATTCTCAAACTGCTCAGTGGCAGGCAATGTGCATGAATCACTTCTAACTTTTTGCTGTTCAAGTAGTGAATAGCAGGAATGTATCAATGATGTTCTATGGTCAAGAGCGTTTACTGCAGCCTCGTAGTCGTGTTTTTTTTTAACTTCTTAGCAGCAGCATCCACTGAGAGATGCACTCAGTACAAAATAATAATAATAATTAATAACCTAAATGGTGCATTCTCTAAAGACAAATAAACAACACTAGGGTGAAACTCTGCCATGGTTTATATCCTGTGCAAGTCCACTGACTTTAAAGCAAAATTTGGCCCTTCAGTTTAAGGAGAAAAAAGCAGCCCTCCATAGGAAAACGAACCTAGATAAACAAATCACATATATACTAAATGAGATTATAGAAACACATAATGGGACACATGCTGTAAAACAAAATCCTTTATAAGCAGCAGTCATCACAGCCGAAATCAGAGAAATGTATTCGTGTGGGAGGTGAGAATGTTTTCTTTTACACCACAATGTTTAGTTTCAAATCATTACTTCAGAGCAGACAGTGAAAGGGAGCTTCCCTAATGAGATGTTATGCTGGTTATACATCTATGAGCCATTTCATCCTGGAGTCAGACTCTTATTTTCTAGTGAACATTTGTACTGCTAACAATGCATCTACAATTGTATCAATATGTATTTTCTTCCCCTCTTTTGGCTGAAGACTGTGATCTTCTGAGAATAAGGTTTTTCAGGTCATGGGCTGCTACTGATTTACATGTAGATTACTATTCAGAGCTACACATGGTGCCAAGCTCATTTCACTCTAGATGAAGAAAGGAGAATATTTTACAGACTTTGTCACAAACTCAAATGGCTTTTTCATTTTTGTAAGAAGGCTGGCTTGATATTATATGTCCTGCTTATAAAAATATTTAAAGCCCCAGCTAGGGCTTTTGCTCATGGCCCCATGATGTCCAAAAGCAAAAAGCTTTTGAAAATCTGGGCTGCAGAGATTGCGAACAAATGATAATGTTTAGCTTTGCTTCCAGGCCAGCTGAATTGGGGCCTGTGAAGGATTTAGCTGGTTGGAATACACAGAAAATGAGTGTCTCTGCTGGAGTCTTTAAATTATGTATTCTTTCCCTCCACGTTAGTATACGATCCTCCTTGAGTGGTTTGCTGATGGTATTAAGCAAACTCTTGATGGAGATCTCGGTTCATTTTAGCCTAAAATCCAGTTTAGTTCTCCTGTTTCTAGCTGACTATTCACTTGCAGTGTGTGGTGCTCTTTTTATCTCTCCCTTCCTTTCAGTCCATCATAAAGTCTCAGTGTTATTTATCTAGAATATCTATACTGTCTGTTGCAAAATCTGTCTTTTCATTCACATTGCTATCATGTGACTTCATTCGTATCTCTGCAGCTCTATCCATGAAGAAGAAAAAATATTGAGAAAAGCAGAATGGGCACTGTGCGGGGGGAAACAGCTTTCATGTTTATCACTTTAATTTAAATATTCAAGTGAATACAACAACCCCACCCACTTCCTTGTCCATTATCACTGTATTGTTACACAGAATTGAATATCTGATTCATACTATAAACCCTTTTCTATTTGTACCTGTTTGAAGAGGTCTATGTTAACATAAACTAGGTACCTTCTAGTGTGTGCCAGCAGCGTCCACACAGGGAAGTGACAGCACTTTGTTGCATGCTGCAATTCACCCCTCACAGTCCACACTGCGGTGCAGTGTAGAGATAGCATAAGAGGAAGTAGGGTTCGTTTTCTATGTTGATCAGACCTGAGGAGCTGCATAATACTATTTATGTGCTCCTTGTGCAGGCCTGCTAGGGAGCAAGCAGCTTCTGCAAGACATGTCAGAACCTAAGGGCTTGTACTCTCTTCCCTGGTAACCCCAAAGTGCTGCCCAGTAGCCACTTGGTGTGTCTGGAGTTACTTCATCACCAAGGTCAGAAATAAACTGCCTTCTGCTGGGGTCTGGAGTCAGTGTGTGTGTGTGTGTGTGTGTGTGTGAGAGAGAGAGAGAGAGAGAGAGAGAGAGAGAAAAGATCTGGACAGGTGAACTAAATTAAATAAGTTTGGGGGTAATGCGGAACCATTGTATGGGTCATCTCAGGTGATACTATACTGCATCATATAGGTAATGTATAGGGGTTTTGGTCAGTAGCTCTCTGCAGTTTGTGCCCCCAATGGCCACAATCTTGGCTAACTGACATTTCCATTCTGTATTTCTACAGATACTCACTGTACAATGAAGCTCCCTGGCATCTAGGGAGCTGCTTTGTCCTGCTTTGGCAACATAAAGTAGCTCCAAAGGCCAGAGAATCTGAACCCTTAGGATTCCCCTTCGAGGAATCTATGCTACATCCCTTCTCATTCCCCAGTGCCACAGTTGCCAACTTTCACGCAGTAAATAAGCACCCCGACTTTCACAATAAGCCGAAAAACAAGCTAATCCCATTTCAAAACAAGGACAAAACAAGTCAATCCCTAAGTCACACTCTATATGACTAGGCCCCTGTGGTGGGCCCTCTGTGCACCCCTGACTCTCTCCTACCCTTGCCCTTGCTTGCCTCTTGCCCCTGCTTGCCGGGAGCCAATCAAAAACAAAACAAAACAAAAAGAAGCTACAAAAAGCAACAAGCTACAAGCCAAAAACTAGCCAACAAGCAACTCACAAGCCAATTAAGCCAAAAACAAGCCCAATTTCTGCATTTTTTCATGGGTTTGGCATGTGTGCCCAGTGTTGTGGGCATGTCCAGGAGAAAGTGAGCATGGTTAAAGTGCCTTATGACATGTTGGCAGCATGGGCAGCCTGATTTGGTCTCAGTGGGCCCCAGGGTATAGGAGGCCCAAAGGTGGGCACTCGGCAAACCCTTAAAGCTTTGCCTTTACTGACAAAAATGTGGTTTTTTACAGCAACATAATTAATGCACTGTAAAATCCTAAATGGAGAAAAGGCACTTGCAGATCTTACTGCAAGGTTGTTAGACGAGGTCAGTGCTATCCCCTCCCATCTATCCTTGACCTCATCTAGTTTACCTTGTGGTCAAACTACAGTGCCCTGTCTCCACTCTGTTTTTACCAAGGGGTAGGTAATGCGGTACAATATATAGAACTTTAGCTCTCTTTTGCTGCAGGCAGGAAAATTTGGTGTGACTGATTTGCCCAGTTAGAGGTCATGAATAAGAAGAGGGAGAGAAGGCATTAGCCAGCCTGAGAGTACAGTACAGTAGAATGATCTGAATTAACAGGTACTATCACTCTGACAAAAGCAAGCCCAAGTGTATTAATGTTTAGAATGAGCTGTTTTCCTGAGCACTATCTTTTTTAAGAGAGGATATGAGAGATTAATTTATATCCCGCAGAGGCCCTGCAGTTTTACATAACTGTTTCAAGGACACAAGGACACACTTAGTCACTATTCTGCACTGACTGCTGCATCTCTAATGCAAATCTAAAATGTTTGGATTGCTTCCTGGAACAAGACAACAGTGCTTTTAATTCTGTTAAATGCTAAGCAAATAGCTCCTTCTGGTCTTGAAGTGACAGGCCAGCGTGTATTTGTTTACCATCAGGGATCTGTAGTAGGTAAATCTGGTTTACACTTCATTACTGTTTGCTGTCCTTTCTGTTGCTGTTTACCCTCGTATTTGAAAGGAACCTGACAACTGAAAAATTGGGATTTGTAAATGGATTAATACTGTGTCCCACAAAGATAACTCAAGAAGTCAATGACAGCTGGACTTCCCTTTGAGAGCTAGAAAATATGCCTCAGAAGAGCTGCTTTACCAAATGTATTTATGCATTGTCTCTAACATGTAGGGTCTAATATTATTTCTTCATGCATCTATGAAATTATGTAGCAATTTACATGGGTAGAAACAAGATTGTTTTATTTTTTTAAAGGAAATCATAAAATAAAAAAAGTCCAAGGCAGTTAAATCTCATATACCAGGAGATTAAATGAACTTCAGTACATTATAAACAATAAATTAGGTAACCAGAGAATCATAAAAGCTGTCCTTGGCTTCCAGGAACATTAGTAAGTTGCAGAATGTGAAAGTGTCATCATAACTTTGAAGAAAAGTTTTCTTTTTATTATTGTTCTCCTCATGCATGACAATACAAAATGAAGTCCGATATGAAGAGAAATTCAGAACACTCATGAGCACTAATAATGGTTGCTTGAAACCAGTTTTATTAATAAGTTTGGATATGCCTTCTTTGTTGAATACTTTTGCCTATTTTATAGCATTTCTAAGATTCTGTGTTCTATGAATTAAAATACATGTCTATGATGTACACAGTAGTGTGTAGAATAATACTAATCTACTTTAGTTTGACAGTTCACTGGAGACAGAAGACTGTTTTTAGGAATTCTTGTAAGGAAGGAGGGATTGCTCCTTTTAATTAACCTCTGTTATATCCCTTTCCCTCAACTCAGTAGACGAGGGGAAGTTGAAAGAGTGTGTATGGCAACACCAATAAGGAGTCAGGGCAGAATCTGAGAGCTGAGGGGCAGATATTTAGAATTATGCATATACAGGTTGTACAAAAACAATTATTTTGAGTGTGTGCGCATTCACAATAATTGTACATTAATATTATGCATATATGTTTGTGTACACACTACTAAATATCTGACCCTGACTTACAGCTAGCCTCGAGAAGGAGGGACTTTGAGTATGACCACTGAGGACTGGGCACAGTGCAGAACTGCACTGCACATAAGACAGAGCTTCCTCGGGAGCAGGTAACTGTGTAATTATAGCCAGATCCCTCAGGTACAACCTGGAACTGTGGGACCGCTGTGCTCCCTTCTTTCTCCACCATGGGTTGTCTCTCACAAAGCTATCAGCATGTGCATCCCACATCCACCTAATTACATGAATGCTCCCTGAGCCACTCACGAATCATACAGAGAAATGCCAATCGCCCCAGCCTCCAGCTTTGCACCTCAGAAATGTACCATCTTACACTGCTCAAGACTTCCTTGGACAGTGCAAGCTTATTAATTAGTTTGCCATTTTGTCATAGGAAAGTGGACATACACCAACTTTTGTAATCTGAGCTGAGATTCCCCAAGCACTTCAACCAAAACCATACTGTTTTAGATAAAACATAAAACAGATTTAGAGATCAGAGTTGGTTACATAAGAAATAAAAATGGAAATGCACTCTAAATCACTAACTTTAACAGACTAACCGATATTTCAATCAAACATCTCTCCCCCTAACAGATGTTACAGTAGGGTTACCATATTGAACAAATAAAAAAAGAGGACCCTCCACAGGGCCCTGGCCCCGCCCATTTCCCACCCCCAGCCCCAACTCCGCCCTAACTCCGCCCCTCCTCCCTCCCACTCCCAGCCACACGTAAAGGGCTGCCCGAGCGCTACCGGCTTCACGGTTTGCCAGGCAGCCCCCAGACCCTGCGCCCCCGGCCGGCGCTTCCACAGCGCAGCTGGAGCCTGGGAGGGGAAGCGCCCAGCCGGGGGCGCAGGGTCTGGAGGCTGCTAGGCAAACCGTGAAGCCGGTAGCGCTTGGGCTTCGGGCAGCCCCTATGCCTCCGGACCCTGCGCCCCTGGCTGGGCACTTCCCCTCCCGGGCTCCGGCGGCGCAGGGTCCGGAGGCATGGGGGCTGCCCAAAGCCTGTAGCGCTCGGCTCTTAAACAGAGCCGAAGAGTCAGGGGAGGAGCAGAGCAGCCGCGGGAGGGGAGGTGCCCGGCTGGCATTTTCCCGGACATGTTCGGCTTTTTGGCAATTCCCCCCGGATGGGGGTTTGATTGCCGGAAACCCGGACATGTCCGGGGAAAAACCAGACGTTTGGTAGCCCTATGTTACAGGCAGCTCACAGTTGTCAATGCTCAGACTGAGCTCTCTTCCAGCCTGGAACCAATCTCCCTAGTTCAAAGTCTATGTCTTCCAGATGATCTTCCAGGTGCTGAGATGGGGTGGGGGTGGGGGGAAGAGGCCAAGTGATGATGTCATTCTCCATCTTTTATACTTTCTTCCAGCTGCAAGAACAATCCTTGCTGTCATGTGGGGGTCAGGCAGTCCACATTGGTCAGGCAGTCCCCCTTGCATAGGTGCTCTTTCAGGGAAGTCTCTGGGATAGTGAATTCTTTTTGATGGGTCATTAACGCCTGTCTGGCTAGTGATAGGTGCTCCTTTGTTCCTATGAAAGTCCAGCTTTTTTATTTTTTTATTTTTTATTTTTTATTTTTTATTTTTTATTTTTTATTTTTTATTTTAGCTGTGGGCATCTCCCAACCTCACAACATATTTCAGTAGCACATAAGGCAATATTTTATAACTTTACATACAATGATAGTACATGCAATACAACAGGATTTTAAGGTTCAACAGATCAAGACTTTTAAAGATATACCATACAAGGCACGCATTGTACAATACATATCATAATTAGATGACAGTGGTGAATATGGGAATTCCAGGGTGCTACTTTGAGATATAGCATGTCACAGTAATAAAGTGACACAGGAACTAAGGACCACCACACACCTCACCACCTTCCATTCAAATGCATGGTGGAGTCTTTTGACTTTGTCTTCTCTAATATAAATATATAGCAGTGGGTACATATATATACATGTGTGTATTTGTATGTTAAAAAGCCCTATCAAACCTAAACACAGCAGTCACAATTAACCTCTGGGGATAGGATGAAGAGAGAATGAACCACATGTGAGAGGTGTTAGTCATGTTGCTTAATACACTACTGGAAGGCTCTCAGATACAGTAGTGATGAAGGCAGTATAAGAACTTGTATAGATTAGAAATGAGCCACAAATCTCTTGGAGGATGCTGTGGACTGTATTTGCCACCGGCTGAAGTAGTAGCCATATCTCCCTGTATATTTTGCCTATGAGCAAGGAGTCTGTTTCCTTCCTACCCCAAAGTAGTTCTTGTGGGCATAGCACTTTTACTCAGGGTATTTGACCACAGGTAGTATTAATTACCTTTTATTATTTATATTGTAGTAGCAGCTAGCAGCCCTCTCAAGGATCAGAACTCAACTGTGTGTGTGTGTGTATATATATATATATCTTTTAAAAAATAGTCCTTGCCCCAAAGAGCTTATTATTATATCCTACATAATGAAAGGTCGGTCAATGGAATCCAAGGTTTCATAGTATACTGAAGAACTTTCTTTCTTAGCTCTATCTAATGCCTGCGTACAAAGAATTTATTGAAGAAAATAAAACATTTATTTTTATAAGTGATCCTTTCTAAGTAAACTTTGCCTGGTGGTGAACAGAAATGTTCTGTTTTAGTAGCAAGCTATTATTCCTTTTACCTTCAATCATAGGGCTGAGGTCAGGAAGGAAAATAGATATATCTCTTTGGAGATAATTTCCCTGCTCTTTTTCCTTCAACACAGACAATTTTCTCTCTGTTACAAAAGTCTGATAGAATTAACATTGCCATTTTGTAGCTCTTTTCATTCATGTACTGTGTTCAATACCAGCTTTCAATGCCTCTTTGCTACTGTATACCAAGACTTCAGAGTTTAGCAATGGTATCTCTCAAATTCAGAAGATGTGGGTTCTAGTTCTGCCTTTGTCGCTGACTTGTGTGACCTTGGGTAAATCACTTAAACTCTCTTTTCTTCCGTTTCCCATCTGAAAAATGGGTCTCATGCTGCATATTGATGTTTATAAACTGCTTTAAGAGGTATGTGTGAAAAGGCACCATATAAGTGCTAATTATTAAATAACACTCAAAGACATTCCTTCTCTTTTGAGGACTCACTGGGGAACATGGTATTGTTTTAGAACATGACAGCTGTGCTCACAGGGCACACACCTTGTGGGGGGGGGATAACTCAGTGGTTTGAGCATTGGCCTGCTAAACCCAGGGTTGTGAATTCAATCCTTGAGGGGGCCATTTAGGGCAGGGGATTGGTTCTGCTTTGAGCAGGGGGTTGAACTAGCTGACCGCCTGAGGTCCCTTCCAACCCTGATATTCTATGATGTACACAGTTTGAAAGAATCCAACTTCTCCTCTTCATTCTGTGGCCTTAATCACCAGTCTCTAATAAACACCGTGCTAAAATAATTTTCTCAAACTTGTATCAGTACAACTGTTCAAAGACCTCAGAATTTTGTTTACCATCTTACTTTTTCTGAATGCTTTGCCTAAGACTGTTGGTTCAAATTATCCAGACATGACCTCTATCTGTATACACACATACAGTAGAACCTCAAAGATGCAAACACCAGAGTTATGGACTGACTGGTCACTGGAGACCATGTGAAACTGGAAGTAACCAATCAGGCAGCAGTGCAGGCACACACACACACACACACACACACGTAACATGTACTGTACTGGGCCTGTGTTGCATATTAAAGGTAGGCACATCTGGGCTGCCTGTTCCCACCCCACCCCCACTCGCAGGGCAAACACTTACAGCAAGACACTGGGGCTGCCAGCCCAAGGAAGCCAGAGCCAGCAGAGCAGGAGCAGCACCGGGGTCTCATGCTGGGGGACTGAGTAGGGAGCTCAGCTGCTGCTGAATCCTGGCCTGGCGTGTCAGCAGCTGGATCTGGAGCCCGCACTGTGCTTTGTTCAGAGTTACGAACATTTCAGAGTTACGGACAACTGCCATTCCCGAGGCGTCTGTAACTCTGAGGTTCTACTGGAGATGTGCAAATAACACCCAGTTTTTCACACTATCAAATATGCGAACGGGATGTAAATTCTATCCAATTTGTCAACGCGTTTGTCAAACTGAGTCTGTGCCCATAATTCTGCAAGCGATGTGTGCAAAGAAAACTTGCATGTACAAATTGAGGCTGGCTTGGATTGAGGCTCCTTTGGAAATTTTGCCCCAAGATTAATCATGTGCTACAACCGTCAGATCTTCCTTCTGATCTGTGCGTAGTAGTGAATGATGTTAATGACACTGGGCCCTATTATTGTACCCTACTCACCTTTAGAGAGCACTTAACTCCCATTGGGAATTTTACCTTGGTAAGAACCTCAAGATTTGGCCGTACATTTATTAATGCATCGTTTCACTAGTTGCCTTGTTGCAGGATACTGTTACATTATACTAATGAAACAACCACTTTTGTATAATAAAGTGACAGACTATCAATGCTACTCCTTCCTCATATTACCATACTGTTTAATATCACCAGCTAGGAATCAGCAGAAAACTGTCACTTTGAGAGAGTGGGTTAATATTCATGTTGATGTATTTCACTGTACTGCTTCTCAAGGTTCAATGCTGGCCGTGTCACTTTTTTAATATATTCAGTAAATAATCCTTGAACCAAAATAGGCAGAGCTGTAAAGTCTGCTTACCCTACTCTCATGTCCATACTACTGTGTTTGCTTTGTCAATATACTTGGAGAACATTAAGAACTGTGTGTCTTATCAAACATTTGTCAAATTTAAATTGAACAAGGCTGAGGTTCTAATCATTCCCACTTAGCTCCAAACTCCCATCTGTTTATATTTTCTATATTTAGTTGCTTGTGATTTTGAAGCGAATGTCCTGATTCCCATATTTGACCTTAGGCACTCTTGATTTTGTCCTTTTGTTTACTCTGTGTGTTTTCTAAGTTCACATTTCTTGTTAATATTTTTTAATAGTGAAAAGTAGTGACATGTTCTTCCTATTTTTTATTTGATTTAAGCTAACTGTTTGGTTCTTGCCAGATAGTCATGCCTCTGTGCTGGATTTCCTGATATAGCCTATCTGATTTAAAATTCTGCTGCCTGGGTTCTGACACACAAAATACACAAGACTTATTATGCCTGTTGTGACTTCTTTCTCTCTCTGTCACTCACTCCTGATCAAGCATAGAATTGATATTTTTTTAAAGATCTTACTCTTTGCATTTAAAGTGCTATGTGACCTGTTCATAAACATGTAGGATTTACTGTCTTTATAAAACTCAGTATGTCCGTTTCAGATTGAATTGTGTTGGTTTGATAAGCTTTGCTGTATCAGTCCTCTGATTTCAAAGTTACGTGCTACAGGACTTCGGAATATTGTGCAAGGAGATATTTGAGATATTGGATCTTTGATCATGCTCAAGAACAAACTGGTAGTGATAACCTATATTTTACTGAGGATTACTCTGTTTAATATTATTCATTTTAATACACTTTTAAAACACTCTTTACTCAGTTGTGCAGGAGAGCAAAACTGTTTGTGAATCCAGCAATGAGGGAAGAGCAGGGGCTGCTCATCTGATACTCAGAGCAAGGATAGAACCATAGAATCATTGGACTGGAGTGGACCTCGAAAGCTCATCTAGTCCAGTCCCCTGCACTCATGGCAGGACTAAGTATTATCTAGATCATCCCTGACAGGTATTTATCTAACCTGCTCTTAAAAATCTCCAATGATTGAGATTCCACAGCCTCCCTAGGCAATTTATTTCAGTGCTTAACTGCCCTGTTTAGTCTTCACCAGTTAGGAAATTTTTCCTAATGTTCAAACTAAACCGCCTTTCTGCAATTTAAGCCAATTGCTTCTTGTCCTATCTTCAGACGTTGAGAACAATTTTCTCTCTCCTCCTTGTAGCAACATGAAAACTGTTATCATGTCTCTTCTTAGTCTTCTTTACTGCAGACTAAACAAACCAGTTTTTTCAGTCTTCCCTCAGAGGTCATATTTTCTAGACCTTTAATCATTTTTGTTGCTGTTCTCTGGACTTTCTCCAATTTGTCCACATCTTTCCTGAAATGTGGCACCCAGAACTGGACACACTATTCCAGTTAAGGTCTAATCAACGAGGAGTAGAGCAGAAGAATTACTTCTCATGTCTTGCTTACTCCCGCTAATACATCCCAGGATAAGGTTTGGGTTTGTTTCGTTTTTTTGCAAGTGTTACACTGTTGACTCATATTTAGCTTGTGATCCACTATGACCCCAGATCCCTTTCCGCAGTACTGCTTCCTAGGCAGTCATTTCCAATTTTGTATGTGTGCAACTGATTGTTCCTTCCCAACTGGAGTACTTTGCAATTGTCCCTATTGCATTTCATCCTATTTCTTCAGACCATTTCTCCTGTTTGTCCAGATCAGGGCCGGCTTTAGGAAGCACGGGGCCCAATTCGAACAGTTTCGGCGGGGCCCCAGCAGGGATGACTTTAAAAAAAACAACAACCAAAACTTTCATTTCTTCCATGTATTATTTACTTTCCATGACTATATAAATAATAACAAAATTATATATTACATACATTGCATCATATATTATAAATATCAAATTCATTAAGAGGAACTGTAGTGTACGCCTTGCCTATATGTTTTTAAAACTTTATCTTCCTTGCTTTTTGTTTGACAAAATCTTTCAGTACATTGCCTAACTCTAAGCTCTTCATTACTTTGCATTCAGTTGACATGATTGCCAAATTGTTTAATCAGTCTTCCTGCATTGTAGCTTCTCAAAGTTAAAATTGATAAAAACATATCAGCGTTCAACAATGGCGCAAGAGAGACTTGTTGGACTTGTCACAATGTCAATAGAGCATGAAATAGCTGGAAAACTGGATCTAAAAGAACTAGTGACTGAATTTTCAAAACTTAAAGCAAGAAAATATATGTTTTAAGAGCACATAGTGTTTTTTTATTTGGAGTGTTTTGTAAATGCAGGTTAACTCTCCTGCCAGAAACCCCCATGCCCGCCCCTAGAACCTCTGCTGGCTCACTGCTCACCTCTTTGCCCACCCGCCGCTTGCCTGCCTGCCCGCTCACCCCCGAGTCGCCGCTCACCCCTCCCAAAGTATAAAGCCTCATTCAAAGACCCAGGGGTCACTATATTATTGCACACAGCAGTCAATCAATGCAGTTGTAGATAAATCTCTGCATTATGCTTTTTTGTATAACTTTTATATGACTTTGTATTGAACCTTGGTAATATGTTACAGCGGGCCCCTAAGGTAGTATAATTAAGGTAAAAGAAAAATGTCTTTTTGCTAGAAGTAGAATAAGATCTTCCCCCCCCCACTTTGTAATCAATTGCCCTGTTGAATGAATGAGGTGTGAATGAGGAAGGTGTGGAAGGCAGGCACTTCCAGACAGCTGCAACCCTTGGAAAGGGGCTGGGAGCCAGACCAAGGAGAGCTTTGCCCAGGGCTGAGTGGGACGGAGTTTGGGTGCTGGGTACAGGCTCCGGGCTGGGGCACGGGGTAGGGTGCAGGATGGGTGGAGGGGTGCAGGTTCTGGGAGGGAGTGTGGAGGGGTGGGTGCAGGCTCTGGGACAGAGTTTGGGGGCCGGAGAGGGGGTGGTGGTTGCTGGGGGGGGGGAGGGGACTGCCATCACATGTGGCTTCCTTCCTCCCCTGCTGCCCCTCACCATCGCCTCGGTGGGGGATGGGACTGCCCCTTGCCCAGTGTTTGCAGGAGTGGTGGCTGGGGGGAAACCCAGTCAAACTCTGGTTTTACTCTTTCGTTGATGTGTCACTTTAACCCCTTACAAATCCCTTCCCGCCTCTCTCACCCACCTTTTCTACTGGGCTTGTTTGATCTTTTCGGTGGAGCCAGATGAAAACCACAAACCCCAGCGAGAACAATAGGCTGGAAGACTAAACTGAACCCACCACCCAGCCTAGTCCATCCCAGAGCCCAGGACTGAGGGCAAATGTCCCCCCACCCGCGGGCCACCTGCTTCCACTCCTGGCCTCTCCCAGCACCGCCAGTGATTCTGTGTGGCTGCATCAGGTGGGATTTCAACTAGACTCCCTCCTCCCCACTAAATTCACCCCTGTTTTGTGACCACTCTGCACCAAGAGTACCTTCCGTCCCTGCCCTAGAGCTGCTGGATGGCTAGAAAGCTGAGCTGGGCGTTAGATTGATCCGGAATATTATCGTGCCCCCCCCTCCCTCCCAAAAAAAACCTTAATGTCCACACAGCTTGGGGGGGGGGCTATTCCTCCCCCCCAAAGCCAGTCTATTTTATTGTTGCAGGGCAAACGAAGGAGCCAGAGTTTAATGGAAATATTCAGCTCCTACAGTGGTCTTGCAGCAGGGGAAGAAGAAGGGAACTGGTTTGGATAGGAGCCCCCGTCCCCCTCCCTTGCAAAATAATTTGGGGAGGGGAATCAGATCACTCCGTGCCTCGGTTTCCCCTCTCTCGGGGGGTGGGGAGGGAGATAAAAGTCTCAGCGTGCCTGTTGCAGACCTTTCGCATTCTCCCCTCTTGACGTATTTGATTTCCTCGTCCAAACCCCCCTCTCTCTCTCACCTCTCACACACTAAGTACGGCTCGGGGCTTCCTTCCTGGGTTACATGATCCCGAGTTTAGTTTTGAAACAGACACAGGCAGGAACAAACTCACCCTCAAACAGCAACACCACCAAAAACCACAAAACCAACCCAATATTACAAACCTATGGGGAATCACAGGGTCAAATACTCACCGACCGAAGCCCCAGCAGCTGCTCAGGTGAGTGAGGTCCACTGCAGAGATTCCTGTCTCCCACCGGACCAGAAGCCCCCTCGGCATCTCCTCCAGGTGAGTGCTGGGGGGCGGGGAGGGAAAGGCTGCAAAGCACATGTGCCTTCTTCTCCCCTTCCCCCTCCTGACCTGCAACAGCCCCCGCTGTCTCTGCCTCAGCCCTAGCCCTCTGCTGGCCAGCGTCTCTGGCTGCCTAGCAGCAACAGCTGCTGCTTCTGGGAGAACCTCAGAGCTTTGCTTCAGGCAGGGATGCTGCCCAATCTGCATGGGGCCCGAGGTGAGTGAGGTCCACTGCAGGAAGCCCCCTCGGCCTCCTCCAGGTGAGTACCGGGGGGAGGGGAGGGAGAGGCTGCAAAGCACATGTGCCTTCTCTTTTCCCCCCCCCCCCCCCCCACCTCCCGACCTGCAACAGCCTCTGCCTCAGCCCTCTGCCGGCCAGCAACTTCCGGGAGAGCGGCACAGCTCTGCTCTGGGCCCTCTTAGGCGGGGCCCAATTCGGGGAAATCGGTGAAATCGGCCTAAAGCCGGCCCTGGTCCAGATCATTTTGAATTTTGATCCTATCCTCCAAAGCACTTGTAACTGCTCCCAGCTTGGTCTAATCTGCAAACTTTATAAGTATACTCTCTATGCCATTGTCTAAATCACTGATGAAGATATTGAACAGAACCAGACCCAGAACTGATCCCTGCGGGATCCCATTCAATGTGCCTTTCCAGCTTGACTGTGAGCCACTGATAGCTACTCTGGAGGAATCATTTTCCAACTATTTATGCACCCACCTTATAGTAGCTTCATCTAGATTGCATTTCCCAAGATTTGTTTATCAGAAGGTTGTGCGAGACAGTATCAAAAACCTTACTAAAGTAAAGATATACCATATCTACCACTTCCCCCCCCCCCCCAACCATCCACAAGGCTTGTTACCCTGTCAAACAAAAGCTATTAGATTGGTTTAACATGATTTGTTCTTGACAAATTCATGCTGACTGTTACTTATCACCGTATTATCTTCTAGGAGTTTGCAAACTGATTTCTTCATTATTTGCTCATTTATCTTTCTGGTACTGAACTTTCTGGTCTGTAATTCCCCGGGTTGTCCTTATTTTCCTTTTTATAGATGGGCACCATATTTGCTCTTTTCCAGTCCTCTGGAATCTCTCCCATCTTCCATGACTTTTCAAAGATAATCATTAATGGTTCAGATGTCTCCTCAGTCAGCTCCTTGAGTATTCTAGGATGTATTTAATCAGGCCCTGGGTTACATGAAGACATCTAACATATTTAAGTAATTTTTAACTTGTTTTTTCCCTATTTTAGTCTCTGATCCTACCTCATTTTCACTGGCATTCACTATGTTAGATGTCCAATCACTACTAACCTTTTTGGTGAAAACTGAAACAAAAGAAACAATGAGGAGTCCGGTGGCACCTTAAAGACTAACAGATTTATTTGAGTATAAGCTTTCGTGGGTAAAAAAATACTTCTTCAGATGCACAGAGTGAAAATTACAGATACAGGCATAAATATATATTGGCACATGAAGAGAAGGGAGTTACCTTACAAGTGGAGAACCAATGTTGAAGACCAATTCAGTCAGGATGGATGTCAATACCAACAGAGGGAAAATTGCTTTTGTAGTGAGCCAGCCACTCCCAGTCCCTGTTCAAGTCCAAATTGATGGTGTTAAGTTTGCAAATGAATTGTAGCTCTGCAGTTTCTCTTTTAAGTCTGTTTTTGAAGTATTTTTGTTGAAGAATGGCTACTTTTAAATCTGTTATTGAGTGTCCAGGAAGATTGAAGTGTTCTCCCACTGGCTTTTGTATGTTACCATTCCTGATGTGAGATTTGTGTCCATTTATCCTTTTACATAGACACTGTCCGGTTTGGCCAATGTACATGGAAGAGGTGCATTGCTGGCACATAATGGCATATATCACATTAGTAGATGTGCAGGTGAATGAGCCTCTGATGATGTAGCTGGTGTGGTTGGGTCCTATGATGGTGTCACTAGAGTAGATATGGGGACAGAGAAGATAACGGGGTTTGTTACAGGGATTGGTTAGTGTTTCTCTGGTGTGGTGTGTAGTTGCCGGTGAGTATTTGCTTCAGGCTGGGGGGCAAGGAAGCAAGGATTGGCCTGCCTCCCAAGGCCTGTGAGAGTGGGGAATCATTTTCCAGGATAGGTTGTAGATTGTTGATGATGCGCTGGAGAGGTTTTAGCTGGGGGCTGTATGTGATGGCCAGTGGTGTTCTGTTATTTTCCTCGTTGGGCCTGTCTTGTAGTAGTTGACTTCTGGGTACCCATCTCGCTCTGTCAATCTGTTTCCTCACTTCCCCAGGTGGGTATTGTAGTTTTAAGAATGCTTGATAGAGATCTTGTAGGTGTTTGTCTCTGTCTGAGGGATTAGAGCAAATACGGTTGTATTTTAGGGCTTGGCTGTAGACAATGGATCATGTGATGTGTCCTGGATGGAAGCTGGAGACATGTAGGTAAGTATAGCAGTCAGTAGGTTTCCAGTATCGGGTGGTGGTTATGTGATTATCACTTATTTGCACTGTAGTCTCCAGGCCCTTGAAGAATTCCACCTGGATTTCAACAATTTCCACCCCACCATCAATCTCAGCCTGGACCAGTCCACACAAGACATCCATTTCCTTGACACTACAGTGCAAATAAGTGATGGTCAGACAAAGACAAACACCTACAAGATCTCTATCAAACTTTCTTAAAACTACTGCACATCTACTAACGTGCTATATGCCATCATGTGCCAGCAATGCCTCTCTGCCATGTACATGGGCCAAACCGAACAGTCTCTATGTAAACGGATAAATGGATACAAGTCAGACATCAGGAATGGTAACATACAAAAGTCAGTAGAACACTTCAGTCTCCCTGGACACTCAATAACAGATTTAAAAGTAGCCATTCTTCAACAAAAAAAACTTTTAAAAGAGACTTCAAAGAGAAACTGCAGAACTACAATTCTTTTGCAAACTTAACACCATCAATTTGGCCTTGAACAGGGACTGGGAATGGCAGCTCACTACAAAAGCAATTTTTCTTCTCTTGGTATTGACACGTCCTCATCAATTATTGGGAGTGGACCACATCCACCCTGACTGAATTGGCCTTCAACATTGGTTCTCCACTTGTAAGGTAACTCCCTTTTCTTCATGTGCCAATATATAGTTATGCCTGTATCTATAATTTTCACTCCGTGCATCTGAAGAAGTGTTTTTTACCCACGAAAGCTTATACTAAAATAAATCTGTTAGTCTTTAAGGTGCCACCGGACTCCTCATTGTTTTTATGGATACAAACTAACACGGCTACCTGTCTGATACTTGAAATAAAAAAGTCATTTAGCACTTCTGCCATTTCCACATTTTCTGTTATTGTCCCCCCCCACCCTCCATTGAATAAAGGACCTGTCCTGTCTTTGGTCTTCCTCTTGCTTCTAATGTATTTGTAGAATGTTTTCTTGTTACCCTTTATGTCTCTAACTAGTTTAATCCTATTTTGTGCCTTGGCCTTTCTAATTTTGTCCCTACATACTTGTGGTATCTGTTTTATATTCGTCCTTTGTAATTTGACCCAGTTACCACTTTCTGTAGGAATCTTTTTCGACTTTCACATCATTGAAGATCTTCTGGTTAAGCCAGGGTGGTCTTTTGCCATACTTCCTATCTTTCCTTTGCAGTGTGATAGGTTGCTCTTGTGCTCTTAATAAGGTCTCTTTTGAAAAACTGCCAACTCTCTTGAACTGTTTTTCCCCTTAGACTTGCTTCCCATGGGATCTTACCTGAGTTTGCTAAAGTCTGCCTTCTTGAAATCATTATCTTCGTTCTGCTGTTTTTCCTCCTACCATTCCACAGAATCATGAACTCTATCATTTCATGATCACTTTCACCTAGGCTACTTTCCACTTTAAAATTCTCAACCAGTTCCTCCCTATTTGTCAAAATCATATCTAGAACAGCCTCTCTCCTAGTAGCTTTCACCACCTTCTGAAATAAAAAAAAAATCTCTAATACATTCCAAGAACTTGTTGGAAAATCTGTGCCCTGTTGCATTATTTTCCCAACATATGTCTGGATGGTTGAATTCCCCATCACTACCAAGTCCTGTGCTTTGGAAGATTTTGTTAGTTGTTAAAAAAGGCCACATTCACCTCTTCTTCCTGGTTTGGTGGTCTCTAGTAGACCCCCTACTATGACCTCATCCCTGTTTTTACCCCTATTATCCTTACCCAGAGACTTTCAACAAGTCTGTCTCCTATTTCTATCTCAACCTCAGTCCAGGTGTATACATTTTTAATATATAAGGCAACACCTCCTCCTTTTTTCCCCTGCCTATCCTTCCTGAACAAGCTGTACCATACTATACAGATATTCCAGTCACGTATCTTATCCCACCAAGTCTCTGTGATGCCAACTATATCATAGTTGTGTTTATTAACTTTTCAAGTCCTTCCTGCTTATTCCCCATACTTCTTGTATTAGTATACAGACATCTAAGATTTGAGTTGATTTGATTTTCCCCTTATGTTCTCTTTAATCTTTCCTTTATGCCTGCTATAATGGTCCCTGCTCCCTCCAGATTCTGACCCTTCTTCCAGGTCTCCATGTTTTTGACTTACCTATGGGCTTTTGTCACCTGACCTCATCAAACATAGTTTAAAGCCCTCCTCACTAGGTTAGCCAGTCTGTATCCAAAGATGCGCTTCTTCTTCCTCGATAGGTGGACCCCATCAATGCTTAGCAATACTTCTTCCCAAACAGAATCCCTTGGTCAAGGAAGCCAAAGCCCTGCTGGTGACACTATCCTCGCAACCATGCCTTCATCTCCAGGATGCATCTATCTCTGCCTGGGCCCCGCCCCATGACTGGAAGGATCAAAGAGAATACCACTTGTGCCCCCAATTCCTTCACCCTTATTCCCAGAGCCCTGTAGTCACTTCTGATCTTCTCAGGGTCATATCAAGCATGTAGAGAAGAGGCGGAAAAGGTCAGAGAGCAGGAGGAGGCATGGCTTCCACCCCTTCTTCCCCTTCACTGGCTACAGTATCAAGCTGGGTGTACAGAAGATAGTTATCTATTTCACACATACAGATGGAGAACTGCCAAGCAAAGAGGGGAGCAGGGCCTGAGTATCAGTTTGTTCTCTGGTCAGCTCCTGGGGTTGCCCTATAATTAAGTCTTGACCCAAATCGCATGTTAGTCAATTAAAAGATTCCCATTGATCTCAGTGGCCTTTGAATCAGGCTCACAGTTACAACCTAACATCAAATGATTTTTTAGACTAGAATAACCAAGATATGACAGTTGTTACCATATATGATCACTCATACTTCCGAATAACTGCATGGTTACATTTTTTAAAGCAGCAAGAAATCCTGCTAGAATCTGACTAGGATAAGCTTCCCTCTCTCCCCCCTTCCACCTCATCAAAATGATTTTTTACAAGAAATCCTCCCAGAGAGAGAGGAGAGATGGGCCTTGTTTCCGTTCCATGCTAATTAAAAGGGCAGGATTATAATCTCAAAAAATGGGGATTATAAATAGAAATGGTAATTCTGATTAGTTGTATAGAATTAAAATGAAGGTGGGTTGCTAAGAGGACCTCAATGACTGGTATATTTCAAGACCTTGATAAAGATCATCAGTTGCTAATCAAAATATATAGCTTAATGCAGTATTTAATTAGTACCTCTAGGCTTGGCAGTTCATAGCCCTGGCACCTCTGGGATTTCTGCATTAGTTACAAAAGTAAAAAAAATTGCTTGAGCCCTGGCATCTAATTGCTTGTGCCCTGGCACCTCTTTCATTACAAATTAAGCACTGGGTTAATGGCTAGTGAGATGGTACAAGGTTAGAAAATGTGAGATTAGTGATTTTTTTTTTTTAAGTGCTACTTTTCAAACCCTAAAAACCATTAAAATCAGTAGCTGGAGAGGAGAATTGACTGAGGGTAATCTCATAGTGAAATTGCTACTGGGTCAGTGTTAAACCAAAATAGAATTGTTTGAAAAAGACAGTATAATAACTGAATGGATGGTAATTATTTGAAGAAAAAAAAATAACGCATGGTAGAGAAATTCAAATAAAGGAAGCATACCATATTGCAGAATTATGGGCCTGTCAATTTAAAGATGACAATGCACTGAAGTTAAGAATTGAGGAGAAGAAAGAGTAGGAATGAAAGCAGATATTGCATCTGAAGGGAGCACTGTAAAATAGATAGTTGGCTTATGTGAAAGCATTCAGGATTGAACTGAAAAAAGTGAAAAGGTAAAAATATATATAAAGATATCCTTCTGGTCTTTGGGACATGATGAGAAGGTGCTTCAGGGTTATGTTTATATAGATAACTGAGGCCAATATTGTAGAGGGAACACTAATCATAGGGGACTTCAATTACTTTGTTACTGATGACAGTATAAATTGGGGAATTGCAAAATAGGATCTGTTTCCAGATGCAATGTAAAATATTTCCTTCCTGTACTTTGCTGAATGAGAACTGAAGATATTCTACGTGTAACCCCCAAAAGTGAATCAGATCAGATTACAAGATAAGAAATGGCAGAGTTTTAGTGCTCATTAGGTCTTGATTTTCCTGCAAATAGCCCCTGTGGATTTACTCTGCTGCTATTAGCAATCCCTGTCTCTTTGTCAAACTTGTGCAAATTATTTTTTATACACGGGAGTGTTCACCAAAAGCAAAAGGGCTAAGAGTTTGTCCACATTGAAAATGCTCACATAGCCTTTTAAAAGCTCCTTGTGGGATGTGAGAAAGAGGGCGTTTGCAGTACAACAGGAGAAACAAACAAACAAACAAACAAAAATAAACCAACAACAAAGTAAGTGGAGCAAGAGCTATAGTGCAGAGGGAGTTAGTGTAAAACCAAAGCCAATTCCAACAGAGGATTCCCTAGCCTAGTGGCACTTCAAATGCAGCGATATTCATGGTCACTTGAGTGTGTACCTGGAGAATGGCTAGGCAATGTGGTTGTGGAATTGGTGGTTCATGTTTTGTATCCCTGTCACAGATCCAGTCAAGAGCCCCCTCTTGGCAATCAGACTACTGTGAAGATATCTAGCCATTGAATTCAGAGGTGTTTTAAGCTGCTCAGTCACTGTTCTTGTCTTGGGGGCTCCTAGGCACACTCTTGTGGTGCAGATCTGTTTGTAATGGATTGGAGGACCAGCCCAAGTTAACAAGCCTTAAGTTTCAGCTCTATGCCACTACATCTTGGAATTTCAGTCCAACATGGAGGTAAAAGCACAACAGAGAAGGCAATTAGCCTCCCACATTCAAAATATAGCTTGGCAAAGATACATACAGAGTTTATATTTTCATACAGAGCGTGCCCTTGTTGCCACGAAGGCTAACAACATTTTGGGCTGTATAAGTAGGGGCATTGCCAGCAGATCGACGGACATGATCATTCCCCTCTATTCGACATTGGTGAGGCCTCATCTGGAGTACTGTGTCCAGTTTTGGGCCCCACACTACAAGAAGGATGTGGAAAAATTGGAAAGAGTCCAGCGGAGGGCAACAAAAATGATTAGGGGGCTGGAGTAAATGACTTATGAGGAGAGGCTGAGGGAACTGGGATTGTTTAGTCTGCAGAAGAGAAGAATGAGGGGGGATTTGATAGCTACCTGAAAGGGGGTTCCAAAGAGGATGGATCTAGACTGTTCTCAGTGGTACCAGATGGCAGAACAAGGAGTAATGGTCTCAAGTTGCAGTGTGGGAGGTTTAGGTTGGATATTAGGAAAAACTTTTTCACTAGGAGGGTGGTGAAGTACTGGAATGGGTTACCTAGGGAGGTGGTGGATTCTCCTTAGAGGTTTTTAAGGTCAGGCTTGACAAAGCCCTGGCTGGGATGATTTAGTTGGGGATTGGTCCTGCTTTGAGCAGGGGGTTGGACTAGATGACCTCCTGAGGTCCTTCCAACCCTAATATTCTATGATTCTATGAATTCACAACTTGTACAGGCAGATTCCCATCTTGTGTCAATCCCATTTACCTGTGTTATCCATTATACCATGTAGTGCCCTGATATGTCACCTCCACTCCAAGATATCAGGCCCCAAGATACCAGCATTGTCTACGAGCAAACAGCAGCACTGCTAGAGGAGAAGGGAGGGCAATGCCAGCAGATAGGATAGTCTTCATATCAAAATAGCATTTGGGTCCTTTGTCAATAAGGCAGTCAATGGCAGGATTTTCAAATGAGAAAATAATTGAAATAGATATGTCAATGCTAAAAGCATCTTGCATTATTATCTTTCTCACCTCCACTTCTATATCCTGTTTCTGCTGATACTCACCTCTGCTCTGGCATTGGGTAATTCAATTCATTAATTTTAATGAAGGCCAACCTCTGAGCATTGCCTGAGAGAAGCCCCCAGAATGGAATACCACAGTTATTTTACTTATGTCCTGTCCGTTTTAGTGTTTGAAGCTCTGCTGAAGAGGTTAAAGGGGATGCAGCAGGGCAGCAGTATGTGGTCCAGAAGAGCTTGGTGTATGTATTCTGGCAAGAATGGCAGGAGTCAGAGTGCAGTTTGTGCAAGCTATGTGCGCATGTGTGGGGGATGAATACTAAATGTACTGGTCTGGGAGTGTAACATTTGGTGAGCCGGGCGAGAGAGGCTGAATTGCAGTGATCTGACCTCTCCATTCCAGCAAAAACAGCCTGAAGGTAATGGAAAGAGAAAAAATGATTTTGCAGAGGGGAAGCAGAGGGGAAGGTTTGTTTGTTTGTTTGTAAGGTCTATGGCTGGGAGAGAATCATAGGACCTTCTTGTGGAGCTAGGAGGACTCTTGTATCAGCTAAAGGATGAGCATTTAAGAAAAGTTTGTGACTCTATGGCTAGGTCTACACTACCCGCCTGAATCGGCGGGTAGAAATCAACCTCTCGGGGATCGATTTATCGCGTCCCGATGGGACGCGACAATCAATCCCCTAATCGACGCTCTTACTCCACCAGCAGAGGTGGGAGTAAGCGCCGTGGAGGTCGATTTTGCCGCGGTCCTCACAGCGGGGTAAGTCGGCTGCGATACGTCGAATTCAGCTACGCTATTCACGTAGCTGAATTTGCGTATCTTAAATCGACTCCCCCCTGTAGTGTAGATGTAGCCTATGGGTGTTTCTAGGACAAGTTGCAGTAAAATTGCAGCAAAAAGTCACTTTTGCTTTAAAAAAGTGGAAATCTGGAAGAACTGGAAGATTGGGGATTGTTTGCATTGCTGGAGTTAAGACAGAAGATTGTACACCTCAGTGCTACAGCCAAAAAAAAAAAAAAATCAAATTGAAACCACTAAAGTAGAAACATTTCAGAAACCATGTGCTAAAAATTAAAGATGCTTGAAATACAATGTCAGGAAAGCATGAAGGAAATTAAAATCCAAACTCCTATGAAAAACTGGTCATCCCCATTAAAAAAAAAAAAGTCTTTAAAATAATAGAAGAGATTGGCAACCCCTACCAAAAAGACTGTTTCACACTTTGGCTCGTCAAATTAATAGTGGAATTTGAAAGGGATGCACTGAGGAAGAAATTATGAAAGCTGTAGTTAGAGCAGTGTGCTCCCGGCTGAGCAACAAGATGTACCTGAAAGGGAAAACTGATCAGATCATGCCAAAACTGAGGTGCATTGTAAGCTCCTATTATCAGGAAAGAGATGCAACTGAACTTCACTGGCAGCTGTTAGAGCAGCACAAGAACCGAAGGGTCACCTTAGGATTTTCTAGTCAGAACTCTTAATTTGAGACAAAGTATTGTTTGTTTCACAGGAAGCTGAGTCTGACCTAAGGTCTGGTCCCATCCTTGTACAGAGCATGTTCCTCCATTCAACCCTGGTGGGATTACAGAATGATAATATTCAGATAGTAGTGTGACCTTATTTAAAAGATAATCAGACTGCAGATGAGACCTTATCTGAGGAAACTGAACAGTGCTGAAAGTGGTCAGGTAAAAAATAATGGAGCTGGGGTGTAGCACACGTGTTAAGGCAGTAAAATGTATTTCTATGAAATCACTGTGTACAAAGCAGGGGCCAGAAAGTGAAGCAGCACCTTCACCCAAGAGAAATGAAGTCTCTAAAGGTAAGGGCCACAGATGAATCAGATAAGGGAATTAAAGATCTGTACTGATGAAATTAAAGGTGTGAAAGATTAAATCAACATTAAATAAGCTGTGCAGGTGTATGGCAAAAGGACTGAGAATGGGAGGAGGAGCCTGCAGACAGGCAATCCCAGAGAAGAAGGTGTTATCTCCAGGCAATCAGGCAGAAGCAGTATTTTCTGACCACTGTTTCAGATGTGGAAGCAAAGAATGCTCTACCAGTAGGATGCCATGCAGAGAGGCTCAATCAACAAACTGTTCATAAGGGGAAAAAAGGCAGAGGGTCACCCCTACAGGACTGGGAGTGACTTGCAAATTCTCAGTGTCCCAATGCCGACTTCAGTATCAGGTAGGAAAATCACAAAACTACAGAGACAGAACTGATACTACATCTATTAACCAGGAGTGATCAGTATACTTGCCACCTAACATCCAAGCAGCAAACCAGAGTTGCTTACTTGGTTGGACCGATGTATGGTGTGATATTTCCTCAATAAAGCACAAACTCACGACTTATGGGACACTGGAGCACAGGGGTGCATCGTTTCAAGTCACTGGGTGGAAGGTAATTTCCTTAGAAATCTTGAGGAGTTGAATTTCAATGTGCCAATGGAACTCAAATTCCGTATAAAGAATGGATTGAAGTCCAGTTCCAATTAAGCAAAGCCAATGACATATTGTCTGTTCCTGTGCTGGGCAGTCCACACAAGTTGGAGAACTTGATCACTGGCCACAATGTTATTGAGGCGATAGATACTGTTGCTACAATTCACTTAATGAGTCACCAGCCCCTAGCCTTATACACATTTCATATGGTTAATTTCCTCTTTTGGGGTATCACAAAAGTAGAAGCTCTTTCAAACTTTATCAGAAACAACAATCCAGAGAACTTGTGCATGCTTAAAGTGGAAAGAATGGATATAATTGTCCCCAGAGGAAAAACCACTTATGAAACGTTAGACTCATGCAGGCCTGGGTACTGAAAGTTTACAGCAATGTTTGAGACAGATGCTGCTGCTCAGTGGCTTGAGGACTGAACATAAGACACTAGTAAAAATAGCTACAGGATCATATAAACATCCCCATCGACAATCAATCAAATCATAATGCTGTTCCGAAGGGATAAACTGTGCTAGGACGTTTAGAGCAAACAAAAATCTGAAATTCCAGTGAATACTCAGATAAAAACCTTATAGTGCCAAAGGAGAGAAGGTAGCACAAAGAATCAAGGACAGTCAGTCAAGAGGAAAACACCTTCTAAGCAGAGTGGATGATTGAGATCTGTTTGAACCAGCAGTGAACCTGAGATTTGTCAGATATGCAAGGGAAAATGGCTCAGCAGATGTTGAAAGAGGAGTCCACAGCTTTCTCTGGAGATGATGGAGACATGGGACAGATCAATAATCTGAAAACGCATATCCAATTTTATAATCAGTAACATGTTCAGAAGACTTACATCTCAGTGCCACATTCACTATATAAAGAGGATACAGGAATATCTGCAAGATATGAACAGAAGATGTATCTATCAGTCATCCTGTTCTTTATCACCAGTGGTATGTGTCTGGGAAAAAGGAAGGTAGTCTAAGACTCTATGTAGGCTCTCAGGAATTGAATAGAAAAAATATACCATATAGACAACTCAGATATTCCTCAAATCCAAAGAAATTCTGCACAAATAAGAAAGTAAATCTTTGTTCTGTTTTAGATCAAGAGTAGGCCTACCATCAAGGTTTCATGGCTCAACAAAGTAGTTACCTCACCATTTTTATTATTCCAGAGAGTCTTATGAAGAGGTTAGAAACCCATTTGATTTAACAAACGTATCTGTTGCCTTCAATGGGGTATATGAAAGAGTGCCTTGTGGAATTTAGGGATCGGGTGTGTATTCTATATCTGGATGATATCCTTGCATATGGTACCTTTTGAAGAACATGTGGCGAATGTAAGGAGAGTTTTGCAACAGTTACAGCAACATGGGATTAAGCTAAAGGCTTCTAAATGTCACCTCTTTAAGAGAGGTATATTCACTTCAGCAGATACCATAATTCCCAGATAATCCAGCTGGCATTTTGGCTGTTCCTCTTGTGATGGGTTGGGTCACAGAAACCCCCTTGGAAGCTGCCACCCAATGTGCGAAGACTACCCCTGCTTCTGTTTTCCCTGTCTTGCTGAGCCAGACACTCCTGTCTGGCTCTAACACAGACCCAGGGTCTGAATCACTTGTCCCAAAGCTGCAGGTTTACCTGAAAACAGCTCACGGTAGTGTGCTTGTCTTTAGCACTCAGATGCCCAACTCTCAATGGGGTCTAAACCCAAATAAATCCGTTTTACCCTGTATAAAGCTTATGCAGGGCAAACTCATAAATTGTTCGCCCTCTATAACACTGATAGAGAGATATGCACAGTTGTTTGCTCCCCCAGGTATTAATACATACTCTGAGTAAATTACTAAATAAAAAGTGATTTTATTAAATACAGACAGTAGGATTTAAGTGGTTCAAAGTAGTAACAGACAGAACAAAGTAAGTTACCAAGCAAAATAAAATAAAATGCGCAAATCTATGCCTAATCAAACTGAATACAGATAATTTCCTCACCAGTTCCAGAGTGCTCCCTTTTACAGGCTAATCTCCTTTTAGCCTGGGTCCAGCAATCACTCACGCCCCCTGTAGTTACTGTCCTTTGTTTCAGTCTCCTTCAAGTATCCTGGGGGGGGTAGGGGGGGGTAGGCTCCTTCTTTAGCCAGCTGAAGACCCAATGGAAGGGTCTCTCACGGGTTTAAATAGACTCTTGTGGGTGGAGACCCCCCTTCTCCCTCCTATGCAAAGTCCAGCTCCAAGATGGAGTTTTGGAGTCACCTGGGCAAGTCACATGCCCCTGCATGACTCAGTCTTTACAGGCCGACGCCATTGTCCACATGGTATCTTGCATGTCTCCAGGAAGACTTCTTATGTGGATTGGAGCATTCCAAGATGCATTGTTCTCCAAGTGTTTCCTGATCAGGTACTTAACCTGGCAAATTCCTTCCTAAAGAAGCTGACCAAATGCCTCCCAAAGCTTACTTAGAAACCAAGCAAGCATACAGCCCATATTCTTAACCTCAAGTAGAAACTGATATATACATATATATATATATGTGTGTACAAATAGGATGAATAGATATAGTAGACCATAACCTTTACAGAGATATGTTACCTGGCACCGGCAGCACAAAACATATTCCAGTTATGTCATACATACATTTATAAGCACCCTCTCCCCATAAAGCCTTATGGGGTACACTGTCACACCTCTGTAAGAGCACAAATAGCAAACACCATAGGGATCTACACAAATTGCTAGGTTTCTTCACCTACTATGGAAAGGTACATTCAAACTTTTTTTTTTTTTTAATGGCATAGTGAAGCCATTGTATATGACTTGTTGACTAAGTCATGGATCAAGAAAACTAACTACAGCTGAGAAGAATTATTGCCTTCATTTGGGAAAAGCTGGAGTTTCTAGATTTGAAATGGGCCATAGCTGACACATTTTGTGATTGTCTTTTCTACACACAATCCTTCATGATTTACAGTGATAGGTTAACTGGTTGTCTTCACTTTTGCAAGGCTGAATGACACAGCACCCGGCAGCTTGCAGAATTATCAGACTTTAACTTCAAAGTTAAATATCATCCAAGTAAATCTAATGGGGAAGCAGATGCTTTTTCCAGGATGCCTTGGAGTTGGCAATACGGTATTTGTGAATCCCAAACACTTCATATATTTCCTTTATGAAGAGGCAACCATCTGTATACTCAAACAACAAAAGGTGTGACCTCCGAAATAACAGCAAACAGAATCAACACTTTCCTGTGTGAAACTATTCTCAACCACTTTGTATTACTCCATCAGCTCTACTGACTGGGCATCAGACTGTGCCTGGCTGTTACCTGGGTGTGCAGATACAGAGAAGGTGCAAGGAGCTTTCACCTTGCATGGCCCATGTTAAGGTCAGACAGATCTCTAGCCCTTGTACTCAAGGGAGCACAGTGACTTCCTGAAAGATAGGGAAAAGTGGGGCCATGGCTCTACTCAAAAGCCCCAAAGGGTAGTGGGTGTGCAGGGGCTGTATGCCTAGGGTTTGCATGAGGCATTCTGAGGTAGAATGCTTACTGATTTTCTGTTTGTGAGGTCACTTCTTTTGTTGTTTTAAGCATACATCTGGCTACAGGCTAGTCAAGGAAATGTGTGACATCTTCAGGATTCACAAATGAAAGTAACTCATAAATGCATATTAAAGATTTTCTTCCATGGGCTTTAAA
Organism: Malaclemys terrapin pileata; assembly: GCF_027887155.1. Lineage (NCBI taxonomy): Eukaryota > Metazoa > Chordata > Testudines > Emydidae > Malaclemys > Malaclemys terrapin. The sequence continues at coordinate 92,194,279 of NC_071506.1, read as the reverse complement.
ACTGATCCCCTTCAATGCCTCTGGACGCTGTATATGCTCTTGGGAAGGATACTCACATGGCTTTATGGATATATAGTACTGATAATACCAGATATGATAATGCCCCAAATACACTGCCCTATTCTGGAGATTTCATTCATGTGCTGATGAGGGTGGGTCACAGTAATTCACATAACCTAGTTTGAGCTAGGAACATGTATATGAGGGTATAGCGCTTTAGTTGCATTATTTGCAGATAGAGGGATGTTAAAATTAGATTCTGATGCCTACAGAAGAAACTCTTGCCTGGGTTATAATCATAACACATGCCTCTAAAGTAAACCTACATTAACACAACTCAATGTGGTAATTAAGATAGAAAAAGGAAGTACTAAGCTGCATGGCCTATCAGATTCCTTGGGGAGAAAAAAAAAAAACCCACTGACGTGACTTGAAATGTGTCCAAGGGGTTTAGTTAGCGTCCAATTAGCTGCAAAGTCCCTCTATTAAAATGCATAACAAATACCAGCCTACGTGTCCCTGAACCCTTCATTATTTAAATCCTAATTTCAGATGGTTCTTTTATTATAGCATATATCCCAAAAACTAGCACTGCCTTTTAATTACACTAAACAATCATTGCTGTCAGGTGATAAATTGGAAGGACAGCAGACTCTAGGGCATATCTAGGCGAACCACAAGGGCTCAGCTCTTAACCAAAAGCAAACAACAGAACAAAGACAAACATTCTAGGAACAATCTACAATAAAATGAAGGCCAAATGGTCATCTCAACTTAACCTTGCCTTTTATACCTGTCAGGAACTCCTCAGAGAGTTTACTCAGGCAACCAGACAGAGGTATGAGCACAGGGAATGTTAAGTGAAACAGAATGTGATCGTGTTCCAGTCCTCAAACGTCCTCAGGTTCAAAATGGACATACATTCTTTTTCCCCCTGAGCCACGATGACTGACTGACCCCCCAGTCAGTTACAATAGTTGTGGTCAGGGTTGTTTGCCTAATATCATGCCTATATAATTAATAAAGCAGATTCCAGAAATGTATGAAGCATGCTTGACAGTTGTCCTTTAACACTGCTTAGCCTTTATCCATTCTGTCCTTTGAAGGTGTGCATCTCTGTGTATTAAACACATGAAACGTCTGACTTTGAAAATGGGCCAAGGCAATTTGTCAAATTTCGCACACCATCAAACTGGCCATAGCTAGATATCTTTAAGTGGGTCAGGCAGTTAGTACTGTACCTCCAGATCAGTGGGACAGGGGCAAACCTCAATGGGACAGTCTTGGTAAGGAGAGAATGGCAGATGTGCGAAATGCAAGGAAAAAATGGAGCAGAGAGAAGCATTTGAATCAGTACTGGGAAATCTTTCCTGTTCTCAGCCAGAGATTTTCATGTTCTCTACGGGCTTCATCCTGCATGTGGCTGAGCACTCTGGCCTTGACTAGCAAAACACTTAAGTACATGCTTAACTTGAAGCAAGTGAGTAGTCTCATTGACTCCGAGCCCTAGGTACCAAAATGATGAAGTGCATTATAAATGGAACACTGTGGTTAATGCACCTATGATTGTTTTCTGTGTACTGCACTTTTAAGTGTAAGACGTCAGCTATCTGCTGGGAGTTAGAGGTGCGGCTGGGAGAGATGCAAATGGAATATTTAATGTTTTGTTTGTTTGTTGTCTACTTAATATAAAAGAAGCCATTTAGCTCTTTGTGTATGGGGAAACATGACATATCTGCTGATGTACCATACTATATTCCATTTCCTATCAACAATGTACTGTTCAGAAACCTATTCTTCGCCTGCTGTGAGCTCTTCTCCCCTTTTGCAAATGTTCTTTCATGTGGGAGTTTACAGAGCTTAATATTCAGCTGAAGTATGTGTTACAGAAAACCCCTTGTCTTCTCCCACTGCCCCTCCCCCCCCCATCCTCCCAGGATAGCTTCCAGGAAACTATAGCAGCATTTGTATAGCTACAGTATATGTAGTACACTTTAGGAAGCATATAGAAAATGTATTAAAAATTGATAAAATGGATTTTTCCATCAGAGTTACACAAGTTAGCAAGCATACTTTGTGAAATTTAAGAAGGATCTTATTCCTCATACTCATAAACTTCTTGGATTCCTGCCCTTATCTCATGCAGGGCGGGGCTGGGGGTAGTAGAGGGGGAGAAGGAACCCTCTTCTTGAAAGTCTGCTCTTTTTTTCCTCCCAACCAGAGCAAAAAAAAAAAAATGCCTAATGCATTGATTGTGTTAGCATTAAAATGGGCATGAGTTGTAAAATTTGGATCTGTGATCAGGTGCAGAATTTGAAAGCTCATTCCCCTCCCAAAATTTTGCTGTTGGATTTGGGAGTTATAGTTCAACCTCATCTTCAGTAGACCCCACCATTCATATTATCTTCCAAAAAGAGAAGTTTTGAGAGGCTAAACAATAGCACAGTGATTAGATGATAGTAGGTAAGAGGATCAAATTCAGCTCTGGGATAAGCAAGTGCAACTCACATTTCCAAGGTTGAATTTGGCCCCAAAGGTTACAGTAAACAAAGGAGAAGGGGACAGCTGAAAAATAATCATTTCATTTCAGATCATTCAGCGCTCACAGTCATTTTAGAAATGTGATGGCTAACCCTGTGAAATGGGTGTCCTATATGGTGTTTTTCAGTGCTCAGTAGTTGGGTGCAGATGCCAAGTTAAGGGGCAGGAAGACATTAATGAAGCAAAAGGCAAGGAAACGATAGTATCATACCATGAGTTGCCTAAATCTGCTAATTACTAGTGCTTGTTAAAGTTAATATTCTCCTTTCCAGATAAGTAATATGAGAATGAGTTGGACATTAAGCGTACCATAAAAATCAGTCACTGAATAATACTGCTTCCTTTATGCTTGAAACTCAGTGTGAAATGTGCTTTAATCATGCTATTAATCCTCAGCAGCAAGGTATATATCAGCACATGAAATATCTGTTAGTAAGTAGTACTTACCTGGGAAACATGATCACAAGTAACAGTGAATTAACTGTGAAGTGTAGATTATTAAAGAAAATGTCATCTCTAGATTTAAAATATTTTAAAAAATATATACAGGTTAGGATTTACAGAGGGAGGATATTCTAGATCAGGGGTCGGCAACCTCTGGCACGCGGTTTGCCAGGGTAAGCACCCTGGTAGGCCGAGCCAGTTTGTTTACCTGCTGCGTCCGCAGATTCGGCTGATCGCGGCTCCCACTGGCCGCGGTTCACCGCTCCAGGCCAATGGGGGCGGCGGGAAGCCGTGGCCAGCACGTCCCTCGGCCCGTGCTGCTTCCCACAGCCCCCATTGGCCTGGATTGGCGAACCGCAGCCACTGGGAGCCACGATCATCCGAACCTGCCAACGCAGCAGGTAAATAAACCAGACCGGCCTGCCAGGGGGCTTACCCTGGCGAGCCGCGTGCCAGAGGTTGCCGACCCCTGTTCTAGATCATTGACTTGATGTCAGATCTTCACACAAATTGAATATTGCAATGTTTCCCCTACAAGCTTAATTTTGAATTCATTCAAAGAAAATAATGCATAAGTGGTAAAACTTCTTACCATTATGTGGGCTAATAAATAGCCACAAATTCAGTCAGAAATGACATATATTATTTTCTATTTTGTTCCATTGCCATGAACTGGTTACAGCAGACAACTGGAGTCAGGGCTTCCGGTTCTGTTCCCAACTCTGACTCAGAGTGACCTTGCGCAAATCTCTTAGCATCACTTCCTTCAGTTTCTCCAGATGTAATGGAGATTTCATGGGTGTAAATCAATCATGAATTGAACCCAGAATACTGAACTCTGGCCTTGCCATGAGTAAAGGAGAAACTGGTTTTCATGATCTTTATTTTCAAAGATCAAGTGTATGAAAATGCTAAGCTGATGCATATGTTAGATTAATGGTTTAAGGATATTTGTAAAGTAATTTTGTTAGACTTAAAAAAAAAAAAAAAAAAGGTTTTGGCATTAAACTAATCAGGTTCATGGTTGCATCAAATGATTTTATCCACTTCTATTGGAGTATCACTGCATGAACTGTTTGGGAAGATGAAGGAGGGGGGATAAAAAGGTTCACCAGAATAATAGCTGATAGTCAAAAGGTTTGGAGATTTCCCCTGGATGCTGTTGATGCTGTACCCCTATATTCTTGCACCCTGGCCCAAGTGAGGTATCTCAGGTGCTTCCTTCCTCAGTTTCCCATCCATCAGGTACAAGCTATCCAAAACAGACTTTGCACCATTAAGGAGCACTTGCTTCAGAAAGCCTCACATATGGATTACAGAAAACAACAAAAGTAAATCTTACTCTTATAAACAGTGTCTAGTTCCTTCTGAACTCTTGTCCCCTCCACCTGGAACCAGTTTTTAATTCCTTTTTTTTTCTGAACTCATCTTCTCTTCTGGAAACAGTTTCAAGCCCCTTGCCTTCTGGGTTCATCTGTTCTTCCCTCTTCTAGCCTGCGGAACGGTCTCTGTCTCCTCAGGGTTGCTTTTGGTTACAATCTCCCTTAGTACTTCTGTCTCAGAGTTGCCTTTTAGTTTCCCATTCCCTCCCTGGGAACACCCTCTCTCAGGGTTGCCTTTCAGTTACAAACCTCTTCTCTCTAGAGGTATTTTCTTCTTCCTTTTCTGGACTGCTCAGGTAACCTTCTTAAAGGGCGATCCACTGCTAACTGGCCACTAACCAGCCACCTGGAGCACCCACATTACTTCCAGCTGGCCTTCAGAGAGCCATCATGGGCAAGCTAGGCTCCGATTCCCCTGGAAGGGCCACTTGCCCCATGACTGATGCTTAGTAATGAGACAAAAGAATTACCTCTATCGGATAGCACAAGGTGTGAAACAGTACCAAATCTGGCCCTTTGCAATCTCTCTGCTGTTGCTGGTGATATCACTAATAAGGGAAGCAACATGTAACAAATGCAAGGCAATCTCCTAGTAATTAGTGAGGTCACCAAATGTTGCAGAAGACATGCAGAACCATGAACTTAGATCTTTTATCATCTACCATAAAAATCTGCTTTATGCCTTTTAAATATCACTCTCGTTTTTGACTTAAAGTTGCTCTCTCCCAATAATGGAAGTGATACAGAAACCTACATACGATACTATTAAAACATACCAGGTGTATGCTCCCATCTGTCCTCTGCTTCCCTTCACTTGAATTAGCAAAACTATGCTGGGGACATGGAATAAGAGACCAGTGGTTCTGTGGCATACTCCTCCTCTCCCATGTAGCCACGGGAGCCTTGCTACTCCAAATCCACATATTTGGAGTGATAGGGGTCAGGTGGTGGCAGAGAGGGTTTATTCAGTTGACATGACGTGCTTTGGCTTGCTGAGAAGATATCTATGTGGGAAGAAAGTGTTGCTTCAAGCAGCTTGTACTCTGTATTTCCCACCCCCAAAGGGTGCAAATACAGGCATAGAGATTGGCTGCAGATTCCTTTCCTGAAAATTGTAGGGTTTGGCAGTTATGTCACTTGATTCCGACACAGCTTCTCGAGCCCACCTCACTAATGGGGTTGTTAGAAGTCAGCTCTGCAGGATGAACTTACAAGACTGCATCTACATTAGTCCTCTTTCTTTAAAATTTCTTGGCACCTCTGCTGCAGCTCCACCTATGGTATTGTAGACAGGGTTCCGGCAGCTGCCAGTGTCTTTTCTACTCTGGAGTCGCCATCATTTGCAGCATTCACCAAGATGCACCAGTGACTGCAATGACATAAAAACCTAAGGATGAAAAAGGCTTAATGCAGAAAAGCCCTACAGGGTTCCCTAAGCCTTTTGTCTCTCTCCCATGGGTTTTACTACAGGAAGATGAGGTTATTGCCTGCACTGCACCTAGTGAAATAGAATCTAAAAGTTAAGTGCTCTGATACCATGGTCACAAGCATGGGATAGATGGGCACGCACAGGCTTTAATGATAGAACTGGCTTTAATGCTGATCCTTATTATTCAAACAATATGGCAGATGTAGATTTTAGATTAAAATTTTGTAAAAACAAAATTTTATCACATTTAAGGTAAGTGGAAGGAGATTCATGATTTTTTTAAAGTTCCAGTGGAAATGGTGTTCCAATCTCAGGTAAGCATTTCCCTGTGTGAGCTGCAATCAAAGCATTGAAGTAGTTTGCTAGTGCATGAGAATCAGAAAGTAAAAGTGACTCATCCATTTTCATTGTCCAAGCTTTAGATAGTTAAAAAAATGTTGAAAAGATTTTTAAATTGTTAGTTTCATTAACCTACTATGTTCTGAATAACTGGAGCGGCTTGAAGAATATTAATCAAATGGTAGACTGAGATTAGTGACTTTTCAACCACAGTACTAAATTCACTTTTTTCATTATTCATCCAGATTAAAGCGAGCAAACAACTCAGAAATATAAATAAATGTTTTCAAATTTGATGAAATATTCAGAATAAAATGTTGGCATTTTTTTCCCACTGTTTGTCCAGCTCTGTTAGTGCAGATAAAAGACCTTTTAAAATATTTTGGCATAAGTATTCAAATTTGATTAGTGATTTTGGGTGCCCAGCTGGATACACATTTAGAGGGCCTTGATTTTCAGAGGGTGGATGCTTGGCACAGCAAAACACAGTGCACAAAGTCCTGGCCCTATTGAAGTCAATGGCAAAGCGCTCATTGACTGCATGGAGCCAGGATTTTACCTCAGGCTCCGTTGTATCTCACATTGGACATTCAAAAATTGGGTCACCCATAATCACTTCAAGCAACTTAAGTAAAACTCTTAACTTGATAGCATTAAAGAACAGTATCTATTCTTAAACAGAAAGAGGACAATTGAATATGTAAATGCCAAGTGTCATGAGATAGTTGTATGATTTTCAGCTCTCATATTTTCACCATTTTGCATCAGCTTTGTATATCACATAGCACAAGCAGACTTACCTTGTAGAAAAGCAATTTAAGTTTTCTCCATAAGGCAATCATATTACCATACTTATGGGCTGCTGCATTTTCTCTGCCTCATTTGCCCTCTTTGTGTCTACCTGCAGTTAGTAACATGGGGGAGGAGGGGGAAGAAGCAGAAATCGTAGCTCTGGATATGTTTCACTGATCCTCGTATTGTAGGGGTTAAGAAATATTTTGCTGACTGCAATTTGATGTGCTTTGGTGCACCTATAATCCCAAAATCCCACTCTGCATGGTTAAAAAACCGATTGTATTCTGCTTAGCTGAGTGAACCACAAGAAGAATTCTACAACGGGAAAGGTGACCGGGTGGAGAAAAACAAATAGAGAGTAATCATGGAAGAGGTGGAAGAAGATCATCCATCCTGTGATGGAAGAAGCAGTCTTCAATTAAATATTTATTCATTGGTAATGAATGCCAAATAACATTAAATAAGCATTTAGCAGAATATTAATCACGTACTTAACGGCTAATTGCAGTATATTAACAATTAATGGCCCTTTAAGAAACTAAATATACTATGGTACATAATAAGTGTTAATTGAAAGCTATTTCAGGAACTTTATCTGCATTCCTTAATTGGACAATGACACAATACAGTTACTGAGCCCTTTTGTCCTTATTTTATGTATTGTAGTTATTGTTTGTGCTGCAAAATATGGGCCCTTCCTGTATTATACATTACCCCCTCCAGTAATGAGACCAGGAAAAGATTTCAGCCAATCCTGGCCCAGAAAAATCAAGTGATAGTTAATTTCAATGATGCTGACAAGGAGAGTTACTTAGCGTTTAAACAGTTATTCCCCTAAACCACATCCATGTTGTTAAGTCACTGAGACATAACCACACACAGCTCTGAAACTATCACAAGGCCAGACAAACCTTATTCCAAACATGGTGTTATGTTGTCTTGTTGAATTTTCTTGTCTTGTTCCATAACAGAAATAATGTTCAGGCTGTTGGAGAACACTAGCAATTAACTACTTGTGTAGCTCTCAAACAGAGACTGAAAAATCAGAGAGGAGAGTGCTACCCAAAAAGAAGAATAAGGAAAAGACAAACATTGAGGAGGGAAGGAAGAAAGGGTAAGAGAAAAGAGACAGAGGGAAAGAATCATGGGAATCTGGCAAAACTGATGCATGTAAGATAAATCTTCAGATTCTCCTTGAGGAGTATCCTATGAAATTCAAGTCAGGCACTTGACTCAGGCAAGATGTAATCAAGAAATTGGGTAGGATTTCCAAAAGTCTCTGAGGGATGTGCACACTGCAATGTAAGCCCATGGTTCATTGGTCTCAAATCAGCAGACCTTTGGGTAGAGAACCTGGGGCTTGAACATCTACAATTGATTGATAACCCTATGTTCAGAATTGTCTAACCTGGGCTCAAACATGGGGTTCTGGCATCCACACAGATCCAAGTCAAACCAGCCATATCCCAGACTCCTTAGCAACCATGTGGCACTTTGACCATGGTGCACTGTGGGAAAATTTACTGTCTATTCTGCAAGCTACAGGAAGTTTGAACAGCCCACCAGTGCAGCCTGCTGAGCAACATGGAGGATGTGCCTTTTGAAGAACTTCTCTGTTCTTCACTCTGTGCTTTCACTCCTCTGTCTGTCTTGAGCTGCTTAATCTGCTCCCTGCACTGATCTGGTAAATTTGTAAAGCTGCCAGCTCCTTGGTTGTTTGCTGGCATGTAGTGTGACCTGATGTCCCGATTTTATAAGGACAGTCCCGATTTGGGGTCTTTTTCTTATATATGTTCCTATTGCCCCCCAACCCCATCCCGATTTTTCACACTTGCTATCTGGTCACCCTACTGGCATGTGTGGTCATTCCTAGTACTCTTACTAAAGTCCACTGTTTTGCTGGTATCACACAAGAGATTCACCAAAATCTGACTGTGCTCCTGTGACCAGGAAGCAGGTCGCTTTGCAAAAAAATTTGTTCTGGTCAGTCTCTGTTGCAAACACAGAAGGCTCTCTGATGGCGTGCTAGCTGCTCAGTGATCAGCAGGCAATGGAAGGGTTAATGCTGACTCACACAGCTGTTGCTGTGTGCCCTGGGAGGTTGCTTCCATTTTCATTGTACACTGCATTAGCTACAGAGGTGCATCTATAGAAAGTTAATTGTCCTATACTGAGAGTTAGGATGTCACCCAAGTGAGGACTCGTTCTCCTTATCTTCATTTTTCTGTTATTAGGATGACCAGAATTTTTCCTCCACCAAGGAGGACCATGGAGGCAAAATCATCAGTAGCAGCTAGTGTATTAAGGGTATGTAAGGGAGTAGCTGAGCAAGAGTAATAACACTGCTCTACAGCCAAAATGCTTCTGAAATAAATGTATTCAAACTTTACTAATTCTGGGTCACTGAGAACGAAAATGATGCTTAAAATTGTTGATTGGCTCTAGTTTTCAAGATATGCTATTGGGTCAGTATATATGACCCTTGACTTGGGAATGGCGGAGGATAAATGAGTTTTAAAGGGAAGGGATCTCAATTTAAACCAGAAATGGCTAAAATACATCTTTGACTGGATCTGTGAATAAACCTATGACTGGGTTTGGACAGTACTTGCTTTTTAGGCAAAACAATGAATGATGCAATCTGAAGCTGGTATTGCGTCATACATGATATGAATTGCATCATGTTATTCCTAGAAGTCATGGATGATGCAATCATAACGAAGCTTACATCACTCTGCTGAACAAATTGCCCTATATCAGCTCTAGAAATCATGCAGTGTTGTGCTCTCTTATTTGGCAGTGTTTGATTTTGCAAAGGGACACATTTCTGTTTAGCCAAAGTGAGCAGAGATGCCTCGTACTTGTGTGAACAGTGCAGATAACTTCTGCTATGTTTTTGGTGAAGTGACTTTTGCATCACAAAAGGGCAGTATAACCACTATAGTTAAGAAAGCCTATCACCTTTATTTTGGCTGCAAAATTGGAGATCAGGACAAGAGGTGGGCCCCACACATATGCTGCAACACTTGTGCACCAATCTTCACCAGTGGTTGAACAGGAAAAGGAAATCTATGCCTTTTGCAGTGCCAATGATTTGGAGAGAGCCAACAGATCATACCAGCAACTGTTACTTCTGCATGGTGCCTCCAGTTAGGAAAGGTGTGTCAAAGAAGAAAAAGTGGACTGTGCATTATCCAAACATTCCATCACCTATACGCCCAGTACCCCACGGAGAAGGACTGCCGGTTCCTGATGCACCAGAATCATTCTCACTTGAGTCAGACGAGGAAGAGGAAGAGGATGAAACTTCTGGTCCTGAACCATCAATGTCACAGGACCCACATTTTCTCCCATCCTCCTCCTCTGAATCACACCTCATAACACAAGGTGAACTGAATGACCTTGTCAGGGATTTGGAACTACCCAAGAATAAGGCAGAGCTGTTGGGCTCCAAACTGCAGCAGTGGAATCTCCTGGCAGGTGATGTTAGGGTTTCCATGTTCCGTGACCGTCAAAAGGATCTTGTCCCATTCTTCTTCATGGAAGGTGATCTTATAGCCTGCAACAACATCGATGGTGTGATGGTAGCCCTCAACATTGTTCACGATCCAGATGAGTGGAAACTGTTCATTGATTCATCGAAGACGAGTCTTCAAGTTTTACTGCATAATGGCAATGTTTTGCCATCAATTCCAGTTGGTCATGCATTCCATATGAAGGAAATCAGTGGCAGTTTTGTGGCGATTTGTAGGTTGTTGCTCTCTTGCTTGGTCTGCAGACTGGATACACAAAGTACTGCTGTTTACTCTGCGAATGGGATAGCCGTGCAAGAGATTCCCACTACATCAAGAAAGATTGGCCACTCCGACAGTCCTTGGAGCCTGGGAGGAAAAGTGTTCAGCATCCACCACTTATTGAATCAAGGAAGATTTTGTTACCACCCTTACACATCAAGCTGGGTCTGATGAAGAATTTTGTCAAGGCCATTGACAAAACACAAGCAGTTTTCAAGTACCTCTGTGGAAAACTTCCAAGGTTAAGTGAAGCTAAGATAAAGGAAGGTATCTTTGTTGATCCTCAAATTCGTGAATTTCTTCGAGATGATGCATTTGACTATGCACTGCGTGTCAAGGAAAAGATGGCATGGAAAGCCTTCCAGTTAGTGTCAATACATTTTCTCGGAAACAACAAGGCAGACAACTACAGGTTGTTGGTGGAAAACCTCCTCAAGGCATACAAAAGCCTTGGTTGCAACATGTCACTAAAGATACATTTTTTGCACTCTCATCTAGATTTTTTTCCACCGAACTGCGGAGCAGTGAGCGACGAGCATCGCGAGCGATTTCACCAGGACATTGCAACAATGGAGAAACGCTATCTGGGCAAATGGAGCCCATCAATGCTTGCAGACTATTGCTGGACAGTGACAAGAGATGCTCCATGTAATGAATACAAGAGACAAGCCAAGAAGCGCCGAGTAGACACTGAATAGGACTAAACTATGTACATAATAGTTTTTTGCCTTTTGTTTCATAATAAATTTTATTTATATAACCCTTTTGCTGATTTTTAAAGTGTTACATAAACAGGACAGGTGAAATATTCTCATGTAAAGCAACCATAAACACATGAAAAGACCTAGGTTTACAATTTATAAATAAAACTCTACTATCTACACAATATACATAGACATAAAATGTAAAAACTTAAATATCTTAGAAACAGTAGTCAATCAGTTGTTTTAATTGTCATATTTGAATTCAGCACATCAAAATACATAATAAATAGCACATTTTATCTCTGAAGCAGACGACTTCTCAAAAATTGTAGACCAGTGTAATCAAATGAGGAAGTGTGTGATTAGTTGAGTTTGTTTAAATCATGATGGTCAGGGATGGTCTAGACAGTATTTGGTCCTGCCATGCGGGCAGGGGACTGGACTCGATGACCTCTCGAGGTCCCTTCCAGTCCTAGAATCTATGAATCTATGAGATGGTTTCTAGCCCATGTTTTCTTAGAAATGCAAGGTTGTGATTCAGCCTGCATTTGGGGACTTGTGCATTGTAATATTTTTGGATAAATATGCAATTCACTCATATAAGCACCGTGATCCCAGACTCCTTGCAATGTATGTTTCTCTATGCTTAAAAATAGCATTAATTAGTTGTATGTTTGCAGTGTCAGGATGTGCAAACCAGGAGAAATTATTTTGGCAGTTTGGTGTACTTGTCTCTGGAGAGTTCCCTCTTATGTTTAGCTGTTGTTTTGTTTCATGGCTTTTGAGATGTAATTCTTGGTCCTCATAATTTACCTTCTCTGTGTCAAAACATAGGAAATATTTTGGGCCATATACTCTGTTGGCATAAATGGGTGAAGCCCATTTCAATGAAGCCATGCCATTTTACACCAGCTGAGGATCTGGCTGCTTCTTTCTAAATGACACACAGTACATCAGCAGCACATACCTTGAGAATCACTTGATGATGGTGCCCCCAACAGGAACTAAAGTTCAGGGATGCCATTTGGGGGGCGGGGAGGGCTCTAGCCCTCCCCCACCCTGTTTCCTAGGGGAGGTCTGTTCACCGGAGCCCCAGATGGAGCTCTTAACTGCAACAACTTGAATGTGATATGTGATGAGTTCCAAAGCTGGGAGCAGCACAGCCTTTGTGGCTGGGAGTTTGTTTATAAATAGAGGCAGGGTGATTAAGATAACAAAAGGCTTATCATTAATGTAAATTAAGGATCCTTAGATGATTCTGAAAGCACTGCCAGGCACTTCAGTTAAAAGATAGGAAACAAAGGGTAGTAATAAAAGGTGAGAATGGAGCGAGGTACATATTCAACATATTCATAAATGATCTGGAAAACAGGGTATGCAGAGAGGTGGTAAAATTTGCAGATGATACAAAATTACTCAAGATAGTTAAGTCCCAAGCAGACTGTGAAATGCTACAAAGGGATCTCACAAAACTGGGCGACTAGGTAACACAATGGCAGAAGAAATTCAGTGTTGATAAATGCAAAGTAATGCACTTGGCAAAATATAATCCCAACTATACATACAAAATGATAGTGTCTAAATTAGCTGAACCCGTCAATAAAAAGTTCTTGGAGTCATTGTGGATGTCTGAAAACATCTGCTCAATGTGCAGTGGCAGTTAAAAAAGACAACAGAATTTTGGGAATCATTAGGAAAGCGATAGATAATAAGAGAAAAATATCATATTGCCTCTATACAAATCCACGGTACGCCAACATATTGAATAGTATATGCAGATTTGGTCACCCCATCTCAAAAAAAAAAAAAAAAGATATATTGGATTTGGAAAAGGTATAGAGAAGGGCAACAGAAATTATTAGGGGTATGAACACCTTATGTATGAGGAGAGATTAAAAAGACTGGGACTTTTCAGCTTGCAAAAGAGATGACTAAGGGTGGGATATGATAGAGGTGTAGATAAAATCATGAATGGTGTGGAAAAATTGAATAAGGAAATATTATTTACTCCTTCACATAATGCGAGAACTAGGGGTTAGCCAATGAAATTAATAGGCAGTAGATTTAAAACAAAACAAACAAACAAAAGTATTTCTTCACAGTCAACCTGTGGAACTCTTTGCCAGGGGATGTTGTGAAGGCCAAAACTATAACAGGGTTCCAATAAGAACTAGATAAGTTCATGGAGGATAGGTTCAGCAATGGCTATTAGCCAGGGTGGGCAGGGATCCAACACCATGTTCTGCATGTCCCTCGCCTCTGTTTGCCCTGAAGCTGGGAGTGGGCAACAGGGAAACTTGATGTCTGCCTGTTCTGTTCATTCTCTCTGGAGCATCTGGCATTGGCCACTGTTGGTAGATAGGATACTGGGCTAGATGGACCTTTGGTCTAACCCAGTATAGCCATTCTGATGTTCTTATATAGAACCCAGATGTATCTGCTCCCCGCTGTAACCCACTAGACCCCACTCTCCTCCCAGAGCTGGGATAGAACCCAGGAATCCTGATGGGGTCTCTCTCTCCACAGTTAGTAATAAAGTAAGAATATACATTAAAATTTTAAAAATAACCAGTGCCCCACAAGATGTCAGAACACATTGTCATTAGAGTTGAGTGGGACTAATATGTATTTAATTTTCTTTTTTTATATATAGGAATTAGATACAGGGCTCCTGTCAGCTAATTGCTAAGTTATCTGCCAAAAAACTAGAGATTTCAAGTGCCTAAGTAGCCCCAGGAATCATGGTTTAAGGTGTCCGCCTCTTACCAAAATCTGAAATGGTGGCCCTGCTAAAGTTGCCTTTTCCTGGGACAACCAATAAAACAGGACACCAGTGAAATTATCACCTGCCACCTGAAGGATGAACCAAGTATCCAGATGTGACAGGGTTGCCTCTACAGTGCCCCCTTGTGGCCCATCAGGGTATGACTCACCCAGCTCCTGCTGATCACAGTAGTTAGGTTGCTGTCTCTAGGAGGTCCAAGGTAGCAGTGCTTTGGCTCTCCAGCCAAGGCACACTTCATTCCCACCCTTTCCAGGGTGTTAAGGTCCAAGGGAAATCAGGAACCAAAAAAAGCACATCTCAAAACCAGACCATCCAACAACCTTTCAGTGGGACCTCATACTTCTAATTGGGGCTTATCTCCAAACAGTCTGTGCTTCCACTGCCACTGATCCCCCATAGTCTGGTCATCCCCTCTAGCAGGGGCTTTTCTGGCCAGCAAAGCATGACAGTCTCTGGGCTACAGCCCAGCTTCTTTCCCATCAAAAGAAGCAGAGCGCTGCTCTCTTTCATGTTCAGCCCTGAACTGGGCCAGACCTTCTCCTTTCAACTCCCCTCTCCAGACCTCACATTTGCTGCAGATGTAGTGGGTCAGTGCCAAATCTATCTTCCCCATCCCACTAGCCTCTTGTTGGTGTCAGTGAGTGTTTTGGAACTCTCTGCACCACTGGAGGGAAATACAGTCCAATGACTTAATTATCATTTGCTAAATTCACATTGCAGTTGACACAGTTCCCAGTAGAGTTCCTTTAAGGACTGGGCTATCAATCCCTTTTGCACTCTTCCTCCTCACATGTATTCCAACAATATTTCATACCTTTTGACATTTTTGTTAAAGATGCAATGAAATATTTCTGGCCAAGGGACCCTCCTGAAATGATCTTTAACTGCAGCGTAATTGCTTCTCTGTGCAGCATGTGAGGACAAATTATCTAATACAACCAAAATGGCATGGTCAAGCAGTGTGGGAAATTCACCTACCAAAACTTCATCCAGATCAATGCCAGCCTTTTTACATCGAGCAGTTTGTGTAACTGCCTGCAAGCTTCCCCACTGCTGGAAAGATTTTCTAACCAGCTTTTTTTTTTTTTAAATTAAGCTGGCAAGGGAATAGTTTTGTTTTTATATCCGGACAAAAGTCCAGACTGATCTCTCTTTTTTAGTTTTCATATGGATCAAAGCTTGTGTTATTAACTAAATTGGGGGAAGTGTAATGAGGTCAGGTCACTGAAGTTCTGGGAATTGTAATTCTCAGAATGGGTCTGCAGCCTGCATGAAGCGCCATTTCTCTGACATGTATGTTGCTCCCTGTGTTGAAGATGGGCTTAGGGGTGAAGGTACACACATTTGTTGGCTTTCAGGGCATGGTGCAAAGCCCATCTATTTCTCATGCTTTTTTTAGGGTCAGAGAGGTGTCCTGAGGTACGCAAGGGCATACAGGGGTATGGTTTGGGATTCAGTCTCATTACTTGGGTAGATTCTAAGGATTAGGGGAAGCTGCTAGTTATATTCTTCATTGGTTATGTTCTCAATATATCTAAAATTAATCTACAGGGGAACAAACTGTATCTAGAGGGGGAACAGATATTTAACAATGGGCTCTTCAATCTAGCTGAGGTAAATTAAGGGTGAGAATAATTTACCAAGGGAGTTAGTGGCTACTCAATCGCCGACAATTGTTTTAAAAATTGAGAGTGGATGTTTTCCTGAAATATATTCTCTAGGAATTATTTTGGGGAAGCTCTATGGTCTATATTATATAAGAGGTCAGGCTAGATGATTATAATGGTCCCTTCTGGTCTTGAAATCTATGAATCGAATAAGCACTTAGCATTTTTGGTGTCACTATCATTACAAATCAAAAGAAAAAATACAATATAAAATTACACACAAGTTCTGCATAAAAGAACATTATTAAGGTAGCAAGTCAAGAACTCAAAAAAAGATTGGAAATGTTGGAATTAAGGTTGCCTGGACAGCTACAACTCAGCCCTCTTGGGCAAATGCATTCTGAAACAGTCACATGACTACAACTTTTTTTTCCACAGAAACCCTGTCTTAGTGGACTCGATGAATGGTGCTTGCTTAATGAGCAGCTATTTTATATAGTTTTCTCCTAATTGTTCAGAGTGAGGCCTTAGGCTGTATTTTCTGCTCACTATTCAAACCCTGCTCTGAAGACAGAATTAATAATTTTCTGATATAAATGTCCATAATGCCCATCCATATAGTAGAAATGTTTCACAAAAAATAATTAATTAATCTTCACAACACCCAACTCCATTTTACAGGAAGGGGACTGAGGCATAAAGCCACAATTACCCACTAATTTTGGGTACTCAATTTGAAACACCTAGGACTCGATTTTTCAGAGTACTTAGCATTATATATCATTTTAATTTCAAAGCCCAGCTCTCACTAAATTCAGTTGCAGCTCTGAGGATCTAGCATTTTTGCAAATCAGACCACAGTGTATCAGACGGGGCTCCCAGAACAAAAGAAATATGTAATTAATGATGACCTGTAAAAAGTTCAGTTTATTGGGCCTGATTCTGCTTCCACCTCTCTAGAGCAGAGGGAAAGGCAAATGTGGCTATAAGAGAGAATTTCCCCTCTAAGGTAGCAGAATTCCAACACAAAAGCCAAGGGCCTTGCTTCAAAGCAAAGTACATGCTGATATTTGTTGCATTGCTTATAAACCAGCATGCACACACACATTGTAAACAATATCAGAAATGAACATTTGTGAAATTCTAATACATTCAAGGGGTTGTCAGATTGCCTCTTCTAAAAATTGTATGGTATCTTCACAGTACAGTAGACTACCACGTTAAAAAAAATCTATTTTGCTTGTAAATTGATGATTTTTGATGTGCTAGCAGTGATATCGATTGAGCTTGCTGGAGCAAAAAGTTTATATTACAAAATTCATTGACAAAAGCAGACAGTCATAAGCCAGCTAGTAGCTATGCTGTAGCTTGCCTTTCATTTGACTGTCTCGTGTAAAAGTAAGAAACAAACCAAATATTAGAATGTTTCATCATGCCACATAGAGTCCAACAATGGTTGAGAATAATTTCAGTTACTTAAGATGCTTTCTACACAAGGAATTTTAACCACAATCTTTTTTGCATCTGTTGTTGCCGGTTGATACAAAATACATGATTACTTACTGTAACCTCTAGTCTACTTAAAGAGTTAGAAAGAACCAGGATGATTGAGGAACAGACAAAAACTGTCTGCACATAAGTGCCAATTTTTTTAACACCAGCCTGTAAAATTACAGTTGCCATCTTATGTGACTAGATTTTTCATGCACAAACTCAGGCTTGTGCATGCTAAATGCAGTTGAACAATAAATTGAGTAAATGCCTATCAGATTTGTATACATAAATACAGTTTGCATGTGTAAATCCAAGCTAGCAGCTTCACCATCATCTGGATTTACCTTACTGTTGCTGAATGCTCTCCCTCAGTAAAAAATGTAACTGAATGTTTGGTTGCTTACGATCTCTCCTCACAGCCTCCAAATACTTTCAAAAACAAAGTCTTGTAGGCTCTTCGAAAGAGGGGTGTTGCTTGGGACAGAGAAGATGAAGATGAAAAGGTAGAGACCGTATCTGGTACTTTAATTTTTTGGATATCAAAAAGCTAATATGCCAGCTGAATATTAGGACACGCATTGTTGAATGTCAGTCTCTTTGCCTATCGATAATTATGGGTTACTCCATTCCTCCCCCTAGAAAATATTTCATGTTTTCTGCATTGTGACACTGCAGTTCTGACTGAACTATTTTTGCCCCCACAGACAATTCCCTTTAGTAAATATAGGATGAGATTTTTAACTTCCAAAGGCATTTTCGGGTATAATTTTGCAAAAACAAATCTTAAATAAATATACCTTTGATTGCTAGATTTTCCTTAAAATGAGACATATTACTGTAGACAGTAATATGTATCTCAAAAATGAGCATTCCCAAAAGATGCCTCTTTTTTTCCCCCATCTCCTGTTCTATTTTCATAGGTAAAAGTAGAAAATCTTATACAAATATTTGATTTCTCTGCAGCTCCGTATGCCAGTTTTGGTCCGTAAAATGTGATCTCCTTTTAGGAATTGGAAGGGTGTATTAAAACATGCTTAGCTGGCTTTCTCTTCAGCATATATTAGTGTGTTCCAACAGGAACGTTTCACCTCTTGGATCATTTTCTGCTGGCTCCATTGGGAAATTGTATATATATATTTAAAATGTATAGACTGCAGGGTCACACCCTCTGTTTTTTTAAGATATATCATCCATTAGAATATTGCTGGGAATATTACAAGCACAGGCATGCACATTTCTAGTACTTTTCCTTTCAATCTGGCCAGAAATGATCTTCTCTAGATATAAATCAGGTTCAATGGAGCTATGTTGAGTTGAGGATTTCTTCTTTTTCCACTTCAGGACATAACCAGGAAAGTGCAGATAAACCCCCCAAAAGTGTTTTTTTCCCTTCTTTTTATAATGTTAATTGAACTTTTATGAGCTCGCAAAAGATTTGAGTCTGTTTTTCAGAGCTGCTTGGGACTGACTGCAGCCAATGGGAGCTATAGGGTGCTCAGTAACTGTGATAATCAGGCTTTTCCTCTTCAATGTAAAGGATGAATGAAAGCTCAGGGACAGTGATACTTCATCCATATGGGCGTGTTTAGCCCTACTACATTTGCAATGTAAATATGGAAACTAAATATATGTACCAGAAAGCTCATTTAGAGCCTTGGCATTTGAAAGATGATAAAGTGCATGCTGCATGAGGCATAGAGGGAAAAATATAACTAGGCAATGGGATGACAGCCATTGAAAAAGGTCAGCATGTCTTGACAATGACAACCAATTGTGAGCAGTGTAAGAGCTTGTCTATAACTGTGTCACTCCAGGGTGTGGATTTTCCACACTATACCAACATAAGTGGCTAGTGTAGACCAAGCCTAACCTCCTTTTACATTATGTCAACCCTTTCACGTGGTTCGGTGTTGCATACTGTATAACAACATCAGTTACACATCAGTAAACGCAGAAGCTTGATTTCCTTTTCTTCTGCCTCCCTTTCACCAGCTTTTGACATTTGTAAGCAGATCTGTCTCGACAAGGCTCATTTGGAATCACATTGACAATCTGCATGTCAGAAAAAGTCAGTTGTTGCTTTTATGTCATCTTAGGAAAAAGTCAGAAATGACTGGATAATTATATACCAAATGTGCTAAAGTTACTCCTCTGGAGGAGCAAGATCTGAAGTTAAAATATATGTTCTTTTACCATCAACACTAAAGGCAATATTATGCCTGGTTGACACTAGGGAAGTGTGGAATAATCCCACCCTAAGAGGAGCATCATGGGAATTCTACTGCAGAGTGGCAAAATGCCTCCTGGAGCTCTGATGAATGGGGGACAGTACAAGCTGCTATGTCTCTTTAAGGGTTGCAGCATACTTCTGCCTATGAAACCACGGCTTCACCTACTTCTACCATCCCTACATCCTTTCAGGGGTGCCAGGCACTCTGGGAGACTTCAGGCTGGTAGTTCTTCCCTGTCTTTACTCAGACCACACAAGAAGAAGTTACACAAAGAGTGGGGGGGTCTTTACACCCTCTCCTTCTGTTACATGACTGAGTACAGGCTGACCAGAATCTAGCCCTAAGGAAATAAATAGATAAAGCCTTATCTATATTCATGGTATGAAAGGTGGTTGAATTATGTGTCATATGTTACTTGAGCTGTTTACTGATGATTTACTTTATGATTTGAAAATGATACAACGTACTCCATACTTACCGGAGACTTTCCAATAAACCAAGATGTGCACACACAGAAACAAACACATGCCAAGAGCCAAATTAATTAGTGGTGTAACTCTGCTGACTTGAGTGGAATTATGCCAGGGAAGAAATTGGCCCGCAGTATTAAAGATCCGCAAAGTGCATTTAAAACACAATAAATGGGCAACGTTCAACTCAGGCACTTTGTTACTGAGTTTTCTTGCTCTCTCGGGGGATGATCCATAATCAGTGAACTGTTATAACCTTTCGTTTTTCATTGGTACCAACATATATCACTATGTACCCAAAGTGCTGTATATGAGAAAATCAATAAATGCAATGCTTAGATGATAAATGTTTACAATTTACTCCTTTGTTGCTACCATGTTCTAATAAAAACAACACCTTAAAAAGAAAAGTGAGGTTACAGCTAGGGAACAGAAAACTGCTCCTTGTTTGTAATGGCAGGAGTAGCTCTGTAATAAATATATTTCCTTGTTTTTAAATGCTAGGATACATCGGTATTTGGAAAGAATTTACCCTTGTGCAAATAAATAACAGCTCAACTGAACCTTTTTCATCTCTGGAAAGATGTTAAATTGTGGATCAGGTGCTTAAAGTTCAGGAAAAAAGTTGGCATGAACTTGCATTCAATCCTCTTTTGGATCCATGATTGATGGATCCAAAAAAGCAAGTAGTAAATGTGAATGAATGCAGTTGGTTTATCTGTCCATCTATCTCAAAAAAACTTTCTGGATGATGAAATAGCTCGAGCTAAATTATCCAGTGTCACCATATTTTATGTGGAATGGCAATGGAGAGTTTGACATCTCTTTTGAAAGGCAGGACAACGCCATGTGCATTTACAATGTGACAAGTAATTTTTCTGACTTATGTATGTGGCATTATTTTAACCACCACAGTCATTTCAGTCTTGACTGGAGAAGGTGGTGTGCCATGCTAGAGAAAAAGGAAGGAAAAAGTAATTCAAACTCTGCCCGCTGCATGCATTCCATCTGCCGTAGATTATTTCCTGCATTCAAACAATTGTTTTCTGCCATTTGAATAATTTGCTAAAAGTAAGGAAACAAAGTAGCTTTTAAAGTCAAACAAATGCAAGGGGCCAAATTAAGGAGTGACTGTAAGAGAACTGAAATCAATGTAACTTGTATCTTTCCAGCTCCATAGCCTTTAAATCACACAGCATTGGCTCTGGTATGATGGTGCATTTTTACACCCTGCTTTTGAAGTACTCCCTTGTCCAAATATCCTTCTGGGGGTGAGGTAAGCTAGAGGGGAGTCTCATCACAGACCATTTGTAACTTTTCAGTCCGCCAGCAGGGAAGCTGTTGAATGGTACAAGACACTACTTACGCCCTTAGTCTGAGTGTATAGTGCCACTGGCCAAGGTCTCTTTTCTTCAACTTCATGTGCTATCCAAGATTTCTCCTTCATCTCGCCTAATTTTTGAGACATTGCTATGTGCTGAATCTTGTACTCCAAACAAAGCAGCAGATTTTTCAAAAGTATACGCTGGAATCCGTTTTAGTTGAAAATCTCCATTTTTTTCCCCCTCCATAAGAAATATTCACCACTTCTTTTTACCAGTCCCAGTACATGGCAACCAACCTTACGCAATGCAGAGGAGCACTGACCCCTACCTGTATATTGCATTTTAAAATTATAAAGGAAATACTTGGATTTCCTGGACATGGATGGGCAACCAAGCCTTTTCATTTTGTTTGTTGTCCAAGTTTATCTTTGGAGTGTGCCTTACATAAACTACTGTGTGTCTGTGCACTGTTCTTGTGCCAGATACCAAATAGGGGACGTTGCAAGAGTGACGACAACTTCTGAATATATTTGTTCAGTCTGGGAAATTCATAAGAGTGGTATTACAATTAAGTTGTAAAGTAAAACTAAATCTTTGAGCAATAAAACAGAAATCCCAGATATAAGCAAATAGTTATGCCATCTGGAAATATCACTGAAAGAACCCGGAGTTCAACAGATGAAAGATATAACGGACTTCATAGCAGAGTGTCACTGGTTCAAATCCAGCACAGGTTAATAATGACAAATTTGTTACTGTAACCCATGTGTAATTAGTGTAACATTTTAGAGCAACCCAGTCCCCTAAGAACTAAATTAGAATCTCATTAATTTGCACAGAAGATGAAAATATTAATACTATACCGAATTGGTGTAACCCATATGAAATGGATTAATAACTGGTTAACTGATAGTTCACAAAAAGTAATTGTAAATGGGGAATCATCAGCCACTGTAGGTGTTTCTAGTGGGGTCCTGTAGGGATCTGTTCTTGGCATAATGCTATTCAGTCTCTTTCCCGGTGATCAGAAAGCAAATACAAAATAATTACTGATAAAATTTGCAGATTACACAAAAATTAATGGGGTGAGCTAGTAAATAATGCTATAGAGAGGTAAGTCATAGAGACTAACTTGACTAGAGATGGCTTAGGCTACGCCTACACTATGAGCTAGGGATGAGATTCCCCTTCTCACATACTTGTGCTAGATTTCACTGAGCTAGCATGAGTATTTGTAGATTCCAAGGCCAGATGAGCTCATTATGATGATCTAGTCTGACCCCCTGAATAACACAGGTCCCAGAACTCCCCAGAATAATTCCTGGAACATATCTTTTAAAAAATATCTAACCTTGATTTAAAAATTGTCAGTGATGGAGAATCCACAACAACCTTTGGCAAGCTGATCCAATGGCTAATTATTCTCACCATTAAGAATGTATGCCTTTATTTCCATTCTAAATTTGTCTAGCTTCAACTTCCAGCCATTGGATCATGTTATACCGTTTTTTAAGAGTCCATTGTTAAACATTTGTTCATATGTAGGTACATATAGACTAATCAAGTCACTCCTTAACCTTCTCTTTCTTAATCTAAATAGATCGAGTTCTTTGAGTCTATCACAATGAGGGATGTTTTCTAATCCTTTAATTATTCTTGTGACTCTTGTTTGAATCCTCTCCAATTTATCAACATCCTTCTTGAACAGTGGACACCAGAACTGGACACAGTATTCCAGCAGCAGTCACAACAGTGCCAAATACAGACGTAAAATAGTCTCCCTATTCTACTCAAGATTCCCCTGTTTGTTCATCCATAATCATTCATGATCGCATTAGCCCTTATAGCCAGAGCATTGCACTGGAACCTCATGTTCAGATTATCATCCACCAAGACCCACAAATATTTTTTGAGTCATTGCTTTCCTAGGACAGAGTTCCCCACTCCTGTAAGTATGGCCTACACGCTTTGTTCTTTATATACACTTATAGATTCATAGATTCTAGGACTGGAAGGGACCTCGAGAGGTCATCAAGTCCAGTCCCCTGCCCGCATGGCAGGACCAAATACTGTCTAGACCATCCCTGATAGACATTTATCTAGCCTACTCTTAAATATCTCCAGAGATGGAGATTCCACAACCTCCCTAGGCAATTTATTCCAGTGTTTAACCACCCTGACAGTTAGGAACTTTTTCCTAATGTCCAACCTAGACCTCCCTTGCTGCAGTTTAAACCCATTGCTTCTTGTTCTATCCTTAGAGGCTAAGGTGAACAAGTTTTCTCCCTCCTCCTTATGACACCCTTTTAAAAACCTGAAAACTGCTATCATGTTCCCTCTCAGTCTTCTCTTTTCCAAACTAAACAAACCCAATTCTTTCAGCCTTCCCTCATAGGTCATGTTCTCAAGACCTTTAATCATTCTTGTTGCTCTTCTCTGGACCGTTTCCAATTTCTCCACATCTTTTTGGAAATGCGGTGCCCAGAACTGGACACAATACTCCAGCTGAGGCCTAACCAGAGCAGAGTAGAGCGGAAGAATGACTTCTCGTGTCTTGCTCACAACACACCTGTTAATACATCCCAGAATCATGTTTGCTTTTTTTGCAACAGCATCACACTGTTGACTCATATTTAGCTTGTGGTCCACTATAACCCCTAGATCCCTTTCTGCCGTACTCCTTCCTAGATAGTCTCTTCCCATTCTGTATGTGTTAAACTGATTTTTTCTTCCTAAGTGGAGCACTTTGCATTTGTCTTTGTTAAACTTCATCCTGTTTACCTCAGACCATTTCTCCAATTTGTCCAGATCATTTTGAATTATGACCCTGTCCTCCAAAGCAGTTGCAATCCCTCCCAGTTTGGTATCATCCGCAAACTTAATAAGCGTACTTTCTATGCCAATATCTAAGTCATTGATGAAGATATTGAACAGAGCCGGTCCCAAAACAGACCCCTGCGGTACCCCACTCGTTATGCCTTTCCAGTAGGATTGGGAACCATTAATAACAACTCTCTGAGTACGGTTATCCAGCCAGTTATGCACCCACCTTATAGTAGCCCCATCTAAATTGTATTTGCCTAGTTTATCGATAAGAATATCATGCGAGACTTATCAAATGCCTTACTAAAGTCTAGGTATACCACATCCACGGCTTCACCCTTATCCACAAGGCTCGTTATCCTATCAAAGAAAGCTATCAGATTGGTTTGACATGATTTGTTCTTCACAAATCCATGCTGGCTATTCCCTATCACCTTACCACTTTCCAAGTGTTTGCAGATGATTTCCTTAATTACTTGCTCCATTATCTTCTCTGGCACAGAAGTTAAACTAACTGGTCTGTAGTTTCCTGGGTTGTTTTTATTTCCCTTTTTATAGATGGGCACTATATTTGCCCTTTTCCAGTCTTCTGGAATCTCTCCCATCTCCCATGATTTTCCAAAGATAATAGCTAGAGGCTCAGATACCTCCTCTATTAGCTCCTTGAGTATTCTAGGATGCATTTCATCAGGCCCTGGTGATTTGCAGGTATCTAACATTTCTAAGTGATTTTTAACTTGTTCTTTTTTATTTTATCTGCTAAACCTACTCCCTTCCCATTAGCATTCACTATGTTAGGCATTCCTTCAGACTTCTCGGTGAAGACCGAAACAAAGAAGTCATTAAGCATCTCTGCCATTTCCTCGGCCTGGTCCACACTAACCCCCCACTTCAGACTAAGATACGCAAATTCAGCTACGTTAATAACGTAGCTGAATTCGAAGTACCTTAGTCCGAACTTACTGCGGGTCCAGATGCGGCAGGGAGGCTCCCCCGTCGATGCCGCGTACTCCTCTCGCCGAGCTGGAGTACCGGCGTCGACGGCGAGCACTTCCGGGATCGATCCCAGAACATCGATTGCCTGCTGCTGGACCCGGAGGTAAGTGTAGACGTACCCCAAGTTTCCTGTTACTGTTTCTCCCTCTTCACTAAGCAGTGGGCCTACCCTGTTCTTTGGTCTTCTTCTTGCTTCTAATGTATTGATAAAAAGTCTTCTTGTTTTCCTTTATTCCTGTAGCTAGTTTGAGTTTATTTTGTGCCTTTGCCTTTCTAATCTTGCCCCTGCATTCCTGTGTTGTTTCCCTATATTCATCCTTTGTAATCTGTCCTAGTTTCCATT
Source organism: Malaclemys terrapin pileata (assembly GCF_027887155.1). Lineage (NCBI taxonomy): Eukaryota > Metazoa > Chordata > Testudines > Emydidae > Malaclemys > Malaclemys terrapin. Next base: position 92,168,777 of record NC_071506.1, on the reverse strand, counting down.
TTTTATATGACTCCTTTTTATTTTTTAGATCATGCAAGATCTCATGGTTAAGCCAAGGTGGTCTTTTGCCACATTTTCTAACTTTCCTAACCAGCGGAATAGCTTGCTTTTGGGCCCTTAATAGTGTCCCTTTGAAAAACTGCCAACTCTACTCAGTTGTTTTTCCCCTCAGTCTTGATTCCCATGGGACCTTACCTATCAGCTCTCTGAGCTTACCAAAATCTGCCTTCCTGAAATCCATTGTCTCTATTTTGCTGTTCTCCCTTCTACTCTTCCTTAGAATTGCAAACTCTATGATTTCATGATCACTTTCACCGAGGCTGCCTTCTACTTTCAAATTCTCGAGTTCCTCCCTATTTGTTAAAATCAAGTCTAGAACAGTTTCCCCCCTAGTAGCTTTTTCAACCTTCTGAAATAAAAAGTTGTCTGCAATGCAGTCCAAGAATTTGTTGGATAGTCTGTGCCCCGCTGTGTTATTTTCCCAACATATATCCGGATAGTTGAAGTCCCCCATCACCACCAAATCTTGGGCTTTGGGTGATTTTGTTAGTTGCTTAAAAAAAGCCTCATCCACCTCTTCCACCTGGTTAGGTGGCCTATAGTAGACTCCTAGCATGACATCTTCCTTGTTTTTTACCCCTTTTAGCCTAACCCAGAGTCTCTCAACACTTCCGTCTCCTATGTCCATCTCCACCTCAGTCCAAGTGTGTACATTTTTAATATATAAGGCAACACCTCCTCCCTTTTCCCCCCGTCTATCCTTCCTGAGCAAGCTGTACCCATCCACACCAACATTCCAATCATGTGTATTATCCCACCAAGTTTCAGTGATGCCAACAATGTCATAGTCGTATTTATTTATTAGCACTGCCAGTTCTTCCTGCTTATTACCCATACTTCTCGCATTTCTATATAGGCATCTAAGATACTGGTTTGATCTTTCCTCCCAGTTTTGTCCTGACCCTCCTTTCTCTCTGCCAATATAGCTCACACTCCCTCTCGTTTCCAACCCATCTCCCAGGTCTCTATGTTCCCCACTTACCTGTGGGCTTTGCTCACCTGTCCCTGTCGAACCTAGTTTAAAGCCCTCCTCACTAGGTTAGCCAGTCTGTGTCCAAATAGGGTCTTTCCCCTCCTCGAAAGGTGAACGCCATCTCTGCCTAGCAGTCCTTCCTCGAATAGCATCCCGTGGTCTAGGAAGCCAAAGCCCTCCTGGTGACACCATCTTCGCAGCCAGGCATTCACCTCCATGATGCATCTGTCTCTGCCCAGGCCCCTACCTTTGACAGGAAGAATCGAAGAGAATACCACCTGCGCTCCAAACTCCTTCACCCGTACTCCCAGAGCCCTGTAGTCACTCTTGATCCGCTCAGTGTCACACCGCGCAGTATCATTTGTGCCCACATGGATGAGTAGCATGGGATAGTAGTCAGAGGGCTGGATAATCCTCAACAATGCCTCCGAAACGTCTCGGATACGGGCTCCCGGCAGGCAGCATACCTCCCGAGATGAAATGTCAGGGTGACAGAGGGGTGCCTCCGTCCCCCTCAGCAGAGAGTCTCCGACCACCACTACCCTATGTTTCCTATTCGCAGTGGTGGCAGCAGACCTCCCAGCCTTAGGGGTACGAGGCTTCTCCTCCTTTACTGTAGGGGGTGATTCCTTCTTTCCTGTATCAAAAAGAGCATAACGGTTATCTATTACCACAGCGGGAGGGTTCGGAGCAGGGGTGGAGCACTGCCTGCTGCCAGAAGTAACCAGCTGCCAGTGTCTACCCTGAGCCATCTCCTCCTCCACCAGTGGTTTATCAGCAGTCCTGTGTACTGGGACAGCTACCTCAGCTGTCTCCACATGGACACTGTCCAGGAATTGCTCATGGATTCGGATGCTCCTCAACCTAGCCACCTCCTCCTGTAGCTCTCCCAACTTATCTAGGGATATGGTGAATTCTACATCACTAGAAGTGTTTATATCACAACTGGATGTCTCTTCTAAAAGATATGCTAGAGCATAAACAAATTATGGTCATGGTACAGACCATGGTGAGATTCTATGGCCTGATATGGATAAGGTTAGAGTAGATGATGATAATGGCTCCTTCTAGTCTTACTATCTATGAGGTTAGTATGATTGATTCACCTATACATGTTGAATCTGCACTTGCTAAGCTCAGAGAGTATGCTGTACATAAGCAAGAATCATCCCTGAAAAGGGCAGGGCAGGTTTACATAGACACTCTCCCAGGGGGCTGTAGATTCCAGTCTCCAAAAAGAGCTTGCCTAGATAGTGCCACACCCACAACATAACCAGCTTTGGAAGACGCCACCTATTCTTCCTGAAAATCATAGAAAAGGGGGGAGTGTTGTCATCTTAACTCACAGATTTAGGGCTGAGCAGTATAGGGCTTTACATATACCAGACAATCTCCCCAGAAATATTTTTTAGGTGCCTGACCCATAGCACACTGAAGTTGATGGGAAGTTGATGAGTTCCATGGTCTGTTGGGAAGGGAGGCTGCTAAGGTGCAGGACATTACACAGGAGGATCATAGTAAATAATTGTTCAGTCTTAGAAAATAATTCCTCCCCCAATCCACTCATAAAAGATCTATGCTACCTCCATTATGTGATTATAGTTCTGACTATGAATCTTTTCAGCCTACCACAGACAATTCCCTTCAGTAAATATAGTTCTAGAAGCTGAGATTTCAAACGTAGTTAAGGATTTATTTCTGTGAACACAACCCTTAAATAAATTTAGCCTTGCCTGCTAGCTTTTCATTAAAATGAGAACTATTACTATAGTTTGCAGTAAGCTATATATCTGGAGCTGTACAGTTGAAGTTCTTCCACAGAATGAAAATATATAACTATAAAAACATTCTTTTTCTTTCAGCCTTTAGCAATGAACTTTTCTGTGCCTAAAGTGAATTGATCCTGGAAAATCATCATCAGCCAAACAGACCTATCACAAACAAATGCACCACAAAGTATCTTATTATTTAATAGTTATATCTAAACACAAACCCCATAACTCTACCAAGATGCACTCATGCCCTTGCTGAGTAACCACATAACCTTACTGCTGTTACCACTATTTTTTTTTCGTTTTGCTTACAGTTGTCATGTTGCCTGACTTGTTGTGCCCTTTCTAAATTAGACTGTAAGCTCTTTGGGACAGGGACTTTGTTTTCTTATTTGTACCCTAAAGTCTCTGGGTTCTGTAAAGTTCCAAAAAGGGCCTTCATTTATTTTGTGTTTTTGTTTTGTCTCCCATTCTCTGTTCAGGGGTCAAAGAGGAAATTCTACTGCAACATTTAAAAAATGTGTGCGGCTTCATGTGACGGTTTGCAATCAACAACATTAATTGTTGTGCTTTGTACGGGTCTCTGCAGAAGTGCAAAAGACATATATTGGTTGGGCACTATATGGAATTCTGGATTGCCTCTGCTTGTTATGGTTCTGATAGATGAAAGACTTCATTCTCCAGCACTGGGAGATTAGCATATTTCTTGTGCACTTAGGCACATTTTTGTTAAAGTGTGTGGTCATGAGTTCAATGCCTGATGCAAACTGTCCAATGCAAATGTATTACTCAGGTATGAAGAAAACTGTACAAAGACTAAAAATTTGAAACCAAGTTTCTCTCTCTCTCTCTCAGACACACAAATTGAGTCAATGAAAGAATATTGCTATAGAAGGAGAGCTACCTCTTCAAATAGTACAAGCAGAGCAGCCATATTCTCTACTATTCATGTTCAACTTTAAGATCAGCATCTTAAACTGAGCTAAACTGTTTTGTGTATAGGTACATTGGATTTTTTAATGAGTTTTAATTCCATATTTGCTTTCATGGGGTTGGACTTTATTTTGTTTTGTCTAAGACAGAGACAATGGGGTGTTACTGTTCTTACAGAACACTTATGAAATGCTGTAAATTTTCATGGTGCTTTGTAGAACAGAGATGAAAAAATATTCTTTGTCTCATATTCCTTACAGCCTAATGGTCAGATTCTGCTTGGCTCTTTCATAGATGAATGTGCACGTGTGTGTGCATGCTTGGGAGTGAGGAGGGCTTAAGGTATTAAATTTAAGGTATTAAATTTGTAGATTTAGTAATCGGATAATTAATCTCATGTAACCCACATCAGCTTGGTGTGACTCTCTGTTTCTGTCTAGTGGTAGCTAGGCCACCTGGAGATTGATGAGCCTGCTACAGCGTTGGCTAGGAGAGGAGAGATTTTTTTTCTGCTCAGGTAGAGGCTCATGCATTTAGAGCTAGAAGTCCCTAGTTTGATCTCCTACCCAGGGGCATCAGCATTACATTCATAATAATGCAAGAGTTCTGCAAGTGGCGTTCCTAGGACTTAGGCACCTGGAACTTGTAAATTGGATATTTACCCCCCCCAATGTTTCCCTCATGAGCTAAGCCAATTTGTTTCTTTCATTCCAGATCCCCTCACTTTTTCCACGTTTTCTTTCTCTACCCAATTGTGATTCATTTTTCTCCCTAATATCTTCATCATGTAAAGGGGTTTCGCTGTTGCTCTTTCTCAAGTCCTAAGTCAAGGGGAAATGCTCAGTCCCACTTCCCCAAAAGCAATCCGGGGACCATATTGGGACTTGGAATCACAATACAGTCCCTGGTTCCCCAAGGCTTCAGGGATGAAGTAATCTGTGCCCAAACTATATTTGGTGCAAATTTAATTTCCCACCACACAAGTTCAGTTGCAAATTGGGGGACATGGAGCCAACTCTCCTTCAACTTCCTGTCTAGCTGGGTGAGAGGAAATATAGTTTTCCTCTGAATTACAGCATTGGGAGAATGCAGTTTCTGATATTGGTAACCTTACTCACAAAAAAGCCGAGAGTGCATTATCACCCCTTTATATCATTGCACAAAGCAAGACAATCTTGTCCTTTGCATAAGCAGCCCCAATACCTGGTGTGACTTAAAACATGCAATTACATTGTTTTCTGCCACTTTTCCCATAGTTGATTAAAAATGAGGCTCAGCCCACTGGTAAATGCCTGCAGAATGGGGCCTTGAACTCTTAATGAAAGGATGTTAAAGAACATCATTTTGCATAACAGAAGTTAATGCTAATGAACAGTCACTTTTTTTTCCTAGACCATAAAACTTGCAACTAATGTACTAAAAATAGCTCGTTTGCAATATTATGCATGTAGCAATTATCATGAAGGAATTTGATTATATTCATTCATATTAATGGAGCAGTTTTCATTTATAGGTTTGTAAACATTTCAAACTCTATTACCTAGCAGCATTATTTCACTCTGTTGACAGAATACATTATCTTCTGTTTTATGGCATTGGTGGAGTGCAGCAAGCTAAGGAGCCCACAGAAGACAAAATATTCAGTTTCTTGTTTGTAAAATTAGCTTGACTAGTAGCAGCAAGGTAGCAGCTTCTCCTCAAAGGTCAATGTGATAGCTCTAAATGTACTTATCGTCCTATCCATCAGACTGCTAGGCATTCATCATTATGGTAACCATTCATCAAATTGGGAAAGTTGAGAATTTCAATTGTCCATTTGAAGAATGTATTTAATTGTAAATGGAGACCTTTAAGAAGCCCGGCTCAATACTCAAGATGTAAAAATTCTCCTGTGCATCCTTGAAAGTGTAAAATTATTACCTGGGAAAAGAGAAACTCAGGAGAAGATGAGGAGGGAGGGAGCTCCAACAAAATTAATCTTGTTACTGTGTGTCCTGGCTTACACTGAGTTTAGCGATATATTTTTGAATTTTTTCTGGTGCATAATCATTTTTATTTTAGGAAATCCTTGTCTCTAATGAACACATTAAAAAATAAAACAGAACTGTACTGATCTGGGTTGGGTGGGTTTTTTATTATTATTATTATTTTCTACTGAGATCCAGCAATTATGAAAGAAAGATCTCTGCTGATGAGTAGAATATAACTTATTCATGAACCCAATCCTGCTGTCATTGAATTCTGTAGGAAAGCTTCTGTTAGCTTCAATGGGCAAGATTCAATGAGCAAGATTAAGCCTGATACATTTAAACAACTTTATTCTAAATTCCCAAGAGTAGCATTACTGATTAACATGGTCTCACCTTGTAGTGGCTGCCTACCAGTGAAGAGCTTGATCCGTCATGTGAAACTCCTCTGAAGTCAACAGGAGTACATGGATTGAGGACTTGCACTAACTAAAAGGGACAGATTTTCTGAGTGCTTAGCACCCACACCTAAGACCCGGTTTTCAAAAGAGCTCAGCTCCCATTTAGGCACCTGAAAAAAGCCAGATTTTCTAAAGAGCTCAGCTCTCACTTAAGTACCAAAATAAGTAATCAGATTTTCACCATTTCTAACCATGTTGGGTGCTGACCACTTTTGAAAATCTGGCCCTTAGTTACAGTTTGTGGAATTCTATTTGAGCTCAACTTTTCCCTCTGTTACTCAAGTTCCTGACATCTACTCCCCTTGCCATGTGTGTAGTTTAGTTCAATATTGTCCATGGCCGTGGCTCATTCGGCTAACAGGTGTGGTTACAGTAAAGCTGAATGAGCTATTTATAGGAGATAATGCATTCAACAAATTTAATCCTGTCTCTATTTGCAAATACTCCATGAATAACAATTAAATTGTTACAAAAAATGTTCCAGTTCAGAATTGTTGCAAGCAGTGTTGTTAGTAGCCATGTCAATCTGAAGATATTAGAGAAACAAGGTGGGTGAGATAATATCTTTTATTGGACCAACTTCTCACTGTCTCTCTCACTAACAGAAGTTGGTCCAATAAAAGATATTACCTCCCTCACTTTGTCTTTCCAATTCAAAATTTTTAGACAAACACTTCACATGAATATATTTTAGCCAAATTTTTTGGACTTCATTTTTAGCTATTCATGCTGTATAGTTTCCCCCCTACATCACAGAGTATTGTTTGTGCTCCCTGATTGAAAGATTGAAATTGTTTATAAACAGAAGGATGGAAAGTGAGATATCCTTTTGAATACTTCCAATGCTAGCCTTGACACTAACACATTCACACCAGCATTTACAAGACTTGTGGTTTCTGTGATCATCCTGGTGAACAAAATATCATTGCGTCATTGTTTGCAGATATCAAATAAAATGGGGTTGAAGGAAATGTGTGGGACTTATTCAAACAAATGTGTAGTTTTTCTGCAGTTCGGTGTCCATCTATTTCTACTCCTGAACCTTCAGCTTCCAAGCAGATGTGTTATTTTGTACTAACACTTTGATATATTCTCTATAGCAGAATATTAAAAAGAGAATATCTGTTTTACAATATGTTCTACATACAGGATTTCACTTCATCCAGTCATTTCCTAGTAGGGTTGTTAATGTTAATACCAAATTTGCTTGACTATATTTTCTCAGTATTGACATTAGTATGTTTCCTTTCCTAGGTAACTGGTCAGTGCTTGAGCTCTAGACATTAGTGGATTGGCTACTTTTAATGGCTGAGTGCATTAATTTTTGTATTAATTAATAGAACTGAGCAATACCTAGATTGCTTAGCTTATAGCCTACATGGTATTTTCCAGTTTTGAATTTATTTCATTAACAGTCCTAATTAACAGTGACTTTTACATACTATATGTAGATACAGCCAAGGTAATTAAAATGTGGTGGCTCCTTTTGTGTGATGATGTTTCTAAACTTGTAGCAAAAAAAATTGTCATTGAACTATCACTAATCAAAAGGCACTTTTGAAAGTGGAGAAAAGGAAGAAAAGAGTAGAACCAAAGATGTGTGTCTCTTGGGTTTTTTCAGCAAGTTCTTTCCATATATTTAATAACTAAAAATTGAAACAATTATGGATAGAAACATTGAGCCACAATTACTGTTCTATGGCTATTCTGTGTCTGGATGAATAATGAGAGAACAACAATCAGATGGGACTGAACTACATATGCTGCTATAATCTAACATGACTTCAGTCTCTGTATCAATCTTTGCAATAGCTTCTCTCTGTTTGAGACAGCGTGAGAAAGCCAACAAGAAATGTGGCACTGCATAGTGTTCTGCCGGTTGTGTGGTAACTAAACTTTCTGTTGAGGCTTTCCCATTTATAACATAGTTTTAGCATTTTCTACAGGTGTCCAGGTTTTCTATCGCAAAGGACAGGCTGGAGGTCTGTAAAAGCAACTGGAAACAAGGAAAAAGAGCCAGCCTAGCTACCTTTTACTAGAGGGTATCTACTGCTACATATGAAAAATAAGCAGAACAGAACCATTACTGGAAGGTGGATCTGCCAGCCATGAGCAGGAGAGGATTGATTAAAGGAGATGAGAATAGACCAGATGGGCAGCATCTCCAGAAAAATAAGGGGAAGAGAGGACTAGATGTCTGGGCAGCCTGTTCTGGGAAGAGGGAACTAAGCAGTAAGGAACCATGTGTAGGGGAAAGGAGGACCATGAGCAGGGACAGATGAGCAGAAGGGGACTAGAAAGTATACAAATGTGCTGGTCATGGGGAGAGAAAGGAACAGAACATGAGAGGCAGAGATGAAATAATAATATCTAACTCTTCTCAAAGCCTTTGCTGCGGTATCCCTCTGCCCTTCCCAGCATCCCAAGGAAAGTCATCTCTGGGATTGGAATGCAGAGGGAGGGTGGGATTAGGAGGATGCACATTATCTTGCACACTGAAGAGAACTGGTAAGACATCTCCAAGCTGTTACACTTTCCATGGCCCCTCTCCAAAGAATGGAATCTGACTTGTAGGGGTATGTCTTGGGACCAAGAGACCATGGCCCGGAGATTCTCTAAGAGCTGTGCTGCTAAAGAGCAGGAAAGGGAGGGAAGGGACTGTGAGCCTGCATGATGGTGCAGTGACTCATTTCAGATGGCCCTAGGCGCCTTTGAATCCCCCTGTGCTTAGAGGGTTTGATCCCCAAAAGGGGATAGCCCTTTCCGTCGTCTTCCTAAAAAAATGATGTGGAGGCGACTCCATGAGATGAACCTCCTGGAGATTTCTTAACCCTTCTGATGGTTTTACATTGGGAGGATACAATATTACACATTCTGTTTTGCATGTAATATACACATACAGTATATTCACTAGTCTCTGAATTGTGAAACTCTTCATATGTAGCTCCAAAAAACCACAACTAAATGGCTTGTAATTTTCCACAGCTATCATCTAACCTGCTCCCTAATTATCTGCATATCAGTGAGGTCACAGAAGCCCATGTACCATTCTTTCATTACGATTCCTCCCGCCCACCCCAATTTGCCAGTGTTTAACAATTGATCCCCTAACAATTACACCAATTTTTAATATAAACACAAATTGTTCTTACTGATGCTTGGTAAGCCATTTACATCTCCCAGGGGTCATATATATTTTGGGGTCATTACTTAGGATCAGACTTAATCACCTAATTATTTATTCCCACAAGGAGAGTACTACTGTGCAATACTACAGCCTGTGAATAAAATCACCATTGACTTTTCTACAATTCCAGCATTTATTAGTAATCCTAACTTTAAACCTGCACATTTTATTAGGCATCTGTGTAGCATTTTTCCTGAATAAAAACAACCTCATTGTTGTATCCTTAAATATGTTCCCAAGACATCCCCACTGATATAACTAAGGTAGAGTTGAGAAAATTGGAAATTCTCCTATGGACAATTTTGACTTTTCATCAAAAAGAAAACTCAAAAGTTGCAACTGAAAATTTTTCCTCAAGTAAATCAAAACAAAATATTTTGTGCTAGGATGAGTTGAACTGAGTCAAAATAATTTTGTTTGTCAAATTATTGGGCCAGTTTAATATTAAATTCTTTGCCTGCCCTGCCACAGTGCCTCATGGGAGTTGTAGTTCAATGGCCTTGCCCCCATTCTCCTCTATGGGCTTGGAAAACCATTTTGATAGAAATCTTCTGACTACCCTAAACTGAGGTTCTGGAATAACAGTTTTTGAATCTGGAAAGAATGGAACAGAACCCCGGACCAAAGGTTCTCAAACTATCAAGAGTCTGTGGTACAGTGGCTTATCTTGAGATATTTTTTTTCCCTTCCTGCTTGTTTTTCCTTACAAACATTAGTGAATTTATCCTTACAAGACCCCTGTAAGGTCTGGAAGTACTACCCTATTTTAGGGACGGGAAACTGTGATAGAAAAGGATTAAGTGACTCACCCAAGTGTACATAAGAAGGTGGGTAAGGAGCCAGGATTTGACACAGATCTTGTGATTCCCAGTCCACAGTCTGAAACACAAGACCAGAGGTAACTTCACAAAATCCTCTTCTCACTTAGTTGATCTATCTTGGTGTATACCACAGAAAAGTTTAAGCATGAATGCACTATGGTAGAGATGGACCATAAATGGAACCTCAAATTCAGACTCCTTTTAATTTTGGGGAGAAAGTGAGTTCAGATCCCTGGACTATAGCCTGCCCCTATGACTTTGCTGATAACACACTTTACATTATTCAGTATCATCTGATCATGCAAGATTTCCACAACTTTTGATCCTGTTCTCTCTCAAATAGCTCGTGAATTTCAATCCTGCCAAATATGAACCACAAACTGTAGCCTAAAACCTAACTTAGATTCAGATGTCACCTCCATCTCTAATCATATTCAATCTGATTTGGGAATTTAAGCCCTCCTCTGTACGACTGGCAGCATTAATTGTGCCTAGACATTCTGAATCTCTAGGAACTCTGAAATTTGTATATAATTCTTTTCTCTCATGAAGAAGTATCTGATAAACCAGTAGTCAGCCACGTGCACAGGAATTTAAATTTGACCACTTTTGGAGGGGCATGGTAAACACACACAAATGAAAGATTCCTGTGACTCCCTCCCCACCCCTGATTTCTCAGGATGCCTCTGGCAGGGATGCCCAGCAGCGAGGAGGCAGCAGCTCCCCTGGCACTCTCCAAGTAGCCGGGTGGCTGGCTGAGCTCCTCCTCCCTGCACACCTACAGCTGCTGCTTCTCCTTCCCTGCTGCTGGAGTTCCAGGGCTGCTGCCTGCTTTGCAGACACCCACTGAGGTGAGACAGGGGGTGGAGGAGTATAGCCAACTGCCCTGCTGCTTCCTCTCTCCCCGGCTGCAGGGTACACACTGATAATGGAGGGGCATGCCTCTGCTTGACCCCCTTGTGCATACCCCATCAGTAGTGAATTATGTTTTGTATAATCACATCAGGAGAATATTCACTTATCCACTAGGCCATATATGAAATTATATATAACAGTTTACTTCATAAATACATAGGTATATTGTGTGTACAGGGCCTACCACAATTGGGCCCTGACCTTGGATTGGTGCTTGCAGGTGAAACCATAATATAGATTAAGCTGGTTTGTAAAACTCATAGTCTTTAAGTGCTGTAATGGATAAAAAGACTTTTTAAAAAAGCTTTGAACAAACAACTTAACCTAGTAACATATGTAAAGGCAATGATATCTGCCTTTTGTTTTTAAAAGTATGATAAGGCTGCTTTCTGCCATCCCATGGGCAGCACCTGCTCACAGAGGTCATTGATCCAGCCCTGGAAGGATAACTAGTGTAAAAATGATCCTTAATGGCATAAAGGCATACCCTTTTCCATCTTCCAGAATGCACGCCCCATCAGGACCTGGCCCAAGCCAGGGAAGCTAATGATCCAACCAGCGGACCAAATTCAGTGATGAATCCTGGTCATGTGCCACCTGAGGCATGTGCATACACGAAGAAGCAGCACTGGGGGTATGGCCAGAGGAAAGAGGTTATGGCTAGGATGCTCCTGTGCTGTCAATCTCTGCCAGTGGGTGCAGCCCATTAGGACCTTTAACAGCCAACATAGATCACAGTAGTCTTCTAGTTCATACCCAGGTATTGGCACAGTGCATGTCATCCCTAGGATTGTGGGAGAAGAATAAAGGTGAACTTTGTCATGTTCCCCCACTGACTTTTGCTGAAGCCATTTCCACATATCTGAGCTATAGTTTTGATTTGTTAGTTTGTTCTATAATTAAAAAAAACTCACTTAGAAGAGACGCAAACTGAGAAGTCTTGATTTGGTAGGTCAGGTGGTGCACAACCTGTATGTCTCTCCCCCATATAAGACCGAAAATTAAGATGTCAAATTTGATTGTCCTGTAAAGACGCAGTTACAGTCCATACTAGGAAATGATCTAAAAAGCAACAGAGATATTTCTTCGTAATTTATTTATTCCTAGTATTTTATACCCAATTCTTCTGTGTGATCAAAGAAATTAACTAATTTTCAAACATGCTAAGCCTGTTATTGCTGAGGGAAGCCGTGTCCCATCAGCCCATGGATCACTTTCTACATTGAGTAAATACAAATGGGCATTCATGGAAATCAAACTCGGAAGTAGACTGAATCCTTAAGGAATTTATCAATTTTCATTTTCCTATGCTACGTTGGCCTGTGCAAAAAACCCAGTGTGTCAGAGAATATGGTAAATGCAGCAGCTATTGAAAGAACGCTATGCAATCTCCTGTCTAGCACATCATTTCCAGCCCCTTGCTCTCATGCATATGGGCTGCAATTGGTTTCCATATTCCTCTCAGGTAACTGAAATATTCATAGTCTGCCTCACACAGGTGTGTGCAATGTATTTTAGTGCAACCAACCAAGGGCATACCTAAAATGTAATGGCATTCCAGATGGATGTTGCACAGCTTTGCAAGAGACAAAGAGCATAAATTCCTAATTCCTCCCACCTTCTCCAAGACTATACTCCCCACTTCTCCCAGTTCAGATTATTTGTTTTTAAAGAGTATTTTTATTAGGGCCACAAGTGACTAGCCACTTTGTGCTTCTTTCACACTCTTTACTGCGAGTGGTACGGAGTAACACTTTCACAGTATAACTTCTACAAAATAGCATCTCTTCTTTTGCATTAAGTTTTTTCCATCATTTTCTGTACTAACTTGTCAGGCTGTTCTTCATTCCAGTACTAAATGTCCAAAAATACTAAATAGGAGCTAAATATTCCTATTTACTCTGTAGTGTTCAAGCTAAGGAAGACTATGGCCCAAAATAATTATGCTCACACAATCCTTTTCCAGAGTAACATTAGGCAATGTATTCTAAAGGTGCTTCTTAGATAGATAAACTCATTAAGCCTTTGGATTCAGGCCACATTCCACTAAGCATATAAATACTGATACTGTGCAGTAAGTGTCCACAAATGCACTGCCTGGAATATCTAATATTTCAATTTTAGCAGCAGCAAACTAGGCTTCTTCACTTAAAAGGTCAGATTTTAGTACCAATGATGAAAGTGTGGAAAGATTTAGACACACATTTTATTTTTTCTTGAACCAATGGGATTGGGTCAAGCTATTAATCCATCTATTTATATCATCCCTTTCAACAGGTGAACTAGGCAGTTGCCTGGGTCAGTAGATTTGACTCAGCTGCTCTTCCATCAGGCCAAACTTGAGTGGAGTTGTCTGGTCACAGTGCCATTCACTCATTCCATCTTAGTACTACTGGGTTCTCTTTTGTCCCTCTTGTGACCATGCCCCACAAAAGGCTTTATGGAAATATGCTTATGAATGTATATAGATGACACAACTGGAATATGTTTTATGCTACATATGCCATGTAACATATCTATGTAAAGGTTATGATCTACTGAATCGATCAATCCTATTTGTATGCATGTATCATTTTTTGTATTCGAAGTTATGAATATCGGCTGCATACTTGATTGATTCTAAGTAGGTTTTAGTGAAGCAGTTGGTCAACTTCCTGAGAAAAGACCTAGCTATTAAGTGCCCAATCAAGAAGCCTTTAAGCCAACAATGAACTTGGAAATGTCAATCCACATCTGGGCTTTCCCAGGAATGTGGCTTGGCCGGTAAGGAACTCAGTCATGCATGGACATGTGACTTGCCCAGGTGATTCCAAAATTCCATTTTGTAGCTAGACTTTGCATAGGAGAAAGGAGGGGGTCTCCACCCAAAAGAGAAAGTCTATTAAAACCCCTGGGAGACCCCTCCATTTTGTCTTCAGCTGGCTAAAGAGAGAGCCTCTCCACCCCCAAGGATATCTGAAAGGAACTGGAACAAAGGACAGTAACTACAGGGGGTGTGAGTGATTGCTGGACCCAGACTAGAAGGAGACTAGTCTGTAAAAGGAAGCTTACTGGGTGAGGTTTTTATCTGTATTCAGTTTCTTAGACATAGATTTGCGTGTTCTATTTTATTTTGTTTGGTAATTCACTTTGTTCTGTCTGTTACTACTTGGAACCACTTTCTGTATTTAATAAAATCACTTTTTACTTATTAATTAACCCAGAGTATGTATTAATACCTGGGGGGGGGGGGCAAACAGCTGTACATATCTCTCTATTAGTGTTATAGAGGGCGAACAATTTATGAGTTTATCCCGTATAAGCTTTATACAGGGTAAAACTGATTTATTTGGGGTTTGGACCCCATTGGGAGTTGGGCATCTGAGTGTTAAAAACAGGAACACTTCTGTAAATTGCTTTCAGTTTAGCCTACAGCTGTTACGGTACATGGTTCAGACCCTGGGTCTGGGTTTGCAGCAAACTAGCAGGTCTGGCTCAAACCAGGCAGGGCACCGAAGTCCTAAACTGCCAGGGCAGGAAAGCAAGGGCAGAAGTAGTCTTGGCACATCAGTTGGCAGCCCCAAAGGGGTTTCTGTGATTTAACCCATTACACCGCTTGCCTATATTAGTATGAATATTAATCCTTTGTGAGTAATCCCAGCATTCCTAGTAAAGAACATCCAGGGGCTTGGGAGGGAGGGGGAGTTGGGTTTGTTTGTTTGTTTGTTTTGTTTTGTTTTGTTTTGTTTTTTGATCTCTCATGCACTCATGTTGGTGTACAAGTTATAAGAATGTCTTTTCAGTGTCAGTATGAATGGATGCCATCCCAAACATAAAATTATTTGAAGTGACACCTAGTGACTCTCTGCCATCAGACATAAAGTTTTACTGAGTCCAAACTTTGGCAGGTTTTAGGTTGTCAGAAATACTTCACTGCCATCTCTTTGCCAGCATCCTATTTGATATGCGATTTCAATTTGTCTTTTCAGATATTCATGAATAAGATAGTACACAACACCACTGAATTATGTAAATACTTTAAATGTGAAATTCATGACTAAGATCTGAATGTAGCAAACAACTATGCAGAGAGAGCTATATCTTGCCCAGGCCATGTGCCATTGTAACTCAGTATAAAACTGCATGTCTTGAGTCATGCAATTAAACCTCTACTCAGGCAGAAAAGTCCTGCAAAAGTAATGAAACCAGACTGCATCAATATATATTTCCCATGAATCGACACTGAAAGGAAGTAAAGGAAGATTTCCTTTCCCTTTCTATTTAAATGCCTTTCTGAGATTTGTTGAAAGAAAGTGTCACAGAAGAGAACAAGCAGGGACACAGCTAGGTGCTGCCTTGAAGGGTATCAGGGGTATCAGTTTCAGATGGCGTGACAGAATGAAATCTGATATACAGAGACAAGTGCTGGAGAAGATATCATTGCCAAGGTTAGGTTGCACATATCCTCTATAAGACTCAATTTTAAAATATTTTCTTCCTTTTAGATCTGTGTTTGCCTGCCAAGCTCTGATTCTTAGGAGGATTTAATGATGATTAAGGGAGAGATAAAGGAAAAGCTTTTCTTTTCCTACCCTCTAGCAAATTCTAAACCAAGCAATTTGCAGCTTAAATGACATTCCACAGTCTTTACCTTTTGTTAAAGCATTTATCCAAAGATAAGCCACGAGTTTTAGAAGAATAGACTAAAACAACTTTTGAGTATTCTGTACAGTGTTAACCATAGAATAATATGTGGCCAGAGGATGATTTAAAACAACAATAAGGGAGAGAACTCGGGTAGCACATGAATACAAATAATCGATATTACAAATCTCATGATATCAAAAGGACTTGACTGTCCCATCTAAATATTAACTTGATTTGTTTAAAAATAAAAACACACACACACAGTGCCTTTGGACCAGATCTTCAGCTGATGTAAATAGGTGTAACTTGATTGTGGAGCTATATCAGTTTCCGCCAGCAGGAAATTTATTTTAATTTGATCTTTTATATCCCTTCCTGGGTACAAGTTCTGAAAGATGGAAGACTGAGTACAAATGGCTCCTTTGTACTCCAGGTTTCAACCAAAGCCAAATTTTAAGGTTTGTAGAAACATCCTGCCCCTCATCTCTCCTCAACTGATCCTATTCACTTAACTTTTCCAGTCTTTTCAGGTGAAAGGGCAGTGGTCTTTACTTTCTTCCCTAATGTTTCTATAGTTGCCATGCGCTGGGACATCTCCAACTGTGCAGCCCAGCACCAGTGGCAGTAGGACATTTTCCTGATAGGGTTGCCAGGTGTCTGGTTTTCAACCAGAACGCCCGACTGAAAAGGGACCCTGGCAGCTCCGGTCAGCACCACAGCAGGGCAGCTAAGGCAGGCTAATCCCTACCTGTCCTGGCACCGAGCTGAGCCCCGGAAGCAGCCAGCAGGTCCGGCTCCTAGGTGGGGGGGGGGGGGGCCACGGGGCTCCGTGCACTTTCCCTGCCCCGAGCACTGGCTCCGCACTCCCACTGGGGGAGCTTGGGGGTGGTGCCTGCGGGAGCCTGCCTTAGCCCCACTGTGCCACTGATCAGGAGCCGCCCGAAGTAAACCCACTCTTCAATCCCGAGCCCCAGCCCCCTAACCTGGAACCCCCTCCTGCACCCCAAACCCCTCATACACAGCCCCACCCCGGAGCACTCACCCCTCCTGCACTCAACTCCCTGCCTCAAACTGCAGCCCCCTCCCACACTCCGAATCCCTCGACCCTACCCCCCAGCCTGGAACCCCCTCTTGCACCCCAAGCCCCTCATCCCTATCCCCAGCCCAGAGCCCATACCCCCTCCCACACCCCAACCCCCTGCCTCAACCCACAGGCCCGCTCCCCCAGCCCAGTGAAAGTGAGTGAGGGTGGGGGAGGGCAAGCCACCAAGGGAGGGAGAATGTAGTGGCAGGCAGGTCCTTGGGGAAGGGGCAGGGAAGCGGGAGGGGCCTCAGGGATGGGCGGGGCTAGGGTGTTTGGTTTTGTGCGATTAGAAAGTTGGCAACCCTATTTCCTGACCCAGTTGCTTAGATGGAAATGGGGGTGCAGCCTACTGCCCAAGAGAGATTCAGGATATAGCAGGCCTCTTTATGTAAAGATGCCAGATGAAGTGAGCAGCTTGTTCAAATGCACTCTGGGTGCATTAGAGGGGAGATGGTGGTGCAAAAGCATCTCCCAACAGACTGAAACATTTAAATGGTGGTGGAGGGAATGTGATGGGGTGGGGATTTCTGGTGAAAATGTTCCCATTTATATTATTATATTTTATTTCTAATTGTTGCAAATAAGGCTTACCTATAACCCAGTAATAGAATTCACTGTATGCATATGTGATTAATTATTTTTAAGTATTTCTCACATATTATGTGAGGAATTTCATTCTGTTACTTTCTCTCTCTGAAATAGTGAAATCCATGTAGAAAAACAGCTTTAACCTTATAGTAGCATTTCATCTTAATAATGTCAACATAACTTTCAATGATTTATTCGTTATTGTTTATTATACTAAAGGAAGAGTGTGATAAATATATTTGCCGCCTGTAAAAATACATATATTCATTGGTTTCTGGACACTGAGATCCCTGTGGTGTGCCAGAAAAAAAACACACATGATGTTTCTGTGGGCTGGATTTTGCATTTGGATATCTGATTTAGCTGAAAGATGCATTAAATCATGGTGCTTCTCAAATCAAGATCCAAATTGAATGTGTGTGTTGTCAGGCTTATACAAATGGTGTTTTGGGATCTTTTTCTCAGAAACTGTCTAGAATTGGTTATACACAAGACATCTGTTCCTAGTATACTCAGTTCAGATGACTGTTAATTAAGCTGGTATGGGGAGGGGTCTGCAACTTCTGTCATTGGGTTACACAACGATTCTCATGGGTACTGCTCAAGCAGTTGTGGTACACATACACATCTGCCCCAAGGTGTTCTTTTGGAGAATGACAGTGTTCTACATCATTCACATTGATTCTTGAAACCCACTTGAACATAGCCTGGGTTCAAATCATCCCATGAATACAGCAGGAGCTTTTCAGTACATCTACAATATTTGCAAGCCCTCCACAAACCCCACCCCTATGTTTTTTTTAGCAAGGCAGAGAGCCCTTGTATTTACCAACTCTGTTTTTTTTTATGTATACATGACATAAAGCAATGAGAGCTTGTTGTAAATTTCAGTACCAACAGTCTGCTTTGTCCCCTGCAGTGCAGAATTCCACCCTGCAAAAGGACAGATGACGTGGTCTCTACAGCCACACCCACATCTTTGCACAACAACTGTTCTGTTTAGACCCAGCAGAGAAGGAGATGGAGAGATGGACACAGAGGGAGCTGATAGAAACACAGCGGCCTACTGTGGAGACTTTATTGTTAGGGCTTCAGGCAGGAAAACTGAAACTAACACAAAGTGAGGCTTTGCACTGCAGAGAGGGCAGTGCTCAAACATTTAAAGGGACAGGACATCACAGTGACAAATACAGAACACATGTCCTACCCATTAAGGTTAGCTGGTAGAGAGACTGTCTAGAAGGGAAGGAAGCTGTCAGACTACAACCTGACAGAGATTAATTCATTTCCCAGATTAACTCACGCCAGACTGCATCATATGCAGTTGTAAGATCTAGGAATACTGCACCTGTGTTCTGCCTGGGGTGGAAGCCATTCTTGATGTAGGTGCTGAGTGCCTGCACTTGATCACAGGTACTTAGGATGGCCACACACATGTTTTCACACACCGGACATTCCGGTACTTCTGGGAATGGCAAGGATAGGCCCCTCACCAGCATGTTGTGCTATGGTGTGCTCTTCAATATGGAGTCTCCCATCCTATACTGGACAAAACCACGTCCAGTTTGTCTCAATGCCAGATGGGGGGACAAACCACCCCAGAAGAAGACAGTCTGGCTTAAATTGGATGAGTAGCTTCCCTGCAGATACTGCAGTTTGGTCTGAAACCTGTGTGATCCACACTCAGGATTTTGCTATAAGAAATTATATCAGGAACCTGCAAAAATATTTGTTGTCTGTTGTGAAGTGGTCTTTTAACAAAGGATTAGAACAAGATTGTATTGGGTACCTAAGAAATACTTTACAATGGCATTTAAAGCACGTGGAGTCCTGGCTCAAGTTTGACTGCATTTTTGTATTTCATTGAAGGTTTTTTTTAATAAATTAAAAATTCTAGAAAATCATCATAATAACCCCCCCATACACACACATAAAAGAAATAATGATTACAAATCTCTGAGAATTAATTTTCCAAAAAGATGTTGTTTTAAGTTTAAAATGTTACTAGAGACAAGCAGATTTTTGTTTTTGTTTTGCATTTAATCAATTTGGATAAATTACTTCCCATGTTTCTGAACTGAGAGCTTATATCTATTCTGAGACATGCCAGATTGCCCATAAATTATGTGCTTTCAAAAAACATGTAATTTATTATGGAGCTACTCATTTTCTCCTTTCAGTCCATATCGGGAATACACAATAGTTGTTCAGGTTAAGTGCAATAATCATTCTATAAATCATACAATATATGCCTTTATTGATGTTGTCTTTGCTACCAATTTTAGGTTCAGCAAACATTCAAGGCCTCTGGAGTAGATTGATTTCTGAATGTGCTTCCGAGGCTGTATTCCTCCCTTCATTTTCCCTGCTTTACAAGTTTAGAGAGTATATAAGTCTGAACATGCAGCTGACCTACCAATAATAAACTGTTTAGCAGTATGAAAACAACTCTCTGAAGAAATGACATTACACAGCTTTGGTTCAACAGCACTGTGCCAACTTGTTTAGCACTTTACACTGAAATATGAGCAAACTCAACCAACTTTGCTAGAATCAAGTTGATTTTTTAAAATTTCTTTCCACTAGCGGTAAAATCAGTTTCAGTTATCTCAGCCTTAGGTTGTCTCTCAAGCTGTTGCACCAGTTAATAGCATTATATAGGACTGATAGTATGTATGAATGTTCATAGC
This sequence comes from Malaclemys terrapin pileata, assembly GCF_027887155.1. Classification (NCBI taxonomy): domain Eukaryota; kingdom Metazoa; phylum Chordata; order Testudines; family Emydidae; genus Malaclemys; species Malaclemys terrapin. The sequence goes on along the minus strand of NC_071506.1, from coordinate 92,148,700 downwards.
ATATAGTATGTGCTGGCATGAGTCACACTGTGCTGTAGGTCCTTGTTCTTTGGTTGATCGAATGCTGTATCATCTGGAACTCAGCTGGCACAAGGAAACCTAACAATTGTCAGATACTGTGATGAGTTAGGGAGTCTAACTGTACAACTTATGAATTCTGGAAGCTATTATGAAATTGTATCATGAAATTACTGACATGTAAAGCGTGTGTGTATATGTATGTATGTGGATTCACCATTGGTGACAGGGCATGCAGCAGCTGCACACCAGATAAGGAACAATGGGGAATGTTTAACTTTAATGATCATGCTTTGACCACACAAAAGTTTGCTAAACAATGTCTGCATCTTAGGAGAAACTCAGTTTTACCCATTCTCGGGGGGGGGGGGGGGGGGGACACAGGTGGGCGCTGGAGCAGCAGAAAATTACCCAACACAGAATAAAGAAAATCAGGTTCCTAGGAGGTGTTTAAATAAGGAAACACATAGGAAACGTCGGGTAGGAGAGAAGAAGGTCACTCAAGCTGGGGAAGGAGACTCCGTGGCGGAGAAACCACTGAGTATGTAACACCCTGCATGAGGCAGGGAAACCCTGCCAGCCTGCCTTCCTGGACACAGATGATCCCCAATGATGCTCAAGGGAAGGGTGAGCTAGCAATGGGCATTGCAGTTAGAATGTTTATTGTTTTCTATATAATCTGTACTCTCTTGTATTCTGTATGGCTAACTAAAGGAGCAGTTGTGTTAGACTTCTGAGCAGAGAGTGTGTGTGTGTGTTGTATCTGCTTTACAAGTAATCCCAGACATTTAATAATACAGTTGTGGCCTGATTAAACCCATGTCAAATGTTTCCTCTCTTTCTTTCAGTATAGCCAGACAATTACCATGTGCTCCTAAGAGTTAAACTGTAAACCAGAAGCTTCACACCTTTGAGTGGATTTCTGAGAGAGGGTGTGTTTAACTATAGGGCAGTCTAATGGATCAACCCTGCACCTAGAGAAGCTAAGAAGCTGAATAGTGGGTTCCAGCTCTCAGAAGGGAGTGTTAGACTGCAGGGCTGCACCCCAACTCTGTGTCAGGTTCTGGAGGCTTAAAACACTGGCGGATCCAGGGTCCCAGAGGCTTTGATTCTCATCACAGCAGTGTGGTAGGTGGCCAGCAGGGTGCACCTGACTGGATCTGTGACAGATATGCAGAGATGTGAAGAGAAAAGATTTAATGTAAATTAATCTCTCCAATTTCCCATCCCTGTCTATCCAAGGAGAATTTAATATAAGGTATCAATGTAAGTAAATATATATACTTCAGCTCATAGGTGCTGACTTTCCAAAGTGCTGGGGAGTACTCGATCCCTGGCTCTGCCCCAGGCCCCACCCCCACTCCACCCCTTCCCGCTAAGGCCGCACCTCTGCCCGCCTCTTCCCATCCCCATCATGCCTCTTCCCACCCAGTTCAACCCCCTTTCCTGAGCATGCCATGTCCTCACTCCTCCCCCCTCCCTGTCAGCCTCCTGCACGCCACCAAACAGCTGATTGCGGCAAGTGGGAGGTGCAGGGAAGGAGGGGGAGCTGCTGATCCGCGGGGCTACCAGTGGGCGGGAGGCACTGGGGGTGTGTGGGAGGGAACTGATAAGGGGGCTGCCAGTGGGTGCTCAGCACCCACCATTTTTTCGCTATGGGTGTTCCAGCCCCGGAGCACGCCTGGAGTCGGCGCCTATGCTTCAGCTAAATTAAGAGTTTCAGAACACCAGATGAGAGAGAACATAGAACTGTAACTTCTTGTACTAAAATGGAGGCAATACATACGAAACATAAAAGTAAATGGTATTGCTAAGCTAAATGTGTATTAGAGAGACAAGGTGGGTGAGGTAATATCTTTTATTGGACCAAACTTCTGTTGATGAGAAAAAGACAAGCCACACAGAGCTCTTCTTCGGGTCTGGGAAAGGAACTCCCAGCATCACAACAAAATTCTAAATAATCTGTTCCACCTTGCATTTTGCTGGGAGTTCCTTTCCCAGACCTGAAGAAGAGCTCTGTGTGGCTCGAAAGCTTCTCTCTCACCAACAGAAGTTGGTCCCATAAAAGATATTACCTCACCCACCTTGTCTCTCTAATATCCTGAGACTGACATGGCTACAACTACACTGCCTACTAAATGGGTATTGTAATTATAAGAGTTTTGAATAGGATATCAGAAATATTATATATTATGTCTGAAGTAATAGCAACAGCTATTGTTAAGGTTGCATTAATGTTCCATTCTAGCCCTCTGAGTTCAGTCACTAAAATTTTCTGAAATGTTCCTCTACCAGGCTGAAATTCTTCAGGCCCAGTGTATAGCAAAAAGTGAGAACCAGAAAGCTTAAATAAAAAATAGTTCAGGTGCTCTCAAATGAGGGGTGAATAAAATTCACTTTCCCCATTTAAAAAAAATATTGAAATACATTTTGAATAGCTCTAGCACCAAAATGGGACAACAGCCAAAATGTGGCAGGAAAACAGTATTCAATGAGAAGTAATGGTGAGTGTTCAGGTAAAAATTTAGTTTTTATTTTACCAACTTCTGAAAATCACACTTTTATGTGCCTGTTATACTTTGAGTGCGACATTTTAGTGTTTTTTACTAATATAAACAAAGATGTTTGCTCTTTGCATAGCAAGAAAAGAACTGCCAAAATGTCTGTCTTGCACACTTTCTTCCAAAAGAAAGAATTCCTTTGTAAGGCCCTGATTCAGCAAGGCACTGAAGCATGTGCTTGAATGTTTTACTGAATTGAAGCTATAGGTAGCAACAAATAAAAGTCAGTGAAAAGACCTTTGAAAATATTTCCTTTCACTTTATTGCTTACCAAAAAGTGCTCTGAATTTCTATCAGCGATATATGACACATGGGAAAGTATAAATATATTGATTTGATAACTTGCACTACTTTTAAAGAATGAGACAAATGCCTACAGGATTAGTCTGCTGTCAATCAAATTCTGGTAGCAAAAACTACAATAAATCAAAAGCAGTCAGAACATTTACATAATTCTTTGTAACAAGTACCTTTTTATTCCAGAACTCTATTAATCGGTAACATGATTGGTGAGGTGTTTTTAATATAGATATAGATTAATGCACTTAAAGCTACATACTGTATGTTACTCAAGTGTCATGTGACAAGAAAATTTAGACTAATAATTTTAGTATAATTTACATTTTTCACTTATGTGTAAACACTACATAAAAATAACTACCATGATTTAACACTCCTGTCTTAAGATGATGACAGTAATTTAAGGCCCTAATGTTCTTTCCACTTACATTAATTTATTATACAAGAGTATCTTCAACAATTTCAGTAAAGCTAGTCCTGACTTACACTGGTGTAAATGAGAGGAGAATCAAACTCAGTTTCTGTACATGAGAGTGCCACCGTTTGTCCAAGCATAAGATATTACACAACCAGGGCTATAGTTTGCAATATTTTTAACAATATATATTTATTAAGCATATTTTCCTGCATTGTCTTATCTAAATGTGTTAATATTAAGCTTATGCAGCTTAGGTAAACAAACATATATTTGAATATTTTGACATAATGTTTAAGTATACAAATTTATAATTTTGTTTCCGAGATTATAATTCCACCGTCTTTTGAATATTTAAGTGTTGGTTTCCTATTATTTTATCATTTGACTCTCTTTTAACTTTGTTACAATGTTGCTGGCTGCATTGTACAATTATGATATATAGGGAACATACATTACAGTAGCCTACTGAATATTGCTGTCTTCTGACAGGCTCATTAAAGTATATAAAATCTCATAGACTCATAGACTCATAGACTTTAAGGTCAGAAGGGACCATTATGATCATCTAGTCTGACCCCCTGCATGCTGCAGGCCATAAAACCGTCCCTACCCCTTCCCTGGACTCTGCTGTTGAAGTCCCCAATCCTGTTTTAGGTGACTTTAATCGGCAGAGACCCTCCTGCTAGAGATCCCTGCCCCATGCTGCGGAGGAAGGCGAAAAACCTCCAGGGCTCGGCCAATCTGCCCTGGAGGAAAATTCCTTCCCGACCCCAAAAATGGCGATCAGTCAGACCCCGAGCATATAGGCAAGAGTCACCAGCCTGACCCCTGTCAGCCATTATACGATTTACCTACCATTGTTTGGTTTTCCTTGACTACTATGTTTTACCATTAAACCATTCCCTCCATAAATTTATCTAACTTAATCTTAAAACCAGACAGGTCCGTCGCCCCCACCGTTTCCCTCGGAAGGCCGTTCCAATATTTCACCCCTCTGACGGTCAAAAACCTTCGTCTAATTTCAAGCCTGAACTTCCCCACGGCCAGTTTATATCCATTCGTTCTCGTATCCACATTAGTACTAAGCTGGAATAATTCTTCTCCCTCCCTTGTATTAATCCCTCTAATATATTTAAAGATAGCAATCATATCCCCCCTCAGCCTTCGCTTTGTCAGACTAAACAACCCAAGCTCCTCTAGTCTCTTTTCATACGACAGGTTTTCCATTCCTCTGATCATCCTAGTGGCCCTTCTCTGCACCCGTTCCAGTTTGAGTTCATCTTTTTTAAACATGGGAGACCAGAACTGCACACAGTACTCCAAGTGAGGTCTCACCAGCGCCTTGTACAACGGGAGCAGGACCTCCTTATCCCTACTAGATATACCTCGCCTAATGCATCCCAAGACAGCATTGGCTTTTTTCACCGCCACGTCGCATTGTCGACTCATAGTCATCCTGCGGTCTACGAGGACCCCTAGGTCCTTCTCCTCTTCCGTTACCTCTAACCAATGCGTCCCCATCTTGTAACTAAAATTGTTATTAGTCATCCCCAAATGCATTACCTTACACTTTTTACTATTAAATTTCATCCTATTTCTGATACTCCAATTCACAAGCTCATTCAAGTCTCCCTGCAGGATATCCCTATCCTCCTCCGAATTTACAACGCCTCCCACCTTCGTATCATCCGCAAACTTTATCAGCCCACTCCTGCAATCGGTCCCGAGGTCAGTTATAAATAGATTAAATAAAATGGGTCCCAAAACCGAACCTTGAGGCACTCCACTAGTAACCTCCCTCCAACCCGACAGTTCACCCTTTAATACGACCCGCTGCATTCTCCCCATCAACCAATTCCTTATCCACCTCTGGATTTTTATATCGATCCCCATGTTTTTCAGTTTAACCAATAATTCCTCATGGGGTACAGTATCAAACGCTTTACTGAAATCCAGGTATATTAGGTCCACCGCATTTCCCTTATCTAATAAATCCGTTACTTTCTCAAAGAAGGAGATCAGATTCGTTTGGCACGATCTGCCCTTCGTAAAACCATGTTGTAATTTGTCGCAATTGCCACTAACCTCCAGGTCCTCAACTAGTTTCTCTTTCAGAATTTTCTCTAACACCTTGCACACTACAGATGTTAAACTAACAGGCCTGTAGTTACCCGGATCACTTTTTTTCCCTTTCTTGAAAATAGGAACCACATTAGCTATTCTCCAGTCTAACGGGACCACCCCCGAGTTTACAGATTCATTAAATATTATCGCTAACGGGCCTGCTATTTCCCGCGCCAATTCCTTCAATATTCTCGGATGAAGATCGTCCGGTCCTCCCGACTTAGCCCCATTAAGGCAATCAAGTTTTGTTTCTACCTCGAATACGGTAATCCCCCATCCCGAATGCCCCTCTGTAGTGGTGCTAGTATCCCTAATACCTTCATTGGCCTCATTAAACACCGATGCAAAATATTCATTGAGATATTGCGCCATGCCTAGATTGTCTTTAATCTCCTCTCCGGCAATAGTCTTCAGCGGTCCCACTTCTTCTTTCTTTGCTTTCTTCCTATTTATGTGGCTGTAAAACCTCTTACTATTGCTTTTAATTCCCCTCGCTAGGTCCAACTCTACACGGCCTTTGGCCTTTCTCACTCTATCTCTACATTCTCGGACTTCACTAAGGTAAGTTTCTTTACTAATCCCTCCCCTCTTCCACTCTTTGTACGCTTTCTGTTTTTTCCTAATCACCCCTTTGAGTTGGTCGCTCATCCAGCTCTGTCTATATCTCCTGCTTTGTAATCTTTTTTTCCTTTTTTGGAATGCAGGCCTCCGACAGCTCATGCATCTTTAACTTGAAGTAATCCCAGGCTTCTTCTGCCTTTAGATCCCTTAATACGTTTGCCCAATCCACTTCCCTTACCAGTCCCCTTAATTTGTTAAAATTGGCCTTTTTAAAATTATAAACCCTAGTCTTTGACTTAATTCTGTTACTCCTCCCATGTATTTTAAACCGAATTAGCTCATGATCACTGGAGCCCAAATTGTCCCCCACTAGCACTTCCTCAACGAGGTCCTCACTGCTTACCAGAATCAAATCTAAAGTGGCCTCCCCCCTCGTCGGTTCAGCTACCACTTGATGAAGGAATTGATCAGCAAGCACATCTAGGAACATCTGAGCCCTATTATTACTACTAGCGTTTGTGCCCCAATCTATATCCGGGAAGTTAAAGTCCCCCATAATTACACAGTTTCTATTAGTAATTACTTCTCTAAACACATTAAATAGTTCCTTATCCATATCCTGGGTCGATCCCGGCGGTCTATAGCACACTCCAAGCACTATCCCCGGAGAGGCTCTAGTAGTCCTATTACCCAGTGTGAGTATTGCCCAGACGGACTCTGTGTTATCTAATCCATCCACTATTATTTCTTTACAGCTTATTTCACTGTTGACATACAATGCCACCCCCCCACCTTTACCTTTGTTCCGGTCTTTCCTAAACAGCGTATACCCCTCCATACCTGTGTTCCAGTCGTGACCGTCATTCCACCACGTTTCTGTTATTCCTACGATATCCGGTTTCAGCTCTTGGACCAAGAGCTCCAATTCCTCCATTTTATTACCTAGGCTTCTCGCATTGGTGTATAAACACCCTAATGTATGTCGTTTAGCCTGTCTCCCATTAGTAGCACTATATGTTGCGGGCCTCCTTGCGCCCGTCCCCCCTGTCCTTCCTATGTCCAATCTCGTCTCCCCGGCTATGTCTCATGAAATCCATGTACAAAAACAGCTTTAACCTTATAGTAGCATTTCATCTTAATAATGTCAACATAACTTTCAATGATTTATTCGTTATTGTTTATTATACTAAAGGAAGAGTGTGATAAATATATTTGCCGCCTGTAAAAATACATATATTCATTGGTTTCTGGACACTGAGATCCCTGTGGTGTGCCAGAAAAAAAACACACATGATGTTTCTGTGGGCTGGATTTTGCATTTGGATATCTGATTTAGCTGAAAGATGCATTAAATCATGGTGCTTCTCAAATCAAGATCCAAATTGAATGTGTGTGTTGTCAGGCTTATACAAATGGTGTTTTGGGATCTTTTTCTCAGAAACTGTCTAGAATTGGTTATACACAAGACATCTGTTCCTAGTATACTCAGTTCAGATGACTGTTAATTAAGCTGGTATGGGGAGGGGTCTGCAACTTCTGTCATTGGGTTACACAACGATTCTCATGGGTACTGCTCAAGCAGTTGTGGTACACATACACATCTGCCCCAAGGTGTTCTTTTGGAGAATGACAGTGTTCTACATCATTCACATTGATTCTTGAAACCCACTTGAACATAGCCTGGGTTCAAATCATCCCATGAATACAGCAGGAGCTTTTCAGTACATCTACAATATTTGCAAGCCCTCCACAAACCCCACCCCTATGTTTTTTTTAGCAAGGCAGAGAGCCCTTGTATTTACCAACTCTGTTTTTTTTTATGTATACATGACATAAAGCAATGAGAGCTTGTTGTAAATTTCAGTACCAACAGTCTGCTTTGTCCCCTGCAGTGCAGAATTCCACCCTGCAAAAGGACAGATGACGTGGTCTCTACAGCCACACCCACATCTTTGCACAACAACTGTTCTGTTTAGACCCAGCAGAGAAGGAGATGGAGAGATGGACACAGAGGGAGCTGATAGAAACACAGCGGCCTACTGTGGAGACTTTATTGTTAGGGCTTCAGGCAGGAAAACTGAAACTAACACAAAGTGAGGCTTTGCACTGCAGAGAGGGCAGTGCTCAAACATTTAAAGGGACAGGACATCACAGTGACAAATACAGAACACATGTCCTACCCATTAAGGTTAGCTGGTAGAGAGACTGTCTAGAAGGGAAGGAAGCTGTCAGACTACAACCTGACAGAGATTAATTCATTTCCCAGATTAACTCACGCCAGACTGCATCATATGCAGTTGTAAGATCTAGGAATACTGCACCTGTGTTCTGCCTGGGGTGGAAGCCATTCTTGATGTAGGTGCTGAGTGCCTGCACTTGATCACAGGTACTTAGGATGGCCACACACATGTTTTCACACACCGGACATTCCGGTACTTCTGGGAATGGCAAGGATAGGCCCCTCACCAGCATGTTGTGCTATGGTGTGCTCTTCAATATGGAGTCTCCCATCCTATACTGGACAAAACCACGTCCAGTTTGTCTCAATGCCAGATGGGGGGACAAACCACCCCAGAAGAAGACAGTCTGGCTTAAATTGGATGAGTAGCTTCCCTGCAGATACTGCAGTTTGGTCTGAAACCTGTGTGATCCACACTCAGGATTTTGCTATAAGAAATTATATCAGGAACCTGCAAAAATATTTGTTGTCTGTTGTGAAGTGGTCTTTTAACAAAGGATTAGAACAAGATTGTATTGGGTACCTAAGAAATACTTTACAATGGCATTTAAAGCACGTGGAGTCCTGGCTCAAGTTTGACTGCATTTTTGTATTTCATTGAAGGTTTTTTTTAATAAATTAAAAATTCTAGAAAATCATCATAATAACCCCCCCATACACACACATAAAAGAAATAATGATTACAAATCTCTGAGAATTAATTTTCCAAAAAGATGTTGTTTTAAGTTTAAAATGTTACTAGAGACAAGCAGATTTTTGTTTTTGTTTTGCATTTAATCAATTTGGATAAATTACTTCCCATGTTTCTGAACTGAGAGCTTATATCTATTCTGAGACATGCCAGATTGCCCATAAATTATGTGCTTTCAAAAAACATGTAATTTATTATGGAGCTACTCATTTTCTCCTTTCAGTCCATATCGGGAATACACAATAGTTGTTCAGGTTAAGTGCAATAATCATTCTATAAATCATACAATATATGCCTTTATTGATGTTGTCTTTGCTACCAATTTTAGGTTCAGCAAACATTCAAGGCCTCTGGAGTAGATTGATTTCTGAATGTGCTTCCGAGGCTGTATTCCTCCCTTCATTTTCCCTGCTTTACAAGTTTAGAGAGTATATAAGTCTGAACATGCAGCTGACCTACCAATAATAAACTGTTTAGCAGTATGAAAACAACTCTCTGAAGAAATGACATTACACAGCTTTGGTTCAACAGCACTGTGCCAACTTGTTTAGCACTTTACACTGAAATATGAGCAAACTCAACCAACTTTGCTAGAATCAAGTTGATTTTTTAAAATTTCTTTCCACTAGCGGTAAAATCAGTTTCAGTTATCTCAGCCTTAGGTTGTCTCTCAAGCTGTTGCACCAGTTAATAGCATTATATAGGACTGATAGTATGTATGAATGTTCATAGCATATAGTATGTGCTGGCATGAGTCACACTGTGCTGTAGGTCCTTGTTCTTTGGTTGATCGAATGCTGTATCATCTGGAACTCAGCTGGCACAAGGAAACCTAACAATTGTCAGATACTGTGATGAGTTAGGGAGTCTAACTGTACAACTTATGAATTCTGGAAGCTATTATGAAATTGTATCATGAAATTACTGACATGTAAAGCGTGTGTGTATATGTATGTATGTGGATTCACCATTGGTGACAGGGCATGCAGCAGCTGCACACCAGATAAGGAACAATGGGGAATGTTTAACTTTAATGATCATGCTTTGACCACACAAAAGTTTGCTAAACAATGTCTGCATCTTAGGAGAAACTCAGTTTTACCCATTCTCGGGGGGGGGGGGGGGGGGGGACACAGGTGGGCGCTGGAGCAGCAGAAAATTACCCAACACAGAATAAAGAAAATCAGGTTCCTAGGAGGTGTTTAAATAAGGAAACACATAGGAAACGTCGGGTAGGAGAGAAGAAGGTCACTCAAGCTGGGGAAGGAGACTCCGTGGCGGAGAAACCACTGAGTATGTAACACCCTGCATGAGGCAGGGAAACCCTGCCAGCCTGCCTTCCTGGACACAGATGATCCCCAATGATGCTCAAGGGAAGGGTGAGCTAGCAATGGGCATTGCAGTTAGAATGTTTATTGTTTTCTATATAATCTGTACTCTCTTGTATTCTGTATGGCTAACTAAAGGAGCAGTTGTGTTAGACTTCTGAGCAGAGAGTGTGTGTGTGTGTTGTATCTGCTTTACAAGTAATCCCAGACATTTAATAATACAGTTGTGGCCTGATTAAACCCATGTCAAATGTTTCCTCTCTTTCTTTCAGTATAGCCAGACAATTACCATGTGCTCCTAAGAGTTAAACTGTAAACCAGAAGCTTCACACCTTTGAGTGGATTTCTGAGAGAGGGTGTGTTTAACTATAGGGCAGTCTAATGGATCAACCCTGCACCTAGAGAAGCTAAGAAGCTGAATAGTGGGTTCCAGCTCTCAGAAGGGAGTGTTAGACTGCAGGGCTGCACCCCAACTCTGTGTCAGGTTCTGGAGGCTTAAAACACTGGCGGATCCAGGGTCCCAGAGGCTTTGATTCTCATCACAGCAGTGTGGTAGGTGGCCAGCAGGGTGCACCTGACTGGATCTGTGACAGATATGCAGAGATGTGAAGAGAAAAGATTTAATGTAAATTAATCTCTCCAATTTCCCATCCCTGTCTATCCAAGGAGAATTTAATATAAGGTATCAATGTAAGTAAATATATATACTTCAGCTCATAGGTGCTGACTTTCCAAAGTGCTGGGGAGTACTCGATCCCTGGCTCTGCCCCAGGCCCCACCCCCACTCCACCCCTTCCCGCTAAGGCCGCACCTCTGCCCGCCTCTTCCCATCCCCATCATGCCTCTTCCCACCCAGTTCAACCCCCTTTCCTGAGCATGCCATGTCCTCACTCCTCCCCCCTCCCTGTCAGCCTCCTGCACGCCACCAAACAGCTGATTGCGGCAAGTGGGAGGTGCAGGGAAGGAGGGGGAGCTGCTGATCCGCGGGGCTACCAGTGGGCGGGAGGCACTGGGGGTGTGTGGGAGGGAACTGATAAGGGGGCTGCCAGTGGGTGCTCAGCACCCACCATTTTTTCGCTATGGGTGTTCCAGCCCCGGAGCACGCCTGGAGTCGGCGCCTATGCTTCAGCTAAATTAAGAGTTTCAGAACACCAGATGAGAGAGAACATAGAACTGTAACTTCTTGTACTAAAATGGAGGCAATACATACGAAACATAAAAGTAAATGGTATTGCTAAGCTAAATGTGTATTAGAGAGACAAGGTGGGTGAGGTAATATCTTTTATTGGACCAAACTTCTGTTGATGAGAAAAAGACAAGCCACACAGAGCTCTTCTTCGGGTCTGGGAAAGGAACTCCCAGCATCACAACAAAATTCTAAATAATCTGTTCCACCTTGCATTTTGCTGGGAGTTCCTTTCCCAGACCTGAAGAAGAGCTCTGTGTGGCTCGAAAGCTTCTCTCTCACCAACAGAAGTTGGTCCCATAAAAGATATTACCTCACCCACCTTGTCTCTCTAATATCCTGAGACTGACATGGCTACAACTACACTGCCTACTAAATGGGTATTGTAATTATAAGAGTTTTGAATAGGATATCAGAAATATTATATATTATGTCTGAAGTAATAGCAACAGCTATTGTTAAGGTTGCATTAATGTTCCATTCTAGCCCTCTGAGTTCAGTCACTAAAATTTTCTGAAATGTTCCTCTACCAGGCTGAAATTCTTCAGGCCCAGTGTATAGCAAAAAGTGAGAACCAGAAAGCTTAAATAAAAAATAGTTCAGGTGCTCTCAAATGAGGGGTGAATAAAATTCACTTTCCCCATTTAAAAAAAATATTGAAATACATTTTGAATAGCTCTAGCACCAAAATGGGACAACAGCCAAAATGTGGCAGGAAAACAGTATTCAATGAGAAGTAATGGTGAGTGTTCAGGTAAAAATTTAGTTTTTATTTTACCAACTTCTGAAAATCACACTTTTATGTGCCTGTTATACTTTGAGTGCGACATTTTAGTGTTTTTTACTAATATAAACAAAGATGTTTGCTCTTTGCATAGCAAGAAAAGAACTGCCAAAATGTCTGTCTTGCACACTTTCTTCCAAAAGAAAGAATTCCTTTGTAAGGCCCTGATTCAGCAAGGCACTGAAGCATGTGCTTGAATGTTTTACTGAATTGAAGCTATAGGTAGCAACAAATAAAAGTCAGTGAAAAGACCTTTGAAAATATTTCCTTTCACTTTATTGCTTACCAAAAAGTGCTCTGAATTTCTATCAGCGATATATGACACATGGGAAAGTATAAATATATTGATTTGATAACTTGCACTACTTTTAAAGAATGAGACAAATGCCTACAGGATTAGTCTGCTGTCAATCAAATTCTGGTAGCAAAAACTACAATAAATCAAAAGCAGTCAGAACATTTACATAATTCTTTGTAACAAGTACCTTTTTATTCCAGAACTCTATTAATCGGTAACATGATTGGTGAGGTGTTTTTAATATAGATATAGATTAATGCACTTAAAGCTACATACTGTATGTTACTCAAGTGTCATGTGACAAGAAAATTTAGACTAATAATTTTAGTATAATTTACATTTTTCACTTATGTGTAAACACTACATAAAAATAACTACCATGATTTAACACTCCTGTCTTAAGATGATGACAGTAATTTAAGGCCCTAATGTTCTTTCCACTTACATTAATTTATTATACAAGAGTATCTTCAACAATTTCAGTAAAGCTAGTCCTGACTTACACTGGTGTAAATGAGAGGAGAATCAAACTCAGTTTCTGTACATGAGAGTGCCACCGTTTGTCCAAGCATAAGATATTACACAACCAGGGCTATAGTTTGCAATATTTTTAACAATATATATTTATTAAGCATATTTTCCTGCATTGTCTTATCTAAATGTGTTAATATTAAGCTTATGCAGCTTAGGTAAACAAACATATATTTGAATATTTTGACATAATGTTTAAGTATACAAATTTATAATTTTGTTTCCGAGATTATAATTCCACCGTCTTTTGAATATTTAAGTGTTGGTTTCCTATTATTTTATCATTTGACTCTCTTTTAACTTTGTTACAATGTTGCTGGCTGCATTGTACAATTATGATATATAGGGAACATACATTACAGTAGCCTACTGAATATTGCTGTCTTCTGACAGGCTCATTAAAGTATATAAAATCTCATAGACTCATAGACTCATAGACTTTAAGGTCAGAAGGGACCATTATGATCATCTAGTCTGACCCCCTGCATGCTGCAGGCCATAAAACCGTCCCTACCCCTTCCCTGGACTCTGCTGTTGAAGTCCCCAATCCTGTTTTAGGTGACTTTAATCGGCAGAGACCCTCCTGCTAGAGATCCCTGCCCCATGCTGCGGAGGAAGGCGAAAAACCTCCAGGGCTCGGCCAATCTGCCCTGGAGGAAAATTCCTTCCCGACCCCAAAAATGGCGATCAGTCAGACCCCGAGCATATAGGCAAGAGTCACCAGCCTGACCCCTGTCAGCCATTATACGATTTACCTACCATTGTTTGGTTTTCCTTGACTACTATGTTTTACCATTAAACCATTCCCTCCATAAATTTATCTAACTTAATCTTAAAACCAGACAGGTCCGTCGCCCCCACCGTTTCCCTCGGAAGGCCGTTCCAATATTTCACCCCTCTGACGGTCAAAAACCTTCGTCTAATTTCAAGCCTGAACTTCCCCACGGCCAGTTTATATCCATTCGTTCTCGTATCCACATTAGTACTAAGCTGGAATAATTCTTCTCCCTCCCTTGTATTAATCCCTCTAATATATTTAAAGATAGCAATCATATCCCCCCTCAGCCTTCGCTTTGTCAGACTAAACAACCCAAGCTCCTCTAGTCTCTTTTCATACGACAGGTTTTCCATTCCTCTGATCATCCTAGTGGCCCTTCTCTGCACCCGTTCCAGTTTGAGTTCATCTTTTTTAAACATGGGAGACCAGAACTGCACACAGTACTCCAAGTGAGGTCTCACCAGCGCCTTGTACAACGGGAGCAGGACCTCCTTATCCCTACTAGATATACCTCGCCTAATGCATCCCAAGACAGCATTGGCTTTTTTCACCGCCACGTCGCATTGTCGACTCATAGTCATCCTGCGGTCTACGAGGACCCCTAGGTCCTTCTCCTCTTCCGTTACCTCTAACCAATGCGTCCCCATCTTGTAACTAAAATTGTTATTAGTCATCCCCAAATGCATTACCTTACACTTTTTACTATTAAATTTCATCCTATTTCTGATACTCCAATTCACAAGCTCATTCAAGTCTCCCTGCAGGATATCCCTATCCTCCTCCGAATTTACAACGCCTCCCACCTTCGTATCATCCGCAAACTTTATCAGCCCACTCCTGCAATCGGTCCCGAGGTCAGTTATAAATAGATTAAATAAAATGGGTCCCAAAACCGAACCTTGAGGCACTCCACTAGTAACCTCCCTCCAACCCGACAGTTCACCCTTTAATACGACCCGCTGCATTCTCCCCATCAACCAATTCCTTATCCACCTCTGGATTTTTATATCGATCCCCATGTTTTTCAGTTTAACCAATAATTCCTCATGGGGTACAGTATCAAACGCTTTACTGAAATCCAGGTATATTAGGTCCACCGCATTTCCCTTATCTAATAAATCCGTTACTTTCTCAAAGAAGGAGATCAGATTCGTTTGGCACGATCTGCCCTTCGTAAAACCATGTTGTAATTTGTCGCAATTGCCACTAACCTCCAGGTCCTCAACTAGTTTCTCTTTCAGAATTTTCTCTAACACCTTGCACACTACAGATGTTAAACTAACAGGCCTGTAGTTACCCGGATCACTTTTTTTCCCTTTCTTGAAAATAGGAACCACATTAGCTATTCTCCAGTCTAACGGGACCACCCCCGAGTTTACAGATTCATTAAATATTATCGCTAACGGGCCTGCTATTTCCCGCGCCAATTCCTTCAATATTCTCGGATGAAGATCGTCCGGTCCTCCCGACTTAGCCCCATTAAGGCAATCAAGTTTTGTTTCTACCTCGAATACGGTAATCCCCCATCCCGAATGCCCCTCTGTAGTGGTGCTAGTATCCCTAATACCTTCATTGGCCTCATTAAACACCGATGCAAAATATTCATTGAGATATTGCGCCATGCCTAGATTGTCTTTAATCTCCTCTCCGGCAATAGTCTTCAGCGGTCCCACTTCTTCTTTCTTTGCTTTCTTCCTATTTATGTGGCTGTAAAACCTCTTACTATTGCTTTTAATTCCCCTCGCTAGGTCCAACTCTACACGGCCTTTGGCCTTTCTCACTCTATCTCTACATTCTCGGACTTCACTAAGGTAAGTTTCTTTACTAATCCCTCCCCTCTTCCACTCTTTGTACGCTTTCTGTTTTTTCCTAATCACCCCTTTGAGTTGGTCGCTCATCCAGCTCTGTCTATATCTCCTGCTTTGTAATCTTTTTTTCCTTTTTTGGAATGCAGGCCTCCGACAGCTCATGCATCTTTAACTTGAAGTAATCCCAGGCTTCTTCTGCCTTTAGATCCCTTAATACGTTTGCCCAATCCACTTCCCTTACCAGTCCCCTTAATTTGTTAAAATTGGCCTTTTTAAAATTATAAACCCTAGTCTTTGACTTAATTCTGTTACTCCTCCCATGTATTTTAAACCGAATTAGCTCATGATCACTGGAGCCCAAATTGTCCCCCACTAGCACTTCCTCAACGAGGTCCTCACTGCTTACCAGAATCAAATCTAAAGTGGCCTCCCCCCTCGTCGGTTCAGCTACCACTTGATGAAGGAATTGATCAGCAAGCACATCTAGGAACATCTGAGCCCTATTATTACTACTAGCGTTTGTGCCCCAATCTATATCCGGGAAGTTAAAGTCCCCCATAATTACACAGTTTCTATTAGTAATTACTTCTCTAAACACATTAAATAGTTCCTTATCCATATCCTGGGTCGATCCCGGCGGTCTATAGCACACTCCAAGCACTATCCCCGGAGAGGCTCTAGTAGTCCTATTACCCAGTGTGAGTATTGCCCAGACGGACTCTGTGTTATCTAATCCATCCACTATTATTTCTTTACAGCTTATTTCACTGTTGACATACAATGCCACCCCCCCACCTTTACCTTTGTTCCGGTCTTTCCTAAACAGCGTATACCCCTCCATACCTGTGTTCCAGTCGTGACCGTCATTCCACCACGTTTCTGTTATTCCTACGATATCCGGTTTCAGCTCTTGGACCAAGAGCTCCAATTCCTCCATTTTATTACCTAGGCTTCTCGCATTGGTGTATAAACACCCTAATGTATGTCGTTTAGCCTGTCTCCCATTAGTAGCACTATATGTTGCGGGCCTCCTTGCGCCCGTCCCCCCTGTCCTTCCTATGTCCAATCTCGTCTCCCCGGCTATGTCTCCTCTCATTTTACTCACCTTTTCCATACTGGAATCTGGCGTGGAGATTAACTGTGCATCTCCCAACCTTCTCCCCAAACTTCCTAGTTTAAAGCTCTTTTGATAAGATGAGCCAGCCTCCCTCCCAGAAGTCTATTTCCTTCCCTACTCAGGTGAAGCCCATCCCGCGAGAACAGGTGTCTGTCCCCAAAAGCCTCCCAGTGGCCATACATCCCAAAGCCCTCCTTATAGCACCACTCCCTTAGCCAAGTATTTATTCTCACAATCCTATCAGCCCTTTGCTGCCCTTCCCTCGGAACGGGCAGAATCCCACTAAAGATAATCTGAGCCTCTATCTCCTTGAGCGTCTTCCCCAGCCTGGCATAATCTCCCTTGATTCTCTCTAACGAGAACCTAGCCGTGTCATTCGTTCCTACATGAAGGATTATCAAAGGGTTCTTACCTGCTCCTTTTAGGATCCTTTTCAACCGCAGGTCCACATCGCGTATCTTTGCGCCCGGGAGACAGCACACCCTTCTGTTCTCCGGGTCCGCCCTGGTCACAGGCCTGTCCAATCTCCTCAGTAATGAGTCTCCAATTACATACACCTGCCTTCGCCTGGCAACAGTGCCATCTAGTAATCTAGTCTCTAATCCCTCTAGTCCTGACCTGAGCCTGTTCCTATCTTCCCTAATGCTCCCCCTTATGCCTTCCTGAATCCTCCCGGGGCCCAGAATTGGTGCTGTCTCCATCAACTCCTCCCCTCTCTCTCTCGGACTAGCCGCTCTTCTCTTCTTCCTCACTCTCCCACCTTCAGCCGCCACCTGCTGCCCCTCCACCTCGCTATCCAAACACTCGAACCTATTCCTGAGTTCTATTCCCCCCTCACTGGCCCTTCTTTTCCTTGGCCTGCTTCTGACAGTCACATGGTTCCACCTCCCATGCTCTCCCCCTTCCATTCCCCTATCACCCTCCTCTGCCTCTACCTGCGCCGCAGGGCGTTCTCCTTCAGCCCCTCCTTGCCTGTCCTCCATCAGCTGCTCAAACCCCCGCCTAAACTCCACCAGGGTATCTACCTGCATCTCTAGCCCCTTAATCTTTTCCTCCAGTAACACTATCAGGCGACACTTCATACACACATACCTGTGTTCCGGCTCCCCTGCTAGGACCATATACATACCACAGCTTCCACATGCAGCCATCTGCATTCTGTCTGCTGCTGCTGCTTGGCTCATGCCTGCTGGGCTCCCTGCCCCCGGCGCCTGTGGACTCAGAGCACACACCACACCTTGCCCTCCTGCCTCCCCCCTTACCTCCCCCTGCAAACTCCCTCTCAAACTCCCCTGTTAGCCGCCCTGTTTGCTGCCTCCGGTGCTGCTGCCTGGCTGGGCGGCCGCTTTTATGGGCCCCCTAATCAGCCAAGCCCCGCCCCCTGCTCAGGCCTCGGCGTCCGTCCCAGCACCCAGCCCCTGCCGGCCCCTACAAACCAAAACAAACAAACACACAAGAACACCCAGGAACACCCAGGACAGATGCAAATCTAAGCAATTCCATCTGCTAATACAGTATATAAACATAAAAAGTGTCATTTCTGTCTAGGAAAAGGTAACAAAAGAAGAGGGAAATATTTAGATGAAACTACCCAGTACAAATAGTTTCATCCTTCTGAATGAATACTGTACTAGAAAGTACAAACAAATTTTAAACAAACTAAGTATTTGCTGAATCCCAGATATTTCTACATTAAATATAAGTGTCTTGCTAGGAAAGAAAGAAACTTATATCTTACTGTTACGATTTCTTTTACAAAAAGGGATAACTTGCTATCTAAAGCAAAAATTAATTTGCACCTCAACAGATGTACGTGAAGACAAAATTATCCATCTGCCAGTTAAGAAATTACTTTAAAACAAAATGAAAAGTGTTAGCTTTTCTTAAAACTGAATTTACACCTTGCTTTTGTGGGGAGGAATGTAGATAATGAGGTTACTCTGTATGTTTTAATGTCATCTTCACAATTCTACACCACGCTCTCAGGAGTCTTTCCATATATATCTATGTACAGAATTTATTTATGTGTGTTGTGCATGCGCACGCCCACACAAATTCTGTATATTACATTGCTTATGGAAAGTTTTTTCTCACATGAATTATCCATAGTATTTTCTAAATACATCATCTGTATTCCTACTCCCACAGAATCTAATGTAAACTGCCTTTTCAAAATCCAACTGTCTGAAAAGTATTCATGGCTGATTCTTTTTTAAGTGGTTTCAATCCCATCTCTAAATGGTCATATTTAAAACTTGTAGATGTACAAGCTTAGACATACTACAAAACCAATAACTGAGGGCAAAAAAAAATGTATTTGCATGTCCAAAACTAACTATCCTATTTAGGGGCATAAATCTGAGTTTTGAAGTGGACAAAAACTAGTGCTTCCAAAATTGCACATCCAAGATGATATTTTGAAATGTGAGTGCCTGAAATTAAGTTCCTATATGCAAAGTGGCCCTATCTTCAGAGATGTGCACCTGTGACTCTGATTGACTTCAGTGTGGGCAACAGGTTTTCAGAACCTCTGAAAATAGAGCCACCTTTATTTAGGTGCTTAACTATGAATTAAAAGTCTGAACATCAGGCATCAAATTCTCAAAATTTTTTCCTCATTATTTGTGAAGTAAATTTAGGATATGAACATTCAAAAGTCTGCCTCCGATAAATTCAGTCTATACAGAGGATAAAATTGTCAGTATCTGTAGTGTATGTTAGAATGATAGAAAGAAATAGAAAAAAAACCCAGAAGATTAGCACTGTATGTGGTTGGTACAAGGTATGCCATCCTTTTTAGGGCAGGCCTTCGACCAGCACACCCCTGCTCAATGTCCTAGTTCTAGCTCTTTACGATATGTCTACACTGCATCTGGGAGCGAGCCTCCCAGCCCAGGTAGAACCATAGAATCACAGGGTTAAAAGGGACCACAAGGGATGTCTAATCTAACCCCATGCTACAATGCAGGCTTTGTTGTGTCTAAACCATCCAAGACAGATGGCTATCCAGTTCCTTTTGAAAACCTCCAGTGAGGGAGCTCCACAACCTCCCTTGACAGTCTGTTCCATTGTCCTAGTGTTCTTGCAATTAGGAAGTTTTTCTCCTGAGATTTAATCTAAATTTGCTATGCTGTAGTTTGAACCCATTGCCTTTTGTCCTGTCCTCTGTGGCAAGAGAGAACAACATTTCTCAATCTTTCTTAGGGCAGCCTCTCAAGTATTTGAAGACTGATATCATATTCCCTCTTAATCTCCTTTTTTCCAAACTAAACATACCCAGTTCCCTCAGCCTTTGCTGATATGGCTGGTGTTCCATCCCTTTGTTCACCTTTGTTGCTCACCTCTGGATCCTTCCTAGTTTCTCCACATAACTTTCTATACATTGGTGACAAAAATTGGACGCAGTACTCCAGCTGAGACCGAACCAGCGCTGAATAGAAAGGTACTATCACCTCTTGTGGCTTGCATGCTATGCCTCTGTTAATGCAACCTAAAATTGCATTTGCTTTTTTTTGCAAGAGCATCGCATTCCTGACTCATGTTGAGGTTGTGATCCACCACAACTCCTATATCCTTTTCAGCAGAGCTGCAGCCAGTTTCCCCCCATTCTCTATTTGTGCATTTGGTTTTTCTTTCTTAAGTGTAGCACCTTACATTTGTCTTTGTTGAATTTAATTTGTTGTTTATAGCCCAGTTCACTAATTTATCAAGATCCCGTTGAATTTTAGCTCCATCTTCCAAAGTGTTAGCAACCCCTCCTAGCTTTGTGTCATCTGAAAATTTGATCAATATGCGCTCTATTCCTGCAGCTAGCTCATTAACAAAGATGTTAAACAAGACTGGACTGAGAACTGATCCCTGTGGAACCCCATTTGATCCCCCCTCCAATCTGACATCATTCCATTAATAGTTATCCTTTGTTTGCAGTTGTTTAACCAATTATGTATTCATAACATGTAGTTCCGCCAAGCCCAAATTTCTCCACTTATCAGAATGTCATGAGGGACTGTGTGAAAAGCCTTGCTGAAGTCCAGTTGCATTATGTCCACCCCATTCCCCCTATCCACCAAACCAGTTACTCTCTCAAAGAAGGAAATCAAGCTGGTTTAACATGATTTGTTCTTAGTAAATCTTACCCCTTCATCCTCCAGGTATTCACAAATTGAATGTTTTATACATTGCTCTAGAAGATTCCCACGTATCAAAGTCAGGCCGACTGGTGTACAGTTCTCTGGCTCCTCCTTTCCCCCCTATTTTAAAGATGGGCACTATGTTAGTTCTTCTCTAGTCTTCTGGGTTCTCTCCTGTCATCCATGAGTTTGCAAACATTTTGTTGCCAGTGGCTCCAAGATTTCTTCAGCTGATTCCTTCAGTGCCCTCAGATGAATAGCATCATGCCCTGCTTATTTGAAGTCATTCATATCGGTGAGAAGATCTCTGATATGTTCTTTACTTCTCTGGATCTGTATCCCTGCCCCTTTATTGTCTATGGTAACTTCATTTGTCATCCAGTCACATGTTATTTTCAGAGAGACTCTCGCTCAACTCTAGTTCAAACTCAGTTCATCTGAGCTCAGACCCAGAGGGTATGGTGGGCTTGGATTCACGCGGCTATCCTGAGCGACCATACTACTATTTTTAATGTGCTAGCTCTAGCACATCTAGCATGAATCTGTCAAACCAGGTTGAGAGACATAACCTCAACCACGTCTTTTGGGGATTGTAATCAAAGAAAGGGCTACGTCACTGCAGGCTGGAAGCAGGACTGGCTGGAACACGGGGTCCAAAGCTACAAACAATTTGCCTTTGGCTCAAAACAATGAGAGACCAATGGCTGGGAGTTCCTCCCTGGGAGAGGGTCTGTGGAAAAGAGGGTATGGCTAGAAGTCTGGAAGAGGGCCAGAGGCTTGAAGAGAAGAATAGCCATGTGTTGCCAGAGCTCTCCAGTCACTTCAGCAAGGAGCTAGGAGTAGAACCTGCTCTGATATCCATGAATTCTGCAATCGACAGTGCTACTTTCCCCCATTTCCCCATTATGTGGATATCAAATGTTAAATGGATGTGAGCCACTTTCCAATCGGCATGAGAAAACTGCAGTGCATGGTCTTTACTAAACTCACTATTTTGTTAATGTTAAAATAATTTAATAGTATTTAAATTCCATCCTCAATCCTAGGGTTTTTTTTTGTTTATTTTATTTTTCCCACTAGCAACTGAAAAACAAGGGGACTAAGGGTCTTTTTTTTTTCTTATAATACTGCAATATTTCTTGCATATTTAGAGTCCTTGACTCCCAACCTTTCACGTTTTTACTGTCTTCACCGTTTATTGTCATTTGCTACAAAGGGTCATCATATCACAACCCTGTTACATTTCAAACTGTTTTTTAAAGTTTTCACTCACTGGGAACATCCATTTTAACAGAAAACTGCATAGTCTGCTCAGCCATGCTATTTACTGATGTAATTCAAATCAGACCATCACTCAGTTTACTTAATTGGTCAATATTAAATGGAAGGATTATTCTTTAGAGTGTTAAACTAATATAAATGCAGGATGGAAACTGCTCATAGATTCTGTTCCATTATGCCCCTACATTGCCAGTAGAATGATATCACATTTCTACAAAATAGCTACCTCCCGTAGTAGCCTCAGAATTGCCAACTGTAATGAAAATCTTAAATATTTATTGTTCATAGCATATTTATGGTGATAAATGTCTGACCTTTTAATCTGATGAATGAGTAAATTAGGCACAGTTTACTTTTAAAGATACACAAATTAGACTAAATAATCCTTTTAGAAAAATGTGTTTGGCAAAAAGACTGGGGAGAGAGGAATGATTTATATTGTTTTGTTGTGTGTTCAGACCTCATTTTCTAGAAGTAAAATTAAGGCTGATTAGAGCAAAAGATACAAAAACTCTTTCCAGTAGGGAATTTTGGGCAAAATAAGAATTGACCCAAATCTCCTCTCAAAATCCAAGTTTCTCTTTTCTAGGTTTTGAAATAGGTCAAAGATTTTCTTTTTCATATTTGTCTACCACTCATAGACTTTAAGGTCAGAAGGGACCATTATGATCTTCTAGTCTGACCGCCTGCACAACGCAGGCCACAGAATCTCACCCACCCACTCCTGTAACAAACCCCTGACCTATGTCTAAGCTATTTAAGTCTTCAACTGCACCTGTAACCTGCCTCCATGGTCTGCTCCAGGAATGCCCGCTCAGGTCTCAGGCCTCTAGCTGTCACTTCTTTCAGGGGAGGGACCCCATCCTTCTCCCTCTAAACTGGGGTTTAAGCTGCAGTCCCGTTTCACTCACTGTGATTCTCCCCAAGCAGCACTAAAATCCAGCACCACCTCCTCTCTCCCCACCCCACTCTTTGCTTTCTCTCTGGTGGCTCTGACCAGTATGTTCCATTGGTTACATGTGACCCAAACAACTCTTTCAAAGCAGAGGACATTTATTTAAGGACAAAAGCATACAAAGAAAAAAAATATAGGGATTTAAACAGTTTATCCATATCTTCCGCATCAGTTTTAGAGAGACTCTGGCATGTTCCAGCCTTTCCAACCCTTCAACAAGCTGGAGTGCTCCCTTCGACAAAAGGTCATGTCTACTAGATCAAAAAAAGTCCCTTGAGTCTGTTTAGCTTAACCTTTATACCCCCTATGCCTTTATCTTCCAGCTTCCTGAAAATAGGTAAAACCAGTCACTTCCCTTTTGCCTGAGGGGGCCCAAGCCTCCAGGTCCATCAATGGCTATTAGCCAGGATGGGCAGGGATGGGTGTCCCTAGCCTCTGTTTGCCAGAAACTGGGAATGGGCGACAGGGAATGGATCACTTGATGATTACATGTTCTGTTCATTCCCACTGGGGTACCTGGCATTGGCCACTGTCGGAAGACAGGATACTGGGCTAGATGACCCAGTATGGCCCTTCTTATGTTCTAAGGACTGGGTATCTGCATAACCAGCCATGGGATTTTGCATTAATCACCCTCTAGTTATTTAATTCCTGGAGGAGCTCAACAACTCTCCCCAATGAGCCAACATACAATCCTTGGCTCACAGAGCTATAGATAATATTTATTAAATTGAATACAACAGTATCAGTATACTCTTTGGTTCATCACATCTGTCACAGGAAGTACCAAAGTTCTTCTTGCATTATTTCAGTCTCAGTTTTTCAGAACCAAAATGTTCAGTTAGGCCTCGATCCACTAAAATGAGTGAGAGTGAGTTGTGGGTTCCCCAGGGTGGGGAGACCCAGATTGTGAGTTACTGTCAGGGGCAGAACCCTGATATATAGGGGCACCGGGATCTGGGAGGGACACGGGGGCCAGTGGCAGGCAAGACACCAGCCTGCAGAGGGTGCTCCGGAGCTGGAAAAGAGCTTATTCCCTGGAGAACCAGCCGGAGGCGCTGCACCGGTGAGTCGTCGCCCCACCACAGAGTCTTTCCTCTGATTTCAACAGACCTATAATTCAGAAATATTTTGGATAAGCATCAATGTTTTTAGAAGGTTATCTGAATCAGCTTATCTTTTGCAAGTAAGCACTATTTTTGGTTGCAACTGAATTCAAGTGGTAATCATGATGGGGACAGTAGCCAAAAAGTAACTGAATATTTGTTGACATCCTATTTTGGATGCACACAGCCACTATTACTTGTACTGGATCTAAATTTATGTCCAGTATTAGCATAGTGCCAGTGGAGGCTTGGGAGAATGCTGCAAAGTACATTTCCAATGTGTTTACTGGCCAATTTGATTAATAATGTTTGCTTGGACATAGTGGTTTTGTACAACAATCTCTCACAGAGCATTGCAGAAGACAGAAGATTTTTTCCCTATAGAGGGTTTGCTGCAGTTTAATAATCAAATAATATCATAAAGTCTTCAGCAATGATGACCGTTCCCCCCACCCCCCAAAAAAGTACTGATTAACAAAAGGAGTAATGTTAATAGTCCGTTTAAAATAAACCTGGAAAAAAATGCTTGAAGTTGAATTTAGTTAGAGTCAAGGTATATATATTGGAGAGTAGGGTGGGGAATGAAATGAGTCTGTGTTAGTTACATTCCACCATTTCCCAAGACCCTGTGGAGAACTCCTCTGGGTGAGGATGGAGGATGGAGCTAGGCTGCTGCAGAGGTCATTATTCCTCAACCAGCCCCACCAATATGCCCCATGACCTATATTACCTTTTCCTGACTAAGCCCTTGTGAGGCGGGATCCCTTTTGGGGGGGCAAGCAGAAACCCACAGCAGTGAGTCTCAGAGCCAGGGTCTACAGACTGAGACTCACGGGGTTTGCATTATGGCATTTAAAAACAGCTATGTAGATGTTAGGCTAAAAGGGGCAAAAAACAAGGGAGATGTCATGTTAGGAGTCTACTACAGGCCACCTAACCAGGTGGAAGAGGTGGATGAGGCTTTTTTTTCAAGCAACTAACAAAATCATCCAAAGCCCAAGATTTGGTGGTGATGGGAGACTTCAACTATCCGGATATATGTTGGGAAAATAACACAGCAGGGCACAGACTATCCAACAAATTCTTGGACTGCATTGGAGACAACTTTTTATTTCAGAAGGTTGAAAAAGCTACTAGGGGGGAAGCTGTTCTAGACTTGATTTTAACAAATAGGGAGGAACTCGTTGAGAATTTGAAAGTAGAAGGCAGCCTGGGTGAAAGTGATCATGAAATCATAGAGTTTGCAATTCTAGGGAAGGGTAGAAGGGAGAACAGCAAAATAGAGACAATGGATTTCAGGAAGGCAGATTTTGGGAAGCTCAGAGAGCTGATAGGTAAGGTCCCATGGGAATCAAGACTGAGGGGAAAAACAACTGAGGAGAGTTGGCAGTTTTTCAAAGGGACACTATTAAGGGCCCAAAAGCAAGCTGTTCCGCTGGTTAGGAAAAATAGAAAATGTGGCAAAAGACCATCTTGGCTTAACCACGAGATCTTGCACGATCTAAAAAATAAAAAGGAGTCATATAAAAAATGGAAACTAGGACAGATTACAAAGGATGAATATAGGCAAACAACACAGGAATGCAGGGGCAAGATTAGAAAGGCAAAGGCACAAAATGAACTCAAACTAGCTGGAAAGGCATAACGAGTGGGGTACCGCAGGGGTCTGTTTTGGGACCGGCTCTGTTCAATATCTTCATCAACGACTTAGATATTGGCATAGAAAGTACGCTTATTAAGTTTGCGGATGATACCAAACTGGGAGGGATTGCAACTGCTTTGGAGGACAGGGTCATAATTCAAAATGATCTGGACAAATTGGAGAAATGGTCTGAATTAAACAGGATGAAGTTTAACAAAGACAAATGCAAAGTGCTCCTCTTAGGAAGGAAAAATCAGTTTCACACATACAGAATGGGAAGAGACTGTCTAGGAAGGAGTACGGCAGAAAGGGATCTAGGGGTTATAGTGGACCACAAGCTAAATATGAGTCAACAGTGTGATGCTGTTGAAAAAAAAGCAAACATGATCCTGGGATGTATTAACAGGTGTGTGGTGAGCAAGACACGAGAAGTCATTCTTCCACTCTACTCTGCTCTGGTTAGGCCTCAGCTGGAGT